>NC_052626.1:88536073-89141788 GCF_016161935.1 Mauremys reevesii
TCTAATTGGAGTAAAAACTCCAATTAACAATATGGTTCATTTTTTTAGAACAGATCATATGGTTAGATTGAGCATTTCAGAGTAAAATGCAGTTAGTGCCCTGTGGCTTGACAACCCAATGAAACATCATATTTTGATATAGTAGAACTCTGCTTATCTACCCAGACACAAGATAGTCTACTCTATCTCCAACTCAAAACAAAGATTGTATAGTAAATGCAGCAGTATATTTCATTTACAAAATCTATAACATCTCATTTAATATAAAATACCTTTAATACATTAAAACAAACTCATCCACATCTAAGTCATTATGGTGTATGAATGCCTCTACAATTTACAAAAAATAATATGATGCAGTATCCTCTTTTCAATTTTTTTCATTCACTAAATTTTATAAAATTCAGTCATTAGCAACAGGTGTCCCAGTCTTTAGTGGAAATTAATAAGATTCTACTGTATAAAACTGACTAAAAAAACCTCCAGCCAAAAAATAAAATTAAAATTGAAACTTGGAAGCTATCAGTAAGAGATCAAAGCACCTAGACAATTAAAAAAATATATAATTAAATTGAGAGTATGGTATTTGAGCTATGGATAAGCTTCTGAAGAAAACTATACATATTTTGGTTAATTAAAAAGTATTAGCCTGCAAATTAGAACAGAAGGCTGGTAAAAAACTGTTCAATAAAGTCAAAAGAAAGTGAGAGAAGTTAGACATAAAAGGATTTGTGTACAATTCTGATAAATGTATTTATAATTACAAAATTGAACACAGGAGATTCAGCTGGAAGGGTGCAGCTAGAACTGAAAATTTAAGGGATGTAATTGACAACTTGAGACTTTTATGTATGAAAATGTATATCACTTAAACTGCAAAAATGGCCCTACATCAAAAACAACATTTGTACATGGATTGAATTCTGCAGGTTAAACTAGTGTTTGAGATTAATTTTTTAAAAAAGCATAATACAAAAACCCATTTTTGTCTTTGATCTATGTTAATATTTTAAATGTTTTTAGAAAAGCATGGGCTTACAGACGTTACTCGTGTAAAACTTCCATTGAAGGAATAACTGCATGAAGTCTGCAGGAATGGACTCCCAGTTACAGATTTTAAACTCCAGGTGATCACTCATGCACAACAGTGAACTGCCAAAATATTTGAAGTAACTGATTTTAGTAAGCACCCAAAATGGGAATGCCTATTTTTTTTGCCTTTTAATACATTTTTTAAAACAAATAAAATTAACTAAAAGTGAACATAAAAAGTTATTTCTAAGTGGATACCTTATTACATAAAAGATTTAGCAGTTTCTTTCTTCAGTATCCTATGAGTCTAAACAAAGGTACCCCCCACTGGCAGGAGACAAGAAAAATAGCCGAAGTTCTTGTTCTGTCACTACACCTATAGAATGTAATGGATAGATGACCCAGCTCAATTGTTTTCCTGCATCTTGCATATTGGGTGAGTTCTTTCTGGCAGGCTAGGTTCCATTTTCTTTGTGGGACTTCTCTCGGTGCTCATATTTGGCAGGATTTAGAAAAAAACTCTCATCCTTAGCCTTGCTGTGAGGATGGTTTTAAGTCTGTCTCAAAGTAATGGGAAGGGTTAGAAAAATCAGGTGATCTGTTTGTTCTGTTTCCTGCAGGAACCAAGAAGGGTTTAATTTCCTAGGATTTCAATTACTTTAAGTTCAAAACTTCTGTCAGGAATCTATTGTTATCAGGAGAAACCTTCAGGAACATTAATTATGTAAGTAATTTTTACTTGACTGAAAAAAGTAAGTTACTTGCTAGAACTATGTCAGACCCATGTGTCATTATATTCACTTCTTCATATAATTATAGGGAATAGGGGAGTCACAAGATGCCACTTTTGGAGAGTGGATGCTGACAGCTGTATTCTCTATTGGTGGTTTTTCCTGTACCTATCCTGTGGTGGTTCTAGCATTGAGCATTACTACTTCAATGAACTTGTGAGGCATAGGACATTGTTGACAGGCCTTTCCTACCGTTTAACTGGACTTCTCCAAGTTCTCCTGTGCAAGCCCACACCTGCCACCTTTATCTTGTGTTGGTGGCGTTGGGCCCCAGCTCAGTTTTGCAGCCCTCTTTCTCAAGGAAGTGACTTCAGGGGAATATTGCTTCTATCGCTCTCTGATGGTAAGAAAGAACCTATTTTATGTTGGCTAGCTTTGGAATAAACTGTGAGGAATACAATTAACAATCACCCATTAAGTCACAGTCACAATTAACAAGCACATTACAAGCCAATATTTTCCAGGGTTTAAAACATTAACATATCAACAGTATCTAGGGTGACCAGATGTCCCGATTTTATAGGGACAGTCCCGATATTTGGGGCTTTTTCCTATATAGGCTCCTATTACTCCCCACCCCCCATCCCAATTTTTTACACTTGCTATCTGGTCACCCTAACAGTATCTGACTATTTTAGTAACACTTTAAAGAAAGGTATCAATATTTAATAAAGACTGATTTAAAAAAAAACACTTTTTTGCTCTATACCCTATTGCAGGGGTTCTCAAACTGAGGGTCAGGACCCCTCAGGGGGTCATGAAGTTATTGCATGGAGGGTCGTGAGCTGTCAGTCTCCACCCCAAACCTCGCTTTGCCTCCAGCATTTATAATGGTGTTAAATTTATAAAAAAGTGTTTTTAATTTATAAGGGGAGTGGGGGAGTGTCTCACTCAGAGGCTTGCTATGTGAAAGGGGTCACCAGTACAAAAATGTGAGAACCACTGTCCTATTGGAAGCTTGATAGTTTTTCTTTCCCTACTGATTGTATTTTTCCATTTGAAATTTATTTTCCTCTTTTCAAATAGAGCTGAAAGTAGCTACATATACTTCAGTTATTTAACTGCCTCTACATTTCCAACAGAAGGAATGTTAAACAGATTGTGCATCTCTCACATAATAGTGGCTCAAAAAAAGTGCATCTTGGCAATGAAATGATGGGTTTTAAAAAAATAAATATTTAGCATCTGGATGATCTTTCAAGTCATACTAAAAATGTACAAGTACCTTTGGGCTTAAATTCTATACTTCACAATGAAGAGTGCTTTGTAAAAAGCCAAACACTTTAACCTACTGCCGTCTACAGCATTAAGTTTAGTTCATAAATTCACATTTAAACTGGCAACTCTCTTATTCTGTTGGCACATCTCTTTCCAAAACTTCAACCATATGTAATACATTGTATCAGACACCATATTTATGAGCATAACGTCCCATGCTGATTTTGTGCATCTGGAACTTTTCCAAGATCTTATGCATTTTTTAAGTAGTGTGATTTCTAGCAATATCCATGTTGGCTTTATTTGCTTTTACTGAGACACTCCATGCCAATTTAAGATGAAATATTTATGAGTATAACTATAAGAAAGCTAAAACTCTGGGATCGTTTTCTTTTTTGTTTTTGTTTGTTTTTACTTGAATAGTTTGGCTTACAAAAATTACAGCATAATGTAAATGAAACCCTCCCAATATTTAGTACAAACTACATGATTTGATATACAAGGATTCTGTTTTATTACAGTGACAATGTACAACCATGTCTATTTACAATGCAAAAAAAGTATATAAACCACAATTACTGGCAGCCACTATATTTTAGGAGGTAGCTTTAATTAACAAAAATGAACTGAAGCCGTATTTCCCATCATGTGTTCTATCAAATAATTTACAATACAAAGATAAAAATTCATTATATGCACAGTATGTACAGTTTAAGTCTCAAAACAGCAATCTAGCTTAAATCTTAACAAGAACATTTCCAGAATAACTGGTATGGCAGTGGATTTGCTATTGATTCAGCATATTGTTCAAGAAACCTCTATAATTACTTTGATCATGCATTCATAACTTTATGTTGATCAAACTTCACACTAAGTACAGATTGAAGGATAATTGATGGTAATTAAGTGATACTTGGGTCTTAGATGCTTAAGAAAATTTTAAATTTATTCACCAATTTACATGAAGATTAGTCCATCTCACCACATTGTACTTTACTCCGAGAAAAATAATTGGCAGAGATGCAGAAGTTTCTATATTGCAAAACTGCTTTTCATTGCCACCCCTTTTGGTAAAGTCTCAAGATGCTCAGAGACATCATTGTGTGTATAAGCAGTGAATAGGGCTGCAAAATATTTTAGCTTCTCTCTCTCTTCCTAAATAAGCATGCTAAGCTCATACTTAGACAGCACTGACGATACACACTGTTTAGCCCATGGTAATTCCTTCTGGTAGTATGACCTTACATAATACTGAGGAATGGTACTATGGTTTTCACCTGAAGCAGTGGTGTCTCCACTGAAAACCATATTCAGTTCTGTAAAAAGTGACAAAGAGTCCTGTGGCACCTTATAGACTAACAGAAGTGGGTATTCACCCACGAAAGCTTATGCTCCAATACTTTTGTTAGTCTATAAGGTGCCACAGGACTCTGTCGCTTTTTACAGTTCCAGACTAACACAGCTGCCCCTCTGATACTTGATATTCAGTTCTACCACTCCCGACAACTGTTAATATTCTTATTTCATACAGTCTGCAGATCTTGAGGGATGATAAAAGATTTTTTAAAATAAAAAATAGTTATCTTATTAAGATCAAATCTTAGTTTGAAATATAAAAAACAAAAATGTTATACCTATATTTCTCTCACAGTTCTGTATGGGAGACGTAGTCCCTTCTTTTGGCCCTGCAGTAAGTCATCCTGAGATTAATGCTGAAAATACTATACAAAGCTAGCAACAATTTTTTCTTAATTATAGAAAATCACATTTAAAAATAATTTCTTAATATTAACAGCTGTCCCTTATATTGTGCTTAACCAGAAAGATTGATAGAACTTGCCTCACACAACAGTAGAAGCAAAATACAATTGGAGTTCAACATGGAAACAGACCTTTAGCACATAAAAACTGTATAAAAGAAACCAGTATTGCTTGGAAAGAATAAAAATATTGGGTTACAAGATTTGGTTCACCCATTATTTACAGTTGGCAACTTTCCCCCTCCCCCCCCAAAAAAATGTATGGCTCAAGAAATTTACTGCCCACTTCCCTTCTTTACAAGTGACACCACACAATGATTACAAAAGTGCTTCCTGGTTGAAAGGTCAGAACAGGTATGGTCTACGAAACATTGTACTTCTTCCTTATGAGAACAGCTTACAGCAAAGCCTTTCAGTCTTTAATTCTTGGTATATTGTAGGCATAACGAACCAAAGGGAATCCTCTGCTTTGATAGAAACATGCGCGACCACAGGCCTGCACTTGGTCTGAACTGTCCGACACAAAAGAGTCATCCTCATCTGCATAATCAGAATGGGCAGACTGTGTGCCACAGTCTGACCAATACCCATCTGGCCGTTGGCAAGGCACCACTGCCAGTGTAGGACAACTGTGTGATTTTATTAAGTGTTTGCATGGTACAGGTTTGGATAAAAGAAGTGATTCACAACATTCACACATGGTAAGGTTACCCTGCAAATGTGAATACATGCCACAGTCATAGTAGAAATCCTGTGTCACACAGCCACCTTGAGTATTGACAGCAATTGCCACTGCTCCATTTTTTTGGGTGATATGCCGTCTAAGTAATTTCCAGTCTTCCTTGAACATTGGGTTGAAAAAAACATATAGGACTGGATTCAGACAAGCAGGTAATGGGAAAAATATTAGAGTAACAGACTTCATTATTTCAGGGCTGATAGAGATTGCGGTGATCAGTGGTGCAAATGAGAAAAATGCAACAGGACAGAAAAAGATGCAGTTGGTGAAGATTAGCCAAGCAACATGCTTAATCATGCTGGATTGTGTGTTTTCTGACAAATCCTCTTTTTCCAAGTTGCAGTAAAGTTTAGTATAGATAATAGCCATTAGCAAAAATGCTAATGAGTTTAGGAGCACTAAAGTTACTGTAAACCCTAGTGAAGGTGTTTCTCCAGTGGGGAAGGGCAAGCAGAGCGGTGAGGCTGAATACTCCCCTTTATGGAAAAGTGGTAAGCATCCAGCTACCATAGCACACAGGAAAGCAAAAATTGCAGCAATTTGGAATTGTTTTAGGTGATTGCTTTTCCCATTTTTAATTATCTCTTTTGCAGAGAAGCTTCGTTCAACAGCTGCCAACATCAGGAAAAAAATGGCACTTTCTGATGAAAAGACTGCAAGAAACCCAGCAACTTTACAACCACTGCCAGTCTCCCACCATATGCCAAATTCAGCAAATCTTCCCCAAGAGACTGCATCCAGGAAAGTTAATATACCAGTATAGATTCCCATAAATAAATTAGAGACAGAAATCAGGCCTATAAACAGTCTGGAGGAAGACAATGGAGTACAAGATGCAAATATCGTTAACATGACAAGCAGGTTGAAGAACAAGGCAACCAGAAAAATAAACCAGACTGTAAGTCGAATCATCCAGCTTCCCAGTAAATATTCACAGGGCTTAAAAGCACCTAGAAGAAACACAACAAAAAGGATAAGGAATTAAGAAAAATAAAATAGCACTGAAAATCTTGCATAATTAAGCACTATTACAAGCACAGAACTCATTATTTCTGGAACAGCAGCACTCATGTGAACTCCTAAATAGGTCAGTTGAAAGTAAACTGTGCTGCTGAAGCTATTTACGAATTAATTAAGCCTGAAGAGATAATTACTAGGAAGAATGGTCACTCAGGAATAGTTGTGTAAACAAAATAAATAATTAAACCCTAATTGTCTTTCTGCTACTCAATAGAGCTTTTATTAGGGTCACCTAAATAACTTTTATTTTTACCTCCATACTTTTTATAAACACATTGGTACAAAGAAATTGAAACATTTTGCTGTTCAAATCTATCCTGAAAAATTTGCCCCACTCTTTATAAAATAAACAAAAAAAACAAAAACACCAAGTTCCTGTAATATGCAATTCACAAACACTCCTTTGGAATAGCTCTGGATTACTTTAAGTTGTCAATGTTGTTTCTTTAAAAAAAAAAAAAGTTACAAGGAAACAGTTTTGAAAAAAGCCAACAAACTCAATTTATTTACTTAAACAGGGGCAGGATTTCACCACAAGTTTTCTGTTCCCAGCCCTGCAAGTGACACACTGGGTTACTTTGGGGAAGTCACAGAAGAAAATTATACTCTACATTTTTTGCCATGGAGATGAAGAAATGAGAGGTAAATCAACTTAAACCATAAATCTGTCACAAGGAAAGAGAATGAGCTTAAGCAGCATCATTGCTCCCACACTCCCTCAAATCCCCTCCACATGAACTCCTATAGGAGATCACATGGATGTCATGAAGGTTATTTAATGAATGTATCTAGTGCATTTTGAAAGTCAATAAGATGTGCGCTCTCTCTCTCTCTGTATTTATTTATTTACCTATATATGTAAAGTAATACTCTTGGAGTCCTCAAAAACTTTGTTTACCAATGTGATGGGCCTTGGCCCTCACGGTGTCCCAAGCACTGAAACCTACACTAAACATCGTAAGTAGCAATCCCTCTTGCATATGGGGAATCTCAGGTGGCCCCAGTTCTATGCCCCGTGCCAGTGGCCCCTGGGTGCAGTGAAACTTCTAGGGCAAGAAGGGGCGTGGGCAGATGGTGCTACCATCTTGAGCTGGTGAAAAGCTGCTGGAGGCTGATCCAGCTAGCACAAGATAACCCCAATTTAGAGCATCAAGGGACACAAATGGCCCCAAGACCACACAGTAGGTACAGACTTCCCCAAACTGAGTGAAACAGTTATTGTGCAAATCAATCAAAGGTCAGTGCAAAAACCCCCTCAAGGTCTTAACTGCCTTTTTGAACTCTGTTTCAGAACCCAGCAGAATTTAATCTTGCCTCTAGTTTATAGCCAAGACAAAAATCAACATGTTCTTCTGCACTGAGGGAAATCAGTTTACGTAATGGTACAGTTGGATCATTAGAAAACAGACCAACCAAAACAGCTGACAAATTTCCCTTTCTTGCAGGCATTCCCAAGTAGTAGATTCTTCACTGAATAATTATTTTCAAAATCACATGAACATACTAATGTTAATAAGAATACTACTTTAAGGTAAAAACTACATACTGCTTAGGAAAAGAAAAAGGGAACAAATAGTGCTGATGGAAAGGGAATTCAATATTTCCAAGACAAATTTGCAAATCATTTTCTAACAGCTTTAGGATATGCTAGTGGCTATCTCTACCACTCAGACAGAAAAAATCCCCCTGGGAAGAGATTATGTGCAATGGGGGGGGAGGAGGGTTCTGTTTTCCACATACGAAAACAGAAGCTGGCACAAAAGGCAAAAGCCAGTCTGGTGAATCCGAATAATGGATTCAGAATATTGCCATGAGAGGCAGAGATAAAACAGGTGCAGGCCCCTCTCCATCCTGTGGCAATTGCCTTGGCAGTATGCCTCTGTGCAGGGAAGCTGAGGGATGGGAGGGGAATGGGAAGGTGGCAAGTACATGGTAGGAGACATATTAGCTGGCTGGAACAATGTGCAATGGTTCTCAGCAGGTCTGTAGTGGGCAGCGGCTTCAGTCATATGTCTGAGCCTTCTGGGTGACCTAATAAGGAAGGAGTAGCTGCTATGGAGCAGGAAGATAGCTGGGCAGGAAGAGTAGCAATGGAAGCTGTCTGTGGTGTTCCTTTGTAATATCAGAGAATTTTGGCAACTCCACAAGCACTGCAACCCTTTATAGCTGGAACAGTTTGGATGCTCTGCTAAAGTGGAGAGTTGGTCCAAAGCATTAAAGGACAATAAATACTGTCCACTCTAAATGTAGAGGCTAAGACTCTGTGCACTGAGCTTGGGAATCACACCTGGACTTTTTCCAGCATGGATCTCTACTACAGTGCTAAACTGGGCCAAGTTCTATGGTATTTACTTATCCAAAGATACCACTGACGTCAGTGGGAGTTTCACCCAAGCACTGCAGGATTGTGCAAACACGGGGACCACGAGGAATTAGAGACATAATTCAGTAGATACCTAAAGCACAATGAAAGGCTAGAAGTTCAGAGTATAACTAAAGTGGTTGTTTTAATTACCTGTCGTGGGTGTACAATGAATAATTGTCTGACCCAGTTCTTCATTCTCATCAGTGTTTGGAACATCTGCATCTGCTGTAGCTGAGTAAAGGCAGGAATTTTAGTCCTGAAGTAGTACGAGTTTCATTTTTTTTCAAATATTTTTTAACCAGATACTATTTTTTTTAAACCACCTAATTGAGCATCCAAGAATTTTTAAATAATTAAATCTAAAGCAATTAACTCCATTCTCTGGGGATTATATATGCTGAATGCTATTTTACACACCCACACACCCACACACACAAATTTAGATTCTATTTTGTTCTGGAGGGACTTAAGGAACTCTGCGAAAATCCCCAAGACAAATCCCATGGATGCTAGGACCCAAAAGGAGTTCAAGAAAGGAAGGGGAAGGAACAGGCCACTCACTCCCTTCTTCCTGCTGTTGCTCCATGCCTGCATTAATTCCATTACATCTTGTTTCTCCCCTCTTTTACCCCCGTCCCTGTACAGTACTACCGGGCCCCTGAGATGAATGCTATGTGGGGGAAAGAGTTGGGAGATGCACTCCCACCAGCAACCCCTCTCCTCCCTTGCCCTCCACACTCAGCACTCCCTACTACAACATACAGGCATGGGTTCTTGGCATGCCACAATCCTTAGTGCCCACAAAGAATTGTGGGATCTGGCTGGCTCCTGGAAAAGAAATTCAGATGGACTTTGGGTCCCAGGAGTAAGAAAGGTTGAGAACTACTGCTTTAAGCCAAGGCAGGCCGAGCCCATATCAAGAGGAAAACTTGGAAACTTGAAACGAGGGATTGAACTCACAGTTCAGACCCTGTCTCTAAAGGGAGATGGAGATTCTAAGAAATATCCTGCTGGTCTCAGCGAGTGCTCTGGGAAGCAAGTGAATAGCAAGATAACTGACCCTGCCAATTTAATACAATGGAAGAAAAATTTATTTTCTAACTGAAACAAGGAAAAGCCTATGTTAGCCAAGCAGACTCATCCCACCTGTTTGGAAATAGGAATTGGATCACAAAGAGCCAACTATTTTGTAGCAGGTTCTCATATAATAAGTCTTTAAATGAGTTGCTACATCTGTTTGTTGGAAAACATAATTATCTGCCTGGTCTGGCCTAACTTATGCAATGCAGCGGAACACCTAGTACAATGGAGCACTCACCTCTATCATGATCTATCAACACACTCTGATCGTGGTGGCTGGAATCTTCAATGTTAGAGTTCAAATAAGAGTCACAACCCCAAAATGCACAGCACTGGTAGGCATATGGAACAGACAGAGACCTGAAATACAAGCAAAACAATGAACAATATTAGCTGGCAGCATCTATATTCTTAATTTTTAAAAGTGGCATGCCTCAAAGCTAAAGCTGTTCAAGAGCAGCTTCTTTTTGACACATACATTAATAAAGACCAACTTCAAACTAGAATCAGTTATGAGAGTTTCTGAAGAGCTTACACTTTAGGATACTAAAACTAACTGGAGACAGGCAAAAAAAGGGAGTTCTTGATTTTTGCAAAAGCAAAACTAAAGCAGAGGTGGTTTGGATCAGGATTCCATTTCATCTATGCCCTCAGTCTGCGGTGAAGGTAAAGAAACATTCCTCTGGGTTTGGCTCAACTCTGTCTTATGCAAAGCAAGTTGTTACTAGTATTCATGTTATCACTTGTATATATAGAAATGAAAACTAATCAAGCTGGCTGGAGAGTAACTCTGTTGTGCAAGTAAGTTAATTCCCAGATGACCATATTATTAAGCATGCATCTGTCATCCTCATTGTTCATTTTGTTTACATGAAATCCTTCACAGTGTAAGTCAGGATTTCCTGGTATGCACCTTCCTTTCTGCCAGCAATAGGACATGCTAAAAAATCAGTGCAAAAAACGATGGGAGGGGCTGGTCACATATACAGTTCAGCACTAATTGGTTACCGTAAAAATCTGTGCAAAAGCAGTGGCCTCATGGAGCTTTATCTGAATTTTTCAGGTAAGATGATGTAGCCAACCTGATTGCTAACAATATACCCAACAGTTTTGCCTCTTCTCAATCTATATGGAACAGATTATATTGCTAATATTGGAAAGAACGGTTACTTACCTTTTCGTAACTGTTGTTCTTCAAGATGTGTTGTTCACGTCCATTCCACATTAGGTGTGCGCGTGCTGCGTGCGTGAGTGTCAGAAACTTTTTCCCTTAGCGGCTCCCGGTGGGTCCCCTGCCAGAGTGGCGTCACTGCGCCGTCTATATATACCCCCGCTGGCCCGACCCCCTCCAGTTCCTTCTTGCCGGCGACTCCAACAGAGGGGTAGGAGGGTGGGTGGTGGAATGGACATGAACAACACATCTCGAAGAACAACAGTTACGAAAAAGTAAGTACCCATTCTTTCGTCTTTGAGTGCTTGTTCACGTCCATTCCACATTAGGTGAATTACAAGCTTATCTTTGGAGGAGGGTAGGAGTCATGAGACAATCAGAGGACCGCCCTGCCTACTGCCGCGTCCTCCTGTGCCTGCTGGTTCACCATGTAGTGGGTCGTAAAGGTGTGCACCGATGACCAGGTGACCACCCTGCAGATCTCCTGGATTGGAACCTGTGCCAGGAAGGCCGCGGAAGCTGCCTGCGCGCTGGTTGAGTGGGCCATGACCGCTGGAGCTGGGACACCAGCGAGGTCATAACACGCCCCAATGCGGTCCATAATCCACGACGAGATTCGCTGTGCTGACACCGGAAGGTCTTGCCTCTGCTCAGCTATGGCCACGAACAGCTGCGCGGCTTTATGAAAGGGCTTGATGCGCTCCAAATAGAATGCCAACACTTAGCGGACATCGAGGGTGTGCAGGCTGCGGTGACTCGGGTCCGCATGGGGTTTGGGAAAAAACACTGGCAGACAAATGTCCTGGTCCAGATGGAATTGTGAAACCACCTTTGGGAGGAACTTAGGATGTGGGCAAAGCTGCACCTTGTCTTTGTGAAACACAGTGTATGGTGGCTCCGAAGTGAGAGCCCTCAGCTCAGATACCCTTCTGGCCAAGGTGATGGCCACCAGGAATGCCACCTTCCAGGAAAGGTGGAGGAGGAAGCAGGTAGCCAGGGGCTTGAACGGGGGCCCCCCATGAGCTTAGAAAGGACTAAGTTGAGATTCCATGGAGGGACTGGGGGGCATGAGTAAGGGAACACCCTTTCCAGACCTTTGAGGAATCGCCACACCATTGGGTGGGAGAAAACTGAGCTGCCTGAAAACCCTGGGTGGAAGGCGGAGATAGCCGCCAGGTGCACCTTAATAGAGGATGGGGCCAGCCCTTGCTGCTTGAGGTGCAGTAGGTATTCTAGAATGGCCGGCACCGGGGCCTAGTGCGGCTGCACCTGTTGTGACCCACACCAGCACAAGAACCTCTTCCACTTGGCCAAGTAAGTCACCCTGGTAGAGGGCTTCCTACTACCAAGCAGAACCTGCTGCACAGGAAGGGAGCACTGGCTCTCCAAAGCTTTTAACCACATAGCTTCCATGCCGGCAGATGCAGCGATTGCAGGTTGGGGTGGAGAAGCCGCCCTCCGTCCTGTGTAATGAGGTCCCGGTGTAGGGGCAGTGATATCGGGGCCTCCACCGACAGCTCCAGGAGCGTGGCGAACCAGTGCTGGTGGGCCCAGGCTGGGGCGACGAGAATGATCGACACCCTGTCCCTGTGCACCTTGAGCAGTACCTTGTGCACCAGGGGAATCGGTGGAAAGGCGTATTTCAATTCCCTTCCCACGGGATCGTGAATGCATCGGCTATTAAGCCCAGGCTGCAACCCTGGAACGAGCAGAATTGCGGGCACTGGGCGTTGCCCTCGGAAGCGAACAGGTCCACCCGGGGAAACCGCCACTTTCGGAAGAGCGAAAGCACGACGTCTGCTCTGAGTGTCCACTCATGCATGCAGTAAGACCTGCTGAGGTTGTCCGCCAGCCTGTTTTGCTCCTCCGGGAGATACACCGCCTTGAGGTGAATGGCATGAGCTATGCAAAAAAGTTCCAGAGGAGGAGAGCCTCATGGCAGAGCAGGGAGGAACGGGCTCCGCCCTGCTTGTTTATGTAAAACAAGTCGTGTTGTCTGTCAGGACTGTCACGCTGTGACCACTCAGAGTGGCGTGAAAGGTCTGGCACACTAAACGAACTTCCCTGAGCTCCTTCACATTGATATGGAGCAATTGCTCTGCTCCTGACCACACGCCCTGGGTCTTGAGGTCCCCGAGGTGAGCCCCCCCATCCGAGGTCTGACGCATCTATTACCAGTGTCAAGTCCGGCTGCTGTGCGGCAAAGGGGATGCCTTCGCAAACCATGGTCTGGGACTGCCACCACATCAGGGAGTCCAGCATGTCCCCCGGGGCTGTCACTACCAAATCCAGAGGGTCTCTGCCCAGGCGGTATACACGGACGAGCCAAGCCTGCAGAGTCCTGACTCTCAGTCTGGCACGCTTGACCACATGTGTGTAGCAGCCACAGGCAACATCATAGTGGGGAACTGACACAAGGAGTTCACTGCCTGCTGGATGGCCCAGAATTGTGATTCCGGGAGGCTCGCCCTTGCCTGTACCGCATCTAGGACCACCCCTATGAAATCCACTCTCTGTGTTGGCATGAGAGTGGACTTGGGAACGTTGACCAGGAGCCCGAGCTTGTGGAATAGACTCGGGGCCATCTGCACGTGGGACCAAACCTCTTCTTCGGACCAACCCGCCAGGAGCCAGTCGTCGAGGTATGGGTTAACTTGAATCCTCTGCCTTCGCAAGAATGCCGCCACCACCGCCATGCATTTTGTGAATACTCGTCGGGCCGCAGCTAGGCCAAATGGTAAAACCGCAAACTGGTAATGTTCTTGGTTCAGGGTAAAGCACAGAAATTGGCGATGCGCTGGGTGGATGGCGATATGAAAATACGTGTCCTTTATGTCGAGGGCAGCGAACCAGTCTCCCGGATTTAGGGAAGGGATGATGGTGCCCAGAGAGACCATGCGGAACCGGGCCTTGACTAGGAACTTGTTGAGCCCGCGCAGGTCTAGAATGGGACGAAGGCCCCCTTTGGCTTTGGGGATGAGTAAATAGCAGGAGTAGAACCCTTTTCCCCTTAGGTCTAAGGGTACTATCTGTACCGCCCCCGCCACTAGAAGCAAGTGAACCTCCTTTTCTAGGAGATGCTTGTGAGAAGGGTCCCTGAAGAGGGATGGGGAAGGGGCATGGGGGGTAGGCAGGGAGGAAAACTGTAGTATGTACCCGCTTCGCACCATGCGTTAACACCCAATGGTCTGACGTAATGCTGGACCACGCACGAGAGAAGCGGGACAGGTGGTTGAGGAAACAAGGGGATGGATCTGGTAGTTGATCTGATACGCTGTCCTCGAGCGCACCTTCAAAAGCCTGGCTTAGGGCCTGGCTGAGATTTATGTTGGCCTTGGCTCTGGCCCGGCCTATTGGAGTTATTGTTATTATTGCGCTGTCTCCTGTTGTCTCGCCTCGCCTGCGGTAAGGTTCCTGTTGAGGATGAGGCTGGTGACCACGGCCGACGCGACTGTCCTGGCTGACGCATCCACTGAGTCCAAGGACACTTGGAGGGAGGTTTTCGCTATGGCCTTGCCTTCCTCCACCAGGGCCGTGAACTCCTGCTGAGAGCCCTGTGGGAGGTTGTCCCTAAACTTCCCCACTGTCGCCCAGGAGTTCAAGTTATGCCTGTTGAGGATGGCCTGCTGGTTAGCAATCCTCAACTGAAGGCCCCGACGAATACACTTTCCTGCCAAACAGGTCTAGGCATTTTGCTGCCTTGGCCCCGTTGCCCATGGTGCTCTCTCTCATTTACTGCCGAGACTACCAGGGAACAAGAAGTCGTATCCTTTTGATGGGGGCGAAGTACTTGCGCTCCACACCCTTGGCTGTTGGTGCGCTTGATGCTGGGGTCTGCCATATAGTTGTGTAATTAGACTGAATGGTCTTAGTGAGTGGGAGCGCTATTCTGGATGGACCTTCTGGGCTCAGAATGTCCACCATGGGGTCCTCCTGCTCAACTGTCTCCTCGGCTTGGAACCCCAAGTTATGGACCACCTTACGTAGCAGCTCTTGGTGGGCTTTCTGGACTATTGACCGAGATCCTGTTACCGCTGTGCCTGCTACTGTTTCATCAGGGGATAACAAGGAAGTTAACAGTTGCTCAGCTTCCTCCGGCTGGTCCCCCTGGTCCCCCTCCCTCAAGGTAAGGGGTTCTGCGTCGGGCTGGGGCCGGTGGCCATGGAGTGGCACCGGGCATGGTGCCGGGCTCTCTGGTCTCTCGCTCGGCGAGGCTAAAGGTGACTTGGACACCATAGCTTCCCTTACGGAAGAGCGTCGGTGCGGGGACTGGGACTGCTGTACCGAGTAGCTGGCCCTGGAGGGAGCACCTTGACGCTGGTGGTAGGCCCAAGGGGTCCAGAAGGGCCAGTGCCCTGGCGGTCCCCACTGTGGTTGCCCCCCAGTTTGTTGATCCCTGCTGCAGAGCCCACTGCGGGTAGCTGTATTGGCCTGAGTCGGCGCCAGAGTCTGGCAACGCCGAGCGCAAGGGCCACAGCGGTGCCATTGATCTGTGTCGGCAGGAGGCTGATGATTAGCTTCTTGCTGATCGGGAGCGGGACTGGTACCACTGCTCTCTGGACCGGTACCAGTACCTATAATCCCGAGACCGGTGCCGGTGCCTTCTGGGAGCCCTCATGATTCCCAGCTCGTCTCCTCCTGGTGCCTGTCCTGGGGGGGTGCTGGGGAGTGCCATGTGCCCTGCACTAACTGCACGCGTTGACTCACTTCCGGTACCAAGACTTTCCTCTGAGTCAAGGGTAACTGGGAGTCCACCGACTCTGAGCTCGACCGGGACCAATGCCGGGAGCAGTGCCGGGACGGTGACCTTGAGGGGCGCACCATTGCCAGCTTTCCCTTCGATGGCACCCTGGGTCCGGGTGCCGGAGGCTTCTCCCTGGCTGGGAGGGGACTTGCCGTCTTTTGCAGCCTCAAAAGGTGTCAGGCGTGGAGGGCTGATCTATTACGCCCTCAAGCCCTTTGTCCGCACTGAGTTCACTTCTGGCTGGACTCGGACTTGTGGCGCCGGTGCCATTGGTGCCGAAGTTGGTGCAGTGTCCATCCCGCTCTTCCCTGTACCCGGGGCCTGATATGGCACCGGTCTCCTTTGTGGGGAGCATCCGCGCCCCTCCTTTAGTTTTGCCTTTGGCCGCACCAGGGAAGATGAGCAGTGCCAGGGTCTCGTATGGTGTCCAGAGGCTGATGGCTTGTGGTGCTTGGCCGGTACTGGGTCTCTTAACGACTTCAGGGCGCTCTGCACCGAGGAGGCTGGGGCCGGTGTCGGGCATTCCAGACCCGATGGCTGCAGAGCGGCCTCCATCAGTAACTGCTTCAAGTGAAAGTCTTGCTCTTTCTTTGTTCTTGGCTTAAAGGCCTTGCAGATCTTACACTTCTCTGTTTGGTGAGCTTCCCCCAGGCAACATAGATAGGAGTCGTGGGGGTCACTAACCAGCATAGGCTTGCAGCACGTGGGGCAAGCCTTAAATCCTTGGGCCTGTGGCATGCCTCGTGGCCTGGGGCGGGTGCTGGAATCCTCCAAGCACCTAATCTATTAGTGTCCAACAAGAATGAAATGCTAACTAACTGATAACAGCTATGTACTTCTAAGGCTAAGGGATTGCTTCTCCTATGAGAGCAAGAGATTGTTCCAGCGCCGCGACGGACGGTAAGAGGGAACTGGAGGGGGTTGGGCCAGTGGGGGTATATATATATATACACACAGCGCAGTGGCGCCACTCTGGCGGGGGCCCTGCCGGTCCGCCGGGAGCCGCTAAGGGAAAAAATTTCTGACGCTCGTGAATGCAGCGCTCGCATACCTAATGTGGAATGGACGTGAACAAGCACTTGAAGAAGTAGTTATTTTTCTTTCAAGATAAAAGAAAATTAAGGTGAAAGAGGGGGGGAAATAGTACAATAAACCACACTTATAGCAAAAGGGGCACTGAAGAGATTTAGAAAAGGGGTGCATATTCAAAGAACCACCACAAGATTCATCAGGTAGGTTGCACTTTGATTTCTGAAGTATGGTCTCTGTACTCTAAAACTATGGCATTTTCCTCACCACTCTGGTAATTCCTGCTCTGGAAAGTAGAATTTTGCAAGGCTCATGTCAAAATATGGTAACTCTTACCAGTCTAGAATGCCCCTGTGCTAATCAATATTAAGCAATGTACATAGGTATACAGTATTTTGGGATGGGCGTACTTCTAATTACCCTTACAACAAAATCTCACAAAACCAACGTCATTCTGAGTCAAGGCTACAATAGAAATCCTACAAGAACTGTATTGTGCCTGGCCACTATTTATATGCTCGTCTTGGAGGAGTATCAGAATAGTGAATGCCATGCTACAGTAGTTCTCAGCTTTTGGATCAAAAAAGCCGAGTCTCTTGTTAACACACGACTGAACATCACAAACTCCTGGGACTGAATCCTAGACATCTCCGACTCTTTCCTCTGGTCTTGGACAAGTAACGGTCTTTGCCTCAATTTTCCCATCTATAACAATTCTTACGTGCTTCATAGGGCACATGAGAATTATGTTTCTATAGGTCTCTGAAAATGAGAAAAGCTACATAATGGTCTGATCCAAAACCCATCAAAGTCAATGAGAGTGTTTCCATCGATTTCAACAAGCTTTTGGATCAGGCCCTAAATGCCTACTGTTGTTATTGTGCTGGGCCTCACAGAATAACCAGCATTTGTATAAAGGATTGGGGTGGTGGAATCATAAGCCAGCTCCCATTTTCCAGATTCTAGGAAGTGGACATGCTCAGTCACTGGCAAATGGGTATTCACAGGTGTCTAGAACTGCATCCATACCATTACTCCAATTCAGATATAAGGGGTTGGGTGGAGGGCTGTCAAGGATTCCAAGAAGGACAGGTGAGAGCAGCCTTATGGAATAAGAATAGTCAAGATCTCCCTTGACCTATTACAAAAATCCAGCACAACTGAGCTTAGTTAATAGGAACACAGTGGCCTTAACTGAATGACTTGACTTGTGTCACATTGTTTGTTCTTCTAAATGCTATTTTAAATGTTCATCTGAACAGTCTTTAGTTTTATCTACCAACATACCGGAGCTTCACAAAGTCCTTTGCTGACAATGCTTCTTTCAGCTCGAAGTTGCCTGCAAGTTTAAGCTGGTTTAGTCCATTCAGTCCTTCAGTTGGAAATGAAGTCAGCTCATTGAAACTTAAGTCTCTGAAACGTGAATATTAAAATTGTTACACACGGTTAAGTCTGAAGATCCCATGGCATGTTTCTGATCAGTAGGGATCTGCTCTAGTGTTTGTTGGCTAACATTCTGTCCTCCAAACCCCCCATCAAGCAGCATGTCTTCTGTCCTCCACACAAGTGAGAGGAGTGCCTCATTTCATAGCTGTGCGTGTAGTCTGGGGATCTCTAGGGATGAAAAGGGATATAAAATGCAAACACACATCAGTTTTGAGTGAGAAAATTTTACCATTTCAGCAATTTAGTGCTGGGGGTGCTGGTTTATTGCACAAAATGGCCCACTTACAGATTAGTTATAGCACCAAGTGTAGTAAATGCCTCCTTGTGAACCTGCTGGATCAAGTTTCTACTGAGATCACTGCAATTAATAAAAAATGCCATTTAGTTCGCAATTTCACTGAAATTTCAGAATAACCATTGTTTGGGAGCTCGGTAAGTGGCAGTGACATTATACCTCTGAGAGGAAAGTCAAGTAATCTGCATGGTTTAACAACATTTTGGTATCTCCATGACATTTTCCATATAGAATCATGTATACATGGGCTTAATCCTGCTAGGTGCTGGGCATCTGCAGAGAGGTGAGAACATAAGCTCTTTGGGACAAGAACAGGTCTTATTTTATATCTGTACAACACAATGGGACTCTGACTGGAGCATTGGAGTGTTACTGTAATATAAATAAGATGGAGAGAGCAGCGAGTTTTCACATGCAGGATTAAGCCTGGAGGCCTTACACTGTAGTGACTAACTGCTGCTCTTATTTACACAATAGGAGCTGTGAATTTCTGGGATCTTATACCTTCCTTTTATTAGCTCCTCAATAAGTAATGTACACGTTCGTATTATCAACCACATTTTAAGTCCTAATGTTTACCAATAAATTGTTTCATATTATAGATCTACCACCATCAAGTAAAACACATATAGTAGTGCTCCAGCAAAAACATTAACATGACAGTGAACAGCCAGAAAAACCTCCCAAGAAATTTAACCTCTATTGCTCTCAAACTCCTTACTATTTGTCCATTTAAAAGCAGGCATGCCAAACCCGTGGAAAAAAACCACAGAAATTGGGCTAGTTTTTGGCTTGTAGTTTGTTGCTTGTTTGGCTTGTAGCTTGTCTGGCTTGTAGCAGCTTGTTGCTTTTTTTTTTTTTGATCGTCTCCCAGCAAGCAGGGGCCAAGGGGGGCAAGCAGGGGCAAGGGAGGGAGAGAGTCAGGGGTGCACAGCGGGCCCACCACAGTCCCAGATTGAAAGCCAGGGGGCGGGGGGGGATCTAGTCACAGAGTGTTGGGGTTCTTAGGAATTGGCTTGTTTTGGCCTTGTTTTGAAATGGGATTCTTTGATTTTTGGCTTATTGTGAAAGTCGGGTGCTTATTTACTGCATGAAAGTTGGCAACTGTGTTCATGTTTACTACTTTAGGTCTGAGAGAATGACATTTGCCCTACTTTACTTATACTGCTTTTTGCAATTGACTTCAGGTAAAAATAGTTAACTTAATTATAAAAATGACAAGAACCCCTTTTTACCAAACCTGGTATGCAAAATACATATTTTCTCGCAATGTATTTATATTAATATATATAAATATTAAGTACAGAAAAGAGTAAAACTGATGCCTAATAAAAACAGTAACTATTGTACAGATCATGGTTAGCTTTGCCGTGGGATATAGAACATCTAGCCTATTAATACAAGACACATTATTACCTTCAAACCCACAAATTAGTTATGAATCATAATTTACATCCCATAGTATTCAGAAAGTAAAAATAAGTAAGTAAAAATATATGTACTTACAGGATGCGTAGGGAAGTTAGTCCCTGAAAGGTATCTTCTTTGATTTCCTGGATTTGATTATGTTGTAAGGAACTGGAATGCAAGGGGGGAAAAAGAAGTTTAGAGGCTAATTTCCTCCAAAATTAGGAATATTTGGCTTTTGTTTTTTCCCCTTATCTCTTAGTATATTATCCTCTACTGCTTTCCCCAGTGTTTCTCTACAGATCTAAGCAAATCAGAACAATGAGAATAAGATAAGAAAGATACTAATCAATACCATTGACAGATGAAATGATTTTTCTGATCATCCCTCCATTTTGGGCCCCCCATTTAAATAACTGTTCTCCGCTTCACCACAATATGCCTGGCTATTTTCTCTTGAGACGTTAATTCAATATTTGGAGCCCCCTTATGGAGTTTCCAGCCCATTTTAATTCACAACCCACTTGGCAGAGGTGAACATTGACAAGTGAGGTTTGAACTACCTCCAAGCCGTAAGTGTCACTTTGTGACACAGATGCACCTTGTCATTTAAAACAAACCTACTCACTTCCAGGTTGAGATGATTTAGGCCAAGCTCCAACCCAGTGTGAACTATTACTTCTTAAAATATGGATTTATAAAAGGAAAACACTGAGACACCCTTCATTATACAAGAACTAATGGGCAGGTTATATTTCCAATTCATTCTCTTCCTCTGCGCCCATCTGACAGTCAACATTCATTGAGGTGCTCCTGCATTCTAGGCCATAAATCTGAACTCTAAGGAACGTGAAGGCAAGGTAGCTTTAGCGGAGGGCAACTGGCCCCAGAACTTGCTGCCCTTGATAGAAAACTTGATCTCTGTTGGACTGACAGTCAGAGCACAGGACAAGATTCATCTGTATACCTGCCGGAGGATGAAATATCAACCCTTTTCTCTAAAGGCAGCAGGGGATGGTGCATTTTTATGCTGCCTTCAACCACAGGACTGTTTCTGGCAGTGGAAGAAAGTGGTGGAGATTGGAGTGTTGTTGTTGTTTTAAATTATCATCAATTTTTTAATCAGATTGATTTTTAATAAAGATAAATTTAACTATATGGTCTCATCAATCGACTAGGCACTTTAGAATGTACAATATATTCCCTGCCCTGAAGAATTCACAATCTAAGGGCCTAAACCTGCAAGGTGCCTACCACCCTCAACTCTCAATTACTTCAGTGGAAGCTGGAACTCAGCATGTTGTACGACTGGACTCTGACAAGAGAGCACAGAGGCAAGGAAGGCAGGCAGACTGGCTGGATACTTGTAAAAAGTAGGTTTTATGAGGGAGATAATGGGATCTTGACAGGCAAGGATTGGAGGCAGATCCAAGACTAGAGGGTTACACATTGGAAGGTGCAAAGCTGAGAGTGAAAGAAAGAAGAATGGCACAAGAAGAAAAGAGGACTGGGAGAGCACCAGGGATAAAAATGGGAGCAGAGATATAAGGAGGGGAAAGATTACATTGGGCTTGGAAGGAGAGGATGAGGAGCTTTATCTGATGTGGTAAAACACAGGAAAAACAAAGAAGGGATTTGAGAAGGAAAAGTGATTCTTGGACAGGAAGAGGACTTTTAACAGTGCCATATTGGATAGATGGAGAGGACTGAGAAAAGTTGGGACAGGAGCGAAGGTTACAGTAGGGAAGAGAAGGTTACAGTAACCAAGGGATTAAGCAGTGAGGATAGCAAAGATGAGGAGTGCATTATAAATATGACAAGCTTGCTATGAAAAGCAGGATTACTGAGTCTTTCATTCTTTTTGTGTCCAAATAGGAAGAAATGTTAAACCTCTGACTATGTGAGTGAACTCAATGGGTGAAATTCTCTGGCCTATGTTATTGATGGGGATTTTACAGGGTCCCGCTTACCCCAGACAATGCTTGCTACGCACAAGTTTTTGCAGGCCATTGTAGGCCAGCTTGACATTAAGGCATAGGAAAATTTGTAATAGTTTGGGTGGCATAATCAAGGGGCCAACAGGAGAAAGGGGAACCAAAATCAACTGGTTGTGCAATATGGCCTTAGTATAGCAGACAATGTGACCGCATGTAGGTGGGCACACAAGTAGTTAGGAAAGGGCTTATTGTGCTGCATTGTTGGAAATGGTGGCATTGGGTGTGTGGCAAGGGCGGGGAGCGTCTGGGACAGTGACAGGGGGGCTCCTGGGTGGTAAGGGGCTCTGATTGGCTTGCTGATGGCAAGGATTATACCAGGTAAGGCGTTGTTGACAATTGAAATTTGTAATGTGATAGGGAATTTGCCAGACCCCCACCCATAGGGTCAGAAGCAAACTGCATCCTAACCCCTGCCTTTCAGGCCCAGGCCTGTTAGCAAAACCCAATTGCTATATAGGACAAAGGTTAACTTCTGCAAACTTCTTGTTTGTCTATATCAGGGGCACGAGGGGGGTGGTGGTGATGAAGAAACCAGAGGGGGGTGGTGGTGATGAAGAAACCAGAGAAAGGGGAACTGAGGGAAGCTCAGCTAGAATGCGACAAGAGCCTTATCCAATGCAACTGCAAAGGAGGGGTCTTACAGGCAGGCAGACTACCAACGAAAACCACGTTTGGGACAATAACAGGAAAACTACTAGATGGTGAAGGGTCCGAGTCACGGCCCCAGAGGGGCTCTGATTGGCTTGCTGATAAGAATTATACCAAATAAGGCTAATAAAATTTGTAATGTATGATTACGCGTTGCGGTTTTTACCTTTATAAGCTTAAAGCTATGTGATTTATGTAAGGCGGCTGACCCCCCTTGTATGGGGACACGCCGACCTTCCCTTTATGCATAATTGTAATAAAGGTGCCTCAGGCTGTGTCTGGGCCAAAATCATTGGTGTGGTCAATTTTTCCACGACATTATACAGGGGGTCAGACTGATCATAAGATTCTCTTCTGGCCCTAAAAATCTATGACATTTTCTTACTGTCAAATGTTAAGTACAAGAACTCAGTATTGGAAGCTATGGACTCAGTACACTAAGGGTTATTCAGGATAATTAACATACATTTCTACTTACATTTCTTCTAAGGAACTGCAGCCCTTAAATCCCGAAAGCTCCTTTATGTTATTATAAGACAAGTCCCTTGAAATAGACAATGGGAAGAGTGTGGTTAGTTTAACTCTGCTCTATTTGAAACGTTACTTTACTGCAACCATAAATTAAATAAAAATCAGCATACCAACCATCCTGCTACCACAGTTCTAGAGAAAAACTGAAGACATTTTAAAGACGCACAAAAGTCAGGGGATTCACAGCTATGCTTTCCCCAGCAACCAGCCCCCATTATGTATACTGGTTCTACATATTACATACAAAAAGCTATGAAAAACAATGTAAAGGTTGCAAAGTCAAACTTCAAAAGTGAGGAAATGCCAGGCTCAAGGTTGCTCATAAAGCGTCCCTGAATCCTAGCTCCGTATTTTAAAATACGAGAGAACATTCTCTCTATTCTTGTAACATTGACAAACCCATTTATTTTTTCACTCTCACTCTCTTAAATGACTAAACCATTTTTACTTAAGACTTTCCAGAAATATTCAGCCTGAGACAGACAGCAAGCATGAAAAAAATTCAGCCCAAATGGCTAAAGTTTGGCAAAATTATAAACAACTGAAACTATATAATTGAAAGTGTCAGGCAAGTGTTAATTGTAGGTGTTACTTAGCTAGGCATCTAAAACAGTGCACAAAACATGGCCAACTAACCACCGTATAAATCCCCTCAATTTTGATAGTTCGAAATTAAAGGCGCATGTTTTCCACAAGAAACTGAAGGGTGATCTCTGACATGTGGATGTAATTCAGATCTGTTGAAAGCATGCAGATCCCTCCCCATCCAAAGCTGGGAAAGTTTTCAGATTTTTTCAAGGGGGGGGGAAGGGACAGGGTGGTAAGAAAGGGGGCTGGAAACAGCCAAACTACCATTAAAGTGGAGATTCAAAAAGCCAGTGGTTGACAGAAAAAGCACAATGCTCTGCTGTCTTTCCCGTCTATAAAAACAGAAGACATATTCCCCCTAGTCTTCTGCTGTGAGAAGAATTTATCCTTTGCAATAATCTTTTCCTTACTCCCCCCAGAACCTATCCTCTTTCTTAAATACATTTTTATTTCCTAATTTGCCCTCTCCCCATCCTTTATTTTTACCTTCTGAGTGCCTGCCTCCCATCTCTCTCCTGCACTTCACCATTCTTTTCCTCCACCCCAACTTTCTATTCTCCATTGGTCTCCTCCACCACAGTAATTACGAGTGCCACTCTTCTTTACTCTCACACATGATGAGTGTGGTCTGGAGAGCGAGTGGGTGGCACAATGAAATGTGAAGACATTCTCATGAAAATGCTGCCACACTGACATCCTTACAGTGGTACACCACCATAGGCGAAGAAACACCACCTACTTCAATAAACACACTGCTGTTTCAAGGACTTGATTTGGTACATCAACATATTACTTTGCGGCACCAGGACTCCAGAAGAGTCAAAGAGGGATCAGACATTTGAACAATTTTGGGGCCTACCAACGTTGACAGAATGACTTGGAGCAATGACACTTTCTTTAAATATAGTGCAATATTTTGCTATCAAATTATTTTTACTGTTGGTAAAACAGGAGCAGGAAATATTCACTTACAAAGTCCGAAGCATCTTTTGTTCTTGGCATAGGTTAATGGGAATACTGCTTATCTTGGTGCCTGTAAGAGTCCTGTGTTCAAAACAAACAAAAACACACACATATGTTGAATGCTCAGACAGTACATATTAGGTCTCAGAAATGTAGGAATGGAAGGGACCATCAGAAGTCTTCTAGTCCAAAACCCTACAGTGGGGCAGGACCAAGTAAACCTCGACCCCCTTTGACAGGTGTTTATCTAACCTGTTTTTAAAAACCTTCCATGATGAGGATTCCACAATCTCTCTTGGTAACCTATTCCAATATTTAACTACCCTTAGAGTCAGAAAGTTTTTCCTAATATCTAACCTAAATTTCCCTTAACCCCATTACTTCTTGTCCTACCTTCAGTGAATTGTGGAAAACAATTGATCACTAGCTTCTTCATAACAGCCCTTAACATATTTGGAGATTTATCAGGTCCCTCTTCAATCTTCTTTTCTCAAAACTAAACATGCTCAGTTATTTTAATCTTTCCTCAGACATCACGTTTTCTAAACCTTTTATCATTTTTGTTGCGCTCCTCTGGACTCTCTCCAACATAGCCACATCTTTACCACATGAGGCACCCAGAATTGGACACTGTACTCCAGCTGAAGCCTCACAAGTAAATACATCCGAAATTGTGAGGCACTCCATTACTTTTGTAATGGCAGTCATATAATTACCTAAAATAGATAGGCAGGAATAGAATCCAGATCTCCTGGCTTCCAGCCCTGTTCACTAAGCCACACTTCTACCATTGGAAGTTAATTTTAATACTAATTGTTTCAAGAAGAGACAGAACAAGAAATTAATGTATTGGCAGTGTTTGGTAGAAAATACTTACAGGCTCTCCAGATTACTGGTTCCTGTCAAATTAGGAAACCACTGCACCATGCTGGCACCCCGAATTACTCTAAATAAACAAGAAGATTATCTGTAAATTATATTATGGAAATTGTGGGAGATGGGTGGGGGGAATGGAGGGAGGAAGGGGGACAATCCTTTTATCCTGTTATGGAAGTTTTCATTAGAAATTTACATACTAATCAATTGATTGCCTCAATGAATTTTGGTTACACGATAGGTCTAAAGACACTTGTTGAATACACCTAAAGTAAAAATATGTTTAATCCAATGCTATGAAAGCACGTGATATTCTGTCAGAATTATGCTTGGAATTCAGAACACTGCTAATGTGCTAATTTTCTGCAGATGGTGCTGTGATCCAACTTCCACAGCTGCTCCATTCCAACAAATAAGATCAATGCTGATTTTTACATATGTGCCATTTGAAGGAACAGCATGAAGGAGGTATCACAGTAGTTCTGCAAATATTAGCCCCTATTTAACATACTAAAACGTATTAGTCTTTGATTAGGAGAGCCTGGGATTGGAACCCTTCTGCATTTCTACTTAAGTAGGATCCATCCACTTGAAAGTGTCACTTAGATATACGTTCTGAATATAGTATAAAGTATACTATAAAATCTTTTGATTGTGGCTCAAATCTTGAAGTTTTTAAGTCAGTTTTTACTTACTCATTACTCAGAACTCCCAGACCAGCAATCTTTTTTGAAGTGTGCATGTACTTGCCTGCAAACACATTCCCAATGTCCATCCATATTCAGAAATATATATAGGCTCCACTGGCTTCAGTGGGAATTTGTCTGGGCAAGGACCTGAGCATTTGGCTTTAGGTTACAAGTGAGTCTCATCTTACGCGCATTTAACATGTGCAAATTCAGCTTTGCGTGGTTGGCAAAAACAACAAACAACAAAAAAAAGGGAAAAATAATTTAAATACTGTATCTGTAGTGCGGGCAATTCCGCCCGCCATTACACTCAATGTAATTTTGACTATACGCGATTTTTGCTTTACGCGCTGACAGCAGAACGTAACCCCAGCATAAGGTGAGACTCGTCTGTACTTTTCTTATGCAAGTTAGGAGAACAAAAGATTTCAAGACTATCCATCAGACTCTCAAACTACTAGACATTTTAAGAATAAACAGTAAAGTTTATTAAAACTAAGTGCAAATAAAAATTGTGCAAGAAGTAACATCTGACCAGCAAAATCAGTTATTCTAGGGGCACAGACATGCTATTTCAGATATTCTGTTATAAACTGAGAAAGTACTTACAAGGAGTGCAGATCTGATAAATTCTGAAATGCCGAGTTCCCCACAAAAGAGAGAGGATTATCATACAAATGTCTGAGGAATTAAAAACAGATTTCAGTCTCCCATCAGTTCATACAATCACTGTCTGATAATTAGACTATAAATACACACAAAATAATACTTACATAGTCCTTAAAAGGGGATTTCCCTCAAATGCACCATTGGGGATTATGGAAATGTAATTACTGTGAAATCCCCTAAAAATATATTGACAAAAGAGAAATAAATCTTAAAATATAGCATCATGAGAGTTGATCAACTGTCATTTTGCTAGTGTTCAAATACTACACAAACTCAGGGCTCAATCCTGCCAACAGTTGCACTGAAGTCAAATGAGACTACGCACAATTGAAGGAGTAACACTGAAGGATCAGACCTTTGTCTACTATATATCAGTACTTAAAATGGAAACATTTCAGGGAAGAAAGCTACACTCTGCATCAGTCTGTGATAAATGTTTTTTAAAAGAGCATAATGATCAGTAATTACATAATTTTGCTACTGGAGACCCCAAAACAGTGTCAAAATAGCTGATGGTTAAGATCTATATTAATGGCTATCCTGAATAATTTGCTTATTTTTATCACTCCAAAAATAGTAGGCTCTCTCACTAACTGCTGATTATGCCCGCCTGTAATTAGAGTATTGCTTAGCATAACCTAGTCCATATCAGATTACTGGGTAATGAGACAAAAGAGGCATTCCTAACCTTGGAGTTAGGATTGCTTTTTTATTAAATGAAAAGGATAAAGAAAATGGGTAGAATAAGATGTAGTAATACTCACAGTTCCTTTAGGCTTGGAAGTGCTTTAATGGCTTCAGGGAATTCTACCATGTTGTTATAATTTAAATCCCTAATAGAAAAAGCAGCATCAGCAAACACTCAGTGCTAGCGACATATTTTCACAGTGGACACCTCATGTTAAATTGCTTGATTTATATATAATCTCCATATAGTGAAGCTGTATACTTCTTTTGACATTGGTTTATCTTAATGATAATTTTATCCTTCAGAAGCCTTTAAAACTAAAATATAGTCTTTTAAAACACCCCCAAAAGGTGCAGATTTGAATGACACTTTTGTGTGGCCTATTCAGAAAATCTCTTAGGTTTTATAAAATGTACAACAATATCAGCCACGAGAGAACAGCAGGACCTACAGACCTTCTAGTAAAGACAACTATTATAACTGAACAAAAGAAGAGGTAGAGTCATGTAAGGTGCAATCATGTAAATCCTAATATACAAATCCTTGTTACATTAGCAAAGTGGATTTGTTGGAAACGTTTACTGTTCAGCTACACAATAAACTAATCACAGCTGCTCTGTCACCATTCCAGCTCAAGAGCCAGTCAAGCTCTCAGTTTTATGCTGGCTGTTTGTTTCACAAAAATGCACAAGGTAATGTCAAAGGGCTAAACCATGCAGCTCTTCCTCAGACTATGTTCTTATTGATTTTTAACCTGAGAAGGGCTGCAGGACTAGGCCCAAAGACTGTACTTTCCTTCCAGCTGAGAAGTAAAAGATTTATTTAAAAAAAAACAACAAACCCTTAGAACTGGTTTCTAACTTTAAAAGATATCAAATTACAACTTTACCCTGATAACTGACTGTTCTAAATATTAAATAAAGACTTGCACGGTTTCTGGAGCAAGTTAAGTTCCAATACTCCTCCAAACCCTCACAAAGTAGGAGTAAAATTCCACCACCTTCCTTTAACTAGTGGGAGCTGTCACTGGTTCAGTGGGGCCAGGATTTCATCATAGATATTTTTTGCATTCTTTAAATGTAACATTTTTTTTCTTAGTGAAATATTGCTTACCAGAGATTCATGAAGCAAGCTGAAAGGAAATCTCTAGTCCATGCAATATCATGCAAAACACTTAAATGGCTATACATTTTGCTTCTGAGCCCTCTATCTTAAACTCGAGATTATTTTATCCATTGACATTCAAGCATATCTCACTATTACACAAGGACTCAAGTAATTAGTATTGTCAAAGACAATTGGCAACGTATTTTTGCCATATGTTTTTAAGGAGTTTATTGCTAAAAGTAAGTTGAGGTAACAAGTATTTATTAGCTATAACACTTTAATTATAAACGTAGGGATATCTGAACAATTTTTTCCAAGTCTTTTGTCAGACGTGCTAGTTTCCATAATTAGTCTGGTACTGAGATTTCTACAAACAGACCAATAAACAAACACAGAAAATGTACTTACAGAGTTTCTAGGTTGTCTAATCCATCAAAACAATGTTTTCCTATTGTTTTTATTTTATTGTTATGAAGATGCCTGAAGAGACAACAAAATCAGTTTTAAAATAATCAGTTTCTCATGGATAAATTATAAAATTAA
The DNA here is from genome assembly GCF_016161935.1 of Mauremys reevesii. Taxonomy (NCBI): domain Eukaryota; kingdom Metazoa; phylum Chordata; order Testudines; family Geoemydidae; genus Mauremys; species Mauremys reevesii. Next base: position 88,565,470 of record NC_052626.1, read on the forward strand.
CATAAATTTGACTATTTGATATTACAATATGTTTTAGATGTTTTAGAAAACCCATTAAAGGGTGAGAGGAAGTGATACTTTACAAAAGAATGCCTCTGTTACCAGACAAGAGACGTCACAATCTAGAATGAGAACAAGATATTGGATATCATCACAATTACCTACCTGAGGCCCTGTTCAGCACTCCTGATTCTGATAAAACTGCAATTAATTTCCAAGTGCTGAAGTGGGGCCTTCAGATTATAGCTAAGGCTTTTAAACAGTCTTTAAGCAAAATGGTGCAAAGAACTAGAGCAATTCCAAATCAGAACCAAAAACCACCTCCACAAAAAAGAGAGTCATGAACGTTTAATTATTTTTTGCTGGCTTTTTGAAACTGACAGAACTTTTTGAAAACTGAAAACTTCCAACCAGCTCTACAGCTAGTTGAGAAACCCCCAAAAATGTGATAAAAATTTGAATTAAAAAAATAAATTCAAAAATTCAAAACACTTGGCCCAGCTCTAGTGTTAATACCAGTCCCGGGCACATTTAAGACTAAATAAAGCATAAGAAAAATATCCCATAAGGAACAAGCCTGAGGAAGATGACCTTTCCATCTCTAAAAATCACAATGCCTTCTTTTGCCAACTTTTTCAGTTTTCAAAAATGACTATGTTACCAAAAAGAGAGGCAATCGAAAATCATGGAGCAATCTCAGTCATGGCATTTTTGATTTTCTGGCAGTAGACCTCTCTAATACAGATGAGAATTGTACCAGTTTGTGGTGTTTCTGGGTTACAAACTATTAGCCACCTGAAGTGAAACAGAACACAACACACTTCTCATTGCAATCCTAGCTGAATCAGGTCCACGCTTGGAGGATCAAATTAAGTTGTAAAGTGAAAAGCTGTTAATACTCACAGAACAACGAGACTTGAAAGGTTTGTAAATGCAAAGTCAGGAATGTGTGTTATTTTGTTGAGAGCCAGAGTTAAGGCCTGCAGAGAAGGAAGATTGCTGAGTGGATGAATGGGGACTTCTGTCAAGCTGTTGTCATCCAGCCACAGGTGACGTAGCTGGACAAGACCCTCAAAACTGTCTTCTGGGACTGCAGTAATATGGTTAGCATCTAAACGCCTAAAGAGAAACAAAAATAATTGAAATTAGTGAAGTTCACAAGTTAAGTACAAGTATGGATTAAAACACACAAACATATTTAAAAACTCAAATATTTTTATGGGAAGAATTCATCACCTGAAAGTTTTGAGAAGTTTTGAGAAGCCGCTGAAAGGGCCCTGAACATTTTTTTGTCCAAATAAACAGCTCAGATCAATCAAATAGCAAAATTATTCTTTTCCTGTCCATATTTAACACGGTAAAATAATTTTTAAAATTACAATCCTCTTTATAAAAATCTGAATGGATAACAATTCTACACAAGACTCCACTATGCAGAGCAGTACACATTACTGGAACAAATTTACAAAGAGATGGTTTTAATGCATTAAACCACATTATCTTGACTGAAATCCTCTGTAGGTACGCTGTAAATAGTATTAGTGTGTTGCTTTCTGTTATTACTGTACTACTAATGTGACTGATCCTCTCCATGGATCACCACCTTGTAGTGGTGGAGAGGCTTGCGCATCTCAATGACCCCAAGAGCGATGCTGCCTGGAGTCATGTACTCCCTTAGGGTCACCCATGGCAGAACGGTCAAGGGCGAGGTTCCAGACAAAGCGTGATCCAAGAAGTTCCTAACTGCAGAGCAGATGGAGGATAACTGCATAGTGGAGGTGAAACTGTTGTGTAATGATAAAATGGCTGTGAAGGTGGATGAAGGCTGCAGCAAATAGAGGCTTTCCAATCGTCACGGTGTCCATGCCACTGGTTTCAAGTCCTCTATCTGTCAAGGGTAGTGTGGTGACTGTTGTGCACCAGTCTCCCCACTTTAAAAGAAGTCCCCGCACAGGCATCTTCCAGTTTTTTTGGAAAATAATATTTGCACAAGTCAAAAGTCTGGTGGCGATTGGTGACGGGAACAAGACAGTGAAATCCAGAAGTTCCTAGTCACAGACTGACACACGGGCGGTGTGTGTGATACAATCGTCTTGCTCGAGGATTGAGGCGGGTTGAGCATCTTGGCGGCTACATCCACAACTGAGCATCCTTTTTAAGATCCACTCTGCTCACCCCACATGCATGGGCGCCGACTTATATGGGCTCCTGGGGCTTTAGCCCCAGGAATATTTACAGGGGCTCTGCTCCACCAATAGTTGGAGCTAGGTTTCGCCCCTTTTAAATCCCAGCCGCGGCCGGGAGTCAGAGGGCTCTGGGCTGCCTGCAAGCGCCGGGAGCCCAGAGCCTTTTAAATCCCAGCCGTGGCCGGGAGTCAGAGGCTCTGCGCTGCCTGCAAGCGCCGGGAGCCCAGAGCCTTTTAAATCCCAGCCGCGGCCGGGAATCAGAGGGCTCTGGGCTGCCCGCAAGCGCGGGGAGCCCAGAGCCTTTTAAACCCCAGCCGCGGCCAGGAGTCAGAGGGCTCTGCACTGCCCGCAGAGGCAGGGAGCCCAGAGCCTTTTAAATCCCAGCCGCGGCCAGGAGTCAGAGGCTCTGCGCTGCCTGCAAGCGCGGGGAGCCCAGAGCCTTTTAAATCCCAGCCGCGGCCGGGAGTCAGAGGGCTCTGGGCTGCCTGCAAGCTCCGGGAGCCCAGAGCCTTTTAAATCCCAGCCGCGGCCAGAAATCAGAGGGCTCTGGGCTGCCTGCAAGCGCGGGGAGCCCAGAGCCCTTTAAATCCCAGCCGCGGCCGGAAGTCAGAGGGCTCTGGGCTGCCTGCAAGCGCGGGGAGCCCAGAGCCTTTTAAATCCCAGCCGCGGCCGGGAATCAGAGGGCTCTGGGCTGCCCGGAACCGCGGGGAGCCCAGAGCCTTTTAAATCCCAGCTGCGGCCGGGAGTCAGAGGGCTCTGGGCTGCCTGCAAGCACGGGGAGCCCAGAGCCTTTTAAATCCCAGCCGCAGCCGGGAATCAGAGGGCTCTGGGCTGCCCGGAACCGCGGGGAGCCCAGAGCCCTTTAAATCCCAGCTGTGGCCGGGAGTCAGAGGGCTCTGGGCTGCCTGCAAGCGCGGGGAGCCCAGAGCCCTTTAAATCCCAGCCGCGGCCGGGAGTCAGAGGCTCTGGGCTGCCTGCAAGCGCGGGGAGCCCAGTGCCCTTTAAATCTCAGCCGCGGCCGGGAGTCAGAGGGCTCTGCACTGCCCCAAGGGCAGGGAGCCCAGAGCCCTTTGAATCCCAGCCGGGGAGGCGGTTGGGATTTAAAGGGCTCAGGGCTCCCCGTAGCTGCGAGCAGCCCAGAGCCCTTTGAATCCCAGCCCCTGGCCGCTGATTGCCACCTCCCCAGACCCTTGCCCCAACTGCCCCCCAGGACCCCCACCCCCTATCTAAGCACCACTGGTCCTTGTCCCCCGATTACCCCCTCCCGAGACCCCTGCCCCTAACTGCCCCTTGGGACCCCAGCCCCTATCTAAGCCTCCCTTCTCCTTGTCCCCAACTGCCCCCGCCAGAGACCCCACCCAACTTCCCCCCAGAACCCCTCTACCTGTCCCCTGATAAACCTCCTGGACTCCCATGCCTATCCAATTGCTGCCTGTCCCCTGACTGCCCCTCCGAACCTCTGCCCCATCCAACCCCCGCTGCTCCTTGTCCCTTGACTGCCCCCCAGAACCTCCTACCCCTTCTCCAACCCCCAAACCGCTTACTGTGCCACTCAGACTAGCATGTCTGGCTCCGTGCAGCTCCAGACAGTTGCTGCCATGCTCCCCCATGGAGCCCACAGTCCTCTCCCACCCCCAGCACCTGCCTTCCAGATTTGAACACCTCAAAATTCAGGTGTGCTCAAGCTCGGTTTGGGCAGCTTTTACTTCATTTCTCCCAAATCAGTTTCCCCTACAAGGTGCCAACTGAAGGTGTTGGAGAACAGAGAGATTGGGTGGCCTCCTAATGCCTGGAAAAGAGACAAAGGCCAGAGGAGGGAGTGTCAGTGCCTGTGCGGACTTCTGGGAAGTGCATGGTGTGGAAGGGGATGCTGTGATGCTTTGGAACAACTCCATACAAAGCCAGTCAGGACTCTGGGGGAGCCTCCTCTCTTGGAGCAGACTGTCTCCAGGGCAATAAGCTTACACCTTCCTGGGTCTGACCTTGGAGCATTCAGCATGCCCTTCCACATCATGCACTTTCCACAGTGAGTCTGCCCAGGCTGGTCCTGGGGCAACCAGAGGTCCCTGCACCCCAACTCCGCAGTCAGATGTGACTCTCAGCCAGACAGTAAAACAGAAGGTTTATTAGATGACGGGAACACAGTTTAAACAGAGCTTGTAGGTACAGAAAACAGAACCCCTCTGTCAGGTCCATCTTGCAGGGTGGGGAGCCCAGAACCAAGTTCTGGGTCTCTCCCCATTTCCCCAGCCAGCTCCAAACTGACACTCCCTCCTCTGGCCTCTGTGTCTCTTCCGGACAAGGAGGCCACCTGATCTTTGTCCCCAAGACCTTCAGTTGGCATCTTGCAGGGGAAACTGAGGCACCCACACAGTATTCAGAGAAAATATTAAGGACATTCCCACTTCATCACAACAGGTGCAACAAAATATAATACTGTATATTGAAGTAGGCAACTGCTGCTTCTGACTTTCCACTTTTAATTGACCCTTGTAATCTTGTGGCACTGACGCGTTGTAGCTTCATTTTATATCGGCTTACAGGGCGGGAGCGGGGGGGGCACCACCATTTTGGGCCCCACCAAAAATTATACAAACCTGCCGCCTATGCCCACATGGGGAGGGGGTTAGAAAAGGTACCCTAAAAATAGTCTTGCCTCTCTTTCTCCTGGCTGGATAGCTGCATCCAGCAGGATCACCACCTCAGTGGTCGAAAATGTAAGAAACTTTTCAACTTTGGAACTTGGAACGTATGTACCCTGATGGACAACTCAAACAGTGACTGACCAGAATGACATACAGCCATTATTGTTCGTGAATTGAGTTGATTTAACATCGATATTGCTGCTTTGTCCAAAATGAGACGAGCTTATGAAGGACAGATGAGGGAGCAGAAAGGAGGGAAAAATCTTCTGGAAGGGAAAAATCTATATATGAACCCCGATTGCATGGAGTGGGCTTTGCTATAAAGAACAAGCTCGTAAGGTGCCTCTCTGAGGTACCAGTTGGCATCAATGAGCGGTTTATGACACTCTGACTGAGGCTCACCAAAAATCAACAGGCAACTATTGTGAGCGCCTATGCACCAACACTGGATCCGATGACAATGTAAAAGAAGATTTTTATTCTCAGTTGGAAACCATTTTATCGGAGACCCCTAGAGCAGACAAGATCATCCTTCTGGGGCATTTAAATGCACATGTTGGACAAGACTCAGTCCTGTGGAAAGGAACAATTGGGAAAGAAGGAGCTGGCAAAAGTAATTCAAATGGAATTCTGCTCCTGACCAAGTGTGCTGAACATGAACTTATTATTACAAACACCCTTTTCTGATTAAGGGAAAAGTTCAAAACATCTTGGAGACACCCAGGGTCAAAGCACTGGCATCTTCTCGACTACGTCATAGTTCGTACCCGAGATCACAGTGACGTACTTCTCACAAGAGCAATGACGGTTGGACTGATCATCGCCTTATTCTATCCACAATGAAAATTAAGATCACTCCCAAATGGAGGCTGCAAAAGAAGGTCAGACGCAAACTGAAGGTTCAAGACTTGAAGGATCCTATTAAGCATGACCACTTCCGAGCAATCTTAGAAGAAAAGCTCCCATCAGAGTTTCCAGAAGAAATTGAGGAACATTGGAGCCAGTTGAAAGCAGTAATCATCAGTGCCCGTGAGCAAACCATAGGCTACCACACCAGAAAACATCAGGACTGGTTTGACGAGAATGATGCTGAAATTGAGCAACTCATCAATGAGAAGAGAATAGCATTTCGTGCTTGGCAGAATGACAAATTGTAATATAAAAAGACGCCCATGCCAAGGCGAGGACGGAAGTATAACATAAAACCAGAGAACTTAAGAACAAATGGTGGACTGAGAAACCACAAGAACTCCAACATCTCGCAGACATCCACAATACATGTGGTTTCTTTAGTGCCACCAAGGGTGTTTATGGGCCAATTTGTCATGGTATGAATCCTCTTCGCTCTAAGGATGGAACCACACTTCTGAAGGACAACGACACCATCAATTCTTGCTGGAAAGAACATTTTGAAGATCTCCTTGACCGTAATTCTATGGCTGTAGATGAAGTCCTTGAGCAAATCCTTCAACGACCATTTAGAGACGAGTTTGGAAATCCTCCCAATTTGTATGAGGTGCACAATGCCACCATGCAGAAGAACAACAACAAGGCAGCAGGTCTAGAAACCTTCAAAAACAGTGGACCAGAGCTAATTCGGCAGCTTTACCTCCTTATCCTTAAAATCTGGATAAAGGAGGAGATACCCAGTGAAATGAGGGATGCCTTGATTGTCACTCTCTTCAAGAAAGGGGATAAAGTGGATTGTGGAAATTATCATGGTATCTCCCTCCTAGCCACTGCAGGCAAAGTTCTGGTGCAGATCCTTGAAACCCGCCTTCTGCCCCTGTCAGAAGAAATTTTACCAGTCACAGTGTGGTTTCCGACCATGGAACTGCAGATATGATCTTCACAGCACAGCAGGCGCAAGAAAAGTGTCAGGGGCAAAACCGACCACTGTACATGGCTTTTATTGATCTAACTGAAGCCTTTGATTCAGTCAATCGCCGTACCCTCTGGACTGTACTTTCTAAGATTGGATGTCCTGATAAATACATCAATGTCCTAAAATTGCTTCATGATAACATGAAAGCGACTGTTCTGAGCAGCACTGGCTCCCAGAGTGAACCTTTTGAAGTACAAACAGGAGTCAAACAGGGCTGTATCATTGCTCCAACCATGTTTGAGGTTTTTATTGCTGTCATTTTTTACCTAATTGCTGGGAAGTTTACAGCTGGCATTGACATCACTTACAGAATGGATGGAAAGCTTTTCAGGCTTAGCAGGCTGAAAGCCAAGAGTAAGATTTCCACAACATCTATTGTGGAACTTCAGTATGTTGATGACAATGTAATCTTTGCCCACTCTGAGAAAGATCTTCAAACTATCTTGAATGTGTTTGCTGATGCTTACGCATGTCTTGGTCTCACTCTTAATATCAAGGAGACTAAAGTGCTTTATCAGCCCTCTCCAGATGAGGTATTACATGTCCCACCTATCAAAATCAATGGAGTGGAACTGGAGAATGTCGGTCATTTCCTCTTCCTTGGAAGTCATCTTTCATCCTAGGCAGATATTGATGCAGAAATTTAACACTGTCTGAGCTGTGCCAGTGTAGCTTTTTCTCATTTACGGCATAGGGTCTTTAGATCATGACATTCAAACAGACTCCAAGCTTCTTGTTTATCAAGCCGTTATTCTCCCAACACTGTTGTATGGGTCAGAAACTTGGACAACCTATAGACACCACTTGAAAGTCCTGGACTGGCACCATCAACGCTGCCTCCGTACGATTCTGAAGATCAAACGGGAAGACAGGCGCACCAATATTAGTGTTCTGGAAGAGGCAAAGCCCACCTGTATCAAGGCAATGATCATCCATCAGCAATTCCACTGGACTGGTCACGCTGTCCGGATGCCAGACCATCGCCTCCCAAAACAGGTCCTGTTCACTCAGCTGAAAGAAGGGTACTGTAATGTGGGTGGACAACGGAAGCGTTATAAGGACTTGTTGAAGGACACCCTAAAAAATGTAATATTGACATTAAATACCTGGGAGACACTTGCCCAGGATCGCTTAAAAAATGGAGTGAAGTCCTACGTGATGGTCCCCTGCATTATGAACTTGCTTGCTGAGAAGCCAAAGAGGACAAGAGGCGATGGGAGAAGGAGAGACTGTTCTCCAGTCATGGTCAACAGCCTCCTGCTGAGCCTGAAAACATCTGTCCTCATTGTAATAAAACTTGTGGTTCAAGGATTGGCCTTATTCGCCACCTGAGGACCCATAACTCCCAAGGAAGATGATCATACTCAGTAATGAGTGATTGCCCATCATCATCATGTGACTGATGTCAGAGAATCACATTATTAAAAATATATTATTGAACCTCATATCAGAACAATGAATCACATTGGCAAATAAAGGATTATATCACCAACTAAATTCAAAGATTGCCCTCTTTCTGGCAGAGCATCCTTTCCAACATACTCCGGGGGAAAAAAATCCCAAAAGGTTATCACTATCAGTGTTATCTGCACAGGATTAGCTTTGCCATCTTATTTTTTCCCAAATTAATTCTGATCATGGATATTAGAAATAATAATGCATCCTCATGTGGAAAATGATTCATGTCTCTTTCAAAAAGAGTAGCAAAGGACTTGTAACAATTAGTTTTTGCTTCAGTTACCACCCAGCTAAGCTATTGGGTTACACAACATTTCTTTGGGTTTCAGGGAATTTAAAATGAAGACTTCACACCTGGAAAACCTAGGTGGCTGAATGTCTACCATCAGTTTCAGTCTCCAGATCTGAAGTACTCACAACAGAAGGTGCAGCTTTTACTAGCAGAATCAAACTGAAAGATCTTTCTAATAAAAGTTGACAAAAAGTTGGCACCTTGCCTGATACTCTGAGCCTGACAGACTTTTCTTGCAAACAGACTTCATATTCTTTTCCTGCACAAAACAACTCTCTCTACCAACTTACTTTCCCATTTTCTATGCAGTGGCTACATTCACTTTGAGAGTTGTATTTTAATACTGTTTTAGTATTTAGCATGTTCTCTATGCTAGTGGTTCTCAACCTTTCCAGAATACTGTACCCCTTGCAAGAGTCTGATTTGTCTTGTGTACCTCCCAAGTTTCACCTCACTTAAAAACTACTTCATGGGCAGCAGGTGAACCTTGGACTCGGGGAGGCTAGCCCCCAGCCCGGACCACCCCTTCTGCCTGAGGCCCCCCCCACCCCTTCAGCCCAAAGTCCCCCACCCGCAGCACAGCAGCCAGCCAGCCCCTCCCTCCCCACACCCCTAGGCCACCCTAGCACCCGCAGCCCCGGAACACCAGGCATGGCCCCTTCTCATCCCAGAATGCTGGGTGGGTGGGTGAGCAGGCAGCACGTCTCCCCCCCCCCAAGCCCCAGAGCACAGGCTGGCCCCATTTAGCCCCCCCAGCCCCAACCAACCATGGGGGGGGGGGCGGGGAAGAGAGCCTCCCGTAGCACAGCCTAGGAAACAGGAAGGGGCCTGGGAGCAGAGCGTGGGAGGGGCCATGCAAGGCTGTTTGGGGAGGCACAGCCTCCCCCTGCCTTCAATACTCACAGGCCATGCTACTTGCTTACAAAATCAGACAAAAATACAAAAGTGTCGGCGCACTATTACTGAAAAATTGCTTACGTTCTCATTTTTACCATATAAATTATAAAATAAATCAACTGGAATATAAATATTATACTTACATTTCAGTGTATGGTATATAGAGCAGTATAAACAAGTCATTGTATGAAATTTTAGTTTGTACTGATTTCGCTAGTGCTTTTTATGTAGCCTGTTGTAAAACTAGACAAATATCTAGATGAGTTGACGTACCACCTGGAAGACCTCTGCGTATACCCTTGGTTTGGAACCACTGCTCTATGCAACAAATCAGCAACAAATACTTATTCTTCAGTTGTGAATCATACAAATGTAGGGCTCGAAGGGACCACAAGAAGTCATCAAGTCCAGCCCTCTGCACTGAGGGAGGACCAAGTAATCCTAGACCATCCCTGACAGGTGTTGGTCTAACTTGTTCTTAAAAACCTCCAATGAAGGTGATTCTACAACCTCCCTTGCAAGCCTATTTCAGAGCTTAACTACCCTTCTAGTGAGAAAGTTTTTCTGAATATCTAACCTAAATCTCCCTTGCTGCAGATTGACCCCATCATAGGCGCCGACTCCCATGGGTGCTCCAGGGCTGGAGCACCCACAGGTAAAAATTAGTGGGTGCTCTGCACCCACTGGCAGCCAGGCTCCCCCCCACCCGAGCGCACTGCATCCCCGCTCCTCCACCTACCTCTCAGTGCTTCCTGCCCAGCTGCCGCCAAACAGCTGTTTGGCAGCATGCTGGGAGGGAGGGGGAGCAGCGGGAACATGGAGTGCTCAGGGGAGGAGACGGGGCCGGGGCCGAGATTTGGGGAAGGAATTGGAATGGGGGAGGGAAGGGGCCGAGAGCGGGGGAGAGCAGAAGTCGACATCCATTACTTCCTGTCCTACCTTCAGTGGACATGGAGAACAACCGATCACAATTGCTCAACACTAAACATGCCCAGTTATTTTAACATTTCCTCATAGGTCAGGTTTTCTAAACCTTTTATCATTTTTGTGGTTCTCCTCTGGACTCACTTTTGTCCACATCTTTCCTAAAGTGCGGAACCAGTACGCCAGCTGAGGCTCATCTATGTCAAGCAGAAACGGAAAATTACCTCCCGTGCTTTCCATACAACACTACTGTTAAATGCACCCTAGAATATTAGCCTTTTCGCAACTGTATCACATTGTTGACTCGCATTCAATTTGTAATCCACTATAACTCCCAGATCCTTTTCAGCAGCACTACTGCCTAGTCAGTTATTCCCCATTTTGTAGTCGTGCATTCAACTCCTCCTCCCCCCCCGTGAAGTACTTTGCACTTATCTTTATTGAATTTCATCTTGCTAAATTCAGAGCAATTCTCAATTTGTCAGGGTTCTTGTGAATTCTAATCCTGTTCTCCAAATGCTTTCAACCCCTCCCAGCATGGTGCCATCTGCAAATTTTATAAGCCTACTCTCCAAACCATTATTGAAGTCATTAATGAAAATATTGACTAGTACTGGCCCCAGGACTGACCCCTGCACGGCCACACTAGTTTGACAGGCCTCCCAGTCTGACAGCAAAACATAGATAACTATCCTTTGAAAATGGTCTTTCAATCAGTTGTGCACCCACCTTATAGTAATTTAATCTAGACCACAATTCCCTAGTTTGCTTATGCAAAGGGAGTTTGGTGTTGAAACAGTTCAAATCTTTACGACTTTTTGGGAAAAGAACAGCAGAAGTTGAATTCCTGTTTAATAATAAAAGCTATGAAATGCAGCAAAGTAAGCCACAAACACACACAAGCGTAGGAAGTGGGAAATTTAAATGTTCTGAAGCCCAAGGTTTTTTGTTTTTATTTTTAAAATGACCAAGGTGCCATTACCTCTAAAGCTATACATCAAAGGGTTAATTCCTATCGTTCATACACTGGCAACTGCATATCATTGGCCAGCCCCGTGAGCTGGCAGGTGTGTACACCCTTATTTGTGCATACTTTTAGCCTGCGCTGAGACTAGACCATTTCAGAGAAATTAAACGTCTGGTGATAAAAAAAGCCTATGGCTGCCTTAGGGGGGAAAAAATCAACTAGAAATTACCTGTGTGTCTTTCTCCCCCTCCTAAAGTGTCACACGTCCCTGAAGATCAAAAGAATTATTTTTCCAATGGAATAAACATCTCCAGCTCATTTCTTCAACAAATGCCTTTGGGTTTTTTTGTAAATCAACATACTTTTGAGACACATGCCTCTCGGTGCTTGTGATTACTCATCGACAGCTCTCCTGTTTCTGCTGCAGGGAGGTGCGTATTTTCAGTGTCTCTTTTCTAAATATGTTCACCAAGTTACATATGCTCAGGCATATTCAATTATAAAATGTCTCAGTGAGCTATCAACTCTACAGCTAAAGGGCTGAAAAAGGAAGGAGCCACACAATGTTAAGGTTATGATGTACGCCAACTACAGCACTGAAATACAGAGTAAAAGATGACCAATACTTCATCCCTAGTTCACTCCGCTAAGTTCTATCACAACATGGATGGCGTTGGGCTTAATCTGCAGCAAGGGAGATGTAGGTCAGATATTAGGAAAATGTTTCTAACTGTAAGATAGTTAAGTTCTGGAACCAGCTTCCAAGGGAAGTTGTGGAATCCCCATCATTGGAGGTTTTTAGAAACAGGTTGGGCAAAGACCTGTCAGGGATGTTCTAGGTTTACCTGATACATCTCAGTGCAGGGGGAAGGGGACCGGGGCGGAGGGAGGGGATGGACTGGATGAGGTGACCTTTTGAGGCCCCTTCCAGCCCTACGCTTTTATGAATTTATGCTCAGACACTGTTCTGAGACTCCTGCAAGGCTTAGCACCTCAGCTCCAAATGGGATCAGCCACTGGTGTGAGTATTTTACTATTCCCATATCAGCGATGTTCAACCCCTGGCGCTCAAGCCACAAATGACTGTTCTAGGCCCCAAGCAAGAAAAAAAATGGTTCTGACTAGTCCCTTGAAGCCATACATTTTGAAGGGGGAAAGCAGAGGGAAAATACCTCCCTAAATTTTCTCTGATAGAAGGCTGTGAATGGTGACATAGGAAATGTGTTATGGAGTCATAGGGAGTAGGAAAAATAATCCTTATGTCATGTTCACACGTGATGTTGATATGGTGTTAACAGCATTAAGTATTGATGCAAGGTCATGAAGTCAGCAAATCAGTGTTAGAACATTTTTCTATGATTATTTTGTTCCTCTCAGCAACTCTCCAGTTAAAAAGTGATTTTCCATTTCTTTAACATGGAACGTCACTACCCTAGGTTTTTCAGAGGTCCAACGGGCTGACTGACAAAACACTTTGGAAATATAAGTATTATGCCTAGAGTTTTCAAATAAATTCATGTTTATAGTATTAGGGATAAACCTATGCCTTAACACACACTTTGTAAAATGATATTAAAGAACCAATCTGGATATTTTTATGGTTATACAAAATGATGGATCAAGCTGCAGCTGCGCCACTGTAGCACTTAGTGTAGACATTACCTATGCCGACTGGAGAGCTTCTCCCATTGACGTAGGTAATCCACCTCCCCGAGAGATGCTAGCTAGGTGGACAGAAGAATTCTTCGACCTAGCACTGTCTATGCCAGTGGTCAGGTCAGTATAGCTACATCTCTCAGACGTGTGGATTTTTCACACCCCTGAGAGATGCAGTTATACTGATGCAAGTTCCTAGTGTAGACAGGCCCCAAAGTGTTACATTCTGTTTTTATTTTATATTTGTTTATTGTTTATATTTGGCACTCAGAACTTAACTAGAGTTTAATAGTTGTTCTACTTTTTGTTTCCCAGACTGAGATCTTGTATGCCACAGTTTAGTCTAAATCTATTTTTTTCCCCTTCAAATGACTAATTCTTACCTAAAGTATGTTGGCACTCTCAAGCAAGGCTGTAATGCAGCTATTGAATCTGAACATGCATTTTTTTTATTAACCTGTACTATAAATGTTGGTATATCTTAAGGACAAACTGAAAAGAAAAATTAAAAAAAAAAACAAAACACCACCCTAAATATTTGGTACCTATCATAATATTCTTGCTAAAGACAAAAGTCAATATTTTTGCTTTTTGGAAGGTGGGATAGGGAAAGGTTTACTAACACTAAGTAGCAGAAGGGGGCCAATATTCCTCACTGGACTATAGGTTTACAACAATTGTATTTTTTGTCCATTAAAGCGTTAAAGATAAAACTTCATGTTGTTTAAATTACAGCTTGCAGCATATGCTTAAATTCCTTAATCTTTTAGAAGCTATTCCAATTCCAGCTTCCCTATAGGCATTGGCTTGCGAGAGGCCTACTTTAAATTTTAGTCTATAAATTCAGAGTTTATTTGCTGAGCTGTCAGCTTTACTATTATTACCTGTCAGGTTCCATTCTCACATAAGCTCAAACCACACAAATAGGGAGGGAGGGAATGAGAGCGAGTATGAGAGAAACCCAGGTGTCCTGTAGTTCTCAGAAGAGCACAACATTAAAATTAGATTTAACAGATAAAACAAACCTGTAAGCTTAACAGCTTTCAACTACCGAACAGGCTTTGTTCAGAATTAAGCTGTCAAAAAACACAAGGAGCTGCTGTTTTCCTTTCCAGATATTTCTTACTCTCTCAAAAGTAGAGACCAAGCTGGTGGTTTTGAAATATCTTTTTATTGCAGCTGCTGCCTGCCAAGTTATGATTTTGAATCAAACACATTTAAGTTGCTTATAAAGACTCTCAAATACAATCTGCTGAGGATGCACCAATCATGGAGAGTGCAACACAATTCTGGGATAAACATAACACATGGACCACAACTTCCCTGAATGCAACAGGAAACAAGCCTTAGTACAAACACAGATAACCCTTAAATAAAGAGGCGAATGCAGTGGCTTTCTGTTGCACAGGGAGCACAACAAAACGTAAAGCAAAGCACCATGAGGTTGCTTTACAGTCCCTTTGGAACAAGCCAACCTTCCTCAATTGCAGCCTTAGAAACCAACCCTACCGTAAAAGGCTCCTCACAGTCAGCACCGACAGCTTGATAAGACAGTGGCTTTTTGAGCCATACACTGAGAGTATAAACCATCAAGGGCAGGTCTACACTACAAGTTTACATCGGCACAGTTGCTATAGCCGTCTGGGGAAGATGCTTTAAGACGACGGGAAAGAGCTCTCCTGCTGACACAGCATGTCTACACGGGGGGCTAGGGTCGGTATAACCACGTCAATCAGGGGTGTGGATTTTTCATACCCCCAAGCGATGTAGTTATACCGAAGTAGGTAGGTAGTGTAGACCAAGCCCTAACTAAATACAACTACACAAGAATTAGCAGTTCCCCCAATAAAGCTGTAACAACAGCAGATTACTATAACACACATTAAGCACACACTGAAGGGTCACACAGTAAGGGCATTCCAACACTAATGCTCTCCAGCTGAGGGTTCTGGGGAGTATGTCATATCCAAGCCAGGGAGGAGCTCAATAGGTTAAAGCCCCTTGGTCATCTGTCCAAATGGTGATGCCCTGGGATAGGCCTATTTCTTCCTGTAGCAGCCTGTGAGCCTTCCACTGCCTGCCTAGTCCATTTGGTGTTGTTTCCCCAGCCTGTTCCTTTCCTTCTCTAATTTCTGAAACATGACAGGAAGGAGGAGTTATGCACTCACAAAAGGAGAGCTTCATGCTCAGTTTAATTTGTATTCCTCCCACCCCCTGACTGATGCTCAGCTCACAGCTGCAAGCCTGGGTGATTGTCAGAGCAGGGAGCACTAATAATTGGAGTGACTGACTGAGAGGCACAGGAGGGCAGTTTGCAGGTATGCATAATGCCAGCAGGATTGGAAGGAGGTGAAACACTGAGAGACAAATGTAAAGAAAGACAGGAGGAGAGGGCACAAAGCATAGCATGGGGGAAAAAAAACAAAATCCAAGTCTTCCTCCAGTTCTGTAGTCTCCCTTCCAGCACTGAGCAAGTCTCCATCCAGCCTGTAACTGGTATTTGGCAGCTCTGTCTTATCTCTTAAAGGGCAATCAATCAGATGGCCCACAGTAATAAAAGCAGGCCCTGGTTGGCCAGCCAGCCATTTCTTCAGATCTCCCTTAACATACTCCCAGAAAAATCAATCAGGCCAAGGTGGCCAACAGATCAGAAATCTCATAAGCAGGATTTTGGTAATGTTAATGATAAATGTATTCCCAGTCACTGGCCAAACCCCTCCCTCACACACATTTTGTTTGTGTTGTTTCCTTTAAGAGGGAAGAAGTTAATGGCTTTGTTTCGAACTAAGCTGTCAAAAAACACAAGGAGCTGCTGTTTTCCGTTCCAGGTAGTGTTTTCAATCACACTACTTCCTCCTCATTCTTCAGTTTACATGGTTATGGAAATGTAACAGGGAAAGTTAAATGTTGATATTAATAGAAGGCAATCACTACTGAGTGTACACTTGTTAAACTACTTTTGGTCAATTGCAATCAGTAACGAACTTTGCTCCTTTCAAGTGCTACTTCAAAAACCACAAGGAAAAATAACTCAAACAACTCTGGAGTAGATTTTAGATTTTCAAAGAGAAGTACTGTTAAGCCTGGATACAATGGAAATCCTGTTAGAATGTAGGACAACTAGATCCACTGTGTTAAGAAAAAGCACTTTTAAAAAATACTCTAATAAAATAACTTCACAAGTACCATTTGCTCACTACCTCTAGCAACTATCTCAAGTACTAAGGGACACAAATACAAGGATTTGCTCCACTCAAAGTGTGGCGGTTTCAGCAAATATCCAAGTGTTTCATAAACTAATGTATTCAATAGACAAGTTTGGTTTCCCAGGTATGTTTTTCCATATGTATGATCTCTGAATAACACCATCTCATACATTTAAAATTTGCTGCAAGTTATCTCGATATGTTGGAGTTGTGTTTGGTGTTAATCTTTCACAGACATACCTTGTAAATAGAACCATAAAACAATTGATAGGCCAATCGGAATGACTATTGCTGAAATGTGAGGTGAACAGAATCAACCTTCTTCCCTAGTCAGTTTAAAAAAAAAAAAAGATGCTGGCGTATTCAGTTTCTAAATCACTCACTCCCTGATTCTTAGCTCAAACATTTAGAATGTAATTCCTCAAGTAAACCCAATTTGTAGATAAGGTACAAAATTTGAAGGGATTCCTGAAGCTAAAAAACACCCCACAACTCACATTCAAGTGAAACCGGCTCTGAAGGTACACACAGTATGGAAAAACAAGTCTCTCCTCACTCAAAAATTCTGTAAAGTCCATGAAGGAGTACATTTAAACATTTGCATATTAAATGATCATTTATTTCTTTTAGCACACAGCTCAAAAGAGCACTCAAACATTTACTATTCTTAACAAATGTAGAGGTGAAGCAGCAAATTCAGCGTATCTTAACTTGTATTTCTTTTGCAGGTTAAAAAGAATAAACATGCTGAATAGTCTCTGTTCCCCACCACCTTGCTTACAGACCTGTAGCACAATTCCAGTTTAATATTTATTTACACTTATGAGCAGATCATCTTTAACCCTTCAGTAACAGTGGAGAAACAACAGAATAGAATGAAAACTTCAGGGGGGAAAATCCCCCCAGATTAATTTAAACAAAAAAAAAAAAAATAAAGGACTGCATCAAACACAGTGATGCTGATTACCTTAAAATAATTATTGGTACTCACTGATATAGCCTTGAAATCCATCATTCTTTATATCCATCCGATGATCCCGAGAGATAATGCAGTAATTTTGTATTCAAAGGTCTTTGATCCAGAATCGTTACAGTAAAATTAACGATACAATTAGTAAAACACAAGTTTTACTCTGCATTTTCAGATCTTCATTTTCAAGATGTTCCCTCTCAAACTGTCAAGTCTAGTGAAGTCTACTAAAATACACTTGCGAGTAGCAACATGCATTTTGTCAGAGTAGACAAATTAACCAGAACCTAGCTCTATTACCCACAGAAAGAACACTATCAGCCTTTTTTATCCAGAGCATCCATTAAGCTAGAATGATTCACCGCAAACAGGTTATCCCATTTTATCAGTTTAGCCATCCCCCTCACAAGCAGTTCCAAACTGGTAGCAGTTTAGGTTACACTGATTTTGTATCTCTGCAGTTCACCCTCACATATGGATGCATGAGGGTTTTATTCCTCCCAACCTAATCAAAAAATTAATTTATAAAGATAATTTACAAAATAATGCATTAGTCTAGTCTTGTGTCACAGCAACTTGAGCCAGGCCTCCACTAGAACTGCTGTGCCACTACAGCCTTACTATAATGAATGGCACAGTGTTCCTACTACACTTGTGTAAGTATAGCTTATTCCAGTCTGGAGCAAAATAAGCTACTGCTAAAAGTATAGTTTTGATGGTGTAACTGCATCTACACTGAGGGATTTTGCCAGCACAGTTATATTGGTCAGGAATCATACTTCATCACCCCTTGACCAACCTACCTATGCCAGCAGAAGTTTGTTGTATAGACCCAAGACAATGAAAATATTATGTGTGCATGTCTGTGTGTGTATCCTTATGTACGTGTGTGTAAATTATATATGTATAGAGAGCAAAGCAATCTTTAATAACTAAAACAGACTGCATTAAACTTCACATTAAAAATGTTTTAATGCAAACAAATCTACCCTTCTTAATTAACAAGCCAGTGAAATTGACAACTGGGCATGGCAGGAGAGACTACAGTATGATTATATAGTAATACAAGGCACATTTCAACTTTGGCTTGCTTAGATCACCAACGCAGTGAATTATGAGTAGTGACATTGTAGTCACTACATGAGAGGTTGTTTCCTATCAGTGATATTTTGGAATTGAAGTTTTTGATTTAAAAGATGCATTTTAATTCCAAGTCAGATGGAGGAGCCAAGAGGAGATGGGAATTCATTTACTTCAGAAAGCAATTTATTGGGCTTCCTCTATTATGTTGGATATTTAAACACAAAACACCCCCACCACACATTTCCCTACCCAATCTTCCTGCTGCTTGTACCTGACAAGTCATAATTCTCTGTTTATGAGGCAACATTTTTACATTGCTGGAAGAATGATGGCCATGTCACTACAGGAACAAACAAGAGAAGAGAAACAGAGGTCTTTTAAAGCAGATTTTTGGGGACAGATTCTGTCACCTTATGTCCATGAGTCATTGGGTCAACCTGGAATAAGGTACTATCCAATGTGAGTAAAGATAATGGAATGTGTCACTTTAACAGGAAGTAAGCCAGGAAATGATGGCATTTAAAAAAATAATTTAAGTTTTAAGAAACACATTTGAATTTTTTTTCCACACTTCTCACTAACTTAATATGTAAAAATGTTAGAGACAATCAGCAAAAATCCTTTATGAGCTATAGCACATTGCAATGCTTTCAGCTACTAAAGAATACTGTACTTATGCACATATATAGAGGGAAAGGCCACAGAAGGAGTCTATTACTGCTGGAAGAATAACAGTAGTTCCTGTACTGCAGTTAAGCAAAGTCATCAGTACAATGCACTTCTTCCTCTGATACTCTGATTGCTACTGGCTAAGATTTTCAGAGCTGACTCATGGATTTAGATGCCCAAATCCCATGAAAATGAATGGGAACTAAGTGTCCAAATCCTTTAGGCAGCTTTGAGAATTTCAGCCACAGTGTTTATAGAGTTGAAAGTTAGCATCTTGAGGGAAAGATGGTAGAACCAGAAAGCAGAAGGAGTGAGGTTGCAGGGACTGTGAGCTGCATATGCAGACAGCTCTTTTCCTGTAACTGAAGGACAAATGGTGTTCTAGTACAAGAGTAGTTCTGTTAACACAACTTGAACATGCCTCTTGTCCCTCCACTTAGCACACCTGAACTCTTCCACTACAAATAACTCCATGCAAAACAGTGAAGCAGGAGCTTCTACTTAATGCTACTTTAAAAATATTGAAATATTTGAGAAGAACTTTAATGTTCTGCTCACAATATTAAAGATGGCCCGTTTAATTTTCCTCAGGAAAATGATCTGTCAATGCTGTCTGGGGTTTTTAGAACAGGTTGGAGTTAAGCAAAGTCTGGGTTTCTATTCCCTGCTGGCCTACTGAGCCAAGCCTTTCAATTCACTTCTATGTGGAATAATGGGGTAATACAACTTTATAAAACATTATAAAGTCTTTGGATAAAAAGATTATTCTATTTTGCATACATAAATGAGGCATATTATGGTTCATTATATAGTTTTAGCATGTCAGGGTTTCAACACAGTGAGGGGACCTGAGGAGAAATCCTCTACTATGACTCCAACCTAGAAAGAGAGTTGGTAAAAGTTGCTTTAGATTTTGGACTAGCTGGGGGTGCCATGGCCTTTGGCATAAATCAGAGTAGTCCATGGGTTGCTCTAATTTACAGCAGCCTCCCAAGGACTCCCAACAATTTGTATTACAGCCCCAAAATCAGCAAGTGCTATAAAGATCCCACCCTCCTGTCCCAACATGCCTCTGATGCTTTGGCTTGTAAGGTGGGCACGTAGGGCTGCATACGGTGGCTCTGTGCAGGCCCCACACCAGGCAATTCTCCATTGGTCCCCAACAGCCACTGTAAGCTGCTGGAGCTGTGCATATGGGTCAGAGTGGAAGAGAGATTCTCCTTCGGTTTCTATCTCTGGCACCTCCACTGACTCCTTTTGTGACCTTGAGCAAGTCTAACTTCTCTGCATCTGTCAAGGTTCCCTCCCCACTCTGAACTTTAGGGTACAGATGTGGGGACCCACATGGAAGACCCCCTAAGCTTATTTTTACCAGCTTAGGTTAACAGTACGCTGCCACCACCAAGCGAGTTAACCAAATATTTAGGGAGAGCCACTTGGAACTCTGCCTTTCCTCAAATATCTCCCAAGTCCCTAACCCCCCTTTTCTGGGCAGGCTTGAGAATGATTTCCCCCCAAGCCCGTACACCCCTTTTCCTGGGAAGGCTTGAGCATATCCCCTCACCACTTAGTCCTGGTGAACACAGATCCAGACCCTTGGATCTTAAAACAATGACAAATCAATCAGGTTCTTAAAAGAAGAATTTTAATTAAAGAAAAAAGGTGAAAGGAATACCTCTGTGAGATTAGAATGAAAGAATCTTACAGACAAACAGATTCAAAACACAGAGGGTTTCCCTCTGGGCAAAACTTTAAAGTTACACAAAGAACCCAAATTTATCCTCCTCCTTATTTGCAAAAGAACTCACAAACAAGAAAATAAAAGTAATCTAACCATTCCTTCTCTAAATGCTCACTACCCTATAGGAGTGGCATGGCTCCTCCTTTCTCTGTCTCCAGCAAAAGCCCACACAGCCCACAGACAAAAGACTTTTTCCCCCTTCCAGATTTTTAAAGTATCTTGTCCCCTTATTGGTCCTTCTGGTCAGGTGTCAGCTAGGTTATGTGAGCTTCTTAACCCTTTACAGGTAAAAGAGGAATTAACCCTTAGCTGTATGTTTATGACAGTGCTGGACCACACTGGCTGTGATTTCTTTCTAGAACTCTAGGAGAAAACAGAATTAATAAGACATATGCACCTTTATATATACTACTGATTATCTTGTCCCCTTATTGGTTCTTCTGGTCAGGTGTCAGCTAGGTTATATGAACTTCTTCCTCTTTTACTTGGAAAGGATTAATTAACCCTTAACTGTATGTTTATGACAGCATCCATTTCCTAATCTCAGATGGGAACAAGGTCACTTCTCTACCTTTGTAAGCTACGGATGCCAAATATTATAAGTGACAAGCATATACTGTTAATATTTGGCATTAAGTCAAAAAGCAACAGTACCAATTTCATTAATTGGGCTCCACATTTGTCAGGTTCTTGCTCTAGCAACACCAGATATAATTTGGATAAGAAAAAACAAAATTGGTGCATTTTGTCTTGGTAGTTTTCTTGTGTGAGACATGTTTCTGCTCAAAGACATAACTGCATCTTGCAATGTGAAAACACATAATTGCAGATAAAGCCTCCTGAGGTGTTGAAAAACGGGTTTCCATTCACTGTAACCCTTCATTTTGGTAAACTGCACTCTTCATAAATAATGACTATATTCTAGCTTTCCTCAGGAAGAGAGACCTGGGAAAATAGCCAATATCAACAGAAAATATAGAGTTGCCATTGTGTATTCAGAACCACACTGGCTACTATCCAGCTATCATGCAAACATTAAGAATTGCAAAGCTTCTGTAATTATTTTATTTCAAACCAGGTACATTTATGGGAATCATGAAGACATACAATGTGGCAACTGTCTATGCAGTCTGAATCTTCGTGCAATAAAAAAAAGGCTATACAGCTATGCAAGACCTGCAAACCAAATGGTTATCAATATATTCTGCAATTTGAAGGAAAGAATCATTTGTGTCTTCACCAAGAAAAAAATCTCCCTTAAAGCTTCCTTCACAGCAAGTTGGGGAACTGCCAAGAGACAACCCATTAATTAATGTTTAAGCTTGCAGTTTTTGAATGGAGATTATATAAATAAATAAAAGTCAGCAGCAATTTTCTAGCATGCATCATGAAAACAGCTATCTGTTGTATACAAAGATCATCCCAGCTGAGGGGCCTTAGGTACTTTTTTATTTTTTAGGGCAAATTCCTATATCAAAGGTCATCTTATTAATACAGAAGCACACTCATATTAATGTTCCTACATTTTCTGACATGGAAATTATGTGCCCAATCATGCAGCCCCTACGCATAAAGTGCCCCTTCGAAATCACTGTGAACTCTGAGTTGAGGGTTTGCAGGATCAATCCCTAATTTATTGTTGTTCTATTATAAATGGAAACTTTAGTATCCATGAAAGAGATAGTATATTCTAAGGCCCAGCACGATTTGCCTTACATGCTTTTCCACATATACATCTACCAATGCACCTGTCTCAAACTAAAACATCACCACAATGTTGATATCAAGTGGCTGCCAATTGTAAGAAGTTGTGATGTTTGTATTGTGGACAGATGTCCTCTTGGGAATGGAGTGAAACACAAATCAAAATTGAATCCATCTCTCTAGAGAAAAAAATAGTCTGAAAAAAGTGACTGCTAACATGTCATTGTGGGGTTCCAACATTTATGCCCAGTGACATCCAGATGCTTAATAAATTTACTGATAGTCCTGTAAACTCAACTTGGGATCTGAAAAGGGGAAAAAATAGATTTTTTTTTGTTAGTGTCCTCTTCAAACTCTCCAGCATTCACATCACCTACAGCTCATCTGTCCCCAATGCAGCTTCACTTCATTCATTTAATTTTAATAAACACATTATAAAGAATGACTCTGGATTAATTTGTTCATTCACTACCATTGCATTGGTTTTTCTTCTTTCCTTTTAATCGGAAATTGTTATCAAAACCATCAACTGCTGGATTAAATAATCTAAGACTTAATTAGAGGACTGTTTAATCAGAAGTGTTGTATGTACTTGAAAACAAAAGTATATTCACTACAGATCAAAGGTACAGATTCCAGACCGTGAGAATATTAATGGATATAATCTCTTTTGCAACACCAGCAGAATATTTATACCAAGAAAGAAGATCTTTTTACTTGATAAGGAGGACATCACCACAATGAAGCATTATTTGAAGTGTTTTCTTCTTAGCATGAGGCATCCCTGGAGTCCTTTTAAATTCAGACAGATAACATACACTGGAGTATAATCTTCTCTAAAGTGGTTCACTCGCATGTATCAATAAAAGGTCCCATAACTGATGGGGACGGGGGATAGCACATTATCAGCGCTATTCTTGGATCCACAAAGGCTGGATGATCCATGGACCAACTCTCACCACCGGCTGTTGAGAAATACCTATGTTTTATTCTGCTATGCTCAAGATCTGCCCACAACCCCAACCACCTTTCGTGTGTGTAGCATCCAAGAAGCAGCAGAACAGCAGGGGGGAGGTGCAGAGAGGCTGCATAACTCAATGCCACACACTTTCATGCTGTAGCCCACTGCTCCACAGCAGCGCATGCTGTAGCCAATCCTTAAGCCTGGTCTACACTACGCGTTTAAACCGGTTTTAGGAGCATTAAACCGATTTAACGCCACACCCATCCACACTAAGAGGCCCTTTATATCGGTATAAAGGGCTCTTTAAACCGGTTTCTGTACTCCTCCCTAACGAGAGGAGTAGCGCTAATATCGGTATTACCATATCGGATTAGGGTTAGTGTGGCCGCAGATCGACGGTATTGGCCTCCGGGCGGTATCCCACAGTGCACCACTGACCGCTCTGGACAGCAATCTGAACTCGGATGCAGTGGCCAGGTAGACAGGAAAAGCCCCGCGAACTTTTGAATATTTCCTGTTTGCCCAGCGTGGAGCTCCGATCAGCACGTGTGGCGATGCAGTTAAAAATCAAAATAAAGAAAGAGCTCCCGCATGGACCATGCGGACGTGATCGCTGTAAGGGCAGGCAAATCTGTTCTATCAGCGCTCCGTTACAGAAGATGAATTAAAAAACATTTTTAAAAAATCTCCAGACAGACGCCATAGCAGGGACTCAGCGCACTGCTGCGTGACAAGCGTAACAGAAAGCCAAGGAATCAAATGGACGCTCATGGACTGGAGGACTCAAGCTATCCCACAGTTCCTGCAGTCTCTCTGAAAAGCATTTGCATTCTTGGCTGAGCTCCAAATGCTTCTAGGGTCAAACACAGTGTCCGCAGTGGGTCAGGGCCAGGGGCGGCTCTAGACACCAGCGCGCCAAGCAGGCGCTTGGGGCGGCCGTTTCCCGGGGGGGCGTCATTTGACTCCGGTTGAGCTCCCGCCGGCATGCCTGCAGCAGGTCCACCGGAGCCCGGGACGAGCGGACCTGCCGCAGGCATGACTGCGGCGGGTCCCGTCTTCCCGCGGCTCCGGTTGAGCTCCCGCAGGCATGACTGCGGCAGGTCCGCTCGTCCCGGGCTCCGGTGGACCTGCCGCAGGCATGCCGGCAGGAGCTCAACCGGAGCCGCGGGAAGAGGGGACCCGCCGCGGGACCGGGGAAGGGCGGCGCAGCGCTCCGCGCTGCTTGGGGCAGCCCGATTTCTAGAGCCGCCCCTGGTCAGGGCATAACTCGGCAATTTACGCACCCCCCCACCCACCCCCAGAAGTGAAAGGGAAAACAATCCTCTCTTGACTCTTTTACATGTCACCCTATCTTTACTGAATGCTGCAGATAGACGCGATGCTGCAGCACTGAACACCAACATCCTTGCTCCCCCCCGCCCCGCCATGGGTGGCTGATGGTGCAAAACGACTGGTACCCATCCTCATCATCAGCCTATTGGCACATGGGGCAGTGCAAAAGGGCTGGTAACCATGCTGACTAGCATCCGTCAGGTCGATCAAGGGCGCCTGGCCCTAATTTTTCCTGGTAGATGGTGCAATATGGCTGATAACCATCGTCATCATAGCAACAGGGGGCTGAGCTCTGTCAGCCCCCACCCTTCATGTGTAAAAAAAAGATTCAGTTGCCCCTGGACTAGCAGAGGGATGCTGGGCTCCTCTCCTCCACACTCCTTACTGTCCTGTCTGGACTATCATAGCAGCTGGAGGCTGCCTTCCACTCATTTCTCACTAACAAGTCAGTGTGTCTTATTCCTGCATTCTTTATTACTTCATCACACAAGTGGGGGGACAATGCTACGGTAGCCCAGGAAGGCTGGGGGAAGAACGGAATCACAGGTGGGGTTGTTGCAGGAGCACCCCCTGTGAATAGCATACAGCTCATAATTTCTGCAGGATCTGACACAGAGCAGCTGTGCTCTCTGATACAGTGGTTCTCTAGTACACTTGCCCATATTCTAGGCAGGACTGATTCTATTTTTAGATACCAAAAAGGAGGGATTGACTCAGGAGTCATTCCCAATTTTGGCTTTTGCGCCCCTGGCTAAGAGCAGCCAGGGGCACTTATGACAGCAGCAAATGGTGCAAAATGACTGGTAGCCATGATCATCTTTTTACCAATTTATGGATTGGTAGATGGTGCAGTATGGCTGGTAACCATCTCTGCTGTCATGCAAAAGCAAAAGCATGCTGCTGTGTAGCGCTGCTGAATCGCCTCTGTCAGCGGCATCTAGTACACATACGGTGACAGTCACAAAAGGCAAAACAGGCTCCATGATTGCCATGCTATGGCATCTGCCAGGGCAATCCAGGGAAAAAAGGCGCGAAATGCTTGTCTGCCGTTGCTTTCCCAGCGGAAGGAGTGACTGACGACATTTACCCAGAACCACCCGCGACAATGATTTTTGCCCCATCAGGCACTGGGATCTCAACCCGGAAATTCCAAGGGGCAGGGGAGGCTGCGGGAACTATGGGATAGCTACGGAATAGCTACCCACAGTGCAACGCTCCAGAAGTCGATGCTAGCCTCGGACCGTGGACACACACCACCGATTGAATGTGTTTAGTGTGGCCGCGCGCACTCGATTTTATACAATCTGTTTTACAAAACCGGTTTATGCAAATTCGGAATAATCCCGTAGTGTAGACGTACCCTCAGACTGTCTGGGGCAGTTTCTTTTGGTTTCCAGAAAAGGGGAAAAAAAGGCAGGGGCATAGCAGAGCACAGCCCACAGGATCACAACTAGGAGACTGCAGTGCCCAAGATCCCTGCTTATGGAGTGGGGAAGCAACTGCGCAAAACTTGTAACTGGTGCTCCACAACCAACGGCAGAGTTGGAGTTGAGAGGACCTTTGTGCAGAAACCAGGATTCTGGCATGTGAAGAACAGAAAGTAGATAGGGAGAGGAAAGAAAAACCCATGCAGTATACCAAAATGAAAAACAAACATTCACCTCGTACAGAGCTGCAATTGACCATCAAGATTTGATCAAAATGCCTTCCTCCCCAACCATCTGCACAATTCTTTAAGTTGTTTAAATATCTTAGGACATGCTGGCCGATCCAATGTGAACCTTCCATATCTGCACTGTATTTACATTCTCTCTTATGGATGGGTTTATGAAATTATTCTTTTTAGAGATAACAATGCAAAATTCCTTTCTACGCTTGATTGACATTTCTGCTCCACTTCAAATTAACATATTAAGCCCACAAGCATTATTTTACATAAATCATTGCATTTCAATGTATTCTAGAATGCAGCAGATATGTATATAGAGTTGTGGGGGCGGGAGTGGAAGATTACACACACACACACACACACGGGGGAGGAGGGAGAGGAACAAAATAAAAAAGAACACTTACAAGGATTGTAAACCACTTAGTCCTCTAATGGCCTCATTAGGTACAGTCTTCAGCTGATTGTTCTGTAGGGTTCTGTAGAAGAATCATTGTTAGTGAAAAGATTTTCACAATAATCTTTAAAGTATCTCCTATTTGAGATAAGAGATCATATTCCTCGTTAGTGGACTTTTTGTACAAGAAAAAGCATTTTGGAATTCTCAAGACAAAATACTCAATGATAATGTTAAAATAATAGTGAAAATGTCTTATTTCAGCTCCTTATACAATCACTGCATTAATGAAACAATCTACATCAATGGGCCGTATTTCTTGAATATAATGGGCCAAAATCATCTCTGATATAAACTGCTGCAATTCCCCTTAACTTCATTGGGAGCTGCAACAATTTACATTGGGGCTCGATTTGCTCCAATAAATGGCATTTTATTATTTACCAGTGCTTGCATTTTCATGGTTGTTTCTACTGATTCCTCTATTTCTAGAAAAAATGGCACCAAAGTATAATTTATTTTAATAATTGCATTTGCATAGTGTGCTGACTATAAAGAGTTTCTGGGCACATTCACAGTATGAAACACCACACAGAAATCGTACTGAATAATGTCAGAAAAAAATACAAAATGGTAGCGAGTCTGCAATGAACTATTAGGAATCCAGCCTGTTCTCTACTGTCATATAACCCTTCCCCACTCTCACCCACACTTATCTTTGCCCCTCCATTTTGTTTTATAATGGAACTGTACTGTGGGATGTACATTGTTGATTTTATAGAGAGATTTCTAAAGAAAGGTAGTGACAGGCTACATTAAGTCGTATCAAATCGGTAAGTTCTCTTATAAGACAACATTTTGGTTGTGGTGAAGAATATTTTTTATCAACAGCATTTTAATGGCTGATCTGTTTGCTGTTACGAAATGGGTCAATAGACTGTGCAAGTGTAACTATGCAAGTACATTAACAGTCAACTAATATACTCAGGTTTAAATTTTGTAAGAATTAACAAAAATGTTGGGTGTCCAGCTTGAGATCATAGGCACTGACTCCATGGGGACTCCGGGCCTAGAGCACCCTCAGGGAAAAAATGGAGGGTGCAGAGCACCCCCCGGTAGTCCCCCACTGATCAGCAACTCCCGCGATCAGCTGTTTTGTGGCATGCAGGAGGTGCTGGGGGGGGAGGAGAGTGACACACTCAGGGGAGGGGGTGGAACAGGGCAGGAAGAGGAGGTGCAGGGCCTTGCAGGGGGAAGAGGTGGAGTGGGGGCGGGGCCTGGGACAGAGCCAGGGATCAAGCACCCCCAGCACATTGAAAAGTGCTGGTGCCTGGGCTTGAGATACCTTAAAGGGCCTGGTTTTGAGTACCTTCCCTGCATTTACCTTACAAAACCTCCTGTAGCAGTATTACAGATGATGAGTTTCTCAGTCCTCCCTCCTGGGCCTATGCTTCTTTCCTCACTGAAGATTTCCCTTCCTCCCCTCAAGGGCCTTCCCTCAGCCTCTTTGAATCCCTGCTCTATTGGGCTGGGCTTTGTGTAAATACACCCCGTTACCCAAGTGCTAAAATTTCAGGACAGAGATGTGTTTCTTTTTTAAAATCTGGTTTATAACAGGAAGCTAGTTTCAGCCTTAACTATGGAGCAGCAGCTGTAGTGGATATTCTCATTTGCTGGGGACAAACAGGGCACAGCGAGAGCGGCACATTACTACTGCCTCACTTAAAAATCCTTCTACTGGTCAATCTAACTTACAGGAGTGCATGACACTGGCAGTGTTACATTCTTTCCTGAGAGAGTTGGAATCGTACCCCAAAACTATCTAGGCTCTCATACTATACACATTACAGTAGTGTCTGAACACCTGATGGGATAGAAGGAGAAAAGCCGTAGTGGCTTCCTCTGAACCCTCTTGGGTCCATTGTTTCTCTCAGTTTTGGATAGCCAGAGAGGAAGGAGGAAAAAAAAAGAGACACCTTGTAGCAGGGCTGCCCAGAGAATTCAGGGGGCCTGGGGCAAAGCAATTTCGGGGGCCCCTTCCATAAAAAAAGTTGCAATGCTATAGAATAGTATATTCTTGTGGGGGGCCCCTGCGGGACCCGGGGCAAATTGCCCCACTGCCCCCCCCCGGGCAGTCCTGCCTTGTAGTCTAACAATTAGTATTTTTCTACCACAAGACATATCTGGGAGTCAAACACTATTACTCCAGTAAATTAAATAATTACAGTTTAATCCAGGTGACAACTGTTTTTATTATTGAATGCACATCACCTTCAAGGTTAGCACTCTCAAGGGATTATGAAAAAAATAACAAAGCAGTAAAGGTTTTCATGTTACTGTTCTGTCTGAACAAAAAATTCTGTTTCTGTTCAGCCTATCAGTAAACATGCTGACTGTGCAAGAAGAACGTACACAGCTAGCTGTGAAGCTCTAAAATTTGATTACTTACAGCACTTTGAGTTCTTTCAACCCAGACAAAGCCTTCGTATGGATAAAAGAAAGGTCATTGCCAGCCAGTCGTCTGGAAAAAAATTGTAATAATAATAATTCAGACTCTGAAAATATAGTACATTTACCACTGTCAAATAGATTAAACCATCAGTGCATCAAAGCTTGTATCAGATTATACCATATCTGCGATTCTCACATTTATCACTATTCACTCACGATTACACATTTTCAGTAAAGCATAATGCATTAAAATCACTTCTCTGACCTAAATTTGTGATCAACCCATTTAATCATATACTTTCCTCTTACTATAGTTATCGGATTAATGCAATACATGAAGAAGTAGCTCTCAGAAACTAGACAGCACTCACACAGACTCTTTCCAATTTGAGATTTTCCTTTATGATAATTTAAGAATATGTTTATATTCCCACCCAGCCACCCTTGCTTAAAAAACAAAGTCTGATATCATCCCAAGAACATAATCCTGTAAACAAAATCACAAGGCGTCCTCATTCTTCAGCCCCTTATTTAATCAGCAATTAAAGGAGAGACTAAAAATGTAAAACTAACAGACCAATGGATGAGTTAAGATTCTTATGAACCTGGGTTTGAAAAATGAGTTAACTGCTATCAGTATGTTCCTGAGACTTCCAGCATAGCCTAGGTGAAAAGAATACTCAGTTATCCACATGGTTTTAATCTAGCCACCAGATTCTAAAGAAACTATGCAGTCAAGCAGCAATAGTTAGTTGCTAGATGGAAGGATGTGAAAGAGGTTTGTGCTGAACACCTTAAAATTCTGATGATGTTCACCACTAGATTCGGGACAATAGCCTGGGTCCACTGAAGTCAATCACAAAGCTCTCATTGACTTCAATGGGGCCAAGTCTCTCCTAGATAGTAATGCAATCCACATTAACAAACTAACATTAATAATCACTATAAGAAGTATAGAAGTTTCTTCAGAACACAAGGTGAAAAAAACCACTCAAGCAACAGAATTTCAGCTACTTATTTTTCCCCTTTTATTTTCTTCAAACCTTTTGCCAACTGCCAGATCAGTACTTGCTGTGTGGTCTAACTTTGCTGAGCTCCTAATATTTGCGACACTAGATGTTTTATTAAGGTAAAAGATGATGAAATGCAGAACACCTGGTAATCCCTAGCTGCCAAAGAATGAGAACATTACAATGAAGGATCATTTCAGCCAAAATATTAGCTTCCTTATTTGCTTTATTATCTAAATTGAGATTTGAAGACATCAGTGTAGATTATAAAATGGAAACATACAATGGAAACATCCGTACAAAACCATCATTGTTTCTGACTACTATCACTCACTCTTTTTAAAAAAAAGTTAACAGCAGATTAAATTATCATCTCTGTTTCAGAGACTTGTAAATTGATCCAGCATCAAGGGGAAAACACTAGCCTATTGTTTCTAGAAGGGAGATGACAGTAATAGCAACAAACACATCAGCCTGATTAATAGGTAGCAGGTTTAAAACTAACAAACGGAAGTACTTCTTCACATAACTCTCAGTCAACCTATAGAACTCATTGCCATGAGATGTGACGAAGGCCAAAAGTATAACTGAGTTTCAAAAAGAATTAGATAAGTTCATGGAGGATAGGTCCATCAATAGCTGCTAGTCAAGATGGTCAGGAATGCAATCCCATACTATGGCTGTCCCTAACCCTCCAACTGCCAGAAGCTGGGACTGGACAACAGAGGACGGATCACTTGAAATCGCCGTGTTCTGTTCACCCCCTCTGAAGCATCTGGCACTGTTAGAGACAGTTTACTGGGCTAGGTGGACCACTGGTCTGACCCAATGCAGCTGTTTTTATGTTCTTCACTAGAGCCTCAGAGTGGTAAAAAGATAGCAAAACTACTATTTAGTTCATCTCATCTCTGTAATCCCTCACTGTGTGTAACAGATCATCCTAGACATTAATTTTGTCTGCTATGGAAATTTGCCTATGATCGAATGGATGCCATAATAAACTTCTGCGTATTAATTAGCTTCCAGTCCACCTGACAACAACAGTATTTTTGTATATAAACAAATGGAGCAGTGCCTGTCCTTTGTGAACAGGATCGTGATGGTGTAACAAGTGATACCAGTGTCCATGTACTAGCAAGCCGAAGAAAAAGGGAGTTTATTATTTTTGTGAATTTGTTCCACAGATGTCATTTGGGACTCTGGTGGCATGAATAAACCCCCCCAGGTCTGACGACATGGTTTAGGTGGTCATGGTCAGAATCCATCAGAAGAATTGCAGCTGTAGACCCCGATACTCCAAAGACTTAAGCAAGAGTGTAAAAAGCATGCAAGAAAAGAAGCCCCACTGAAATGAATGGAACTATTCAAGTACACAAAGACTTATCAGGATTGGAATTTTAATATGCATAGTTCAGGCACACTACTTTTCTTTAAAATTACAGTAGCATCTAAAAGCCCCAATCAAGGCCATAGCCCCATTGTGCTCGGTGCCGTACATGCTTTCCTTTTTTTTTTTTTTTTAAACCTTACTCTTTCCTACCCGCTCAAATAAAACAACAAACTGCAAAGGTACAAGTATGCAGTGTTGCCAACTCTTTATTATTAGTAGCATTACCCTAGCACCTAGAAACCCTAATCATGGACCAGGACCTCATTGTGTTAGGCACTGTGCAAACATGGAACAAAAAGATGGTCCCTGCCCTCAAACTGCTTACAATGCAAGTATAAGACAAGAGAAAACTCTCTTGTAATTTTATGGCAAGTCACACTGTCACTGTGTGTTAATCTTAAAGCCTCATTTCCTGGAGACAGGTAAATACACAAGACACTCAGCCTTTTTTGTTTGTTTGTTTTTGATAAGATCAGTTTCTAGCCTTCCGGATAACAGAGAAAAATTGAAAACATGCCCCAAGTGCAGACTAAAGGCTTTGACACCAGAAGGCCAAAAAACCCTAAAAAGATCTAGCATTGATTAATATATTTTTTTAATCTAATGATTTTTTATTTTTTTAGAATTCAAACAATAAAAACAAATAAGTTCAGTACTATGCTTCCCCGCTAGTTGCCGTAAATGGTTTGTATTAAATTTAGATTTTAATTTTTTTCTTGGAAAAAGTGTGCATGTCTTTCTTTTTAATGATTTCCTAAAAAATGCACTGAGAACAAATATGTATAAAATGTGTTGGCTCCCTGCAAAGTGTATAATGAGTACTTATGAACCGGTATTTTGCCAGTTATCTCCAAAACACAGCTATTTAGTAAAAGAAAATGCAAACTGTTTTTTTTAAATCAAAACAGAAACTTAAATAAATAGAAACATAACTGAACATATAGCATCAAATTGTATCCGCAGTCAGTTACTGACATTGATAATCTAGCATTTATTCAAAAAAAAAAAAAACAACCCCACCATTCCCCCACAAGTTTATGAACAGCAACAGTTGTGATTTTAAAAGCATTAAGCTCCCTACCTAAAAGGGCTGCTTTGGGATTTGGTCAAACATCTGCTATAATATTTTTTATTTAAAAAAAAAAAAGTTGACCACCACCAATCCCATCCACTGTCACGGAAGCAACATATTGTGCACTAGAAACAAGACAACTAAGCAAAAGCAAGGCTTGCGTGACTTTAAATAGGAATACTTAGTCTACCTTAAGGCAACTCCTGTTTATTCAGCCTGTTGCAACCAACCAACAGAAAAACTGCAATCCATTACATTTCCGTTTAGCTTAAGTCTGGCAGCCTTCCAGGAAACAGGATACAACTGGCCAAGTGTGCAAAGGCTGTACTAATCAGTTTTCCAAATATACATTTATCATGTGTACACTAACCTTGGGGAGAATGGCTTCTCATCAGGAGGTTCCAACTACGGTTACCCAGTAGGCTAAGACTAAAATATTATGCACCATTTTAACAAGCTTTCTTCTGCTGCAGCTGTCAGTATGGGAATATTTTTCTTCACAGAATAAGGTTTAGTTCAAAACCAGACAAAGAGAAATGGGGAGGGGAAGGTTTTGCATATGTGCTGTAACTGAAAAGCCCCAAGTCAGATTCTCAACATTATTCTTAACACATGTTAGAGGAGGAGTTAATGAAAGATCAATAGATTGAGCCATCCCCAGGGTTTTTTGGTAGAAGATTAAAAACTAAATTAAAAACACACACAAACAGGCTCAGTCTACACTTTTAATTTCTATTGGCATAGCTATGTTGGGTCAGGGTGTTGACTGGTTTTAGCAAGGCCGGAGACCAGGCGAGAGATTTGTCTCCCTACCCGCATCTATCATCGGGGTTTAAGATCACCCGAAATAAAAACCAATAAGGGAGTGCAGGAGTAAAATGCAGGTACGTTTATTAGACCAACAACAGTTAAACAAGGTAAGTAAACAGGGTATGCTATAAAGGACTCCCAACACAGGTAAGTAAGGTAAATAGGTAAAAGTGGCACTATAATTATACTGACTGTGACCAAAAAGGGTTTAGTCCCTCCCTAAGATGGATCCCAGGTGAGGGATATGGAGGACTTAAAAGGTCTCTACCATTTCTTGCAGCTTGTGTCTGGAGCCTCAAGACGCAGATCAGGTCTGGAACCAATCAGGTGACTCAACAGGATGAAGAATGGACCTCAGGCAAGAGGTAGGCGATAACTCTGTTTGATGCTGGTGATTCTTCTTTCTCCTTCCCTGCGGTGTCGTGGGTGCAAGTAAGATCCCGATGAGAGTGTGCAAGCTAGCAGCTCACCCTTGTGTGCAAGTGTGTTAAACCCTCCCACAACCCTAAGGCATGGTGCTCTGGCTTACGCACCTGAGTAGACCACACTGCTGTGGTCCAGCACTCAGCCACTCAGATGGTCAGGACCGTCTTTCTGACGTGCTAGCTCTTCCTGCTGTTCCTGGGCAGATGACATATCACATGGCTACTTGGATTCCCGCCTTTTCGGTAGAAAGGGTGGGAAACTATACCTGAAGAGGGGGAAGAAGGGCAGCCAAGATGGATTCCTAGTTGTTGTTGCCAGAAATTCAAGATGGCATGTGGGTATTAATGCCAAAACAGAAATTCCCCTCCCCCCCCCCCCCCCGACAGTGGGTATTAAAAAAAACAAAACAAAAACACATGAACAGCAGACACAGCTATAACGACAAAACCCCCAGTGTAGATTCAGCTATGCCAACAGAAGAGTGCTTCTGTTGGCATGGTTAACATTGTTCATGGAGGTGGTATTCCTAAGCAGGCAGAAAACCTGTTTTTGTTGGTATACGCTGCATCTACACTAGAGGGCCATGCCAGCATAGCTATGTCAGAACAGGCTCTGTAGTATAGTCATGGCTCATCTATCATCTATTTGCGTCTCTGTCTGTTCCTGTCTTATAAAATCAGAGCTTTACCAAGGGAGAGAAGTCTCAAAACCAGGGATATAGTGCTGCCAGACCAGTCCAGAGCATTGCTCCTGGATGTTGGAGGCAAATGGGTGATGTTGGGGGCTGTGGTCGGTGGGGCTGAGGTAGGTGGAATGTATGTCAGGGCTGCGGGGATGGACGGGGGAGGGGGGAAAGGATCTTCAGCATAAGTGGGAGTTGGTAGAAAACCATTATAAACCTGCTCTAATCAGCTAGTTACATTAGCTTTATGAAGTGGCCCAAAAAATAGCTGAAGCATACTAGTTAATCCTGCCTTTATTTGAAGTTTGTATATTTACGTTGTAAAAACAATATTTTACATGCACCACCAATGGGCTTTTTGACTAACTATATGTGTACTTCAGATGTGCCTTGCTACGAAGTCTGGCACATAAAAGCTGGGTTATGCGTGTTTTCTCTTGATATAGTATGCGTATTTAACACTAACGTATAAAGTCGCATCATCACTGTTGCACAGATTTTCAATGAGGTAAAATTTACTGGAAGAATATTAGGTGATGAATATGAGCACTTTATCATATGCTGACATCACACACAAGGGAGTCTCCAAAAATTTCTTCTCACAACAGAATTATCAACTTCAGGTCATGTTTGCAGGGCTCCTATATTATAAAAAAAATACATCACTGCTTAGTAGCCCTGAAAATTCTTTAAAAGAAAAAGGGTGAGAGCTAAATTTTGCTGTAAAAACTGTACAATGATTACCCAGTCCTGCAAGGTGTTGAATGCCTCCTCCCTGCAGTGGAAGTGACAACTCCATACCTTACAGGAAGTTCTCCTTACCTTGAAGGACTGATCCCTAGATATCTATAGTTTAATACAGAAATCAAACTCTTTTCTCCAGTTCATCAAGAACAGTCTTCAAGAGCTAGATTGTGACCAACCCCAAAACAGCCAATCAAGGGAGTAAGGAGTCCTTTACTAGGGCAATTACATTAAGGCTACTTAGCTCTTTGCCGTGGGTGCTGGAGGCGGAGGGTGGGGGGGAATGCAGGGGTTGTGCATCAGATGTCCCATCCCAGGAAACAGACTGGATGGGCACTAGGCAGAACTATTATTCCATTGTCCCTCTACCAGGTTTGGCAACAATGCGGGCCGGCTCCATGGTGGGGATGGGGAGGGAGGGGAGGGGAAGGCCCAGTCCTACACCCTCAAATGGACTGTAGCAAATTCCTCCATCCTGGTAACAGAGGGCCCTGGGAAGAATCAGGCCTCTCAGAGGGTCCAGTGGTTCGTGAGGTTCTTCCTGAAGCAGCACAGTTTATGCCCTTTCCATAGGACTGCACTAAAATTCACAATCTAGCCTAGAGTTGTTTTTTTGGCATGCCCTTAATTTCTTTGGCAAAAGACTGATGAAAAATACAGTTATGCTGCTGAGTGATGAAGCAGAAGGAAATCAGCTATTAAAAGGTCTTGATTAAATGCAAATATTTATACCATGAACAGCAGTGCAGCGAATGGTACAGCTGCTAAAAATCTCAATAACGTTACCTTCCCCGTACAACCTTGCAAATATTTTGCAGATTATTCTGGCTGTCATCACTTCTGGCTCTAAATACGCTTTCACCTTTCCTTTTCTGCAATTTTTTAAAATCAGGTTTGGCTATTTCATTTCTGAGCTGAAAAATTAAGTATCTTGACGTATGGAGGAAGGTCTGTAATCATGCACTTACTGAGGAACATCGCTGTGAAAGAATAACTAAGAATTTCCTGTTCAACACATCGTCCCATGGTCTGTTTGCCTTACATCAAAATACAGTGAATTAGACACTTGCAAAATCTCCAGAATATCACACTTAGTGATTCTATTAAGAACACAGATGTATAGAGTTAGCCCAATGGTCTAGTCGTAAGTGTTCGCGAATGTTATAAGACACAAAGTTAATTCACTGTCTCTTACTTCTCAGGCAGGAGGGGGTAGCAGCATTGCAAGGACTCAACCTGAGGTGAGAACTAAGTAGTGTCTTGTATTGTTCAGAAGAATTACTCCAGCCAATATCTCCTTGGCCAGAAGTAAGTGGCACTTTAAGTAAAATTGTATGCATGAATAAGTTGGAGGCTCCAGCAGGGAAATATCTGCCCCCAAAGCCTGGGAAAAAGATTAAAAAGAAAATGGATAGGAGAGTCCCCAGGCCAGCCACTGACGAGAAGGGCATGGACAGACAAGGACAGCTCCTGTGAGTCAAGCTGTTAATAAGTCAAGCAGACTGCTTGCTACAGAGAATTCAGTTGATAGTGGCTACTCTTTAATGCAGCTAATTAGCAACATGGGCTGCTCCCAAAGGCCTTAAAGATACTTTTGAAGATGAAGGAATGTACCAGGGTTACACCAGGCATTTTGATAACCTCATCTCTTGCTATCAAAGTCACTCCCAAGAGTACTGACGCAAGACGTCAACACTTCAAAGAATGGCATTGAGAGCACAGAAATGCTGATGTGCTGGTACTGTACCATCAATTCAAGACATGCCATTTTGGAAGCAACACTACTATATGGATTACAGAGGCTTGGTCTACACTTAAAAATTAGATTGACCTAGCTATGTGCTTAGGGTTGTGAAAAATGTTGCATCCTGAGTGCCACTGCTAGGTTGACCTAACTCCTGGAGTAGACATGGCTAAGTTGATGGAAGAATTCTTCTGTCAACCTGGCTACTGCCTCTCAGATAAACTACATTGATGGAAGAACCCCTTCTGTTGACATGGGAAGCGCCCACACTACAGGCACTATAGCTGCAGTACCGTAGTTGTGCTGCTGCAGTGTAGACATGGCCCTAACGCCACTAGCTCCTGCAGGTATATGGCATACAAGTGACTGGTGGAAAGATACCTACATATCAACTGACAAAAATATACTTCCTCTGTGTTCATCATAGGTACCCTATGGGGGTGCTACATCGATGGAACTGCTACTTACAATCTGCACTAAAGGAACTACTGCATTAGACTGTACAGCTCAGAGTTGTAAGAATAAAACCATTTACATTTAACTACTTAATGATGTTAGGTTCTCTTTCATTCCTATTATTATCTGTATTACCATAGTGCCTAGGGGCTATAAATAGGGCAGTGCTTCCAAGGAATAAAATACTGAGGGAGAGAAAATCTTTGCATTTATAAGACTATCACGAACCACTCTGTTATGATTATCTAAGCTTGCTGGTTGACTAGTTACCTCAGAATAATTCAGACATTCATAGTATCTCATTATTGTAAAGTTGAACAAATTCAGGAAGTGACCCATTGCCCAAAAGGGTTGGATTTTTGGGCAGTAGTAGGGAAGATAAATGAATACATCTCTCGTAGGATGGCACCGCATTTTTTGTTAGTCATAAAATGCATCGTTGGTAGGAGTCCAGTACCAGCCATTATTTTACATGGTATAGCCAGTGACCTCAAGTCCACATGCACCTTATTTGTATTATGAAAAGAGGATTCACGATGGCTGGGGAATACCCTCCATCATCTTCCCAGAATGTGATGCCAGACAAAGCACACTGAACCAAAGCACTTCTGGAGGCTGCAAAGTCTTGAGTCCGCTCTCTTTTGGTAAATTAAATGGCGCAATTATGAGACAGTCTGGTAACTTTGCTACAGAATTGTTGGGACACATTAACCACTGGTGTAATTCTACCAAAGTCAATGGAATTGTCAGGGATAACATTTAACCCATCCTGATTAAAGACATCAATCTTCTCTCTTATTCTTGAATGGATGCAACATGAACCCCAAGGAAGCCTTCTGTTCTTGTTTTTCAACCCAGATGGTGGTGAGCCTCAAGATATTTGAGCAGAGAATTAGGTCCCCTCCTCTCTCCCTGTGAAAATCTTCATGCACAAAGGTTTGCTGTAATTTTCTCTCTGCAGTTTTCTGGGATGCTTCCCACCCTCACTGTGTCTCTTGTCTCTAACAGGGCCGCCCAGAGGGGGGGGCAAGAGGGGCAATTTGCCCCAGGCCCCGCGTCCCGCAGGGGCCCCCACGAGTGTTTTCCGGGGCCCCTGCGGCTCCGGTTGAGCTCCCGCAGGCATGACTGCGGCAGGTCCACCGGAGCCCGGGACGAGTGGACCTGCCGCAGGCATGACTGCGGAGGGGGCGCTCGTCCCGCGGCTCGGCTGGACCTCCCGCAGGCATGACTGCGGCAGGTCAAGCGGAGCCGCGGGACCACGGCACCCGCCGCAGTCACTCGTCCCGGGCTCCGGTCGACCTGCCGCAGGCATGCCTGCGGGAGCTCAACCGGAGCCAAATGCCGCCCCCCCAGGGCGCGCTGGGGTCTAGAGCCGCCCCTGAGCGGGGGCCCCCGGAATTCTCTGGGCGGCCCTGCTCTGTAATAGCTTGTTGGCTTTTGTATGTCTGTCACGGGTTTGCTATATAAATGCATACGAGTTAGTGTGCATTGCCTGCCTGCCATCACTCACTGGAAGCTGGTATTCCTCGCTGCAAGTTAGAATATTGGTGAGGAACGCAACACCCATTTGTTTTAAGATTAATAGGTAATGTGTCTTTTTTTTCACTAATTGTATTTTGGCAGCACACCTAGGGATCCCAGTCAGGAATCAGGGCCCGACTGTGCTAGCTGCTTTACAGACAGATACCATAACACGTATGTTGGTGTATTAGCTCTGACTGTGAAGCAGCTCTGCAAGAAAGACCCAAAGCAACCTCCCTGATCTCTTGCAGCTTAATTCAGCACAAGTCCCCTACGGACTCCTTTTCTTTGTTCCTTCACCCAACTCCCATCTTATGCTCCCATTTTTGCTGACTCCCTGTACCCCTCTTCGGGTATTACCTCTGGCACCATGTAATTATTGCTATTACTGTCTTCTCACCCCCCATCCCTCAGGCCGCCTCATGCTGCTTGAGTTTTGCTTCATGCTCCCACAACAGCAGTCTCCAGCTGGACCTGGTGCACAGAAACACTTGCTTTACATCAGTCCTACTAGTGGGCTAGGCATCAGCACCATTCATCGCTAATAAGACTGCCCCAGATGTCCCTCAGCCCTAGGACAGCATCTGCCTTGAGTGGAATTTGATTCTCCTGTCAAATGCAGATGTGCCTGGAGGGTGCTGCCCTCTGCTTTCCTTCAACTGGTGAACAGTAATCTGAGTAATCTGAAGCAGATTAAAGCAGTTCCTAATCTGTTCTATCCCACACCAGGGTTGTGCGGAAAATCAGGGATCCATAGCCAACTCCCTGAAGGCCCCCTCATGATATGTGTGTGTAAACCAAGGCATAGAAAGGAGTGATATAAAGGGTATGCAGTTATAACCAGCATCACAACCATAACAGTATAAATCATCAAGT
This sequence comes from Mauremys reevesii, assembly GCF_016161935.1. Taxonomy (NCBI): domain Eukaryota; kingdom Metazoa; phylum Chordata; order Testudines; family Geoemydidae; genus Mauremys; species Mauremys reevesii. Next base: position 88,605,294 of record NC_052626.1, read on the forward strand.
TTTGAGGGGGCCACTTTTTGTTCTGAACCCCTTTTTTCTGGTATTAATATTTTCTATAAATAAATGATTCCTGAGATAAAAAGTCTTTCATCGTTCTTGTTCTCAGACATTTAAAATGGCGTTTCAATGGACTATACAATGAAAAGCTTGAGAATTAAATGTGCTAAATTCTGTCCTCGTATCATAGAACCATAAAAATGTAGGAGTGGAAGGGACCTAGTCCAATCCCTTGCACTAAGACAGGACAAAGTATTATCTAGACCAGGGGTAGACAACCTATGGCATGCATGCTGATTTTCAGTGGCACTCACGCTGCCCGGGGGGTTCTGCATTTTAATTTAATTTTAAATGAAGCTTCTTAAACATTTCAAAAACCTTATTTATTTTACATACAACAATAGTTTAGTTATATATTATGACGTATAGAAAGAGACCTTCTAAAAATGTTAAAAAGGTATTACTGACACGCGAAAGCTTAAATTAGAGTGACTAAATGAAGACTCGGCACAGCACTTATGAAAGGTTGCTGACCTCTGGCCTAGACCATCCCTGACAGGTGTTTATCTAATCTGTTCTTAAAAATATCTAATGATGGAGATTCTACAGCCTCTCAGTGGAAAAATTATCCAAGAGCAGATTTTGGCCCATTGTGTTTGGTTTTGTTTTAAAATAAAGGAATGTTGCTTTTGAAGAAGCAAATGTTTCACTCTATAAAAAGGCACATTCAAATTCTACTTACAAGTGACATCTATATTTTGGCCAGACCTCCTTAAGAGGATAGCCCATAGAAAATATGTAAACTACTACCTTTTTAAATGGCAAAGTACACAACCGTCCGTTCAGATTGCGTAATCTGAACGTTCAGAGCAAGTTGTCATAGCAATTCAGTCATTTATCCTCCAGCACAAAACAGAAACTACACCCATGTAAGAAAATATTGTGTTATGCCTTTTAAAAATAGGTGACTAGTAGTCTACACTGGTAAGTTACAGCACTGTAAACACTTTGGGCTTCCCAGGCATCACTGATTTTGAAGCAAGAAGAAAAAGAGCATATTTCAATAAACGGCTAATTTTTCTATTTTCTTTCCACTTTCTATTTTTACACTGCAGTCTAAATATGAACTTTCCTTTGCTCTGCCCCCGTCTGTCTGAAGACTATCCTTGGTGAGGGGGTTCTCTCTCTCTCTGGACCCCCACTCTCCCCTACTGAGCACATGGGCTTATTGCAGACTCTTATCTATCTTATGCTTCCTTTAACGTAGCAAGAACTACCAGTAACCAAGTATTCTGCACTCAACATCATGATAACTGAATTTAAAAACTGTTGTTTTTTTTAAAAAGGATTCTTTCCTCCCTCCCCACCCAAAGCGTCAAAGGGTGTTTTGTCTGATTGTGGAAAAGCCAAGTCAAAGATGGGAGTTTTACACATTTTGCTCTGAACATTCTGACATGCTCTGGAAACGTATTTCCCCAGTGAGGGGCCAGCTGTTGTGAGAAAGCTCTGTTCTCTGCACTCAAACGTTTTGTGGCGAACAGTTCCAAAGACACTGACTCCCAGGGCCAGATTCATGAGTTTGAGGCTGTGTTCCATGAGGAGCCAATGCAGAGAGTGCAGCACCTGGTGAGGCACTCTCAGCTGCCTGTACTGCTCGGCAGGTGGGCCTGCTACATCCTGAACCAACTGGAGCTTTTCCAGCACCCGCATCTTTGTTCCTAGCTGTAATAAAGCCTAGAGATCACGGGCACATGGATCAGCATGGCCAAAACAGAGTCTGATAGATCGGGATGTAATTCTCTGGCCAGCTTTAGATGGAAGAGCATGTTTGGGTTTTTTTAGCCTTAGCTATTTGGCTACCCACAGGGTCCCCAATGTTGTGGACCATCTTGACAGGAAAAAATGCCCTTGATGAAGGGTAATTAGGGTGGAGATTCTCCCCACTGCCATAGCCTCGGTCCTCCCTGGGTTTGGTTTCAGTCAACTATTCTTCATTTGTGTGCTGATGGTTTCCAGGCACTCCGTTAGTTGGGAATTGGTGCTGATAGTGAATGACAAAATGTAGAGGTGGGTATGATGTGTGTATTTGCGGCACCTGACCCTGTTCTGTTGAAAGTCCACCAAAACAATTTCAGATAGAGGTTAAATGGGATTGAGAATGAATCTTATGGAACTTCATATGTGAGGGCATAGTTGCATATCATGGTTCTCCAGGAAGGGTCTGAACTATTTGACCTGTGGACTTCTCCCAGGTGCAAATCCAGGGTTTTGAATCAGGATCCTCTCTGATTACATCAGGGATCGGCAATGTTTGGCATGCGGCCCATCAGAGAAGGGCAGCCAGGATATCCCTCGGCCCATGCTGCTTCCCGCAGCCCCCATTGGCCTGGAGCAGCGAACTGCGGCCAGTGGGAGCTGCGATCGGCCAAACCTGCAGACGCTGCAGGTAAACAAACCGTCCCGGCCTGCAGGGGCTTTCCCTGGTGGGCTGCGTGCCAAAGGTTGCCAATCCCTGGATTACATCATTAATTTGAGTGGGGAGTAAGGGAAAGATTTAGGAGGACAAAATGTGCCAATACAGAATACCTCAGAGAAACTGATTTAGTGCGTAAAATAAACATATCCTCTCTCTATCTGTTATATTGGTCTTAATTTTACATATAGTCTGGCACGTAGGGTGGAGTGGGAGGGGAATTTAGCTCCATATCATTTCTTTGTGTGCAAGCTTACTGTAAAAGGCTAAAAAGCTGCATTCAGACCCAGCCAATCTTTCTTAGAGAGGGTGTGCACAGGGACTATGTGGCTACTGTCCATATACAGAGAGTGCCATTTCTACTCTGACTTATCAATGGCTTTTGTAGAGCTGGGTCTGACTGCTCATGGATTTATAAGAAGCTAAATATTTTTGTGCATATGCGCAAATCAAGCTGTGCCCTACTCCATCCCCAATAACCGAAGGGGGGCAGACTGCACCACAAGTTGTTTTTGGGACCCCACAGTTGTAGAGAATTAGATTATGAGCTGCTGAGGCTACCACAAAGCTTCAAGAAGTTTCTTATCTAGCTTATGCTTCAGGCCAGCCCTATCCTGTTGGCTCAGGAAACCAACTAAATCCAGGATTGGAAGGGGGTCTTCAGCTTAAAAACACATATTGCTACCTCTAGGACACTGAGCTGAGCCAGATTGTTTTTAAATAATGCCGAAGAGGTATTTGTGTGCTGAAGACTTTCAGTTAGTCATACAAAAGAGATGAGCATAAGAAAGGATCTTGAAAGAGGGAATTCAAAAAGACCTTGCTGCAGAATAACCAGTTAGGTAATACTGGGGCCCTAATACACAGTCACTTGGAGGTTGAAATTAACTTGTCAAAACAAAAACCATAAAGGAATTTTAAAGACTTTCCCAACCTCCCAAAATAATACCATTTACTGAGCTCACTAGCATTTTCTCTTGAAAAAAGGAAATCATAAAAGTTATGAGCTTGGTTAGAGGTTTCTAGAATACAAAAATCCTATTCTTGCATTGTCGGGGTTGGAATTCAGCTAGAACACATTCATTTAAGGCTCATTTAGACAGGAAGTGATTAATTAACAGAGGTCAGCCAACATGTTTTTCAACACCACCTAGAGTAGACAAAACCAGTGATGTTTAGAAACTTAGGCCTGGTCTACATGGGAGTGGGGGGGAAGGAGGGGGAGGATCGATCTAAGTTACACAACTTCAGCTACGTACTTAGATCTACTTACTGCGGTATCTTCACTGCAGTAAGTCAACAGCTGACATTCTCCTGTTGACTCCGCCTGCGTCTTTCGCCCTGGTGGAGTACCAGGGTCGATGGGAGAGTGCTCAATGGTCGTTTTATTGTGTCTAGACTAGACACAATAAATTGACCCCCGCTGGATCAATCACTGCCCACCGATCCAGCGGGTAATGTAGATAAGCCCTTAGTTAGCTGGTCATGGTTAATCATATTGGGGAATCTTTGCCCAAGGGTTTGGCTTGGATAGAATTTAAAGGTATGTGCGAGACACATTCCAAGACTCTACGCTAGATAAGGCAATGTATACATTTACCATGTGCTCGCTGGTCAAACTGAAGCCTGGGCTATTATCCCCAGGTGTCTTTCTAGACTTGCCAACACTACAAACTTCCTTGTCTTCACTAGGACATTACTACGCATTAGCTAACACAAATCAAGAACACATCTTTTTCCTAGTGAACACAAGGCCTTATTTTGACAGGCTCTTTGTCTCTGGCATCCCATTCTGAGTTCTGGGATCCTATATCTTTATGTTAGTAGGGGAAGAATTATTCATCTTTTTATTATCACTTTAAACATCCCAGTGCTCAATACCACTTTAAAAAGGCTGTGCTAATGTTATTCTAAACAACCCCCATTTAAGAGGTCACATTTCCTTAAGTTCAAACGAAACATGTCTTCCACCTGGGGCCAAGAAGGATGCCCCTTCTAGCGCAGGCTTCTTCTCATACTAGCAGAGCTCAGACCTGGTGGCCTTGATATAAACTCTGCACACTATTATTTGTAAAACCAAACTAACAAACAAAAAGGGAGGAGACTGTGCAGCTTAGTGCTGATGAAGAAATAGGAACAAAAGCAGCATCTAAATTACACACTGAAATAGATACTACGAATGCAAGCAGCTGTGCAATTTCAGCCAGGTGGTGGTCTTCAGCTACAGCCAAGAGCAAAAAATAACACTAGTCTTTTTCTTTGCAGAGACTCCGACTGCAACCGTAAGGCAAACCACCACACACCTCATTTTCTACTGTCCGTGTGCCTTTTAATTTGTTCTTTTGTTCCCCAAACAAACATTGTCTATTAAATGCAAGGCTCAGAAAATTCTAAAGCAGAAACAAAATGGTTAATCAAGACCAAGAGCATTTTAGTGTAGTAAATTGCACAGAGGCAATTAAATATTCAAGCAGTTCTTCATTCTCCCTCCCCTAGTAAATTACAGTTACTTTTATATCTCTTGCTCCATTTGCCCATCTCAAAACAAGAGGTCAGCCTTCCCCCGACTCTTACAAAATGGAGAAAGGCCTCACTTGTCCTATTCTAATAATTCACCAACAGCTTCAATGCACCAACCAATTCCCTTAACTCCTACATATTTTATAACTGGAGAAGTCTTACTCTGAATTTTTTATCCATAAAGGCCAAATTAAACTAGCTCAATAAAAGATTCTGTATTCCTTAGCTAACTTGGTACTAGTGATGAAGCTGGTTATATTTCACAGTATAAGCCTAAACCCCCCACCTCCCCTGCATCTACACTTCATCTGCACTAACCCAGGACTTGGACCCAGAGTCCCAGAACCCTGCAGGGCTGGAGGGTCTGAGCTCAAGTTAAGCTAGGATCCAGGGCCTGAGCCCTATTGTTTTGCAGTATAGACGCAGCTCCACTTGACTTGGGCCCTGGGAGTCTGCCGGAAATATCCTACAATTCCATGGGACAACTTCCTTAGTCCTCTCTATCCCAACAACCTGCAATACATTCTATGGAAAACAGAAGCTGACATCTTCCCTTTGCAAATGGCAGCAGCTCAGGTCAGTGTTAACCCATTCTCTTCTGATCTCTGATCTGCAAGCACACGATCGGAGAGAATCCTGTGTTTGCAATGGAGAGCAAACCGAGCAAGTCTGTTGCAATGTGAGCTGCTTCAAACTTCCTGTAACATGCAGAGCCAACAGTAAAGCTTTCCCAGTGCACCATGGTCCTAGGGCTAGAGAAGCCACATTTTGGGAGTGGGAGGAATGCTAGGGACTCGGATATGGTTACTTTGATTCAGGTTTGTGCACCCCAGCGTGGACACCAGCGGCCTAGGTTTGAGCACAGATTAGAAAAGCGCTAACGTACAATGTAGACACTCAAACCCAGGGGTCCCTAACACGGGTCAGCTCACACAAGTCCCACTAATCCTGGGCTTACCCTGCAGTGTAGACATACAACATGTGTCCTTGGTGAAGACATTTAAGCTGTTCCTGCCTTAGTATACCTCTACAAAATATATATTACATGGCCAGAGCTGCTCACAGCCTGGCTGGGTTGGGTTCACAATGGTTTTTTGGAATAGCACCCTGCAATTTGGTTAGGAGGAGACTAGAAGCAAAATAATGCCTTTAGGGATGCCTTGGAAGTTCAAAATTTCAACCTATATGGAGCAATATCTCCCACCACTTACTGGGTCCCCCATTTTGTCCCCACCCACAACCTCATCTCTTAACTCTTCAAGAAGTTTCAGTGCTCCTTGCTGGACAAAATGGTTCCCTCCCTTGCTCTTTGGATTTTGCAGTGGAGAGAGCATTCTCCCAATACATTAAGGCAGGGGTTGGCAACCTTTCAGAAGTGGTGTGCCAAGTTTTCATTAATTCACTCTAATTTAAGGTATTACTGGCACGCAAAACATTTTAATGTTTTTAAAAGGTCTCTTTCTATAAGCCTATAATATATTACTAAGCTATTGTTGTATGTAAAATAAATAAGGTTTTTAAAATGTTTAAGACACTTCATTTAAAATTAAATTAAAATGCAGAGCCCCCCGGACTGGTGGCCAGGACCCAGGCAATGAGAGTGCCACTGAAAATCAGCTTATGTGCCGCCTTTAGCACACGTGCCATAGGTTGTCTACCTCTGCATTAAAGCAATGTTTAGAATACACACCTCCAAACTACAGTTGAGTGGATTTAGAGCACGTTTCACATAGACAGGACCAAATGCTAATTTGACCCAGCAAAACAAAATTAATAAATTACCATGCCAAATATGGACACAAGGTACTGAAACTCCCCAGAGAGAAGCAGCAGGACAATCTGCTTAATTTAACTATTCCCTACTGGGGCACTTACCTCTATCCTACTAGCCCTCATGTACTGATAAGATCCAACACACTGGTTCCTTATCACTTAAACATTACACACCAATCAAGGGTAAACAAGGAGCCAGAGGTTTAAAAGGTGGAAATGAAAACAATCTAAAGGTCATAAAGTCAAGGAGACATTCTGTTTTGAATAAGTTAAGCCTCTGCGTTCACACTGTAAAGTTGTCTGCAGTTACATATCCTGAAAATGAAAAGCCTTTTGAAGAAAAAATGGTTACTTATCTTTCTGTAACTGTTCTTCTTCGAGATGTGTTGCTCAATATCTATTCCAGTTAGGTGTGTGCGCGCGCCGCGTGCATGGAAGTCGGAAACTTTTTCCGTAGCAGCCACCCGTCGGGCCGGCTGGGGAGCCCCCTGGAGTGGCGCCGATATGGCATTCTATATAAGACCCTGCCAGCCCAACCCCACTTCAGTTTCTTCTTGCCAGCTACTCCGACAGAGGGGATGGTGGGGCGGGGGGGGGGGGAATGGAACAGATATGAGCAACACATCTCGAAGAGCAACAGTTACAGAAAGGTAAGTGACCTTTTTTTCTTCTTTGAGTGATTGCTCATATCAATTGCAGTTAGGTGAAGGTGTGCACCAAGACCCATGTGGCAGCCCTGCAGATTTCCTGGAGGGGAACGTGTGCCAGAAAGGCTGTTGACGATGCCTGAGCTCTCGTGGAGTGAGCCGTGAGCACAGGCGGAGGGACGTTTGCCAAGTTGTAGCAAGTACGAATACACCCGGTGATCCATGAAGATATTCGCTGAGAAGAAACTGGAGTGCCTTTCATCCGCTCCACGATGGCAACAAATAACTGGGCTGTTTTACGGAAGGGCTTTGTTCGGTCTATATAGAAGATGTGTATGTGGTGTTGGCGAAGAAAAGCTGCCATGACCGCCGTGCACTTGGTAAAGATGCGAGGGGCTGTGCACAAGCCGAACGGGAGGGCTGTGAACTGATAGTGCATCTTGTTCACAACGAAATGGAGGAAACGTCTGTGAGGTGGACTAATTGAAATGTGAAAAGTATGTGTCTTTCATATCAAGGGCGACATACCAGTCTCCTGAATCCAGTGAGGGAATAATAGTGGCTAAGGAGACCATGTGGAACTTCAGGTTGACGATGTGCTTGTTGAGCTCCCTGAGATCCAGAATGTATCTTAGGCGTTCCTTTGCCTTGGGGACAAGGAAATAACAGGATTAGAAACCCTTGCCCCTGAGCTCCTGAGGCACTTCCTCCTCTGCCCCTAGGGCAAGGAGGAATTGTACCTCCTGGGCAAGGAGCTGCTCGTGAGAAGGGTCCCTGAAGAGGGATGGGGAAGGAGGGTGGGAGGATGGGATGTAGCAGAAACGGACAGAATATCCCATCTACACCCTGCGAAGGACCCAACGGTCCGATGTAATATGGGACTAGGCATGGTAGAAACGGGATAGACGGTTCAGAAAGGGATAATTGTCCAGGGTGTGAGCTGGTAGTCTGTCCTCAAGCGCACCTTCAAAATGGGCGCTTAGGGCCCGAGGGTGGCTTGGATTGTCCTTGACCCTGTCCGGAGGGGGGGGAATGTGACTGTCTACATCGAGATTACCTGCTTCTCCAACGGGAGAACTCCTGCCTGGGCCTAGGTGGGAAGGGGCGTTGCTGGGTGGTTTGGGGTTTAAATGGCTTTCTTTGGTTAGCCAGAGTATGCATACCCAAGGATTTAATAGTGTTTCTTGTGTCCTTTAAAGGTATGTAGGCAGGAATCGGTTTGCTCTGCAAACAGGCCCTGATCATCAAAGGGGAGATCTTGGATGGTGTGCTGCACCTCAGGCGGAAGTCCCGAAGACTGGAGCCAGGCGTTCCGCCACATGGCGATGCTGGATGCCAGAGTGCGTGCAACTGCGTCCGCTGCATTGAGGGAACCCTGAAGGGAGGTTCGAGCTACCAATTTTCCCTCCTCAGCAATGGCCCCCAGTTCCGTACGAACCTCTGCTGGGAGAAGGTCTTGGAACTTAAGGACCGCAGACTCAGTAGATAAAATTGTATCTACTGAGAATCGCCAGCTGGTTCCGTAGCGAGAGACCACCAGTAGAATAAACTTTTCTTCCGAAAAGGTCCAGCCTTTTGGCGTCCTTTGATTTGGGAGCTGGCCCTTGTTGGCCCTGTCTTTCTTTTGTGTTCACTGCGTCCACCACAAGCGAGCATGGGGCAGAGTGGATGAAAAGGTATTCGTATCCCCTGATGGGGACAAAGTATTTTCTTTCCACTAGTTTTGGACTTGGTTTGAATAGTTTTATTCATGGAGAGGACCACCCTGGAAGGCCCTTCTGGGTCTAAAATGTCCACTATAGGATCCTCCTCCTCCACAACCTCCTCACCTTGGAGGTTCATATTAAGGGCTATGTGCCTAAGGAGTTCTTGTAGGACTCCATTGGAGGTGGACCAGATGTGGACGTGCCAGCCACAGCCTTGTCAGGGGAGGATGAAAACGACTCCACTGGGAGAATTGGGACAGAGGTGGCTCCTTGGTCAGCTGTGGGTAGCTCTTCCTGGGCGCCTGGGGTAGCCCCTACCACAGGTGCTGACTCCACGGGTTGCTCCAGTTCTGGAAGGGGAGCGGCTGAGGGTCGCCTCAGGAGGCCGGGTGTCTGAGCGTGACGACGGCCAGGCAACCGGGGGGGCACCTTGGGCCTGATGATATGCCCAGGGGGTCCAAAATTGCCACTGGGGTTGCCAGTTGGGCACTGGGGGTGGGGGTCAAGACCGAGGCTTCCCGGACCCGACTGGGGAATGTCCGAAAACCCTGAAGCTCTCCCCGATCTGTTGGGAGGGGATTGGGATAGCGATGGCCAAGGAGGAGCAGTGCGCGAATGGAGCAAGGGGGGCACAGAGTCCCTTGACAGATGAGGGTCATGTGGAGATCGGCGTCGTAGAGCTGATCGTGACCGTGACCGACACCATGTTCAAGAGCAGTACCGTGCTGGAGAGCGGTGCCGAGTCGCGGGCCGGTGCCGTGGCGACAGCCGGCACAGGGATCGGCGCGCCAAACGGTGTCAGTCCGAATGGTGCCACAAGGTTGATGAACGTGACCTGGACCACGAGCGGGACCATGTTCCAGCAGTTGACAGTGACCTCGAGCGTGAATGGCTCTGAGGGTTGGGGCTGCGGGACCAGCGCTGCAAGTCTAACCAGTGCTGTGAGTCAGACCGGTATCTGGAGCGGTGCCGGGACTCCAAACGACGCCGGGACTCAGAGTGGCGTGGAGATGCTGGTCTGAGGGCTGACAGCCTGAACATTGCCGGTTTGCCCTTGGCCGGTACCGGGACTCAGGCTGGAGCTGGTGCTTGGATCGGGGACACCGGTGCTGTCATTTCGATGAGCCCTCTGGCGGCCTTGAAGGTATCTGAAGTAGAAGGCAATGTAACCTCTTCCACTTGTGCGGTCCCTTGTACGGGGCTAACATGAGGAGACTGGGGCCCAGTGGTCTTGTCAGGATTAGAGGCCTGGTCTGAAGCTTGCTCGGTTGGGGCCGGAGCGACCGCTTCGGGCCTAACAGAGGGTCCTCCCAAGGCTTGCTTCTTTCAAGCAACTGGGGAGCGGGAACAGTGCCCGGGAGATAGTCAGTCCCAAGGCGGGCAAGGGATCTTCTGCGGTGCCATGGCCGGTACCGCTGGGGGAGCACTGCGCACCAAGGCGCTTGGTCTCACATCTTGAGAGGGACACAATACGGACTCCATGAGGAGTTGCTTGAGTCAGACTTCCCTCTCTTTTCTTGTTCAGGGCTTGAATGCCTTACAGATTTTACACTTGTCAGCTTGATGGCCCTCCCCCAGACACCTAGGGCAGGAGTCTTAAGGGGATCGCCCGTAGGCATGGGCTTGTTGCAAGAAGTGCAAGGTTTGATGCCCCAGGGCCCCGCAGGGCAGTCGGTGAATGCGAAACTGCCCTCAACTACTAAACTACACTTAACACTACAGTAACACTTAACACTAAGTCTCTACGGTGCCACAAGTACTCCTGTTCTTTTTGCAGATGCAGACTAACACGGCTGCTACTCTGAAACTAAGATAACTATCAATAATTAACTAACAAAAGTAACTACTAAGAGAAAGCTAGGGATTAGTGGAGCACTTGAGAAACAAGAGACCACTGTTCCAACAACCACCACTAAGAAGGAACTGAAGGGTCGCCAGTAGGGTCGGGCGTAAGAAGGCACTGAAGGGTCGCCAGCAGGGTCTTATATAGAACATCATATCGGAGCTGCTAAAGAAAAAGTTTCCAACTTCCATGCATGTGGCGCATGCACTTAACTGGAATTGATATAAGCAATAACTTGAAGAAGAACTGATGGGTTAGAGTATTTGTGTTAATTTGGTAAGTAAGGCAGTGGAAATCACATGGCTAAAACCCTGAATACCACTGTAAAGAGGGGGTTAAATATCAGAAGGCACTAACAAATCACTTAGAAATGCATCGGGACATCATTACGCCAGATTTTTCAGTTAAGAATTCATATTAGCAAATGGTTTATGCTTTTCAAAAACACTGTAGTATCTAGCTGCATTTCTCTTGTAGCCATCTATAAATACTTTATAGGTGTGGTTAGCAAACTGCAGCCAAATTCTTCCAGGATTTTAAGTTTCCATATCAAGTTCAGGGATGTAGCATGTTAATGTTAACATTCTGTAGAGAATATACCTCATTAACTGCTGTGGCAAAAGCCTTGGTGGTCTGCTCCTCAGCGACTTTGACCGCTACAGTTTCAGTCACTTGCAAATGACTTCCAGATGAGTATCAGTTACAGCAAGATGGAGAAGTTTTACAACAACATTTATAAATATTGCAAGAATCCTAAAGGCGTATGATAAGTGCACTGTGAACTTCTCAGCAGTAAGTGTATGGGGGTGTGAGAACAACAGCACGCACCGCACATACAACCAGAGCCTGATTTTCAGCTGAGAATTAGTTGGGCCTATCCTATTTATACTTGCAATTATTTGCAGGTAGGATGTCATTTAATCATCAAATACTACCGAACTGGGCTTGAAGATTAGATACTTAGTGATGTTGACTGCACCTTTAATTAGGAGATAAGCTTTTACATATCTAGCACTAAACATCTTCTTTACATTTTGTTAATATTCATGTTAGCATTTGAAAAAGGATCCTGTTTAAAATCTGACAGGCCCTCAAACTATCCACCTCCCTAACGTAACGAAAATAGTTGCTTCAAATCAACCTTACTCCTTTTGTTATCCCCCAGCACGGCTCAGGGTCCTAAATTATGCTTCTATTTGCCTCCGTTTATGCATCATAAAATTCTGTGGCATTATTTGGCAATGTTACTAGATTATGAGATGGTAGGATAAACCGAGATGTTGCAAAACTGAGGAAGCAGAAGGGAGCAGCAGCAGGCAAGGCCTGTCTTTTTGGAAAAGCAGCCCCACCCCCCACCAGGAGGATATTTGCAGGGGAAGTCTCCTGCATGAAGAGCTATTAAGGTAAACCCTGTAATAGTGGTGGTCTATTCCTGTATGATTTAGGAGCTGTGTAGCAGGAGGTAGCAGCTGCCATCCAGAGCTCCTAAGACCCATTAGAGTAGACTTCCATTCCTGCATGGCTTAGGAGCTGCACAGATGGGGGATTACCTGCCATCTAGGGACCCCACACTCTGCAGAAGTGCAGTTGTTGCCTCCTGCATGCCTCACTCTACTTCCTCTGGGACAGTGCTGTGGCCTGTTGTGTCACTAGTGCTCATGAAAATCTTCCACTCTCCAAGATGGCCACTCGGTCCTCCTGCTCCAAACATCTTCAAATGGCGGGGGGGGGGGGGGGCGGCAAGCTGAGGAGCTAAAAAAATATATCCTTTTGTTTAGATTTATCTGGCACAATGGGGTCCTGCTCATTAGCTATTTAAAGTATTTATGAAGCACCTTTCAGATCAAAAGAATTAATATCCATATCAAAAAAGAGGTGTTCCTCACCATTCCTGTCCACGAGGAGGTGCAAAGGTGGATTTTTGGGTCAGTTTTAAGGGGGTCATTCCTAAGTACTGAGTTATCGACGAAACGGTGCATCTCACACCTACATCTCATCAGGCTTTGCCTCTGCCTCTTCTCCTCTGGCAAGGAGTCCCACAGGGTAACTGTTCAGCTTTTGTTCAACAAGGCTCCCTAAGATCTTGCTGGTTTCGTTTTTGAAGTGGACCTCTTTTCCACAGTGAGCTGCACTTGGAGTGGCCTGCACAGATCAGTTCAGCTGGCCATTATTGGCTAGCACAACTGCGTATGAAATAAAGAATCTTTTATGGCTTACAGCATTTGCCTACAGGTGGGCCTCACACTATATGGACTGGTGTGGAACATATTTTGTGCCATTGGTACTCCTGTAAGCTGCTTTCTTGATTCATTTTTCATAGCTCCTGAGAGAACCACAGGGGCCTGCAAGACAAGCGGTTATTTTGGGGCTAGTTCATTGATGGGTTTCAGTCAGCAGTTGGTTAATATTTCAGTAATTCATCAACATCTACATTTATTAGATGAGGCGCTTGTCCCTTTCAAGATCTTCCGGTCACAGAAAATGTCCAGGTGGTTCTGTGGGGCAAATCGGTTCATTGAAGGGGCAAGAATTGGTCCCTTTAAACACTCTTGAGAAGTGCTGGTGGTGGCCCTTCCAGGAACGTGGTATGCTGTCAGTGCTTCTAAGTTCTAGCTCAGGCATGCATCTAGCTGCACGTGCAGTCTGAGATAGCCTGGACAAAACCCTGCTCTGTCATGGCTCATAGCATATCTTGGGCTATGATGTCAGATTATTTTTCTAACATGGAATTTGAAATTTCCCAGGACAATGAATCTCTGGACTGAGACATGAGGTTCAGTTGAAGCTTGACTAATTCTTCTAGCAATGTGGCTAAATTCTTGTCAAATGAGTAAGTCTGATATATGTTAGAAGAGTCTTCATGATTTGTTGTCACTGCATTCACATTCCAGCTGAACAGACTCAAATATTTTATTTTGGGGATAGAATCTTGCTTGTTATTGTAAACTGGATGAGATTATGATCTCACAGCCTCCACTCTTGGCCACTCTAAACCCATGATGTATTAGGTATCTTACAGAGACTAGCTGGATTTGTGCTGGTCTGGCTTCATCATCAAACCCAATTTTTATGATACATGCCAGGTCAGGAGCCTTGTGATCAGTTCATGGATGATTCTCACAGTAACAACAACCTTGCATTCACCTGTACAAGTCTAAGGTAACTGATTGTCAGCTGACGCAATTCTACCAGTCACTGTGGCATCTGAGAGATGCAGAATATGCAGCCATTGCCTGTTCGGCGTTGATCACCTTGGGGCTTTTTTGCTTGGGTGGAGTCTTCTTGTATCAATGATAGTTTAGACTGAGTAGGTTGGGTATGTTTTAGTTTCAGTGCTTCTGGGGATTTCAGATGCTGCACTCCTGATTCCCACGGTACAGTAATGGTGCTTTTTGGGACAGACACAGAGTGGTGATATAGCTAAAATGATGGCTGCTTGTGTAGTAGGGGTGCATATCTCCCCTGCCCCATTGCCATCCAAAGCAAGGAATGGAATAGCCTTAAACAAAAAACAAAACAAACAAAAAACAACCCTCAGCTCTTGGGCCTACGTGACTCGCACATAAAAAGGACTCTAGGATTGTTTCTTTTGCAACAAAGACTTGAATGTGTCAGAAATAATGTTTGACAAATACCAATTTTATTCTAATTTTTTTTTAGTTATTTTGACACATCAAATAACCATGCTAGCAAAGATTTAAAACATCCAGATGTTCAGAACTACAGCCTAGTTTAAAGCCAGGCCTGATTGTTTTTTCCCTCCCAAATTCCAGCATTACAGTTTGCAATGAGCTACATTGTAGAGTATGGTTCTTGTGCAATAAAGCCCACGTATACAGTGGCTGAAGGCTCTGCCTTTTTGTCTCCATACTTCATGACACACCCCAGGTTTATGGAGATTACATAATGAAGTGCACACCCACCCAGTTAGGTTTTATTGCTTCATTACTTATAGGGAAAAACTGAAGGATCCCACAGTCTGTGTGAAGGTGGGTTTTTTGGTTTTTAAATTTAGTGTGAAATATGAACGGGTGAAGAATTTGAGAAAGAACTCTGGACAGAAAACAAAACAAATAAGATCTAGTGGAAACTTAAACATACAAAACCCAGAAACACATTTGCATCTATTATAAAGCACTTAGGGAGGGGTCAGACAATCTAAATCCTCAGCTGAGCCAGCTGAGCCTTCCTAACCCTGTAATTTTGCATGTAGTCAGCACCTCATGCCATGGCACAAACTTTTCTTAAATTGTTCCATTTTCAGTGTAGCACTGCTACATTTTTAAAGTTACAGTGTGGGAGAGAACACTGTCTGGAATCTTGAAAGCAACTATATTACTTCACTAAACAGTTCTAGTTTTTATTGATGTAGGGGTGTCCAGAGCCTGGTGGGAGAGGACAGTTCTTTCTGAGTACATTAACATAAGGAATCTCATTTACAGTTAGCCTGGGATGAATAAACTCATCTTTGCTTCACAGGCCTTTTGACCTGAACCAGAATCACGTACAAGACACACCTTGGGGTCACATGTACTTTTACAGTCATATCAAAATGCACTGTATCACCATCTCCACATTTTTGCACAATGTCTCAGTCCTACCAGGGAAAACACGTGATAAAACAGTTGGAGTAGGACACTGGGAGCCAAAGGAGCTATATTCTTTTCCTAGCTCTGCTACTGACTCACTGTGTTATATGTCCTTGTACAAATGGCTTTTCCTCTGTATGCCTTACTTTCCTCATCTGTGAAGTAAGGATAATGCTTCCTTACCTCACAAAGCCTTTTTCTAAATGGGGAAAATGAGTTGTGTTTGAAAAATGTGTTTAAAACATTTTAACCAAGGGGATTTTAGTTAACACATTTTGAAATCCAATTTCCTTTCCCAGTCTAGACAAAACCGCAGACAAGGTTAACAACATTTATCATCTCAAAGCACTTTTAAAGACTGAAATTATTAAGCAACTCCTGTTCAACGGGACAATAGAAATTTCACTTGTATATTGTTTTTTATTAGAACACCTCAAAGCTCTTTGCAAAAAGGTCGGTAGCATAATTCCCCTTTCACAGATGGAGAAACCAAGACACAGACTGGCTAAGTGCAATTTATTACTGTTAATGAAGTGGTAATTCTGACTAAGATAAAGACTTGTCCCTCTCCCTGTTGAAACATAAAAGAATTAGAAATATTCAGACCTTTAAAATAGAATCTACATCATTACTTTTTTGTTTCATTTTTACAGGGTGCTTCAGCTGCTGCTCAGACTTCTGAATTAAAGCCCCAATTCAGCAGAGTACTTCCGCAAGTGAATAGTCCCATTCAAGTCAACAGGAATACTGATGTGCATAAAGTTAGGCTCATGCTTAAGAGCCTTATTGAACTGGGGCCTAATGATGAGGCCGCATGTGAGGTAGCTGAGCGATGAGGGAGGAGAGGGACAGACAGGACAAGGGAAGATGCACTGCTAAAATTAAGAATTATAAAAAAGAAGCTGTAAACACGAGGCCTCTATTTCTTTTCAAATACATCCTGACCTACACCATGCTGCCTCTGCCACCTATAGGAGTGATGGGAGTTAACTGCACAGTAACTGAAACAATGTATTTATGGAAGCTGTGCAATAACTATACTGTAACTCCACTGGAAACAATGGCAATTACACTGTTCCTATGTTATCTTATAACAACACTATAATTAGTATGTAGCACCACTGTAGTCATGATTAAAATAATTACCCTAAAAAGTCTCTCATAAGTAGCATTAACCACTCTGGCTTCCAAACATATATAAGTCTTTTTTTAAAGGTATAATTGTTCACTCTGTTTCACAGCTCATCCTAACACCACAATTTGCTTTCCCACCCATTTTCAGGTGAACAGCACAACCACCCCACAGTACTGTAAAAACAGCCCTGACTTCACATGTGAAATACTTACAGCTCTTCAAGATAAGGAAAGTTCTTAAATGCATCCTCTGGTAGCTTTGTGATGTTGTTCATACTGATATCCCTGGGAAAGAAGAAAACACAAATGGGTCAAATGATAAGCAATGTTCCAATTTAGAACATGAAGTAAATTTAAATAGATCAGCTGCTGGGATAACAGAAAAAGCTTTTTCCAGTGTAATGTTGTGGTATCTCTAGGAGTTTGCAGGCTAAACTTTCACAACGTGGTGATCTAAAAATATAGAGCATCATGAAAGATTGATACCAAAGGCTTTCTTCTGATAACCAGAAGGGAAAAAAAATATATCTTGAAGTTACAAAAGAGAGGAAGGGAAAGCCTATTAGAAACTTATTTTCTTCAGTCCTGATTTTTTGACTCTTTTTACACACACACACACACACACACACACACACACACACGTCTTGATGCATGTAACTAAAACTGCTCTGAAACCACCGCCTATAAAAAATGTGACCACCCAGTGTTCAAATATTCATACCATAATGTCTGTGTTTTTTTTTAAATAAATAAATACATGCACAGAGACTTGATAAAATAAAGACCTTCAGGCAACTGTGGCTTTTGGAGCAGCTGACAAGAATAGTAGGAACATGCCCCAGCTCTACCGCAGTCATATTTTCTGCAAAACCTATAAAAGTCCTTGAGGTAATAGATTTAAGTATAATTCATTTTTAGCCCATGAGCACATGCATGCAAGCAGCGAGTGCTTACATGATAGGTATGCAGGCCAATTCTTTTCTTGTTTTTATATTGGCAGTAAGTGGCAAACTAAACACCGCCTTTGACTCACATTCAGTAGAACTTTGCTCCATGAGTAGTGGAGCGAATAGGAAAAAAAAATTAGTTGCATACCTATCATGAAATCAGTGGGACTACTCGTGAAGGAAAGTACTACTCAATCTGAGTAAATGCAAGAGAACAGGGCCAGAATCAAGAATTTGATTTGACAAGTATTAGTTTAAACTAACAGCTGCCAAATTAAATTTTTATTATTTAACCTTTTTATTTTTTACTTCCTGCTTTTGCTGCCCTTTAATTTTAATTTTAAAAAAAGTTTAAAAAAGACTTAATACCATGGCTGCAAAGTTCTTCCAATCTCCCTTGCCTCATTGGTCTTCCAAATCAAAGCTTCTGGCATCAAGCTTGAGAAAACTTTCATTCCTTATGGAATGCACAGCAACACCTATCACCTAAACAACGCAAGTTAGACACCTTATTTCCAGAAAATGTGTGGAAGATAGGTGGCCTACAACCACCAGATGTTCCTGCATCTGAGTACAGACAGAGGTGCCTCTCATATCAGCAATACACACACAAGTACATCTCTCCTTTAGCTGATAAACACATGGATGTCATTTATTTTTTCTTGTCATTCCACACACCCTGTTTGCAATTAAAACCAGACCAGAGGATAGTCTGTTATTTCAACCATTGGGAATGGTATTTATTTGGTGCTAGTGTTTGGTACCAAAGGGCTCTAGTCAGAAAAAAAAATAGCCACGATCTTCTATATCCATGCTAGACCTGTTTAGTTTGAGATCCTGGCTCCATAAAAGTCCAGCCTGTCCAGATGAGCATTTGTTCTGCTGCAGAATCCTATGATGGAATAAAACCAGAAAACACTGACAAAGCCAGAAGTTGAAGGGCTCATCAGCCAGGGAGCAAGAACTACAGGCCATGACCAGTTGTGGAATTCTACAAGCATGTGTTTATAGCCTGCACCATCATTACTTTTGAAACTCTCCACCTGAAAAGCAGAGTCACTACTTCTGGAAATAAAACAACTGAGCTGAGCTGAGTTCACTCAGATACCACCCTAGAGAAAAGGGATTTGTGCCACACCTATCAGCCATTTCGTAGCAGCAAAAGTATTCTGCTGAAGAATCAAAAGCAGTTTCCATGGCAAGGACCAAATCTTTCACTGTTTTTCCTCAATAGGAGACTTGGCACTAACTTTAACAGGTGCAGGCTCCAAAGGAGCAAAGGAAGTCTCCAGATCCTCTGAGGGCTGACAGTCACAAAGGTCATTTCCTGAGGGAATAAACCTCCAAGATGCTTGTGCCCTGCCTTGTGCCAGAAAAGGAGCTGAAAACTTGTCAGCTTCCATATAATGTACATTAAAATATACCCTCAATATACCAAGTAGCTTTTTCCTGAAAACACTACAAGTAATGTCCATGTTATTCCTGCAACTGTCAGGCCACAACATCTAGTCATAGTTCATAAAGAAAAAAGTAGCTCTATTTATACCAACATCCAAGTATGTTACAAGGCTAATATTGGTTGCTGAAAAACTATCCTATTTTTTGCCACAAAGAGACCAAGCTGGCACTTGATGGAATTTAGATCAGGCTTTCTTTCCTCATCCAATGGATAGATAACTAGTCACTGGTTTGCTGCTCCCCTGCTCCTTAACTTCCACACACGTGTGCACAGAGCACTAGCAAAATGGTAGCAAATAATTCTAATATACACTCAGCAATGTCGTGTTTACTGGCAATTGCCTCTTTCACCAAGATGTTTGCCCAGTTCTGATTTCACCTGGGCAAATCAGGAATTACCCCATTGCAACTGATGGAATTACACTGATGTAAATCAAGAATACTGGAGACCAGAATAAGATGCAACACAAACCTAGCTGTGAAAGTGACTAAAACGTGTCACAGTCCACAGTCCAGACTCCCTCATTAAATTCATGGAGTCAAATGAGAGGTGCTTTATTGATGAGTTCTACAGTCTGAATATTTATAAAGGTGCTTTGTATCTCAGCAACAGCTTGGGTACCATGGGATGTTGCAGTTGCTGTGGGTGGAGATTTTTCTTCTTGTGTAGAAAAGTAAATAAAAGTATCAGATACAGGAATTGTCAGCTGTTTGCTCCACAGGAGGCTGCAACTTTTACTCTACTCCTCCCCTGCATTTTTCAAATTGTCATGAATGCATGCATTTCACACACCCAGGCTAGGCCATTCCTTTTCCAGATGACTCCACATCCCCTTCCAGTGCTTAACTAAATAAGCATTTATGAATTAGGCAAAAGAAAAAGGGGGTGGAGGGGAGACCTGGAGGAATCACAAAGGTATAGTAAGTTATACAAGAACACCACAATTAATGTTATTTTGGTAGTGTCTCCTAATAGAATATCCATGCAACATAGCTCTTTAAATTATTAATAGTTTCATAATCTGGGATGGTAGTAAAAATGTTTATATAGTGCATATTATCCGAATGCCCTTCATATACAGACAGACAGACACACACATCATTTCATTCATGATTTGAATACAGCCACTTCTGGGGTAAAATGTGACAGCTGTTTAACAGCACATGGCAACACTAAACAGTTTAGGATAGGAACAGGATACCGTATCCAGTTGAAAGCAATAGTCTCAACAAAGCAGAGGACAGAATGAAAATTATTACAGCTGTAAGGGCTTGATTTTCAGAAGTGTCAAGAAAGAACTCATTACTCCAACTGAGTCAATAACTATTGGGATTGAAACACTAGTACTTTTTTCCACCAAACCCCCAAGAAATGTTATATACTGAAGCCTACTTTTAATGAAACTCCATTCATAGCAAAGCATGAAGTCTCAGATTGTTTTCACACATTATAATATGGAAACTTCTGTTCCTATATTATGGAGTGAATCTCCAGTCAGAGCAAAGCTGTTCTGTGGAAAAACAATTGATTTTACTCCACAGAGTTCCACTGCATTTTCAAGTTGCTAATATGAGCATTGTCATATTGGAATTTACTTCTGTCTTACATGCGCCATCTTAGTTTTGCTCATGAACATGGTATAACCAGTTCCTTAAAAGATTAGATTTCTGGTGAGTACTCCAAATCCTTTACACCAGAAGAACAATGCTGAAACACAGATATCAACATATAAAAGCAATTAATAACATTTTGGAGAGGAAAAATAGGACGAAGTTTTATCTCCCAAATGAATACAAAGTCAACAGAATTTTAGTTACAGAAGAAAAATTTTCTGCAGCAAAAAAGGACACTGTGTATACACTGCAGTCAAGAGATGTTTTTATCTGCTTATATGGAAATAAGTCACTGAGTTTAAAAGCAAGAATTCACAAGCAATATTTGTAACATCAATATCTATGCTGCAAGTAGAATCCATACTATTGAAGTCAGAAGAGTCACACTTGCTAATGCTCTTTTAATTAGCAAGGAAATTATTTAAAATTACTTACTCTTGTGGGAAAGCTGCAACAAAGGTATCAACACCACAAAAATTAGTGCTGAAGTAATGCCAGACAATTGGAAGCATAAACAAATGGAAAATAGACTGAATCAAGGGTTTCTTGTTATTCCGATAATATTAAAATATTGTACTCCTCAAACAGCAAGGAACAAATCAACCCAAAGAGAATCTAGGAGGCTGCATGTTTAACGAAGACTAAATGTCAACTTAGATCTGGATCCTACAAAGAAAACCTTGTGGAATGACCCCATAGCCTACATTTTACAGGGTCTGGGCCTCAGGCGATGGTACGTTAACAATTTTAGACTAAAAAGAAAACAAAACAAGACAATTCTGGAAATACCAGAAAAAATATTAGAAAGTGTTATTTTTATCTTAAACTCTGCTGTCTAGTGAGATATGTACTTACTAACAATTACTACCATACACTAAACTGATCACGTCAGCACCAGTTGTCCCATGTCCCATTTCAGCACAAGTACAGCAATATGCTTTAGTTCATTCAGGGACTAGTTATTACATGCAGAGATAAGCACCCCTCCCCCCACCCCCGAACAGTGCATCATTGAAAACCTTTTTTTAAAAAAAAACATTTTAAAAAATCAATTGTGCTAAATTTAAATGGCATACTAAAAATACGGAGTTGAAAATAAATGTCTGGAGAGGTTTATCTTAAGTTACTGTTCTTTTACTAAACTTGAGACCAGTTAACAGCATAATCAGCCATTGAGAGCAATATGGCAGAGCAACACATCAAAATTAATTCACATCCAGCCCACAAGTTGGGCTTTCCTGGGGGCTCATATGAGAAAGAGAGCATGCGAGCAAGCAATATTCCCTTTAATCCCCTGCCGGAGTGGACCAGCTCTATGATGGGAGAAAGTAGAGAAGAGAGGTGATGCTCTGGCTCTGTATCCTGGAAATGGTAAAATGGCCTCCCTCACTAGGAGGCCTGGTCACCTTAAGAGTGCAGGAAGAGTGAGGGTTGCTCATGCTGGCTCTTCCCTACACTTGACATTGGTGCTGCTGAGCATTACTGCCATATTCCAGTCCACAGGCTGGCTGTCCCAATGAGCTTTAGACCCTGTCCGCACACACAAATTGCAGTGGTTTAACTTAAATCTGTTTTTAAAATCAACTTACTTAGGAGATTCCACATGGCAGAGCGAACTGATTTAAATCAGGGCAATTTAAATCATGATTTATACCACCAAGTGAAAAGCCTTGATTTAAATAATAAATTTTAATCAATTTTTTCAACCTGTGGTTCTCGGACCTCTGGCGGTCTGCAAACTATGTCTAAGATTTCCAAAGGGGTCCGCACCGCCACTTGACATTTTTTAGGGATACGCAAATGAAAACCACTGTTCTAAAGAAAGGTGCATTCTCACTGGTTGTTATAACCATTAAAAATGCTGGTTTACAATTTAATAGAGCCTTTATACTAGATTTGGTACATCTTTTTGCTACCTAGGTAGGTACACTCTAACTATAACATTTATTTAAGCAATTAAGTAAAATTTAGTATTTTCAGATTCTTACTAAAAATGTAAAATTAGTTAATATGTATAGCTTTTTTACTAGGTGATTAACTTCTTGCTCATGATTTGCATCAAGTTCCATAGGATGGGAACTGGAATTTAAACGAACACACAAAACAGTATATAACATTTACAGTAAAACAAAACAAGCCCGTATTATAGTACATGATCTATTGTGTCACCTTTATAAAGCTTGACCTCAAAAGTTAGATGTTCTTCTTCAGACTTGTCCTTTATACGGAAAAACAGCCTTTAACTCAATGTTTTTGATAGAGGCTCATGAATTCGGCATATTTATTTTTAATTTAAATGTTTTGAGAGACTATAATAAGCTTAGGCCTTAACATAGTTTAAAAATAAATCTGAACTTAATACAAACAGGTTTATTTTTAAGAAAAAGAAAAAATATAAATAAAATAAATCTGATTTAAATTTAAAAAATCCATTAAAAAACAAACAAACAAAAAACACTGATTTTTATCCACCCCGCCAGATGGGCGTTTGCACCAGTTCATTCTGGGTTAAGAGTGACTCATTTTGGTTTAGTTTAAACCTGTTCCTAATTGACTTAAGCTAAACCAAAATAAGTGAGGTTTAAACCTGCATGATAGTACCCATACAGCATTTTGTACGAGTTTAACTGAAATGGTTTAAAAATCACATCACTGGTGCTACCTTTTCATGTAAGACAGATGTGACTGCTAGAAGAGAGTACCCATTCCTTCGTGCAGCTGCTGCCACAGCCACCACCAGGGCCGAACTCCTGAACAAGGAAGGTCAGGTTGCATGCCTCACTCATTCAGTTTGTGTGCTTCTGGGCACTCACCAGTCTTTCCTTCATTTCTAGTATTTTTCCAGATGAAGTTCAGATGCAGCATTTTGGTCAGGTTTCAGAAACACACAGCCAGCTAGAGCATGACTCGAGTCTGGGATTCCAAGTCAGGCCTGATTCACGTCATCTTGGATGGCATGAGAGAGCTAGATTTACAAAATAGAGATGACTAGAAGCCATCGTTCTCCTCGGGGCTGTGATGCAATGTGATCCACGGTAAGTCACGCAGAGGTCTATCAAGGTTGGCTTGACCTTTGGGGACACGCCCAGAAACTAGGCTTGTTTGGTGAGAGTTTTCCCAGACACACTTAGCATGGGACTGAAGACAAAATCATTTATAGTAACAATTCCTATTTCATTTATAATTCCATGACCCCACCCTATTCCCCTCCCTTTTTTGTTCTTTCATAATGTCTTTTAAGCAGATGTTAAAACAAAGCCAGCACACTAAGATTCCTGGAATTTGTCAGTGTAACTCATAGATCCTTTTACCTGAACCGTTTGTGTTAGGTCCAGTCTCCTTCACACCTGATTTTTACAAGCCACATCTGAATATGAAATGAAGAGAATGGAGTTGAAGCATAACTAAGCATTTTCTGTCCTTAGTCAGCTTCAGCATGTTCCCTTCAGGATATCCTGACACTGTGTATGAACATTGCCTTTGTTGTTTTGTTTAAATATTAATTTTAATGAAGCCATCCCTCCCCTTGCACTTGCTATGAGAATGTAAATATACTTTAAAAAGTCTAAACATTCATCAGTTAGAACATTAGCAGCTGTGAAAATCTGCCTGTATTTAAAATAGATATACAACTAGCTAAATTACCATGGGGAGAAAAGAACAAACACATTTACTGTACGCAGTTAGCATCCTGCAACTTTGGATCCTCTCTCTCAGTGCTGAATAAAGAGACTTGAGAATTAAGCTTCGCCTACGCAACTCACAGCAGTGAAACAAAAGCCTAGATTTGCGAGACAACATATTGCACTAGGTGAGCTTTATAACAGTGCCTTTGTGAAAAATACACATTCTCAAAGCAATTTGGGCTGTTAATATAGACAGCAAGTAATCAGAAAATCCTTGGATAAGGGGTCCATGCCATCCCACACCGCTGCATCTGTGCCTCCCTGTGCTCTGATAAGGGCTCTTGCAGCTCTCTTCTCTATGGCCTCCCCAAGACAAGCTTTCCCAGACTCCAAGATGAGCAGAAACACAGTGGCCTGATGCCTCACATATAGCTTGAAGCAAAATCATATCATGCCCATCCTCAAAACAATTCCCATTCCATTCAGGATCCAGACCATTTCTAAAAACCCTGCAGAGACTTACTATTGCCTGACAAACTGCTCAGCAAATATCAGCCTCCTCTCCGCACCTTCACAGAATCTCCTCACTGTTAAATTGCCTGTCGTCTATTGCCTCAGAGTCATCATTACGTTTCACATTTCAAATGTCCACATGCAAATTATCCTGTGACTACATACAACTTGGAAGAAAGTGGGGAGGGGGGGAGAAATCAATTCTTACATCACTCTAGAGAGTGCATTAGGATACAGCTTGCATGAAGCTGTGTAGTATTGAATGACATATACATGATCACAAAAAACACTGTCACATCCATGCCTTTAAAGTAGGGCCGTCGATTAATTGCAGTTAACTCGTGATTAACTCAAAAAATTAATCTGTCCTCTTCAAAGACAGAGAAGCCATGGCCCAGTGCCGGCCGGGGACAAAGAACACCAGTGCCCGCAGCCTAAAGTCCCAGAGAAGCTGGAGAGAAGCCGCAGCCCCGTGCCTGTCAGGGACAGAGAACGCCGGCGCCCGCAGCCTGCAGCCCTGGAGTACTCTGTCCCCAGCAGGCACGGGGCCCCGGCTTCTCTCCCCTGCTGGGCACTAGGCAGGCCCTGTGCCTGCCGGGGACCGAGAACACTGGTGCCCGCAGCCTGCAGCCTCAGAGAAGCCGGAGAGAAGCTGCAGCCCTGCGCCTGCCAGGGACAGAGAACGCCGGCACCTGCAGCCTGCAGCCCCAGAGCTCTCTGTCCCCGGCAGGCGCGGGGCCGTGGCTTCTCTCCCCTGCTGGGCAATATGCGGATGTACATAAATGCCCCGGCAGGCGCCATGGTGCCCGTGGGCACCATGTTGGGGACCACTGCTCTAAAGATTCATATGTCCCTTCATGCTTCAACCACCATTCCCGATTACATGCGTCCATGCTGATGACGGGTTCTGCTCAAAACAATCCAAAGCAGTGCGGACTGACATGTTCATGTTCATCATCTGAGTCAGATACCAAAAGCAGAAGGTTGATTTTCTTTTTCAGTGGTTCAGGTTCTGTAATTTCTGTATTGGAGTGTTGCTCTTTTAAGACTCCTGAAAGTATGCTCCACACTTCGTCCCTCTCAGATTCTGGAAGGCACTTCGGAGTCTTCAACCTTGGGTCAGTGCTGTAGCTACCTTTAGAAATCTCACATTGGTACCTTTGTGTTTTGTCAGATCTGCAGTGAAAGTGTTTTTAAATCAAAAAACATGTGCTGGGTCAATATGCGAGACTGTTGTAACACAAAATATATGGCAGAATGCGGGTAAAACAGACCAGGAGATATACAATTCTTCCCCAAGTAGTTCAGTCACAAATTTAATTAACACTTTTTTTTTAAAACGAGTATCATCAACATGGAAGCATGTCCTCTGGAATGGTGGCTGAAGCATGAAGCGGCATACAAATGTTTAGTATATCTTGCACGCAAATACCTTGGCAATGCCTGTTCTCACTTTCAGGTGACATTGTAAATAAGAAGGCGGCAGCATTATCACCTGTAAATGTAAACAAACTGGTTTGTCTTAGCAAAGAAATAGGACTGAGTGGACTTGTAGACTCTAAAGTTTTATATCGTTTTGTTTTTCAGTGCAGTTATGTAACCAAAAAAAACCCCTACATTTGAAAGTTGCACTTTCACGATAAAGAGATTGCACTACAGTACCTGTATGAAGTGAATTGAAAAATACTATTTCTTTTGTTTATCATTTTTACAGTGCAAATTTTTAATTAAAAAATAATACAAAGTGAGCACTGTACACTTTGTATTCTGTATTGTAATTGAAATCAATATATTTGAAAATGTAGAAAACATCCAAAAATACTTAAATAAATTCTATTATTGTTTAACAGCACAATTAATCGTGCAATTAATCACTATTAATTTTTTTAATCGCTTGAGAGCCCTACTTTAAAGAGAAGAGTGCATTTCCTTTGTACTAGACAATATTGTGCATTATTTAACAGTGATGCAATTAATAAGGATACTAGTTAGAAGTATCCTAAACATTTAATTGCAGCATGTGTTCACATTAATTCAGCTACACCTCACTCCTGAATTTACATTAAGCAAAGAGGGAGGGAAAGAAGCCAAGTACATTTTAAATTCTGAACTTACCCAAATGCAAGTGAAGGGCAAGACAGGTATTTTTTAAGGTCTAAACACAGCAAGGAGGACATACAGCTAATTTGGAATCTGGAGATGCAACTGAGTGTGTTCAGAACTAGGGCTTGGAGACCCTCATGGGGCACAAGGTCTTGTAAATATCAGGCTTTTAAGGGGAAAATTATGCTGGCCTCAATGGACTGGTGGGCACTATTCAGCAGATTTATGGTTGTGATAAATTATCCAAACCTGGACCAGCACTCCCCCAAGTGAAAATTACATCCCAGCTGAAGGAATCTTCCCATTCACTCAGCACTGGGGGAGTGGGTGTATGGTGGGGAGTTCTGCATGAAGTAATTTCACACAGGGCCCCTGCTCTAGTGCTTTCTGTTCCCAATGTTTTCCTTCACAATGATTTATCATAGCCTATTATTGACTGCACTGAGCTAGGTGGCACAAATACTTTACTGCAACAGTTTTACACTGCATTTAAAAAACACGCTACTTTACTTCAAATACTGCAGCTTGCAAGAATGCACAGGAGTCTGAAGACATGAAATGCCCAGCGATGAAAAAGGAGAACTGGATCCTAGCCAGAGAGTCAGCACTAACAGAGGAAACCAGAATGGCTCCAATCTTTAAAGCCCCTTATGCTTTATGAATGGCTAACTTCTCCCTTTCACCTCTCCAGCTTGTCTCCACCTTTTGTGAAGTTCAAGAAGGTGGGGGAGGGGGAAGTGTCTATTGAAGGAAAGAAGAACATCATGTTTCAACAAGGCACCTTTAAAACCCTGTAAAATGCTCCCTCTGAGCAAGCTTAACCTGTTTGCTGAAAGATAATAGCATGTAATATTGTAGGCTCCACTGAGTCTTTTCCAAGGTCTGGGCCCTCTGCCACTGAATTATTTAATTATAACACTTACAAAATAACTTAGGCAGAGTTATCTACGTTTGAATAAAGTCCCCCTAATTGTACAAAAAAACATTAGGTAAGACAGGATCTTTGTTACCAGAGGCATGCTTACATAAGGGACAGCCTCTAAAAATCCCCCACATTTGCTGCTGTTTCAGCAATTATGGGACCCCTAGTATAGACAGGCTGCAAATGTGTTTAAACACCATGTCACAGAACCTTGCTATGTGCAGCTCTAAATCAATCTGGAAGGAAGCAGTAGATGTGGTATATCTTGACTTTAGTAAGGCTTTTGATACAGACTCGCATGACCTTCTCATAAACAAACTGGGGAAATACACTCTAGATGGAGCTACTACAAGGTGCATGCGTAACTGGTTGGAAAACTGTTCCCAGAGAATAGTTATCAGTGGTCTACAGTCATGCTGGAAGGACATATCAAATGGGGTCCTGTAGGCATCTGTTCTAGGTCTGATTCTGTTCAATATCTTCATCAATTATTTAGATAATGGCATAGAAAGTACACGTATAAAGTTTGCAGACGATACCAAGCTGGGAGGGGTAGCAAGTGTTTGGAGAATAAGATTATAATTCAAAATGATCTGGACAAACTGGAGAAATGGTCTGAAGTAAACAGGATGAAATTTAATAAGGCCTAATACAAAGTATCCACTTAGGAAGGAACAATCAGTTGTACACATACAAAATGGGAAATGACTGCCTAGGAAGGAGTACTCCAGAAAGGAGTCTGGGGGTCATAGTGGACTACAAACTAAATATGAATTAAAAAAAGCAAACTTCATTCTGTGATGCATTAGCATAAATGTTGTAAGCAAAACACAAGTAGTAATTCTTCCTTTCTACTCTGCACTGATTAGGCCTCAGCTGGAGTATTGTGTCCCATTCTGGGTGCCACATTTCAGGAAGGATGTGGACAAATTGGAGAAAGTCTGAAGAGGAGCAACAAAAATGATTAAAGGTCTAGAAAACATGACCTATGAGGGAAGATTGAAAAAACTGGGTTTGTTTAGTGTGGAGAAGAGAAAACAGAGAGGGGACAAGATAACTGTTTTCAAGCACATAAAAGGTTGTTACAAGGAGGAGGAAGAAAAATTGTTGTTCTTATCCTCTGAGGATAGAGCAAGAAGCAATGATCTTAAACTGCAACAAGGGCAGTTTAGGTTGGACATGAGGAAAAACTTCCTAACTGTCAGGGTGGTTAAACACTGGAATAAATAGAGAGGTTGCTGGAGATTTTTAAAACCAGGTTAGACAAACACCTGTCAGAGATGGATTCTAGATAATACATAGTCCTGCCATGAGTGCAGGAGACTGGACTAGATGACCTCTCAAGATCCCCTCCAGTCCTATGATTATATGAACAGTTAGCAGCCCATCTACACTAGCGCGTCCAATGTTGCCAATGCTGATTGAGATCAACCCATGTTGCCAATGGTGGGAAATTTTTGGATAATTTTTCTAGCGTAGACTTGGCCAGTGTTTTGATATTGTCAGGTTAACTAAAATCAGAAAGATATGGGACTGTATTGTGCTGGTACTGGGGATACAAAACCTTTCCCTTTTAGGTCGCTGGTTTGAATGCAGCCCAGGAAAGGACAACAGTAAGCAACATAACTCTCAAATGTCTCTCCCTTTGAGGATATCACTCATGGTCCCCAAATTACCTACGTTCCACAAACAGTACCATGTCTCTCACTTTAATTATTGGAAGTTGTTTTCTGTTTGTTTGGTTTTTTACACAGCAGACAAAGAATGGCCACTAAGATTACACAAAGAGTCATTCCCACATTTTAAGTTTCTTGCATGAAATCTGTGTGTGCACACCTCATTATAGATCTTTGTAATATACTGAGTCTCTGCAGGTTCTAAAGAATGATGAGCAAAACCTCTACGGTAGCTGAAACGGGTCTTGTGGTCTCAGTTCAAATCCTAGCAGGAAATGTTCACATTACTGAACCCACAACTTTCAATCAACTGCAGTCTTAGCAGAGGACAAAGTGAACTTTTTTTATTATTTGTATTACCATAGCAACTAAGATCCCTAGTTATTGGCTAGGACCCCGTTGTACTAGGTGCTGTACAAACTAGATCTCAATCCTAGAACTACCCTATCTGTCCCTCCAGAGTGGAGCAGAAGGGTATAGGGACAGCATAAGTAAGCTTCCACTGACACTGTGTTGTGCTTTATTCATGTTCTGTGCATAAAGAGAGGATCTGTTAGCCTCTAGGACCATCAACAAAGCAAAGTTTGCAAACCTTAAATTCACTGAGTTGGAAAAAAAATAAAGGCAGACTTGGTATCTTCCAGATAACAGAGGCCAACAATTATCTTAGAGAGTCACATTACTTCGCTTCTAAAGCTACTATTGTATACTGTAATTGTATGGGCTGTGAAGCAACACAGTAGTGTAACAAACTTGCAGACATATTCTACAGAAGGATGCCAATCCCAATGGGTAAAATCATGAACAGGAGGCAAGGAAATATCAGGTGAGGGGAGCTCTACATCATAAACTTGCACTTAGAAGGCTTTGTTGGTTTGCATTTTAGAAACTAAAATAGTATTTTACTCTGATCAGCAAGAGAGGCCATATTGTAGGGGGTACTTCAAATACATTTATTAAAGAATTACACTGCTTGCCCTTTTGTAACAAGAAAGTCAAATAAAAATTTTAAAAAGATATTCTGACAAGATAACCGTTTTAATTCATACTCTTAAATTTCCCTGATAAACAGGCATAATGGACAACATTTCCATGTTTTTTGGTTTAGTTTACTTACATTCTCCCCATAAATTCTTTCAATATCAACTGCAAACTTAAACAGCTCTGTTATGTTAAGCATTGGCACAGAGACAAAAAAAACAACAACATTCTTTTGGTATCCATTTTCCACTTGACATTGACAATAAGCACTTTACATGCAGAGATTCATTCATATTTTTCACTCATGGGAACATTTTGGAATGCTTGGGACATTTCCTTTTCCATAGTACCTGTGAGACAGGAAATACCCAAACATTTAAACCTTCGTCCAAATCTGCTGTGACTATCTAAATGATTCATATTAAATATTAGGCCACCACATTGTTACAGTCCCACAACAGCAAATACATTTGCCACTTCTCAAGCACTTCTATCTTTCTAGCGATCACAGGGACTACTTATATGTTACATTAGTTCTGGATGCCTAGGACAGTGCAAACACATAATGAGACATTCCCTACCTAGATGAACTTATAGTCTAAATGAACGAGGCAGACATAGGGTGGGAGGGGAAATAGAAGCACAGAGAGATGAAGCGACTTGCCCAACATCACCCAGTAGGTCAGTGGCAGAGTGAGGAGTACAACCTAGGTCTCCTGTTCAGTGTCCTATCCACTAGACCAAACTACCTCCCGGAATGTGGCTTTTACAGACACACAAGCAATGAATGTAGATGGTTAACTAGCTTTGGGTTATAAAAGGCTGAAATGCAAGTTTTAGTAAGAGGGCAGGATGGAACAGAGGAATGCTTGGACAATTGTCAGGTTGAATACAACCTGTTGTAGCCTATCACGCCTCAGAGTGTTAATTGAAAATTCTTATTCAATATACCGTAATTAATACACAATCCACAGATATGGCAACACCATGTTGGAACCTATGGACATAAGTTACAATCTGATAGCTATTCAACAGGCAACAAGTTTCTACCCCCTCCTCAGTGGACATGACTCATTTGGCACATGAGTGCTCTCGTGGGTTTTACACACTTTGAGAGAGAACCCACCAGTTCTCAGAACAGTAGCAAGTCCTAATTTTTTAGGGGGATTGTGACACTCTTCTCAAGAAGCTCTAAGAAACAGAACACAAGTTTCCTATATAGCAATATATGCTACAATTCAGCAATACCTCAAGCACATGCTGAAGTCTATCATATTGAGCAAAGCATTAAAGTGCATGCTTAAATTCCACTGACTTCAATGGGACTTCAGTGCTTTCCTGAATCAGGGCCTACACATAGCATTACCACTAGGATAGCTCCAAAGGGGCTATGCTTGGGGTTTTTTTTTATCCCCTCCCAAACAAGTGTGTCCCTGCAACAGCAGTAACTAACTATTTGTTAGTAGTTATTTTTCTTCTCCTCATTCCCATGTCACACCATCCTGTTTCTCTTCCAACATGTCCTCTTAGCTTTCTTTCAGACACAGTAACTAGCTCTAATGTTCCGCATTTATGTGCCAATCAAGCCATCACCAAGATCTGACAGAATACTTGTATCCAAAGACTTATTTTGAATTAGTATTTGAGTCACGGCATGCCAGCCATTAAGCAATCACAAATACTGTTAATGTTCTACATTAACATATGGTGTGGAATTAATTGAGAAAAAAATTCAACTGAATGATGGCACAGATCATAGCATGGAAGAGAAATCCAGTGCAAGTCAACATGCTCTCCAGGTAGACAAGGTTGGTGAGGTAATATATTTTATTGGACCAACTTCTGTTGGTGAGAGCTCTGAAGAGACCTGAAGAAGAGCTTTGAGTAGCTTGAAAGCTTGTCTCTCTCCCCAACAGAAGTTGATCCAATAAAAAAAATATTACCTCACTCACCGTGTCTACCTGGACAGCATATTGACTTATGGAAGAGAAATCCAGTGTAAGACAATTTTATTCTTTACTATTGTTTCAACTAATTTGCCCGGTGCCGACGTTAGACTTACCAGTCTGTAATTGCCTGGATCACCTCTAGAACCGTTTTTAAATATGGTGTTACATTTGCTATCGTCCAGTCATTGGGTACAGAAGCCGATTTAAAGGACAGGTTACAAACCATAGTTAATAGCTCTGCAACTTCACATTTGAGTTCTTTCAGAACTCTTGGGTGAATGCCATCTGCTCCCGGTGACTCGTTAATGTTGAGTTTATCAATTAATTCCAAAACCTCCTCTAGTGACACTTCAATCTGTGACAGTTCCTCAGATTTGTCACCTACAAAAACCTCCTCAGGCTTGGGAATCTCCCTAACATCCTCAGCCATGAAGACTGAAGCAAAGAATCCATTTAGTTTCTCCGCAATGACTATCGTCTGCAAGCGCTCCTTTTGTATCTCTAAAATCCAGGGGCCCCACTGGTTGTTTAGCAGGCTTCCTGCTTCTGATGTACTTAAATATTTTGTTATTACTTTTTGAGTTTTTGGCTAGCCGTTCTTCAAACTCCTCTTTGGCTTTTCTTACTACATTTTTACACTTAATTTGGCAGTGTTTATGCTCCTTTCTATTTACCTCACTAGGATTTGACATCCACTTTTTACAAGATGCCTTTTTATCTCTCACTGCTTTTTTTTACATGGTTGTTAAGCCACGGTGGCTCTTTTTTAGTTCTTTTACTGTGTTTCTTAATTTGGGGTATACATTTAAGTTGGACCTCTATTATGGTCTCTTTAAAAAGCATCCATGCAGCTTGCAGGGATTTCACTTTAGTCATTGTACCTTTTAATTTCTGTTTAACTAACCCCCTCATTTTTGCATAGTTCCCCTTTTTGAAATTAAATGCCACAGTGTTGGGCTGTTGAGATGTTCTTCCCACCACAGGGATGTTAAACGTTATTATATTATGGTCACTATTTCCAAGCGGTCCTGTTATAGTTACCTCTTAGACCAGCTCCTGCGCTCCACTCAGGACTAAATGAAGAGTTGCCTCTCCCCTTGTGGGTTCTCATACCAGCTGCTCCAAGAAGCAGTCATTTAAAGTATTGAGAAAATTTGTCTCTGCATTTCGTCCTGAGGTGACGTGTTCCCAGTCAATATAGGGATAACTGAAATCCCCCACTATTACTGAGTTCTTAATTTTGATAGCCTCTCTAATTTCCCTCAGCATTTCATCGTCACTATCACTGTCCTGGTCAGGTGGTCGATAATAGATCCCTAATGTTATATTCTTATTAGAGCATGAAATTACTATCCATAGAGATTCTATGGAACATGTGGATTCACTTAAGATTTTTACTTCATTTGATTCTAAATTTTCTTTCACACATAATGCCACTCCCCCTCCTGCACGACCTGTTCTGTCCTTCTGATATATTTTGTACCCCAGAATGATTGTGTCCCATTGATAGTCCTCAGTCCACCAGGTTTCTGTGATACCTATTATATCAATATCCTCCTTTATCACGAGGCACTCTAGTTCACCCATCTTATTAGACTTTTAGCATTTGCATACAAGCACTTTAAAAACTTGTCACTGTTTATTTGTCTGCCCATTTCTGATGTGTCAGATTCTTTATGTGAATGTTTCTCATCTGATCTGGCCCTTACATATCCTCTTCCATCCTCTGCTCCTGACTATAACCTAGAGAATCTCAATCAATAGACTCTCCTCTAAAAGAAGTCTCTGTCCGATCCACGTTCTCTTCTTCAGTAGTTGGCTTTCCCCCCATCTCCTAGTTTAAAAACTGCTCTGCAACCTTTTTAGTGTTAAGTGCCAGCAGTCTGGTTCCACTTTGGTTTAGGTGGAGCCCATCTCTCCTGTATAGTCTCCTCTCATCCCAAAAGTTTCCCCAGTTCCTAATGAACGTGAACCCCTCCTCTCTACACCATCGTCTCATCCATGCACTGAGACTCTCAAGCTCTGCCTGCCTACCCGGCCCTGTGCGTGGAACTGGGAGCATTTCTGAGAATGCCACCATAGAGGTCCTGGATTTCAGTCTCTTCCCTAGCAGCCTAAATTTGGCCTCCAGGACGTATCTCCTACCCTTCCCTATGTCACTGGTACCTACATGTACCACGACCACAGGCTCCTCCCCAGCACCACACAAGTCTATCCTCACAAGATGCCTTGAGAGATCCGCAACCTTCGCACCAGGCAGGCAAGTCCCAGTCATCACAAACCCAGCTATCCATGTTTCTAACGATCGAATCTCCCATTACTAACACCTGCCTTTTCCTAGTGACTGGAGTTCCCTCCCATGGAGAGGAACCTCATTGCGAGAAGATACCCTAACACCATCTGGAAGGAGGGTCCCAACTATTGGAAGGTTTCCCTCTGCTCCCGTTGACTGCTCTGCTTCCCTGGGCCTTTTATCTCCTCAACAGCACAGGGGCTGTCTGAGCGGAGGTGGGACAATTCTACAGTGTCCCGGAAAGCCTCATCAACATACCTCTCTGCCTCTCTTAGCTCCTCCAGTTCTGCCACCCTGGCCTCCAAAACCCATACGCGGTCGCTGAGGGCCAGGAGCTGCTTGCACCAAAAGCACACATACGCCACCCGCCCACAGGGCAGGTAATCATACATGCTACACTCAGTGCAATAAACTGGATAGCTCCCACTCTGCTGCTGGGCTTCTGCCTGCATTGTCTCCTGCAGCTACCTAGTTAATGAAAGGGTTTTGTTTAAATCAAGAAGTTTTGAATGCAATTTAGTTTACAGGTTTTAAAGAACAGCAAGTGAACCTTGCATCCTTCCCACTCCCCTTCCAAACTCCCTTGCGAAACTCCCTGTTAGCAGCCCCTGTTTGGAAAGCTCCCTGGTCCCATGCGCACTGCTTTATAAAACCCTGGCCTTCTTGATAGCCCTGCCCACTAAGGCTCAGCCAATTAACAGAGGCTTCTAGCTTTCAAACTGTACTGTGAAGCTCACAGCTTCCAACTGCCAGCCACAGCACATGGTCCGTCAAACAACCAAACAGACAGACAGACACGATCTCAGCACACAGAAAGTAACCCCCAAACACACACTACAGACAGCCACTTACCCCAAGGTACTTGCTTCTTCTTCACCTGGAGAACTCCCTTGCGGAACTCCCTGTTAGCAGCCCCTGTTCGCAAAGCAGTTTTGTGCATTATACCAAGCTGCCTATTAGAAGTAGATCACAGGGATGAAGGGCTAATTTACGGTAGACTTCAGAAATAAACATCTCCATCAACACAAAAGCATTTCCTTTACATAGTTAAGGCTTATTTACGATAGAAAGGACCGTGATGCATTGTTCATGATTTTATAATTAATTATATTTATTACAGTAGTGCTTAGAGGCTCCAATCAAGATCAGGGCCTCTCTGTTCTAAGCACCCAAACAAAGTAGTAATCCTATTCTGAAAAGCTTACAGTCAAACTAGACAGCCAAAGGTGGGAGAAAAGAATTCCCCATATGAGACCTACGCCTCCATCAGTTAAATGACTTTTGCAAGGTCACACAAGAAGTCTGTGGCAGAAATGATAATCAAGCCCAGATCTCCTGAGTTCCAGTCCTGCCATTTAAGCTCAAGAACAAACTTCATCTCAAGTCTTGCCTTCCCCAGTTCAATAAAGATCCTTAGTAAACTGGCTTTCAGTGCAATGCACCAAAGCTACTCTCTGGTTTTAACCACAATTAATGCTTTTCACAAACTGAAATGAGTAACACCATTAGACAATATACCTGATTTAAAACAAGGGAGCAATTTATAAACAAAATCTGTTTGTAAACAAAACCTATTTGACCCAAAGCTGCATTAGATGACACTTACTGCTCTTGTTAATCAGAAAATTCCTTTGATGGTTAAAAATTGTTATGCACTAACAAAGTCTATAAAAGAGTCACTTCAAAGTAGCTCAGCGAGAGACTCAATTTATCCTGCAATTCTCAAGGTGGCTTTTGAGGGGTCAAATGTGAGCAATACAATCTCGTGCACAGAAGAGCGTAGTGGGGTACTTCTAAAAATCAGTGTGAATAAGCTTATTTTACTTTCAAATTGTTACCAATGCTATTACGAGAGGTGCCAATACATCACAGTACAGCTCCTATACTGTGCAAAATGTTCTTATTTCTGTAAACAGGTGTGGGAAAGAGAATTGGGATTATATTCTATGACTCTACTGAAGTGTCAGTTTGAAACATTACTAACTACAGACCCAATCCTGCATTTCATGGCATGCAGAGCTCCTATGTAGTCAGTGGAGCTCTCTGCAGGTTTAAGACCTTCTATGATCAAGGCCTAATAATGCAGAGTGCCTCAAATGAAAGAGTTGAAGCCTAGGCTCCACATTTTACCTCCTGTTAAAAGGAGGTTTAAAAAAAAAAAAGTCATGTTAAATATCTTCGCAATTATAGAATATGAATCAAGTTAAAGTGTGTGTGTGTAGTTTTAAAATCTCCCTTCTTGTATTATCAATCAAACCTGAAGTCTGTTAAAAGAGAAGGAATATTAAAATCTAAAAAATTCATTCCACCATTTATCCTATCTGTTCGCTTTTTGCACTTTCGGGTTGCAAATGAACACACACTACTTGGTCTCTATTGTTTCAAGTCAGTTTCACATTCAGGCTCTCATGCACTGGCACAAGGGAACAGTGGTTTGATTACAAACACTGCAAAGGGACTGTTTGTATCTAAATATAAAAAAATCTGCTGATTTTTTAAAATGTCATTAGACATTTCTATTGATATTGGCCTCTCTATATGCGCTCACGTGCCTTTTTTTTTTTTTTTTTTTTTAAGTACTACTTGACAAAAATCCCAATCCATTGTCTGGGATATCAGCTCCCTGGGACAGGTGTTGAAAATGTGGGAGTGTCCCAGTCAAACCAGGGCTGCCAGCAGGTGTGCCTAAGCTCTCTGTGTTCCTTTAATTTGTGGGCAAGAGGTCATTTGTAAAAGCAGCTTAACATCAGTGGAAGTTTTTCACTCCATAGATCTTGCTCAGACAAATCCCTGAAATCAAGTGATATCACCGGGGAGGGGGAGAATGGGATAACACTTATGCTTACATATTTAAGGTCTTGTCTTGCTCATAGTGAAGTCAACAGCAAAACTTCATAAGGGATTTTTGTGGATCAAACCCTGAGTTTCTTCCTCTGTAAGGTTAAAAACAAGTCTCCATCCAAATGAAAATAAGTAGGAAACAATTATGTATTGTAAGAGTTGGTCGTCCTTGTCTCAGTCTTGAAGTAAATGTTGTTTAAATTACTCCATATTCCCATATCTGAGGCAGTAAAGTGGACCCAGGGTAGCTCTTGGAGAGTTTTAATTCAAAGCATATTTTACTACTAAACGAGATGAGGCATGAAACCAAATGAGTCATCCAACCGAGGCCTTGACAGTGTGGTTACTAAAAAAATCTCAATTATTTTCTGCCTATCGAAAACTTGTGGGTGCTCATTGTTAAAATATTGGAGAACATCACCATGCTATACAAGCATAAGGACCCCCTTTTTTTTTTTAAACCACACACTCAGGTACTTAATTCCATACCTGTGTGAGGTACATAATGAAACAAAGCATATATTGAAGTTCCAAGGGCAGTTATAAATAACAAGATGCCTAAAAGAGAGAGAGGGAGAGCGAGAGAGAGCGAGAGTGAGTGAGTGTGTGTGCACGCCTACCCTGAGTTTACCCTTTGGGCATCTCTGAATCCTTGGATATCACCATGTAGTTGGAGTATTTACCACCATAAATGCACAAAAGTTGAACACTCCTCTTAAAGGAGCAATGGTCTCCGGGTTAAAGCACTGGACAGGGCTGCGGATATCTGGGTTCAGATCCTTGCTCACTCTGATACCTTGGACAAATTGTTTCTCTGTGCATTCGTTTCTCTCCACCTGTAAAATTAAATTTATCTTTCCCTATCTCACAGAGGATCTCATTAATGTTTGGGAAGGGCTTACATACTAAGGTGACAGGTGCTTCACAGGCACTGACTTTCCAAAGTGCTGGGGGGTGCTCGACCCCCGGCTCTACCTCACCCCCACTCCATCCCTTCCCCTAAGGCCCCACCCCTGTCCCTTCCTGCCCCACCCCCTCCCCTGAACATGCCATATCCTCACTCCTCCTCCTTCCCCCCCCCGCCCCCAAGCCTCCTGAACACTGCAAAACAGCAGGCAGGAGGCGCAGAGAGGGAGGTGGAGGTGCTGATATGCAGGGCCTGCTGGCAGGCGGAAAACCTTGGGGGGGGGGGAGTTGATGGGTGCCAGTGGGTGCTCAGCACCCATCCTTCCCCCCCCCCCACATGTGTGTTCCAGCCCTGGAGCACCCATGGAATCGGCACCTATGAGGTGCTATATGATTAAACTAGCAAAATATTGTGTGCTACCATATGCTTTTGTTATAAATAGCATCTGCTATATTTTCACCCTGTTGCAAAAAGGGACATTAAAAACAACCACAACCCAAATTTCATCAAATGCCAAGTTTAGTAACCAAGTATTTTAAATTTTGTCCATTTTCATCCAGTTTATTTTGGTCTTGTTGGCCCCACCCAATGTTTAGAAAGTAACATGAGCCTGAAATGTTGGGGTAAGTCATACATTTTACAAAGCCAATGCAAAAGGTTGGCATATAAACACACCCACTGATATAGTTAAGCCAGAACACACAATGTAAACACTTCCATCAGTCCAAGCATACATACAGTAGCTTTTATGTTTAAATATTTTTCTTGTTTGCATCTAAGTTATTTATTTTAAAATAACTAGGAATTATTTCTGGCAAAAGAAACTGCTGTTGCAATAGAGCATTATAATTATCTATATATTGTGGGAAAACTAAAAGCATACTCCAGCTTTCTAGTGTCAAAATAGATTTCATGGCAGCACCTGGCATTGCCGTTACAGAACAGAACATTGTTTTATATAGCAGCTTCCAAGACATCTCACGGTGTTTGACTAAGTATAAGCTAAATTTTTTTAATAAGATGTAAAACAGAGGTCTTGAAAACATCTGGTCACCAACGATTCCATAGCTCTTTTATTAAAGAGCAAAGTTTTGTCCAGGATATTGGAATCATGAAGTCTGCCTGCTGACATGTCTTCTGAAGATTTCATTTTCTTTCTTAAATTGTTGTTCAGTGTTTTTGTGTGCTGTTATATAGCTGCTGTGTTTCACCCTAGAAATGGTGCAGTTCAGTGCAGGGATGAAGAGGGGGCTGTATACTGAAAGGTAAGATGTCAGTGATTAATTCACAACAAAAATAAGAAGTTGTCAGGAAATCTAGATTCTGTCCCCAGCTCTCTCATGAACTTCCTATAATTTTCAGAGTTGCATTGGTTTTAACTATATTTTTCTCCTTGGACTCTTATGTGAGCTGTGGCCAAATCCTATGCATGAATGAAAATTTGGGTTGAGCCTGCAGCTTATCTTGCAACAAACTCTAGACATGAATTAGAATGAAAGAAATGCAAAAATGTTTTCCAGGACACCTAAATTGCTTCCTACCTAAATTGCCTCCTACTCTTGAGAGAGACATGGGACCTTCAACTTCTACCTCAACAAGAGCCTAATGAAATGATTACAATAGTTCTCACCATCCAGCATTGCTCTGGAAGCATTAGTATCACAAGCTTACATCACAGGATAGAACTCTATGACCATCTGTTTACATGTCCTATGTTGGCTGTTTCATTAAAAGCTTTGGATATCATGGTTCTGTAGTGCAGCCATTTTAAATTTCCATCATGGCAAAACTTGGCTCAATAGATTCTCAATCACTATTTAAAATTTCTGAGTAGATCTTAACTTGATAGAGCACTTGCTTATGTTATAAAAGCATTCTATCTTGCTCCTGCCTAAACACCTAATATTGAGCTAACATTCCTCTGAAGTTGAATTTTACAAGCGTTATTGCCTTTTCATCAGCAAATACAACTCTTTCCTCCTGGCTGAAGTTGTTTAACTTGGAAGAGTTTTTTTCATGCTGCATTAGCTATGTTCCTTATGGAGAATTGATATGCACCAGCCCAGTGACAACAGTGAAAGCTGAATCAGGCTGCCAGCTATATCATTTCAAATGCAACTTCTAATTTCCACAGGAGGGGTTTTTATTCAGGATAATCAGGTTGCAGACTTGTAAGCTGTAGCCTGTTCTCATTCAAGCATGTCCACCACAATGGGCTGCAGCCCTGGTGTCATGGCCATGTTTAGGGGCAACATGAGCTATTCTTGCTCATTCTCCCCCTCTTACCTCTCAATAGATGGCAGTAGTCAGCCAGTGATACCACTCCTAAGGACATTATTGGTTGGCTAGCTAAATCCTAAGAGGACACCTGATTGGTAAGTATGTTGTTGGGCCACGGCTTTACAAAAATAAAAAAAAGCCAGTTGCACGAAGGAAGTACTACTTCCCCTCATGCTCCCAACACATCCCAACCAATACCGACACACACAGCTTCACAGGACTATTCATCTGTGTAAAGTCAGTCACGTGTATAAGTATTTGCAGAATTGTGGCCTTCGCTTGGCACTGCTGCTGACACCAGCCAACGGGTGGCAGCACAAAGTTCCCCAAAGAACATAAACTTTGTGAGGATTCCAAGAGTTCGAAATGAGGCAAGTTATGTTTGCCTATCCCTACAGTAAATGCTACTTATTACTAGACATTAAGTGCAAAGCTTCTATATAATACACACGCGCACATTCTAAAGATCTTAAATTGTATAACTGAACTTATTTGAAATGAATTGAGTGAATTTGTCCTCAGTACTTAGACTACCTTACATTCTATTTGCATGTTCACCTTCAGTTTTTAAATATGTGACACCCAGTCTAGGGGAAAAAAAAAAAACCAACAACAACAACCTAACCTTGATCTTTTTGTCCCTGTAATGCATCTGCACAGAATTTCCCTTTTGCTCCCATGATACAGGCAGGTCTAGCTCTTCCAAGTCTTTCACACC
This sequence comes from Mauremys reevesii, assembly GCF_016161935.1. NCBI lineage: Eukaryota > Metazoa > Chordata > Testudines > Geoemydidae > Mauremys > Mauremys reevesii. The sequence goes on from NC_052626.1 coordinate 88,646,804, forward strand.
ATAAGTAGATCTACTTCATCTCCCGTAACAGCACTTGCAAGAGAAGAAAGGGACAAGCAACCAGGTACAGAGCCCACCTCCAGTGTTGTGATAGTTGGAGCTAGACCTCAGATGAGCAGTGGAAGGCAGATATAGCAGGGGGCTGGAATGAACCATATTTGGAAGGACCAGCCAGATATAAGCCTGCTTTGGAGGGACCATCTCCAATGATAGATGGGTCAGTCTGTGCACTCTGCTGCCAAGAAGGATACCAGACAATGGAAGAAGGCACAACCATTAGGAACTGGATTGAGAGCACAAGTTCATTTCATATAGGCCACATTACCTCAGACAGACAGTAGTGGTACTTTGGCTACCACTGACCAAAGTCTGTACAGCTCTGCACTATCACCACAAGAAAGACAGCCCTCTTGCACTTAATATTCATAGGCAGCTTCTATAACTGGTATTCATCTGTCTTAGAAACATAACAGGAACTGGCAAGAGCAGACAGATCTGCTTGTTTGGGGATGTGGGGTAGTAACAAACCTTCTATTTAAAATTTTCTTCATATAGATTATTTTTCCCACATGCCATATAATTGAAAGCGCACACACTTTGCTGTACGGCTTGAAATGTTGCCTCCGCGACAACAATGAATACTCAGTACTCCCCAGGATGCTAGGGCAGACCCCTCTTTCCCTAGCAGAGGAAGACCCTTTGTCACAGAGCTGTACTAAGATCAGGCCATGGCCTTTTCTACACCAATACAAAGTGTCCTGAAGGTGCAGACTTTAAAAGCCTGTACAAAGTACTAACAACCCCAAAACAAACTACTCTGCTGACTGATATGGCAGCCACAGCCAACACAGGAGCTTGTCCAGTGCACCCAGCTAAGTTGGATAATCTTTAGAGATGGAGCCTGACTCAAACAAACCTTCTGCGGTGCGAAGTAGGGGAAAGGAGGACTGTACTCCAGAATCCAAAAACAAAATGCAGAACTGGGTATTATCTCTTTGAAGAGCCAAACCAACGTTAGACACAAACACACTGAACTTTCAGTAGGGAGAAGAGAAATAGACGGAAATCTAGAGGCAAAATTATTTTGCGGCTCAAACCTATAACTAACCCCAGCACTGTTCACATATATAGACAACAGACAGAAAAGCAGCTGGCACAGTTTGAGCCTGCAGCCACAAAAGGGTTAATGAATACTACACACCTATTTAAAATCTACAGTTAAAATTAGCCATGACTGGAAAAAGTATTACATACATACACACACCAGCACAGTGCTAGTGTGGGGAAATCCAACAAATGTACCCGACTCAATTCCAATTCAGTACATTCACAGTATCTTTTAATAAATATCTACACAAGTAGCTGGGGGGGAGGGGGAATCTGTTTTCTTTCATACAGTTCCACAAAAGTAACTGTCATCACAGCCATCCTTGTGACAGAAAAGTTCATATTTGCCTGCAGTTAAATCCGTCTGCAGCTGCCCTGTGGAAAAAACAGCCAATAATTGGCTTCTTTCACCTCTGTTAACCACGAACAAAAGTGTCATTCAGTTTCAAAATGGACAAAATGCACCAATAGATGGTCAGCTAGCTGAGCCAATGGGGTGGAATAACAATAACCCTGTAGCATTTTCTTTTTCCTTTTGTTTAGTCTTTCAAAGCCCTTAATTAAGACCTGCACAAAGCACCCCTACAGGCTTTTTCAAATGAGACATTACACGCCTGTTTTCTTGTATTTTTTTTAAAGTAACAAGGATTTCTGAAACACATTAAGCAGTATACACAATTTCCATGTATTCACAACTGAAATACTGTAACATTTTAGCTCTTAATATTATAGCCATTAACTGAAGTTCGAGTTGACTCTACTCCCCTCCCCCCTTTGCAATACAATTTTTTTAAAATGCATGCATCCATAAACTGGAAATAACCAGAATCCTTCCTTCAACTCCATCAAAGACCAGCACTCCCAAACTGAAAGCAACAGGAATGCATGTTGTTGAAACATCCTGAGGCATCCTGAAGCAGACAGCTGAGAAAGTATTTGGTAATCCAGGGAACTAATTTGTTGAGACTGAACGCAATACTGCAGCATTGTCTAAAAATCAGTGGTTTTGAATGCTGAGTATGGAATGCTATTTTTAAAGGGACTTCTCATACAATGAATATGCTTGAAGCTAAACTGTATCTGTAAATGTATTACCATTAACCTAACGTAATAAAAGCAGTATTTTTACATAAACAAAACATTTCAGGACTATGCCTACTTTCAGTAGGAAGGATGTCTTGGCTTAACAGAGATTCATGTTAAAATCATTTGCAGTTAAAAAACACAAAACATTAGAACAGATTATCACAACTTTGTTTTTTTATACTCTGTAGCCTCCTATTTATAGAGAAAAACCAAAAACAAAATGCATGTGGATGAAAATAAAAATAGTTAGAAGATTACAATGAAATATAATCCTCACAGTCCCAGACTAGTCTGGCAAGACCACATTAGTCTCTACCCTCTTTCCCATTCTTAAAAATCCTCTGAGTGACAGGTTAATGTGATAGCTTTCTTTCTGTAGGTCACCAAGTGTGGGGAGGTGGGGGGATGAAAGGGGGTCAGGTAGAACAAATACCTAACAAAGCCATCATCCTGGGGAGTTACTTCCAATCCATCAAATGTAATGTGGTCTCTATTCTCTTGTAAATGTGCTTATTCTGTGTAAAGCAGCTTCCTTTCAGGGGACTGGCTGAGCAATAGAAGATGCAGTCAAAACTACCAGAATGATTATTAAAGGGCATTTTTCACATCAAGGAATCGCAGGCTAGTTTGAGGTATTGGTGATCGGTTATATGCTTACTCACTGGTAGCAATACACCAACAGTATTTCTTTTAATAAATTGACACACAAAAAGGTAGGGAAGAAAACAAAAAATTTCCTGATTAACATCAATCTGAACCAACTAAAAAAGTAAGTTTTAAACCTCTTTCTTAGAATTTCACAACTGTATCCAGCAGTAGCTTCTTACAGTTTCGTTGTATCTAAGTTTAAAAAAAAAAAAAAAAGGTAGAATTTGCCTAAATATAAATAAATTTCACAGGTACAAGTCAAGAATTTAAAAAAAATAAAGTGCCTAAAGGCTGGGCTCCTGAGACCATATTTAGACATTTAATGAAGGGTCCTGACTTTCAAAAGTGCTCATCTTTCAGCAGCTCCCACTGACTTTTGAAAAAAATCAGATCATCTGTTTGGGTGTCTAAATACCAGAGCCTATGCTAATCAGGTTCTTATACTGCACCAGTCATCATGGTAACCAAGCACCTTTTAATAATGCATTAATCAACATGACTTATCTGTTCCAAGTGTTAAAGAAAGAAGGGAAATATTTGTATGACTTGAATTTAGAAGTCTAACTTTGGGCACACATTTCTGAAAATCTTGTCCATAAGTTTTTATTAGAATCCATTCTATAACTAACCTTGCTACAGTTTCTATGCCCAAGCAAAAGTTTGCTCTTGAGTTTTACTATGTTAACTACAGAAATGCAGACATTTGCCATAAGACTTAAAGAGGAGACTGTTAACAGGGAAGAGTGAGATTTAACTATCTGTTCAGGATGAAGTTAATCCACTGCCACACAAACAAGTGATGAGTCAAATATTATATAGTGTTAAGTGATAAAATGTCTTAAGTGACTCTGATATAACATGCTTCAAAACACAACCCCCACTAGAAATGTTTAAAAGGTGTGTACAGTACGTAGTGCGATGGGGGTCCTGAGTTCTAACTGGGAATAGTAGGTGCTCTTGCAATACAGTTACACATAACAATTAAGAGAGTGGGCTGTCTCTCACTATATGTATGTGTACATTACCCAGTAACAAAAGAATGCCTGTCACAACTGTGGCCAGGTCTACACCAGGGGCATGCAGTATACTATCACTCCTAGCAAAGCACTCCTAATGTGGATGCAGCTTATGCTGGCAACACTGCAGACTTTTGCTGGTGTAACTTATTTCATTCCCGCCCCTGAGCAACATAAGCTATGCCAGCAAAAGCACAGCTTTGCTAGTATAACTGCACCTCCACTATGGGCTTTTGCCAGCACAGCTGTGTCGGTCTTCATCACACCCTGACAACCTACCTATGCCAGCAAGAACTTATAGTGTAAACTTGGCCTTTGACTTTTGGGTGCTGCCTTAATATGAATAAAGAAGAACAACAAATAGGCAATGTCTACACTACAAACTTTGGTGAATGCAATTTCATAACAGTGTAGTGCCAGCAAAGTTTGCATATTGCTTGTGCATGCCCACACTTGGCTGCTTGTTTTGGCACTGTAAGTACTCACCAGGCGTGCTTGCATCAGTGTAAAGTGCAGTGCACCACAGGTAAGTATCCCAGTATACCATGTACCACTCTCCAGCACAATGCCTTACGGGACATTTTAGCAGGATTTTGTGGGATAGTAACAAATTGCACAGGGATTTCTGGGAGCTGGGGTCAAGTTCCCAGTAGGGATACTTTTCCACAGTTAGACAAGCACTAGTGGATCACTGGTTTTGCTTCACTGATATCAGTCTGGGTTAGTTGAGGAAGGTGCATGATCCTCACATCTTTAAGGACATAGGACTATTCAGAAAGTAGGGACATTCTTTCCCAAGAATTTACATTGGTGATGAGGAAACGACCATAACGATTCTGGAGGACCCTGCCTACTTCTTGCTTCCCTGGCTCATGAAGCTGTACACTATCCATCTGGACAGTGCCAAAGAAAAACTCAGCTACCAGCTCAGCAGGTGCAGAATGACTTTGGTACATTGGAGGGTGCTTTCAGTAGACTGAGGGGTCACTGGCATAGTTTACTCACTAGATTAGATCTCAGTGAGAAAAATATACAATGGTTATAGCTGCATGTTGTGCCCTTCATACTATATGTGAGGCATAGAGAGAAAAGCTGCCACCAAGGTGGAGGGGTGAGGTGCAGTGGCTGTCTGCTGAACTTGAATAGCCAGACTGCAGTGCTATTAGAAGATCCCAGCGTGAAGCTATGTGTTTGAGGGATGCTTTAAAGGTTAATTTTCACAGTCAGCCACGGTAGTGGCTCTGATGTTGGTCTTGTGTAAATTAAATCATGTATTTTTTGATTTTCACCAACTGGTCTCAATTCTGTTGTGCCTGCTGCAAATTATAAAGACTGCTGGGCTTGCAGCTTTGCCTGACACTATGAAAGGTGTGGCGCTTGCTGTACATTTATAAAGATGGCTAGGTGTTTTCCCTCATGCAAGGAGTTCTGCAGGGCTTATATTTATAAGTAGTTTGATTTCTTGACGGCTGCTTTGCATTCTGTAATATTTAGTGTGAACTAAAAAAAAAAGATAGTGGTTTGACTCTCCAAAAATACAACTTTATTGAGTGCAAGAAATCAGGGCACAAAATCAAAGTGCAAACACACACAGATACTATGTTATACAAACTTTCAACAGAACTTGAAGTGAAACATAAAATTACTATTGAACAGTAAACACTTATGTCCAATTTGCGTAAACAAAAAGGTAGTTCAGTGTAGACCACAGACTGGTGTATGTGAAGCTGTGGTTTTCCTTGATGAACCCTGGCATAGAAGGATAGGAGTACTGCATATATGGTAAGAGGTGTAGGGAGCAGTGACCATGGAGTTCTCCAAGGACTGAAAAGGCTGACAAGTCCAGGATCTGTAGAACAGGTCAACTAGTATCTGCAGCATTTGGTTTTGCTGCCTGAGAAGACCCATTACATTCTAGTGCATTTCCTGCTCCTTGTCGTGCTGGGGTACCTGGGCCTTTTGCCTATGTTCTCTGTCTTTCTCCATGCTCTTGCATATTGGCCCTACAAGCCCTTTGCTCATGGTCTGATGCAACACCGGCTTGCAGGATCTCACAGAGGCTATCCTCCCTAGTCCTCTTCCTTCTCATCGGGAGCTCGCATTCTGCAGGTGTGTATGGAGTCCCCCTCAAAGCCACCACACCAGAAGCTGCTAATAAAAAGACAGATCGACTATTAGATTTACAGTCACGTCAGAACGAGAGAGATACATTGAAACACTCCCTTCCCTTATTCCTATACATATTTTTAAGAAGAAATGCTTGTTGACACTTCAGCTTTGGCATGCCTCAACACAGCACCAATCTCCAGTTCCAACCAAGGTGATCACAGCTGGAAGGGAGGAGGGAGGATATTCTGTTGTATGAAGCTATACAGTTCCAGTTCCTATTACAAGGGGATGAATATAGGGCAATGGCAGTGAATATTGGCACTGTTTTTCACAGGCAGTAGTGATTTTGACTAATGTCTCACTCCTGAAGGTCACAAAGGCACAGAGAACACAGTTCCTACTGGCACCCCGAAACCATCTGCACCCATATGCCACTAGCTGATTACCTGTGATGGTGCCAGCTGAACTCATTGCTGAGTGGCAAAGCGTCCTTTCATGGAGGAAAAAGGGCACTCATCCCTAGAAATCTTCAGGCGAGCACTGCAGAATATCTCCATGAATGTTTCATTGAGATCTCAGAGAGATAAAAGGAACATCCCTATTCACATAAACCAGGTCCCCCACCTCCCACCCCACCCAGCAAGGGAATGAAACAGCAGATGCTGACTCTGTCTGTGCAAGCACAGGACACTGAACCGACATGGATTGTGCAATCAGACTGCCATAGTACTGGTTCAGGAATTTGTTTTGAATTTACTTCCTCATTTTTAATTTTTTCCACAGAGTACCAGTCAAACCCCTTGTCTTCTACAGTTGATAATGGGCCAGCCACCATCTTTAAATGACAGGGGGAAGATAGGGAGGAATTAAAGGCAAATAAAACATTGCAAGGAAAGTTGTATGTACACACTTACCTGAGCTTTCCCTTTCATCAGCAGGCTCACTTGCCTGGCAGGACTGGCTATACTCCTGCAGTTTCAAACAGGTCACGGCTCATGGCATGGTTGGAGTCCCCTGCCACGTCTCCTTCCTCTTCCTCACTGTTTACAGCAGGAATCTCCATCTCAGGCTCCTCCAAAGTATACACAGTGACCCAAAGCGTGCTGGTGGATTAACCGCCAAGTATGACATGCAGTTCATTGTAAAATCAGCAGTCTAGGGCAGCACCAGACTTCTTGTTGCCCTCCCTCACCTTGTGGTTTCCTTTGCAAAGTTCCTTCACCTTCACATGGCACTGCTGTTGATCCCTATCACACTCCTTCAGATGCATCCCTTGTGCAATCTACTCATAGATGTCAGTGTATCTATGTCAAGTATCAGAGGGGTAGCCGTGTTAGTCTGGTTCTGTAGAAGCAGCAAAGAATCCTGTGGCACCTTATAGACTAACAGACGTTTTGCAGCATGAGCTTTCGTGGGTGAATACCCACTTCTTCGGATGCAAGCATTGGAAATTTCCCTGCATCTATGTGTATTCCCTGCATCATAGTGTATCTATGGCAGTTCCTCAGCTGTGCTTCCACATTCTCTCCCCTCCCCAATCGGCCCAGGAAACCTGATATCTTCCATCTACTCAGGCAGGAGTGCGTCTAGTACCTGTAATGTGTTCATGGAGCCAGCATGGTTGATTGGGCAGTTGCACACAACACAGTGAGCAGCTGAGCAGCTCTGGGTGCTCACCAAGGAGGGCAACCAGAAAACGGCATTTCCAAAACAGGCAGGGTTTGTTTGTTTGGTTTGGGAGGAGGAAGGGGGGCCCTGGCGGGGGAGCTTCCAGACTCTGGGACCCCTAGGTAGTGGAATTTAAAATTTGGAGGAAAGAGGTCACTGTCATGGGGACAGGGGCACAGCTGCTGGAGGCCTCTTCAGATCAATACAGGTTGTGCTGTGTCTACACCTGCACTGTGTTGACCAAAGCAGGTCAACCATGGTTCTACTCCATTCAGGGAGGCGTATTGGGAAACTTATGTTGGCCAGAGACAAATTGAGTGTAGACACATGCATAAATCAGTCAACACAAGGAGACGTACGTCAACCTAACTGTAGTGCAGACCAGGCCATAGTTTGACCCAACTTCTTGCTGCAAGATTTGGCTATACTTGGCAAATAGGCTATCAGCATTCTGTTTTGGAAAGCAATAACATTTACCACACCTTCAAAATTTGTACCAGTAGCCAACCACCAGGTCTGCACTTGAGAAGTGCAACAAAGAATAGTTAGTGCACTTTACTGGATTCTTAAAAAAAGAACAGTATGTAAAGTCTGACAACTTCAACACAAACCCTCAGCCAAAACAGTGGACAGCCTTCACCTGTGGTTATAAATCAAGCAGTGTCAAAGAAGCACTTTTTATTACTTTTATTTCAAAGGTAAGGCTGCCCCTTCATTTTAACACTGCTGTAATTTACATGATGGTTGTAAGATAATGGACACCTTAAAACTAATGAATTTTCATGGCTAGAGAGTAGAAAAAAAAACTTCTTTTGTACAAGTATTGATGTGAAGAAGATACACCTCTACCTCGATATAATGCTGTCCTCGGGAGCCAAAAAAATCGTACTGCATTATAGGTGAAACTGCATTATATCAAACTTGCTTTGATCCACTGGAGTGCACAGCCCCACCCCCACCGAGCACTGCTTTAACCACATTATATTTGAATTCATGTTATATTGGGTCGCATTATATCGGGGTAGAGGTGTATACAGTGACTATTCAGCTCTGTTCTCTTAGGAATGGACATTAAGGCTTGTCAAGTTTAATCGGGTATCTAAAGCAGTACTTCATATGCACATACCCATTGCATGTGTGTGAGAGAAAAAAAGCCCAAACTAACCCACAAAAGATAGTCACTGAAATTTAATTAATTTTATTTTTACTACGAATATTCTGTAGTTGAAAGGTGATCTGCAAACAGGGATGTCATTTCAGAAAAATTCTTCAGAGGGGCAAAAATTGTATCACCATATATAACACTATATATGATTATATTATATCCTGCAAGGTCTTGGAGGACAGGTGCGGGGCAAAGAGTGGAAGACATAATGGAGCATACAAACCAGTGAAAAGTCAGAGGAGAGGAACCAAGGTCTGAGGAGGGGCAAACGCCCCCCATACTCTATAGCAAGTAATGCCCCTGCCTGCAAAGAGGGACGAAAAAGGTCTTGTGAACAAATTTTTGTTCCTTTGACTCTCTTTTTACCTCAAGATTGCTAATTCGAGTTAGCTCTTGCAATGTAAGACCTTAGGGGAGACAGGGCACCGGTAGTTTTTAACTCTGTGCAGTGAGTTTAGGTAAACACAGAAATATATTTAAAATAAAAAGGCAAGATTGACACACAACTGTATACCTCCAAGAAATAGGGCTTTCAGAAAAGCACCAAATATCTCAATATTAGTGATAACATTTGCAAGATTTGGCAACTCAGGAATTATGCCACTAACAGATTATGAACGGATGGGCTAATCATGAACTGTATAGGAAGAGTTACACATCGATTATTCAGGGCCAATTATATACACAGATTGGCCACCAGTTTGATTGTAGTTTAGATGTACAAATGCCACACGCTATTTGTTGTGCTGTCAAGAAAATTTTGCTTGGCATTACTGACTCAGCCTTCCAACTGTGAACTTTAAATAATAAATAATAATAAAAATCCAAATGTATGAATCCTAAGTGATGCACATTCATCTTTTTCATCATAAGGAGGTCTTATAACAGTGGATCTCAACCTCTCCAGACTGTAACCCTTTCATGAGTCTGATTTGTCTTGCGTACCTCCAAGTTTCACCTCAGTTAAAAACCTATTTGCTTACAAAATCCGACATAAAAATACAAAAGTATCACAGCACACTTATGGAAAAAATTGCTTACTTTCTCGTTTTGTCTGTATGAAATTTTAGTTTGTACTGACTTCGCTAGTGCTTTTTATGTAGCCTGTTGTAAAACTAGGCAACTATCTAGATGAGTTGATGTACCCCCTGGAAGACCTACATGTACCTCTGGTTGAGAGCCACTGCTTTTATATAGTGTAAATTTAAAAAAAAAAAAAACTACACACAGAAAAACCCCACACCTTTTGGGGAACCAAATGTAACCATCTTTATTATTTAAAAAACACAAATAGACAGGCCTCCTAACATTGGGCAAGCCTTCGATTTGTTATTTTAGCACATACACCTCAACCCCAATATAACACAAATTCAGATATAATGCCGTAAAGCAGTGCTCCGGCGGATCAAATCAAGTTCGATATAACGCGGTTTCACCTATAATGTGGTAAGATTTTTTGGCTCCCAAGGACAGCATTATATCGGGGTAGAGGTGTAGTATCTTCACAGGGGCAGAATACAGTCTCCATAAGTGATTTCTCTGATACTGAACTGATAAAGAATTTTGCTGTTTCATGAACAAGCAACTTGGCAGTGCTGTACCACATTCATCTTGTAACTAGGTAATTCTGTCTTAACACATTCAGGACTAAGAAAAATTAACACTGGAACATTACAATACTGAAGAGGTTCACAAAATAATGAATTTTTATTGGCTAACCACAGCCTCCAACATTTTTGCCCAAGGACCCTGCTCAAATGGGGGACCCTGGAAAAATGGGCACCCCACCTCCCCAACCTGCTCTGCCCAGCCCAGCGTTCCAGCCAGGGAGCGGGCTCAGGGGCTTGCAGCGGGAGTGCCAGGCGGGCAGGCGGAGTGGGGCAAGCCCCCACGTCCTGACCCCATTTCCCCGGCAGGACCACCAGGCGGAGCAAGCCACCGTGCCCCGATCCCATTTCCCCAGCAGGAGTGCCGGGGGGGGGGGGGGAAAGAGGGGAGGGGCTGGGACAGACCCCCCACTTGCTGTGGCCCAGGGCCCCACAAAATCCTAATCCTCCCCTGCTCATAGCACTACAGCACATTTGCTATAGATTAATAAACCCAAGTGTGATATAGGCTAACATTTCATATCCATCTCTAATTTCTTTAGATAACAGAGGAATTCTACAATGCACTAATTCAACACATCTAGCAGAAGTGTTTCAGCCTCTGAGACCTAACATACGATGTCAAAGGTATAAATTATGTTTCCAAGACAGCTTCAGGCACTGCCTTGTTTGGAATTACTTACTGAGCAACAATGTTTCTCCAAACAAACTAATGTGCAAGAGGCTAAAGGGCAGTGAAGGTACTTATTGGAAGGAAATCTTTCACTAGGCCAGAAAGGAATAATTAAGCCTGTGAATGTTAAATCACATCATGGAAATTAACAGTGAAGTAATCAAGTGTAAATGATGGCAAAACCCTATCTACACAACTCTTGAAAGGAAATTAAGGCAGTGGGTAACCTAGACTATGGTTGTTTAAGCAACACAAAAGTAGGATCCCCAAACTTCAGCATATTCACCTTACAAAGAATAGTGAATGAATAGGTGGTTAAACTGCATTCTGCAAGTCTAGATCCAACATAGTTTACTTATTGTTCATTAATCTCTATAGATAGTATCTTTTCCCTGTTAAAAATGGATAAAAAATGTGACCAAAGCTTTCCAGCATTTAAAATGCCTATTATGCTTTTAGACCACAATTGTATTTTGAGGGTTATTTTGCTTAATTAAATACAATACATGAGAATAAATGCACTGAGTTCTAGTCAACTCCTTCATCCAATGCCTTGGGCTACAGTGTGGAAACTTAACAAAAGGCACTTGCGCAACTCTGGAGAGATCCTGAAGAATAGCTGGAATAGGAGTCTCTCATTTTAAATGAGTCAGAGTTCTGGGGCAAAGAGATCTTTAAAAGGTTTAGCAATACCCGACCCATAGCAAGTCGTTCATGGTTATTTTCATAGTCCCAGATGCTGTTAGCGGCTACCTTTGGGATAATCAGTAAATATTCTTTTTAAAAAACAAGCAATTGGTGCAAAATGTTGCTAATGTAGAAGGCAGGAGGAACGTGTCTCCGTATTTCTAATGTCCTAAGCATTTGATAGGAGTGTCAAGCAAACAGACTATAAAAGAGTGTTCATAAGGACTATGATCCAAAGCTCACTGAAATCAATGGCTTTCAATCAAGCTTTACAAGATGTTTATGAAAAGAGACTCTGCAGAGGTGTATCATTCAGAAACTGAAAGACTGAAAACTCTTAGAGAAACTATGGAATTGAATAGTTGTGCAATGACCAAGTAAGGAAATGGAACAGCTTTAAGGAGTTTGCTAATAGCCAGGGCCGGCTCCAGGCACCAGCAAAGGAAGCAGGTGCTTGGGGCAGCACGTCTGGGTCTTCAGCGGTAATTCGGCAGCGGGTCCCTCAGTCCCTCTCGTCCTCTTTGAGCTGCCGCCGAAGAGGAAGAGAGGTAGTGAAGGACCCACCGCCGAATTGCCGCAGAAGAATGAGCTGCCGCCGAAGTGCCCGCTGATTGGTTTTTTGTTTTGTTTTTTTCCCCGCTTCACCATTTGGGGCGGCAAAAAAGCTGGAGCCAGCCCTGCTAATACATAGATTAATGCTCAAGGCTGCCTCTCTCTCTCTCTCTCTAAAGACAGAAATATAAACTAGGACACTGAGATTATTTTGTATTCAATGGAGTTCATATTCCGTGGGAACTCAAACATGCTCCTGGACAACCAGCAGACAGAGGCAGAAAAATCCTCCGCTCGCCATTGTGCTAAGGATGAAGATTTCCCCCACCCCACCCCACCCACAGAAACTGCATTAAGGAGAGAGCACTCAGAAAGAGCCCAAGTGGACTGGAATGTAGTATAAGCCAGTAGCTCTCATCCAGGGATCTGGGGCCCCCTGGGGGGCTGCAAGCAGGTTTCAGGGGGTCCCCCAAGCAGGGCCAGCATTAGACTCGCTGGGACCCAGGACAGACAGCCAAAGCCCCACTGCATGGGGCTGAAGCCCAGGGTCCTGAGCCTACCACCTGGGGCTGAAGCTGAAGCCTGATCAATGTAGCTTTGTGGGGGCCCCTGTGGCATGGGGCCTTAGGCAATTGCCCTGCTTGCTACCCTCTAATGCTGGCCCTGGCTTTATATGCAGAAAAAATAATAGTTGCGACACAGGTAGGCCATGGAGTTTTATAGCATATGGCGGGGGGGGGGGGGAGAGGAGGGGCTCAGAAAGAGAAAGATTGAGAACCCCTGGCCTAAGCAACTGTTTGAGATCAAAGATGGAACAGGCCTATCACATCATTGAAAACAGTCATATTTACAGTGACTATCTCCAGAATTATTACACCACATTGATTCCCCTACTGTCTCAAAACACAATAGTTTAAGGGACACCACAATTTGAAACTTAGTCTGTTTATAAAAAGGTTTTTAAAAGAAACACACACACACACACACAGTGCTATACCTCCACCCCTCCAATTTACTGAATTTCATAATCATGTTTTCTTTTATTTTTTTATTCAAGCAATTTCTCAGAAAGACTTAAGCACAAGAAAATGCCTACACAGGATCAGCAGTGTGCCAGAGATCCCTGAAAGATTTAAACACCTGTGCAGGAACTACTGATGGAACCCCTGTATCTATTCCGTGCCCCTCAAAGAATCCCCAGGGAATACAATAAAGGAAAGGAATAACTACTCAATAATTACGCAGGTCCTGGATGATTACATAAGGGTGGACAGGCAAATGCAGGATTTTTCCTGAAGACTGCCTGTTCTCTGATAATTCAGAAGGGGCTTTCTACCAAAGAACATTGATACTAATGGTGTCTCCAGCCCCACTGTGATTCCAGGTGACCCTGTATACCCCACCTTTTGCCTTGTCTAATGAAACCATTCCCAGATTACACGAACAGATACAGACCCAACGGTACTCTCAATAACTATGGGATATAGTTTTGGCAGACAAAGCAAGGTGAAGAGGTCCACTCATCCAAAACAACAGTTCATTAACTAACGTAGCTATTATAGCACTGCTGTGCTGTATTTTGCAGACCGCCTATATGAAAGAAAAGAAAAAAAGTCTTCTAAGAATACCAATGAGGAGACAGCAGGGTTTCCAGCAACAGATGTACTTTGGGACAGGCAAGCTGTTACATCCAAGATCAGCATGATGCCCATTTAGAAGTACTCTGGGCACACCTTTTCAAACCATTAAAGAAGATGGAACAGAACTAAATATTATCCCCTTTTTTCCTGTATTAGGAGTCATTTATAACAACATTATCTTCATTTGTACAATGAGGGAGTTCATGGAAGAGTGATTTCACGCTGTATTGATATGGCAGTAATCACTGACAACTTGTGCTACTAAATGGGTTTAAAAGTTAATATTACACTTTTGATAGTCTGATGCATTTATTTTTCTCTTGCTTTATTATTTGCAGTAGTTATGGCAAGGGAATTTATGGGGACACAAATTGATCTTTTGTATTGATATTGAACAGTATGTTTAATGAACAAATTGCACAGGAGGTACCTTCTACACAAACAAGCTATCAGGACACTAGTGCCTTCATATCAGCCTCAGGCCAGCTGGCAGCATGCTGTGAGGAAGGCCTCTTATGAGACATTCAGGTGACAGAAGGAAAACAAAAAACAACAACACTGATCTCTGGGAGAACACCACAAAACTGAGCTCCACAGTGCATGCAGCATTATTTGCACAGGTAAGTGGCCTCTGGGAAATATGACCCCTGTGTAAAGTTCAGAAAGCGAATGAGACAGACCATTTAGGCAGCACTCACTCAGTTTATTTGTGAGATGGGATTGGGAAGACTATTTGCATTGTTTGTGTTATTATGCTAGTGGTCCCCATGTACATTGGAACTGCACCAGAGGAGATTGTCTTGGGGGTTAGAATTGCTTACAGCAAGCATCACTGTTAAGTGGTGACACAAATATCCATGTATATTTGTATGTGCGTGAGTTAACATGAACTGTGTTACAGAAGTGTTTGGAGGAACATGCTGATGGCTAGCGTCCCACAGTCTCTCATATGGATGGAGATAGTAACAATCCAAGCAGATGTTCTTACACAGGATTTGGTGTGCTTGGTATGCAAAGCCACAGCAATGACTTGTGGCTTCACTCTGGATTTATTCTAAAGGCCCAATTGGGGGAGGAATAGCCCAGTGGTTTGAGCCTGCTAAACCCAGGGTTGTGAGTTCTATCCTTGAGGGGGGCATTTAGGGATCTGGGGCAAAAAGAAAAAAATAGTTGAGGATTGGTCCTGCTTTGAGCAGGGGGTTGGACTAGATGACCTCCTGAGGTCCCTTCCAACCCTGAGATTCTATGATTCTAGGAATGTCCGGAGGCAGTTTGCAAGTGAGAGAAGCTGACTCTAGATGGTTAAATACCAATGCTGTAGCTGGAGTTCTAAAAACTATCCAGAGGCTACTACATCCACTAATTTTCCTCTCAGTGAATCCAAACCCTACTTAAAACATCTGAAAGTCAGGACACTAGACACTATTGGCTTGGAAGTTAGAAAGCCACTATCTGTGCCACATTGACTCCTTTTTAACATATTTTTGGGAGGAAGTAGGTGTAAACATGTACGTAAACTAGCTGGAGTTTTTAAAATGAAATATTTCAGGCAAGAGTAAGTCAAATCAAAATAAATGATTAATTGACCTGGACATCTAAGGGATTTAGTGTCTCCAGTAAACACTCAACACGGTTACCGTGCCAGCAGATTTGCCCTTGGAATAGACATGACTTTTCTACACCTTATGAGACTCAACACACTAGTTCTGTAAAATATTAACAGTTTGGTCAATATTAGCAGTTAAAAAAAACCCCCAAAAACAAGTGTTAAAATCAACAGCAGTAAAAGTATCAAAAGGTAGAACTGTGTCCAACTCCAAACCTCCAGCTGCCACGTTTCAATAGTAGAATTCCACAGTACTGGAACATAAAAAAATCTGCATCAGATCCTTCACTCTCTACCAGATCTTTTCACTCAAAACTTCCATAAAAGGACAGTGGGACTTGTGACCAAGTAAGGACAGCAAGATCTGGCCCTATATTAAGAGTAGCTACTATGCTAGTTTAAAAACAGTTGCTTTTCAAAATACCTGGAAGTAAAAGTTCCAAAAAGTATCTATGTCCCATTTTCACATGTGACTTAGCCACTTTTAAAAATAAAGACCCCAGGTAAAGTTTTCAAATAGGCAACCATACATGAATAATTTCTTAAACTACAAAGCACTCTCTCTTCCAGAGTAAAAAACAAATTATAAAAAAACCCACATGGAATTTTTTTCCCCTTTCTTACTTATTTTCCCTGAGAAATCAACAGAACCATGATCTATTGGAGGAATCAGCAAGAGCAGCACAATTAAATGAACACTGATATAGACATTATGGGGGAAATAGGCTTTGTACAATTTTGAGAATTCCTAACAATTTAATTTTAAGGCATATTACAGACAGTGAGCTTTAGCCTGAAATTTTGAGCTCAACAGGAAGAGTGCATGCAGAGAGCCGGCAAGACAAGCCTTGCGTAGACACACATACATATTCACGTGTATTGATTTTAGAAATCAGAGACAGAAGAGACTCAAATATCATTTAGTCCAAGCACTGGAAGATGTCATAGGATAAATCATTTGGGAAACAATTCTGTGTAGTTTTAATAAATGCTTCTAGCAACAGATTTTCATCAATTCTCTTGACAACTTTTAGGCCCACTACCCAAAAGTTTTCCCTTCCTCCCCCCGCCGCACCATATCCAGCCCCCATTTCTCTGTTCATGCCATTAAGTTCAGCTATCCAAAGGAACTGCCTACAGAACATGAACAGAAGAGAGCCCACCACTACCTTTGTAGCCATGAGGCCAGGTGATCTTTCCCTTGTAAACTCTTCAATGGGAGTTCTTGGCACGAAATGGCAGCCCTATCCAGCTCTCAGCCATTTTACTCTTTCAGGAAGCTGAAGTTTGGCATATAAAATATTGCAATATTTTGGTTACTGAATGGTCTCTGGCATTCTAGGTTTATGCTCTGACTATAATTAAAACAACCTGCTAAAAAACTCTTAAAGTTAAACTTTTCAGGCAATTAACATGGACTTGAAAGGTTTGAAATTAGAATAAACCACCACCGCAAAACCAGATGACACTGAAGTAGCTTCACCTTGAAAAGAAGCCTCTTCACAGGATGATAAATCAACCCCTCCAGTTATGCTTGGAAATAGAGTTCAAAGTTCTCCAAGGGAAGCATTCCAGAGGGTGGGGTCTCTGGCCTGGAAGGGGCAGTGATCTGGGTGGCGTGAGGGAAAAGGGAGACTAGCAGGGGTTTTTGTAGGATGCAGCTCAGACAGGACTCCCCAAACCTTCCTGAGAGAATTTGTGTGTGTGAACCTCAGCTCATTTAACTTCGGTTGTGCAAACTTTTTGCCCTGAGGGCCATATCGGGTTTTGAAAATTGTATGGAGGGCCATTTAGGGGAGGGGGTTGTGGCCTGGCCCCCATGTCCAATCTGCTCCCCTCCCAGGACTCCCGCCACCCCAACCCCCCCCCCCCCCCCGTTCCCTGATGCCCCCCAGGACTCCTGCCCCATCCACAAACCCCCGCTCCCTGTCCCCTGACCGCCCCCGGATCCCCACTGCCCCATCCAACCCCTCCTGGCATTCCTGATAGCCCCCGGGACCCCTGCCCCATTCAACCACCCCTTCTCCCTGTCCCCTGACTGCCCCCCTGCTGCCCCATCCCACCCCCTCCTTCCTGACTGCCCCCGCCGCCATGCAGCACAGTGACCAGGTCAGGCTGGGCTCTGCAGCTGCGCTGCCCCAGGAGCAAACAGCCCCACCGCCCAGTCCATTGCACCAGTGGCAGAGCGAGCAAGCTGAGGCTGCGGGGGAGGGAAAACAGTGGGGGAGGGGCCAGGGCTAGCCTCCCTGGCTAGGAGCTCGGGGGCCGGGCAGGACGGTCCTGCGGGCTGGATGTGGCCCATGGGCTGAAGTTTGCCCACCTCTGTTCTAAGGCAACACTCAACTCAGTGAGTTCAAGGATCAGCTCAGATTAATAGAACTATAGGCCCTTTCCTGGTCTGATTTTGAGCATTTGCTAATTAGAAACCAATATGAATTCTAGATCCTGCAACCATGTAACCTGGGAAACAGGGCAGCTTCTTTCCAGTTTCTGGGTGTAGGAAGAGAATTCTAAGGGAGTAAGTACTGGATCAGTCTAAATCTTGCCTAATCTAAAAAGGGTCTAGAAGGGGGACTGGAACCAGCAATCCAAATGGGATTCAGTTTTGGGGTTCCATCATGGGTCTGCACTCCAAAGCTGTAGATTAAATAGGGTCTTCACCTTCACCTGTCCATCCTCCATGGGGTGCTGAGCCTGTATTTGGAAAAACTGCAGAACCACCACCATAGTAAGAATTACTTTAAAATCATATTTAAACACACTTTAAAATAGCATGAGTACAAACAACATGGAAGAAATTACTGGAAGGGACGAGGGGGCTAAATTCCCTGAATCCCCACTTGACTATTTCACATATTCCGGTGGCAAGTGTTTTCTTCGTTCCTCCGCCAGCCTCACAATGGGTTTTCTTTCCCTTTGGTGATGAAACAACAGTGTTATGCCTTGGTTTCTTGCTACACGCCTGATGACTGAGCAGTAACCCACTGGCTAGAGTGGAATGCACTAGCAGACTCTCACTTTGTTACCACACAATAGAAACTTTAGAGTCTCAGTGTCCTGTTTGGTTCAGATGATAGGAAACAATTGGCCCCATTTTGTGGCTTGAAAGGGGAGGTAATGAATGTAAGGGGAGACAGCCCCCATGACTTGTTCCAGTGGGAACCATGCATCTGTGTTCGTATCTTGTGTATCTGCCAAGCAAATAGCAAACATCAAACATTGACAACTTCAGTGTCCAAATATTTTAGGAAAATTGTCATTTGCTATCATGTGTCATTAAAGATTAAATGAGACCACAGAGTCGTCTGCTGCTTACTTACATTATTAATACTGGATTGCTGAAATGGATTTGTTCTATATCTGGGATTCTATTCCTACAGCAACACAGTGTCATGTGAAATAATAGGACTTTGGCAAAAGCACTTTGATTACTAACAGTAAACCTTGTGGTTAACGTACCAATTTACCATGAAGTTTGAAGCTTGCAACCCTTTGCCCTTACAGCCCCACGCCCTGTTTGCAAAGACAGGAATGAAATATTCCATATGTTTTCTTTGTCAGTAACAGGGCTATCGAAAGCATGGCCACATTAGTCTCCCTGCTGAGGGACTGGGTCATGCTATTCATGTGTAACCATGCAGATGTCAAGAAAGTAATGGGAAAATTCTTCAACAAAAAACATTTTCACAGAACGAGGTTATCATATGCACAACTCCATTTGCAGCATTATTCAATTAAGCTAAATTAAACAGGTTTGGCAGTATTATTAAATGAATCTAAATTAAGCTGAGTAGCTCTGAGGTCACAACGTTTTATGATTCAGTGCCAACTGTGTATCATTTAGAAGTCAGAACACAATTTCTTGAAATTTTATGGGGAGACATTCAACAGGCTCATTGTTTTTCTATTGTTAGGTTATTCAAATTTTAAAATAAGATGCTTTGAGTTTTAAAAGGGAAAGCTTAGCTGACTAGCCATAGGAACACAGTGTACAGCTTCTTGTCCTTTAGGGCCTGATCCTTCAAGGCAATAAGCCCTCCCAGAAGGTGCTTAGCAACTGCTGCCTCACCTTTGAGCTTGTCTTCATGAGGAAAAAAGGACAAAATTTACAAAAAATAAATTATGAGCGAGCAAATGCTGTAAAAACCACAACGACACAACCCTATTACTGCCAGTGCCCTGTGCCTCCCAGGTGGTGCTCACCTCTATGCTGGGTCTTTATGGCATAAGCCTTCCCCTGCATTTTTATATACAATATGCAGGAACCAGTTACTAATTTAAAAAGGTGAAATTCCAAAGACTTGTGGCACTTTACTTATATGTAGTACCTGAAGATAGGATCGAGTCCCAAGTATTTTAAACTGCAAGTCAGATGATGCAAAACAGTGGTTTCAAAATGGAAATTAACCTTCACAATGCAGAAAGCTTATGGCTCAATTCTCAAAACCAACAAATGACTGGAGACTGCTTAGAATTAGCAGATCCTACAGATGTCATTATTAATGTAGTTATAGCCACTCATTTCTGTCCTTATCAAACACTTCCTGAAACCTAGTTTTTCCTCAGTTATTTGTCCAACTTTGGGGAGCTTCAAAACAAAAACAAAAAATACATCACACCTATTTTCTTCCTCGGGAGAGTTCAGAATGTGGGACTAACTGGCTCCTACTTTGTAAGAGGAAGGAGTTGCTGCAAGTAAGACTTTTTAAATAGGGGATTTTTGAGGCCTTGACGACCTTCTTGGAGTCTAGAAGGGAGAGGGTGAGGCACACCTTGACAGACTGATGTAACCTGATGATCCCACATAGACAGTTTTACTGTTTGCAAATCCATACCACATTTATATTGATAGAATGCCATGTTGAAGGATCCCAAAGCACTTTACAGATCCACCCATCTCTGGGGTGGGACACAGCAAATGATTAACATTAAACAGTAATTTAGGACAGGGCAAAGACCAAAAGACTACTCCAGTGCAGCACTTCAATAGCATTTCACCCTAACCATAAAAATACAGACAAGGTCTGAATTACAAAATTCATCTTGATACATATTAAAGCATCAAGCTTCCACAATCATTATGCCACGATATAGTAAAATTCTTCTAGCTAG
The DNA here is from genome assembly GCF_016161935.1 of Mauremys reevesii. Lineage (NCBI taxonomy): Eukaryota > Metazoa > Chordata > Testudines > Geoemydidae > Mauremys > Mauremys reevesii. The sequence continues at coordinate 88,667,480 of NC_052626.1, forward strand.
TTGTATCAAACACTGCATTCAATCAGTTAAGTGCAATGAAATGACAATTTCATATTTTAACTGTACATAATATACTGCTCCAATCTCTCATCATAATACACATTACTTTTCAGATGTCCTTATTAAAGTAAGTTTCCTCAAGTAGAAATTGAAAATCAACACCAGGGTTTAAAAAAAAAAAAAAAAAAAAAAAAGCCACCACACACACAACACAACAAAAGCAGTTTCACTTTATCTCTGTCATTACATGGAGTCCACAATATTTCAAATGTGTCAGTCTATGTTTCAACTAATGTTTTCTTAACAGCCAAAATGCATTGAACAAAACGCTCCTTTAATGGGTTGGTTTCATATTAAAAGCTCAACTGACTTTTTGTGGTTTTACTAAGCCCCAGGGCACCATATCAGTGTGCAGATATAGGACAATGACACATCAAGAAAAAATGACATATATAATTCCAAGTAGACAAATACAAAATACCAGAGGCATGAGGTTGACAAAAAACAATATCAAGTCATTTTTTAAAAGTAAAAATAAGTTCTTTCACAGATGTCATACTCCAGCCAATTGGTGAAAATATGCCGACACCATCACCTGTTCAGAAACAACTCCCTTTTGCTTTTTTAAACATATGTTAGAATATTGCTATGCCCCGGTTTATAATGATGTCAGTTGTCTGCACAAAAGACCCTTTTATACAATAAGAAAAATTGATGATGGACTACACACACAAATTATTGTCACATGCACACAGTAAACAAACAAATATAGAAACATTTTCTTTTCCAATCTGTCAGTTGTAGTAATCAGTGTTAGCAAGAGATGGTAAAATTATTACATGATTGGAGGTGTCTGACATGAAAGTCAACAGGAGTAATAGTAGCTCAGCACCTCTGAAAAATCAGGTCACTTCTTTTGCCAAGCACACCAGATGCCATCTCAGCATTATTCCCACCAGGCACTAACAGATGCAGTGAACTACACCAGTGCTTCTCAAAGTCGGGCCACCGCTTGTTCAGGGAAAGCCCCGGTAGTCCGGGCTGGTTTGTTTACCTCCGCATCCACAGGTTCATCCAGGCCAATGGGGGCTGCAGGAAGGGTGATCAGCACATCCCTTGGCCCACGCTGCTTCCCGCAGCCCCCATTGGCCTGGGATGGCGAACTGCGGCCAGCGGGAGCCGTGATCAGCCGAACCTGTGGAACCAGCAGGTAAACAAGCCAGCCCGGCCTGCCCCGCCGGGGGCTTTCCCTACACTAGCGGCGCTCCAACTTTGAGAAACAATGAACTACAGTACATTCTACACAGGCTTGATATCGCACTATCAACAGGAATTTAGCCATTTACTTCAATGGGAGACGGATCAGGTCCTGAAACATGCGTTCTCAAACATTTCCAGAGTGAGGACAACACTAAATAGTGACAGGGACAACCTTCCCTCCCATTCAAAATTGTATGGGCAAGCTTCCTCTCTCATTCACGGTGACATAAAATCTAGTGGCAGCTAAAACAATTGCTTACATACCAGCAGGAGAGAGATAAGAAAAGCATTAAATCCATTTTTAGTTGACTTGTAATGCAATTTAGCAGCTGGAAATAATGAAGAGCCAACTTCATGGGACCAGACGTCCCTCTACAGATCACAGATTGAGAACCTCTCATTACTAAATAGCAGCAGGTTATGTGTTTTTTTGTTTTTGTTTTTTTTTGTTGGAGGGGGGTGGGAGAGCAGACCAAGCATGCCAAGAGGCAAATATGAAAGATGAGGGTAGGTAGGCTCCACCAGCAAGGTTCAAGGACAAAGTCCAGATGCAGATGAGGTGCCCAGCCCAGCTGCTAGGGAGGTTGCTGGGATTTCTAGAAAAGTGCTGCCCCTTAAACTCAAACTGGGGTCTGTCTTTTATATCAGCCTTCTGCGAATAGGTGTCTTTTTATGTTTGGAGCTTATATATATATATAAGCTCCAATCTCTCTCGTAAGGAGCTTTCTGTCTCCTCCTTCTGTCAGTCCAGTCTCCTGGGTGTAGAAAGACTGTCTGGATACTCTAGCCTCCCTCTCTCTACACCTCCCCTGCAGTGAGGGTGATGGAGAAAATATTTCTGCTATTCTAACTCTCCTCCGGCCTCTTTCAGGTTCTTCATCTTGTCTATGAACAAATCCAATATCCTCGCTTTTTCCAGGTGGCAACAGCATAGAATTGACATGATTTCTGACAGTTTCACCGCGGCCTACAGAATTCAGAGGGCAAGGGGAAAGCTGCTCAGTCTTGCTAGTTTTCCAAAGCCTCAACAGAGTGAAATTATGAGCAGCAGCAGGGGCATTAGAGCTGTCTGTAGACCCTCCACAATACAAATACTGCACCAGCTTACATTTGGTTCCCAGTAAGAAGGTAATCTTCACTAATGAAGACTAGAAACTCTCAGCCTGCTTTCCCAAGGGATCAAGAACACAGTAGCTTTCTTTCACCTTACAAGGAGGTAGGAATGCTTTGCCATTCTGGAATCTAGGCCAGTAACTTTCTCTGTGTACATAAAAAAAACAGGGGAAGTGTCTCATGAATGTTTTTTTTTGAATGCCTGAATTGCATCCTCCAGTATTTTTCGTGTTAAACACATATTTACTAGTAAAAGCCTATCAAGGGTTAAAGGGAATGATTTACCAGTACACACTTGTTTTAAATTAATGTCCTGAAATTTTTCACACAGCAAACTGATTTCCATGCTCCCTGAAGTCATGGTTCTGAGCCTCTGCTAGTCAGCATCAAACAAGAAATGACATATGGCTGACAATAATGAGCTCAAGGTGCAAAAATAAGTGTCAAGTGCCTGACAAATGAGACACTGTGGTAGGGCACTGATTTTTGGGGAGAAGGGGAGGCACATAAGAATTTTGTTGCCAATTACACATTTTTACACTCTTTTTCCTTAACACCTAAAAACCGTAAAAAAAACCTCTACCTTCTCGTGCAATACCTAGGACTTCATATTTCTTATAGAAGAAAGAAGACACATGAAAAAATACATACTTTAAATGCCCCAATCTTACAACCAGATCAGCTTGAGAGACCCTCACTGAATTCAGGGTCGCTCCCCACAGCTGCAAGGATCTGCTCACCTGGATCCAGTTGCAAGATCTGGGCTGATGTATCTGTTCCAGTGTTATTAGTAAGCCCAGACCCATGAAGAGTCTTAGACTCTGCATGGGTGCAGAGCTCTATGGTAGCAGATCAAGATGTATTTTGACTGTTTTGTTTTTAGAGTCTTTTTAAACTCTTCACTGTTTATGCTGTTCTTTTAATTTTTGTTAATGAACAATGAAAAATAGATTAGTCAGTTTCATTTCAGTGTCATTCTTGGTTCTCATCCATTAACACAATGCTAGAATGCAGAAGGTGGGGAGAAGAAAATATTTCTTTTTAAAGCAAAATAGTGTTTTTATTGTTGTCAAAATTATTTGCTGTATGTGTGTGGTCTGTCTTTTTCTTTAAAAAAGCCTTTATTTAAAAAAAAAAAAAAGGCGACGACAAGGCTTCCAGACACTGCCGTTTTAAAGGAAAAAAAAAAAGAGTAATATATGAATAAAGGTGAACTTTATCACTTATCACAGTATGTAGCATAGGCAAGTGAAAAATTAAACAATGTGTAACTGCAAAACCTTCAAACCTATAATGAGATATAAATTTTCCTGAGATAGAAAAGCCTTAATTATGCTACATTTTCCAAACTGAAGGTCATGCCTAGCCATCCTTACTTTTCAAAATATTCACTCTGTTAGACAATGTTCATTGCACCTAAACAGGCTCCTCACCATTCTAATGCAACAGTAACTGATCCATAACATTACAAGGCAATGCCTTGTATCTGACACATTAAAAGAGAACATCTTAGGTCTACATGCTACCTACCATCGGTTTCAGCTGAATGCTACATAAAAATTCCAGATTTAAAAAAAAAAAAAAAAAAACCCACAACATTCAGTTATAAAAACACACACGTTTCGTTGGAGCCAGCAGGACTAGTCAAGTGATACTATAATCCTGCTGAATATATATATATATATATATATATATATATAAACTCAGTAGAAATAGCCCAGTTGGACCAGATTCAGGTGCAATACCTTCTTCGAGATGGGTACAAGAACATTACAAATCTCCAAGAATTAATCAACTCCTTACAAATACAGAGACACCAATTATCAAATAGCTAGACCAGAGGTCGATAACCTCTGGGACGCGGCTTATCAGGGCCAGTTTGTTTACCTGCCAACGCAGCAGGTTCAGCTGATTGAGGCTCCCACTGGCTGCGGTTCGCCGTCCCAGGCCAATGGGGGCAGTGGGAAGCTGCGGCCAGTACAACCCTCGGCGCTTCCCGCCGCCCCCATTGGCTTTGGACGGCAAACCGCAGCCAGTGGAAGCCACGATCGGCCGAACCTGCCGACGTGGCAGGTAAACAAACTGGCCTGGCCCGCCAGGGTGCTTACCTGAGCTGCCAACCCCTGAGCTAGACCTTGCTCATTTAAAAAAAAACCCCAACATTTTGATTTTGTGAAGCTGCAGAACAACTGTAGAAAATACAGCATTGAAACTGATGGCTTTTAAAAGCCATTTACCCTGATTTTGGCAAATAGCAAAATTAGCATTTCCTTTTTGAATGTCTACTAGAAAAAAAGACATTTTTTTTCTTTTGTGAAGTGATGGATTTGGAAGAAAGGGAAGATTAACCGAATATGCACAGTAAGAATGGAGTGCATTTAAAACAAAATTAGGCAGCAATTGTGTTTTTTCTTCATGCAGGGAAGAAAGCAGAGAATAAAAACCAATGCAAACAAACATGTGAAATGGGGTAGTCAATTATTTTTTGTCAAGGTCCAAATTTCTTGGTCTAGGTATAGCCAAGGTCCAGACTTCAGAGAAACATTTTTCACAACACAATAACAATAATGATAATATGTAAATAAAATGATTTCACAGTCCATTCAAAGGTGTTTGGCGGTCCAGATTTGGCCCATGATGCACCTATTGACTACATCAAGATTGTGCCAAAGCATTTGGACACTAGAATGCCTATGGTCTTGAAAACATACACACAAAAATTGGAAAAACAGTAAAATTAAAACAAAGTAACCAACCCCCCAAAACTTCAAACACACTCAGAAAATAATTTTGTTTGAAGGAAGTTCTTGGGAAGGAGGAGGAGTGGAATACTTGCAATTTTAAGCTTCCAAATTTTTTGGCAAATCATGAAACAAAATGCTATGTATCCTGACAATCACTGGCAAGAACAAGGATTATATTTATGGCTAGGTAATATACTTTTCATTTTTAAGATTCTGATGAAATACTATATTTTATTATTTAAATTGGCTGGGATTTTCAAAAAATAACTAGCGATTTCAGAAGCCCAACTGCGTCACCTCAAAAGAGCCTGATTTTCAGGAGGTATCAAAACACCCACCCTGTGAAAAATGAGACCTATTTAAAAGTGTCTGAAGTTGGGGATCCAGATATCCAAGTTCCCAAAGATCACTAATCACTTCTGAAAAATATCAGCCAATGTGTCTCCACCCTAGAGACCAGTATTAGACTTGAAAAGTACAGTATTTGCAGTTAAGTAATACCAGCAGAAATATAAAAGATGCCCTCAGCATAACTTGCTTTGACCACACAGAGAATGTTTTCTTTTACATAACATATTGCCAGGTCATTGACAACATGCATAAGATCAATAGTGTAGTGCAGGGTAAACTTCTCATTTGGGAAATATGGAGTTAAGTTTAGGTTAGTTTATCCACTTCTTTGGTTACCACTACACCACTGAGTAAAATCATGTCAAAGAAAAAGAACACATTGCATCAATTAAAAAAAACAAAAAGAAAACCCCAACTCATTAGCTTTCATCTTAACATTACTGCTTTGGCATAATCAACTTGCTAGACAACAGTTATTTTGCAACAAAGCAAAGCCACAAAGCCTATGATCAGAAAAAAAACAAGTAGCTGATTGTGTAATTCTGACTTCGAAACTCAACTAAGTTTTACCCAAAAAATGGCTCCCTACAGTAACTGTATCAAAAGTCTATCTCCTCTCTTGTTCCTCCTGATACTCACTGGATTCACCTCATCTCATCTGCTCTAATCCACTCTGTTCGTATACTTCTTCCACTCTACTCCCTTCTCTGTGTCTTCTTCCTAGGCTGCCTCATTCATGGAATATCATCCAAAAAAAATCCCTGTTTATCAAAATACCAGCCTTCCTCATTCAAACGCATCATCATCATAACAACAACAAATTTCCATGTCACCCAAAAGCTATGAGATATCCTCCTTTAAAAAAACAAACCCTATTATTATATGTTTAATGGAAACATCCTGCTCTGCTCATACCATAACTGAGGGTATGTCTTCACTAGCCATGTTAAAGCACCAGCACTGTAAAAAAAAAAAAGACCAAAAAAAAAAACAAACCACCCCTATGAGGGGAGTAGCTGGTGACTGTCTATACTGCCACTTTACAGCGCTGAAACTTGCAGCGCTCAGGGGGGGGGGGGGGTTCATCCCCCGAGCGAAAAAGTTGCAGCCCTGTAAAGTGGCAGTGTAGACAAGGCCTAAGTAACTAGATGATCTTATTATTGAAACCCCAGTCCTTCTTCCCTTCATCCCCAACCCCTACCATTGTGTGGTATTCACTCATTTTGTCACATGTAAAATTAGACTGTAGACACTCCACGGCAAGGGACTCATAATATCCATTAGACTCTATGGAAAAAAAAAACATTTTAGTAAGTCGTACAATAATAATCAAGTATAGTAAAATAGTGGATGCACTGCGAACAAAACACACCAACAGGAGTATCCAGTCTACAATACTCAGTTGACCATTGTAAGGTACCAGTACAAGCAGAAATAGGAAGAGACAAGAAGGCAAATGGACATCCACCTGTTGTTCTATTCAAGCTAACCTGATATGGAAGATCAGGGAATACATCAGTATATTTTTATATATATAGGATGTAATATTAAGATTACACAGTTAAAAGTTATCAAGAAATGCAGTGTAGCTGTAACAATGTTGGTCCTAGGATATTAAAGAGGCAAGGTGGGTGAGGTAATATCTTTTATTGGACCAACTTCTGTTGGTGAGAGAGACCTACAGAAGTTGGTCCAATAAAAGATATATTAGCTCACCCACCTTGCCTCTCTAACATCAAGAAATGTAAGGCTTTACATTCTTGCAGGGTACAGGGCAGGTAAAGGATATGGTCATTGTTTGTCTAGAGACCATTTTCTGCAAGGTTGGGTTAACAAGGCTGCAGCACATCACCATGGCAGTTTCTTGGACAAAACAAAAACGAAACTTAATTTTGTTTCTAAATGAAAGTTTCAAATTCACAGAATATCAGGCTCAGATGATGCTTACCAAGAGTGCTGAATTTTCTATGGCTTATAAAACTATTATTCTGCCTTTCCCCCATATCCAAAACTTGGGAATGGCTATGCTCCAAAACGGGGACTATTTAAATGCAAAGTTTCAAAAAGCAGCCATTGTTGAGTTCTGTATTTGAAAAAAATCAAAAGCAAGGACAATAATTGGCATGCACATGGGCAGTATTTTTAACTCTTGCAGAACAAAAGAGCTGAAAGGATTTTGGTCAGAGGTAGACTGCCCAAATACACATTGCAGTATATATCACATCCCACCTTCAAACAGAAACCAAGTACGGAATACATCAGTCCCAGAAGTGAATTTCTGGAATCTTATCAGCATACGAAAACAGGGAGTTACAACTGAAAGAGTTTGGCAATTATATCTATATTGGGTTCTAATTTTAATGGCTTATAACCACTTCTGGACAATAAAAGCAGTCTCACAGATATACAGGGATGCTAGTCAGCCTAATAATCACAACCTCCGAGCTCCTTTCTCCCAAGAATCTTGAAGCACTTTACAAAGTTTGGCAAGATCCCCATTTTACATATGGAGAAATTAGGGCACAGGGAGCTTATTAGCAAGTCTTAGGGCATGTCTACATTGCCCTGCAATTCCGACTACTGGGGCGTGAATAGCATTGCGCACCAAAGTGCTGCGCTGTAACTCCCCCATGTGGATGCTGCAGGTGCGAACTAATATGTTCACAGTTTGCATTCATGTAGTCCTCCTTCAAATAGGACTACACTGATGTTAATGCGAAGTAGGAATCTTTTAGTCTGTGCCTCCAGCAACTGGGGGAGTTACAGCATGGTACTTTACTGAACAATGCTATTCACATCTCCATAGTCTGAGGCCATGCCCCTAGTTTGCTCAGTAACAGTGGCAGAATGAGATCCCGGTCCTCCTGTCTTCCATCCCCCTGCTCTAACCATGAGAAACACTGCCTTTGCAAATGAAACAAGGAAAAAGCCAACTCCCAGTATTATATGGTACTACTTTTCAGTCTTACTGTACAATACACCTAAGTCAATGAATAAATTACTTTGCAAATATGCAACTTCCTGCTAACTAACAAGTAAAAGACTCCTAAGATTTCAGGCTCAATAATCTGCTCTACACAATCCAAATGATAAAAATATCTGCACACATGGTACACCTCTACCCCGATACAACGTGACCCGATAGAACATGAATTCGGATATAATGCAGTAAAGCAGCGCTCTGGAGGGGTGGGGTTGCACACTCCAGCAGATCAAAGCAAGTTCGATATAACAAGGTTTCACCTATAACACATTAAGATTTTTTTGGCTCCCGAGGACAGCGTTATATCGGGATAGAGGTGTATATGAGAGAAATGGGACGTGTTTTGCTAAGGTACAACTGATGAACAAGTACCGGGAAAACCCTGGTAGTTCATACTAAGAACCAGGAGACCCTTTGCATATTTATGAATTTCATGAATAAGAAAGTAAATGAACCAAAACACACAGAAAAATAAAGACTATTTCATCAAAGTATATTCTGCTCGTTTACTTTTGAAAAATATAGTTCAGTATTGATTTATGAGTACGCATCATCATAATTTGCTATAATGTGCACTAATACATTTTGCAACAGTAGCGAAGCTTTAGTAATACAAAATCTCATTACAGCCCTCTGCTATTAAAACTTTGCTGAGAAGTGGGGTAAGCTTCGCATGTTTTATTGTGAAACTTAACAGGTTTGTGGATTAGCAAAACTCTACCATATTGAAAGCTGTAAATCTCTCTTCAGTCATCTCACTACACAAGGGAAATGTACAATTAAAAGTTTATAATAGAATTATTGAATATTTAACAGATGCCAACTGGCAAATCTTGCCTAAAGTGCCAATTTTCACGGAAGACTTTAAAGAAACGATCCAAAGAGACAACCTAGAGGTTTACTATGAAAGAAAACTGATTAACCAAATTCAGGAGACTATTAAATCAAGGTAAATAAAGCTGTATTAGAGATAAAAGTTCTCTCATTCCACATTACAGACACAATATTTTGAACAAATTAACATTGTGTGCTTAATTAATAACATCTGCCTACACTACAGACTGGACATGATTTTTGGCAGAGCAAGGGTAGTGTTGTTTATGGATGGACTACCTAACTCACCCTCAAAAAAAAAAAAAAAACTTGAAACTTTTGCTGGGAGCAGCACATCTAATTCACTTGCTAGCTAGCTAAATATACTCTGAATTAATATGAGGATGTTTCAAAGGATACAAATACTTGCCCTCTCCATATTTTAAGGTGGCATTCTGAATTAAGGCAGGTAATGTTGTTACCTGCTATATTTACCTCATGTTTAACATTTACCTATTATCGTATTCTTTTTCCTCATTTCTATGCAAACCATCTAATCCTCCTTGGCCTTGCATACCTGAACAGCAATTAACATTAACCCTTGAGCTTCTCTGTTTCTTTGAGCAATATGATGCTGCTACATAATTCCATTTTCAAATATAATAATTGATGGTTTTTGTCCTTCACCTCCAGCCTTCTCACTTGGCATATTCTGCAGGTAGTCGGTCTCCTGCCACTCTAGATACCTAATCAGAACTCCACTGCCTGAAGTCTATACATGTCTTATTGTTTCCTTTTTCAGCTTTGGATCTTGCAGAGGCAATGTAAATACAGTAAATGAATCTGCATAAGAAATGCCAATTGGGGAAAGCCGTCTCCTGCTCTTGACTGATACAAACAGATTTGTGGATTTCTACAATTTTTTAGGAAATCCTTCTGCAACCCCAAATGCTTACAACTCAAACATTCAAAGGGAACACGCCAGGTGCTTAGATACCAAGTTGATAAACACACTTTAGAAATGCCTAAGAGAGTTCCCAAGCAATTAACAAAAAAACAAAACACACCATTAAATGTACATAGCATTGCTTATTTTTTTGGTTGTTCTTAATACTGTGGTCTCCTCTTCATAAGGCTCTGTTTGACAGAAAGAAGGGTCAGTTTGCTGTATTGAGATCTTAGAGCCAGCAAAATCAAGGTATTTGCTCAATAACTATGCCTGGATTAATGGGGTTTTTTTCCTCTGTTTTATTTATTTATTAAAACACTGATTGTGCTTGAATCCAGGTGTTTCCTCACTCAGCATGCCCAAATTTGGCAGCACAAGAATATTGTCTTATTGATTCTGCCTTGCCCTTACCAGTTGATGGTCTTTGCTTGTTGACTGGGAAGGGCATGCACCAACCAGCAGGGTTTGGGGTTCTGTTTGTTTGACACACACTAAAAAGGTGTCTAGGTCCAACTTTTACCCAGATCTGCGAATCCCCGGCCTCAAGATACCAAAAGCCTGTAGGATGGGGACAAGGAACCACGGATAAAACAAGGGGTCTATTTCTCAGAGGAAGGGGCTCTATTAAAATAGACAATATCTCCTCTCCGCTTCCTCCATCGGGGGGAATAAGGTAGTAATAAGGTAAGGGCCACCCTTCTCCCACCTACGTGTCAAATGGGATGCAAGACCAGGGGGAATTAAGATCACCAAAAAGACTGGCAGAAGGGCTGCCTGGGCTCTAAACAAATCTTAAAAAAAAATAATAAAAAAAATCCCGAGTTTGTTTTTGAAAGCACTTGGCATTAACCTAGCCCAGCCCCAGCCGGTCACCGTACCCTGCCACACTAACAGGTAGGGCAGGCATCTGCCCAGGCCATGCTGCCAGCACACCCACCCGGGAAACCTCTTTGGGAAAGCCTGGGGCAAAGGGGGACCCCTTCTAGCAAACACACAAACACCCCCGTCTCCAGCTCCCCCCGGACTTACAGGGCGTGGGTGAAGGCGCTGAGTCTCTCGGGCACGGCGGTCAGCCCCCGGCCGGAGCAATCGACTCCTCCGTCCCCGTCGCAGCTGCAAGAAGCCGGGCAAGGAGGAGGGGAAGCTCCGCCGCTGGGCCCAGCCGAGCTCCCGAAGCCCCAGGCGAAGAAGCCGAGCAGAGCCAAGCACCGCATTGCGAGCCCCTCCGGTGCGTGCGGGAGTCTCGCTCCTGGGAGCGGCGAGGCTGCCCGGGCTGGGTCCCTTCGCAGAACGATTCCTGCTCCGCGCCCGCTGCAAGGCGCCTCTCCGGCTGCCCTGGCCCCGCGCGGAGCCGAGCGGAGTCCTCGTTACCGCAGCTCCCTCCCCACCTCCGTGCCCAGCGCAAGCGGAGCGTCTCGCCCTCTCTCCCCCTCTGGCTTCCCCTCAACACCGTGCACAAGGAGCCAGCACTTCTTCAGCGTCTCTCCCTGCTCCCTCCCGCTCCATTGAAAGGCAGCAGCTCCCTGCCCTCTGCGGGGCTCATCTCAAGCTAGCAGGTAACGTGCGCTGGGCTTTGCCTCTGCCGTGGCGCTCTCCCTGTTGCTGCTGCTGCGCCTAGGAAGTGATCCGTGCAGCCATTCTAGCTCCTATCTGCCTCGCCTACTCCACTCCCCTGCTTGCCAGGAGCCAGACACACCAGTCCAGCTCCGCAGCCTCCTTTTCCCTTCTAGGGTTGCACAGTGTCGGGGCCCCGGCTGCTGCTCTATGCAAATCAATTAGGTGCGTATACGGAGAGTGAAGCCGGCGCCCGCATTGGTGCAGAAGAAATCTGAGGCTGATTAATATGCAAAGAGGAGCCTAGCAGCAGCCAACGGGCGAAGGGCGCCTTGGCCTCTTTGGTAAGTGGCGCACTTGGTGGGCGTTGCCCCGACAGATGAGTGACAAGGTGGTGGTTCAAGTGGAATCCCTGAGCTGGCTGAATTGGTGGTTCAAGGTTGCACACGAGGCAGCAGAGGTGAAGGTAGTGGGGTGACTGGAAAATGCAAGCTGCGAGGAGTGTGCTGAAACAGAAGTGAATTCATAGAAACTCGATTCATCATAATTAGGGTAAAGGGATCCATTAAAATTAATATTTTAAAAATCAGTTTCCATTTCCTGCAGGACATGTCACTTTAATTTGGTTTTAATTATTAAAACCAAAAATTGTTTTAAAATCTGATTTTTTCAGTTTTTGTTTGCTTAAAAAACATGCATGAGCCCTGTACCACCTGAAGCCCACTCCTCCAAATACTTACTTAACTCAGTAAGGCCTTCTGTATATGAGCCAGGCCTAACTTTTCTCCCATGAGCAATCCCATAAATTTTCCCCTGTATAAATATTCATTTTATTATTTGTTTGGGTCTTTCATATGGCAACAGGATAAAACATTTGTTTTAATATGGAAATGTCATCATAAAACCACAGAAAAATTGGCAAGGAGCTTCAGGGGCAGGTTTAACACCCAAAACTACTTTGAACTCTTCTTTTTTAATTGACAGTATTTTAAGTTTATAGTGTTCTTTTAAATGTTATGGTACTGGTGTCATTGGGATGTGTAATATAACTGAGCACATTACTAATCTGTGTAATCACGTGTCTATCACTTGTCTTCCATTCTCTATTCCCTTGGTTGGTTTGTTTCCCTGGCCCTGAATTAAGCCATATTCTGCAATGAGCTGCACATGCAGGGACCTGAGCCTGCACTGAACAACCGGTAGGATTGGAGCCTTAGATCATAAATTCCGAGGGGCAGGAATTATCTCCAGTGTACAGCACCTAGTCCAAAAGGGTCCTGATTCTGCTTGGGCCTTCTGGACAAATATGAATAAATCATTATTTTGATGCAGTTTATTTTCTCACTTTCTATTTGCATCATGGAAATAAATTAACCCTGTTCACTTTTGTTTATAGCCAATTTCTAGTCAGTTTCACTTTCTATTTTCCAAACTGCAAAGACTGGGTTACAAACATTGTAAAAAATTTTAAAATAATGTTTCCTTTGGCATAAAAAAAGCATGGTTTTTATAAAACCTACAAATGTTGGCCAAGTTTGCGCTGGCTGGGGTCCTGTATTGTTCATTTCTCACTTCCTTCAAAAACTTCTAAAACCCCATTTATTCTTCTTGTAATGGCCATATTTCACTCTCTGTGTGTTCTGCATTGTACTAACTTTTTACGTGCTGTCTTTTTGCCTTCTAACTGAGTGGGGATCTGTTGCTCGTTTAACTCAATTCACCTATTGTACACCACAGTGTTTATTCACTATATTATTAAAAACAATAAAGATTGTGACAGCACTTTAATACCACTTTACTCTTTCATCTAAAAATCTCAAAGTATTTCACTCACTAATGCCCTGATCCTGTAATGGACACTGGGCAAGTGGACCCTCGTGGAGCCCCATTGAAATCACTGGGCTTCTGTGCAGACACAGCCATCTGCCCACAGAGTCCATTGCAAGATCAGACCCTCATTAAGCCTCGCAAGACCTCTCTATAGTAGATAAGTATCATATTCATCTTCCAAACAGGGAAACTGAGGCACAAAAGTTAAGTGACTTGCCAAGGTCACTTAGCCCCCAGTTCTTAGGCCCAATAAGATACACACTGGCAAACCCCTGTCTGCACAAAACTCCATTGATTATATTGGGGCTATTTGTGCATGTAGTGGTCTACTTCCACATATCTCGTTGCTGGATCAAAGCATTAGGGCCTGATCCAAAGCCCACTGAAGATTGCCATTGACTTCAATGGGCTTTGGCTCTGGCCTTCAGTGAGTATATAGTTGAGTCAGGAAGCCAGGAATCCTGCATTTCAGTTCTGTTTTCTAAATACGAGCTAGACCATACTCACCTTCTTCCAATGCCCATAATCCCAACAGGGAGATTGAAAGATAGAGCTTGCTTACACCATATATGAGGCAGAGGTTTGGTTAAACCCCGCAATGACGTTTTGAGGACGATTATTAATAAATATTTGGTGAGATTAAAAAAAAAAGAAAGAAAAACAAGGAGACTTTGAAACAACAGTACACTAACTAAGCCAGACTCGGGGACTCTCACTGAACTGTCACAGTGACCGTAGGGACATTTGTCCACAGCAAGCCAGTGCATTGTAGATTTACACCATGCCTTGCCACATACTAACTCGCTATGTAGGAGACCCTCAGTTCTACTACTGCCTCACTGCCTGAGCACGACCAAGTCACTTAACCTCTGGGCGCCAGATTCTCATTTGCATTCTGGTCCATTTGTGCTACCGGAAGAATGCAAGGGGACTGGAAAGTAGTTGAATTTGGTGCTGCGCGGAGGAGTTCTGAGGTGGAACCTAGCCAGCATAGTTAGGCCCTGTGCCACCTCAGCTTTGGTGCAGGAGATGGGGAGGGAGTGTATCCAACAGGAATGCTCTAACCTTTGCCAGGGCTCTAGGCAGTGCTGAGTCACCCACTTGTAACTAGCTCCCTGACACCACCTCTCTTGCCGTGTGGGGTGCACCAACCAGAAAGCTGAGCTCACTGGAAAATCTGAGCCCTTGAGGATTGTTTCCTGTCTGTAAAATGAGAATAACATTTACCTCCCATCCTGCCACTCTTACCCATTTAGAGGGGGTCAACATTTTTTTTTTGTTTGTTTGTTCATGAAACATTTTAAATTGTCCATTTTTCTGACAAAATTCCAAAAACATTTTCTGTTCTTTTTTTGTTTATGGGTTGTCAGATTACTCTCCCCCCCTCCAGTGGCAAAAGAAAAAAAGTGTGCGTGGGGAGGGGGAGAATAAAGCCTAAACACTTCTAAAAGAATCACATACATGAAAAATCGGTCCTTTATGAAACCTGTGGAACAAAAATTTTTCACAATTTTTGAGTTTTGTGTGTGAAAACTCTACCACTTTTCAATGAGCTCTACTCATGTTGAACAGTTCCTTACTCTGCAAGTAGTCCCACTTCACTCTCCCTGCATAAGGGAATAAGGCCCTTAACATCTGCACTGTGTTCTGAAGTTCAACAGTATTGTAATATATTCTTTGTACTGCAGTGAATCTTTCATTTGCAATACCTGGAGAACTATTCATCTGAAAAATGTCAACAAAATATTTCTAGCAAAAGCAAAATAAAGCATACCCAACTTTTGACTCTTTATTTTAGAAACTACTTTAATTTCTCCTTTTCTACACTTTCACATTCCTTCCTTCTGCCACTTTCTTCATCTTCTTTCCTCTCCATCTTACCAAACCATTTTGGTTCTTTTTTTCAACATTATTCCAGGGCCATCTCTCCCCTTTCCTCCTCAGCTCAGCAATCTACGGCAGGTCACCTGGTCCCTTCCACCCAACAGTAATTTCCTAATCTGACTACCCTGACAATAGTTCTGATGCTATTCCCTAAATTCTTACTACTCATCTTAGCAACATAGCATGAGTTCCCTCCTGCCATATTTCATCAGTACTCCCCCCTCCAATAGCATTGTTCTAGATCCAGTCCCCATTCTTCCCTTGCACCCGCATCAACAACCCACTCAGTCTCCCACCTCTCCTTGTTGTTTTTAAGCAGCCAACTGTTTTTCTTTTCCCCTCAAAGTAAAATAGCAGAAACTTTTGTGTTGGTTGTAATGGTGGTCTGTGGAGATAAGGGGGTTGCATAGTAAGGTATTTTTTTTCAACAATTAAAGTGTATAGATACAGTTTAGCAGTTGGCTTATTAAGTAGCTGAAAATTGTACCCATAGGCTTTGAAAAGCTGCTGTAAAAATGATTATTTAAGACCAACGTCTTGCTGTAATAGACTAAGAATTCTGAGGTGCATTTTTGGAAGTAAATCATGAAGCAGCAAACAACGGGCATCCAGACAAGGAGGAAAGAGGGACAGAGACAGTGAGTTGATAAGTCAGGTGGGGGAAATAAGAGGTTGGTATTACTTGGGATGACCCACTGAACAGGTTACAAATCCTCGAGGGGGACCCTGATCACTTTCCTGAAACTATCGGAAAGCAGAATAAACCTGCCTCTGTGCAAATGAGATCTCTAGGATTTAGAGTCCAATGTGTAAAGAATGTACCTGTGACGCATTTGCCAGGAGGTCTCTGAGAAGGCATTAGTGAGAGTTTCGAAGCCATGGAAAATTAAGGAAAAAATTACAAAAATCTGGATATGGGATTTTTTTTTCTTCCCCTACCACAAACCCATTTCCTGGACTCCTGCTAAAATTCAGCTTTAAAAAAGCTATTTCATTTGTATTTGGTGGGAGCCTGTAGTCAAACGACAGACAAATTAAAGACGTGAAGCAAACGAGTAAAAATATAAAGCAATCTACACTTTGATAATAGGCATAACAGTCCTCAAAAGTAGAATTGTCTGATAAAGGCAGGACAGGATACTGTAGGGCCTACAATACACAAAAATTACTCTGCATGGCAGGTTTCTTTCTCATTGTTTGTCAACAAACATGAGACATTGTGGAATATGTGTTGTACAGACATCACACCAGCAATATAATGCTCCAGATTTATTTTGCATCATCTATTGATTTTGCTGGCTGGTGTAATGAAGATGCATACATTTAATAGCTGCTGTCAGAATAATGCAAATTCTTAATGTTCTTCAATTTTTTAAGCTTCATGAAAGGTGCTAGATAGACAGCTCCAAAAAGCCTCTCTATGCACAGATGATGGTTTGGGGTTGTGAACACCTGCCTCTAAAACCATTGCCAATTTCACTCAGGCCAACAAACAGACATCATATAGAAACAACACTCAGGAGCAAATCTCCTGGTCCAGCTGACCTGTGTTCGGCACAGCATGGAGGAAGGTGGGAAAAGTGATTGAACTTGTAGGCCATCTACTGTTCCTCTTTATCCTAAAGCTGATGGGGGACTGTTTTAATCCCAGGTTTTTCAGCTGACTGGGGAATTGCAGAATAGCCTGGCCCATACTCACACCCCGGAGAATGGAGCAAGGGGGTTAGGTGGTGTAGACCTGGCTATGATGACAGTAAGCCAGTTTTAGTCCCCTTTTCAGCACTAGAGCAGCCCAAATGGAACTTAAAGCTTGCACCAAGGATTAGGCTTTTGGTCTCTACAGATCTAGGCTGGAATAGAGCCAGCAATTTAACAGATGAAGTTCCATAATTCCCTTCCCAATCCAACTCACACTGGACCACTCTTCTTAGTGAGCCATTAAAAATGATTGATTTTTTTAAAGCAGGGCTTTAAATTAGATTATATAGAGGTCTAACAACAATAGGAAATGCAATTTGTCCAGAAGTTGCTGTATAGAATCTGAACGGCCATTTGAGTCACGTGCTGCCAAGAATGTCATTAGCACTTTATTTCCATTTTCAAGATGAGATACAACTATACAATTAAGTTAAATGGAGACCATTTTAAGCCTCAGTGGGAGGGTGGGGGGAGGAAAGGGATAAAGTCCAGTATATTTGTACCAATTAAACAAGTTGTAGTTTAAAAAAATTCCCTCCGAAATATGGTCAATCAAGTGTACGTTATAGACACTTTTAGCATGGCTCTTTCCAATCACACAATCATATTCTTGAACGTGAGTATGGGAAGGGACCAGAGGATAACAAAAACATACACCAACCTGAACACCCAGAAAAAAAGCTACAACTTACCAACAACTGAAGTAGATCTGGAAATCGTGTAAAGAAAACTTATTAGCCCACAAGAGAGAAGCTTGACCCTAGTTCAAAACTTTGTAAGGTGTGTGAAGATCTAAACTCTGATCCAAAACTGAAATTAAACATTTTTAAGTTTTGCATTAAATGTCTAAATTGAAGAAACTCTATATATAGAGAGCTCTGTTGGAAGAATGAAAAAGTGTCTGAGACAAGGAGAATTCAGAGAGAGATCAATGTCAATGCATATTTTTAAACCTTTTGAATATAAGGGAAAGGAGTCAAAGATCAGCAAGGACACTGATGCTTTCAAGAAAAATCAGCGAGAAGAACAATAACTTGAAGATAGTATGTAGCAGAAGAAAATGGGAAACATGACTTCAGTACTGGACAAAACTGGGGAAAGTATATGACAATGTATTTTAAAAAGAAAAAAGACAGAAGCATCGTTGTAGGATGTGAAATGCATTTAGAAGTATCCACTGCAATGATCCTGTTTGCTTTCATCCTCATTCACTTACTCACCTTTATCTCCATATAATATCAATTGTGTATGCATTTATATTTCACTGTCCAGGTTTTAGCTTCTACTCCATCTTCCCATTGGTTCTTCTTTCCACCTCATTCTGTATATTGCAACTGGCCCTATATTAGATGCCAAATCCTTCTGGACAATAGCTTGCTCTTCATTCCTACAAAGAGTTGTGATAGAACCATTAAGTCTTCGCTTCAGCTGGCTTCCCTGGTTTCAGATAAAATATTAGCCATGCCAGGCATAAATCCTTATCAGATCTCTGTTATTTTCCACACAGTGAATATTTCTTTTTTCATCCTTGCAATGACATTTTTTAGTCTTCAGACTATTGTTTCTGAATTCTTTACTGTTTATGTTCAGGTATCTTTGGGTTTCTTCAGGGTTTATAGGTTTCACAAAAGTGATTAATGCCAGTCTAAAAGGAGACACAAACTCTCTAGTAATGCACTCATTATTATTCAAAGTTTCAGAAGACCTTCTACAAGGAGGAACTGAAGGGTCTGGGAAAGACTAACTACAACAGTTTGAAACCCAGTGTCCGGTCTGCGTGAAATTCCAACATTTCAAAACATATTTTGTTTCAACCTTATCAGAATGACATATTGCAGTTTTTTGTGTGGCTCATTTCCACACAATAAATTGAAACAAATATTTCATTCTGATAAGAGTCAAATGGAATGCTTCAACCTTATCAAAATATCTCATTTCATTTTTTTTTCAAAATTAAATTTCTTTGAAATAGACATATTCCATCCTAACCTTTTTGATTGTGATTAATCAGCTTTTTCAGGCAGGAGAACAGTTTGTGAGAAAATTGTCAATCACTTCCAACTGTCACCTTGTAATTAACTTAATCTCTTTACTCTCCTGATCACAATTAAATGTCACTCCACTATTCATATATATTATAGTTGTGAATAATTTTATGTGAATGGTTCCAACTCCTCCCCCCTCCCCAGTACTTCCGGCATTATTTCTATAGCATCAAATGCTTTTTATCACTTAAATTGTGTGCAAAGGCTTGTATTTTTCAGAAATAGATTCACTGAGTCAGATTCTGATCAGTGACCCCCAAAAGTTACCCTTAGATTCCAGTGGAGTTGCTCAGATTTACACTAAAGCAAGACTGAAATCTGTCCCTCTTTTCTACTCCAGATTTTTAGAACTGATTAATTACTCAGGCATTTCTGATCAGAAGTCCAGAAATCTCCACTGTCTAGTCTCTGATGGTTCTGTGACAGTGGAGCTCTCTAGTAACACTGACAATAAAATGACTGGTCTGTAGTTCTTCAGATCACTTGTATTTATGGGATAATACCCCTGTTGCACGTACTGCTTTGATGGAAATTTATTTCCTTCATGTATGTGGCAAATAGTTTCTATACTCATTCTATACCTTCTGATAGACTGTTAATGCACATCATCTTTTTAGGATTTTGGCTCATCTGGAGCATTTAGGAGGCCCTTCTGCAAATTTTGTTGAAAACTTCAGAGGAAGAGACAGCTGCTATCAGCAGCTACATTATCTATTACAATTTGACTTTAAAGAAATGTACAATTTTCATAATGTTTAGTCTTATTTTTGTGTCGAACTAAGTCATCGTTACTCCTGTCTTTCTCTGCACAAGGTGTTCAAGCTGTTATGTTCAATTTGTCTTGAGAGGGTATTGTGGCTCTTTCTTATGGTGTTGCAGAAGTTTAAAATGAATAGGGGTGGTCCATGCTGAAAATATCTAATGTACACTTAACTGGCTATGTTCTTAAAGCATCTACCCCCCCCCCTTTTTCTTTTTTCTTTTAAAGGATAACTTACTTCCAAAAAATAAATGGTGAAGATTTTACATACCTATTCCTGAGTGAAATCAATTGACATTGGAGACAAAAATGACATGATAGCCAAAAGGAAAAAATCTTCAGTTGGTACCAGAAAGTTAGTAGCTAATCAGTGAAAACCTAACAAAGCAGGGTGGTAAAAGAAAAAAAGTACTTTTAATCTAGTTCTGATATAGAGCATCTAATGCTGAGAGATGGAAGGAATTGGAGGGCTCATCATTGCTATTACCAGTGGAAAACAAGCACTTGTAGCAATAGAGCATGGTGACACAAAATCTGCCTATCCTGTTTCTTTCTCAGTGTTCTAGAGCAATTTATATATTTTTGTACTTTTGTATAGCCATACGATTTGAAACTTATTAAACCAACTCTCAAAAGGTAGAAATAGACTTTTATTTGGAAAAAAAGCATCAGGCAGAGGAGTAAAAGACCAAGGAGAATGACAAAATAATAAGTAATTCTATAAGCGTTGTCAGCATTCACTATTAGCAACTAGATTATTACTAGCAGCCTTTGAAAACATCCACATTGTAGCACTTTAGCAACACCTAGTGGCAAAATTGTAACAAAAGATTACTTATGCTTTGGAGATATATTTTGTTCGGAATGAACTGTTGCTCTGCCAATTCTATTCTTGCAAGAGCCTCAAAGTTTTGTTTTAGTTTTTAATAAGAAAAGATTTTTCTTGTTTATGAAATTAACCAACTTTGTTTTATCCTTTATTCTTTCTAGCAGTTGAGGCACTGTCATGTAGATCAGCCTAGTAATGAAGACAAGAAATTGCACTTCTTCCATGTGGAAATAGTAGAACAGTGAAAGCAGTGTCATGGCTATAGTTGGATCTTAAGGTCTCTTATCTAGTCCAGAGCAGAGGGGGTAGGTCACGTGAATGGCTGCAACACCTCCAAAATGAGCATAAGTTGGGCAATTGTCCATGATGTGTCCAACAGTTTACATTATGTCACAGTTGCAGTTCAGGTTTCAGAGTAGCAGCCGTGTTAGTCTGTAGCCGCAAAAAGAACAGGAGTACTTGTGGCACCTTAGAGACTAACAAATTTATTTCAGTGTAAGCTTTCGTGGGCTACAGTCCACTTCATCGGATGCATGTAGTGGAAAATACAGTAGGAAGATATACACACACACACACAGAGAACATGACAATCGGTGTTACCATACACACTATAAGGAGAGTGATCAGTTAAGGTGAGTTATTATCAGCAGGAGAGAAAACAGTTTAAAAACAGTTATTTTTCTCTCCTGCTGATAATAGCTCAATAGAAGTCCTTTTCACCATACTGTATCATATGCAGAACTAAGATTGATAGGTGCTGTTGCTGTTTTAAGCATTGGTAGCCGGCTTCTGTATAGCTGGCCAATGCAAGGACTTTGTCACAACAGTTTCTGCCTATTCTGAAGCTAGCTTGTTCTTTGAGGACCAGCTCCTCCAACAATGGCTTCATTCTGTAGAGTAGAAGCTGCTCCAGTAGCTTATAGAAGCCACTAAGAAGTGCTAGAGGTTGATAACCTTTTGCATTGGCTGCCTGCCTCTTTTCCTGGTTTGAGAATTTCTATACTTTTTGCTCCTTTCCATTCTTTCAGTATTCTCCCTGAAGGGTGGATGTTTGTAAAGAGAGTAGCTAGCCATTTCCTCACTCTTGGACCCAAATGCTTTAAGAACTCAGGGACTATGACATCAAGGCCTGCTGCTTTTCAAAGTTTTATTTGGGTGATGCCACTGTTCACCTCCTCCACTGAGTAGGGCACAGAAAATTGGGGAAATGGTTGGTATCATCTGAGGACATTATAGAGTTCTTTATGGACTTTACGCCTGGTGCTTTTGCCAACTGAGACTTTTGTGTTGTCAATTAGTTGTCTGACTGACTATGGCATCTGGGCTCACCTGCATGAGTTTGTAAGCTATAGGTGCTGCTCCACCAAGGGCATGGAGGAGACACCAGGCCTTTGGGCTTAACTTTGTGAAGTCAAGGGCCAACACAGTGAAATTGCACTGAGAATTTAAAATCTAAATAATGTTGTAAGGGCGAAATTCTCCCCTGCACAGAGGGCTGATTATGTAGCACTTAAATCAAAATTAAACCCTATTTTGAGGATTTAAAATGGAACCTAAGTGGTGCACGGAGGTGAATTTTACCTTAACAACAAAACCATCATGGTTAAAATCACTCATGGCCTATGTGACCTAAAAAAGTTTAGTAAACTATGAATAAACTTATTCCTAGAGATACAGAGGTTTCATATGATATCTTTTGTATAGTCGATGTATCAGAGATGAGAAGCATAGCATAAAACAGCTTTGAAGAAAATGACTGCATAACTCATTGAACAGGCAAGACTTCTTAATTAAAATAGGTTCTGTGGTGAGAGCAGGCTAAACAATATTGCCCTTATTTAAGCCCATCTACAATAAAGAAATTCACACCGTTATAATTACATCAATGTTGTCACACCATTGCAAATCCCTAAAAAAGACAGCTAGGTTCAATGGGGAATTTAGTGTTATAACTTAATCCAGTAATTTACCAAAAGAGGCTGTACTTATGTAAGACCTGCTTTGTGTATCTACATTAGCTGTTTACAATGGTGGAACTACATTGATGTAGCTACACAGGGGCTCATTTCCTTATTGTAGATTTCAGTAGCTCTCAATTCACTTTCATTATACTAAAATGTTACAGTTGTAGGTATGTAATTCCTTATTATCTGCTGTGTAGCCCTACATCTTCCCATCTCTTTTGCATTCAACTGCTGTAGTGAAGTAGTGTAAATACAGCAATATTTACCAGTTATTAAAGTTCAAACTTTCCGAATTGGCTATTAATGTGAGGTTTCTGAATGGCCAACTTTAGACACTTAAGGTGGGATTTTCAAAAGTACGTATGGGAGTTTGGTGTCCTACTCCCATTGAAACTCAGTGGGACTTGAGCTTCTAACTGCCATGGATGACTAAAAACCCTGGCCCTGAAAACTCTCGGGTTCAGCATGTCTGAAAATCAGCCCACTACACATCTAAAGTTGGTCATAAAAAAACCAAAAACAAGCAAAAAACCCTGAACTGCTCAGTACAGCTTCCAAGTGTATTACCTTTCCTATGGGCTCCCTTCTGCACTAGACCACCCTTGAGAGGGGGCTCTGAAGGGAGTGGCTGTTCAGAGAAGCACTTGGTAGAGCTTTACTAAATCTGTACTCTGCCAGGGAAGGGAGAACTGCAGGAAAGAATACAGAAGCACTGATTTTGTGCCTGTACCTCAGGCAGTTTATGAATGCTGAGGGGCCCAAATCACCCATTCATTTTCTGGGGAGGTGAGATGGAAAATGATTGGACCTGTGATGAAATGATTGGGGGGAAACTCCACAAGGGGACAATCTAGTGTTCATTTACTACATTTATTTTTTGACATTCTCAGAAACACCCATCTTACAAAACAATACAAATATTAGTATCTGTGGTCCCCTAGTCACAGATTTAATCTTTGGGGGTGGGGAGGAAACTAACTTTGTTCTGTTTGTACAGGCACAGAACAATGGGGTCTGGATCCATGACTAGGACTCTTAGGTTCTACTGCAACACAAATAATATATCACTAGCCTTAGCCTTTTATCCACTTGAACTAGGTGAAAGGCTCAGTAAGTTATTACTAGCCCCCAGCCATCTCATCTCCTACACAGATTAGATTTTATTCAGACCATACTACTGTACTGCTCATGCAGAGGAGAACCTGAGCTATGATTAGATAAGAGCTACACACAGGTGGTTTTGCTTACCATTCTGAGTACACAAGTTAAGGCTCTTTACCAGTGGTTCTCAAACTTCATTGCATTGTGATTCCCTTCTGCCAACAAAAATTACTACACGATCTCAGCACGGGGGAACGAAGACCAAGCCTGTCCAAGCCCTTTGCCCCAGACACATGTGGTGGGGGGTGGGGGGGGGGCGTGCAAAGCTGAAGCCCAAGGGCTTCTGCTCTGGGTGGGAAGCATATAACCTTAGCCATGGTGCTTGCATTTGGGCTTGAGTCCTGGGCAATGGGGCTTGGGCTTCAGACTTGCTGGGGCCTAGGGCCAACCAGGGCCGGCTCCAGGCACCAGCCGAGCAAGCTCGTGCTTGGGGCGGCAGATTCTAAGGGACGGCATTCCATCCAATCCTAGGGTGGCATGGTCGCCCCTTTTTTTTTGTTGTTCGCTGCTCTGGCTGTCCTGTAGGGGGCAGTGGCATGGAGGAGGGAAGCACCCTGCTGGGAGCCGGCCATGCGCGCTGTCTGCCCCAGCCAGTGCCAGGTCTGCAGCAAGCCTGGCAGCCCGTGTCCTTCCCTCCCTGCCAACTGGAACGGCGCAGAGCCCTCCCGGCAGGCGGCACGGCGGGAGGGGCCGAGTGGTGATCGCCCTGGCTGAAGGAAGCCCTGGCCACCCCGCCCCCTCTTCCTGCTAGCTGAGGTGCACACTCCACTGCCCAGGGCACGTCTGCAGCGCAGGGAGTCCTGCTAGCGGAAAGTTTGCACCCTAGCTCCGGCTGCCCTGCAGGGTTTTTTTTTGTTTGGTTGGGTTTTTTTGCGCTTCGCCGCTCCAGCCACCCTGCAGGTTTTTTTGTTTTGGTTTTTTTGTGCTTTGGGCGGCAAAAGAGCCAGAGCTGGCCCTGGGGCCAACACCAGCCTTGGTGACCCCAACCCACAGTTTGAGAACACCTGCTCTATATTGTTCAGCAAATTAATTTCCCTCTCCCCAGTCTAACTCATCAAGTGGAAGATGCTGGAACCAAGACACAGAAGAACTACGGCGGAGAGCTAAGATTACGTATAAAGGTGACACAATGGACAAAAACATCCAGAGTTAGCAAGTAATTTAACAGAGAAAGAGAAAATTATGGCCCCCTCACCTTTCCAACAGATGCCTTTGGCTTCCACTTTATCAAACTGAACTTGCTAATTTGAGGAGAAAGTGAACACTAGGAAAGTTAGTGTAAACAGAGAATTAACACACAAAAAAGTTAAAATATTTTTTCAGCATTCTACTGGTTGCAGTCATTTCACTACAAAATAAGATTTTTTGAAACTATGAGTATGAGAGTCCAGTAATATTGAGAAAAAAATCAGCTTTGCTTCTGCTTTTATATTAATACCCCAGATTTGTCTACATGGTAAACATTTACAGCTATAGTTATGCAGGTATATAAAGGTGTATGTATAAAGGGCTTTTTGGAAGACACTGCCCAGTGGAGCACTTTACTTTTGGAATTCATAGCCCATGTTTGCTGACCTTCAGGGTAAGTTGCAAAGCCAATACATATTCCCCTTCCACTTTTTTTGGGGGGTGGGGAGGATGGGATTGCGGGGGCAAGGGGGAGCTTTGTGAGAATCTGGCCAGTAGGGAGGGAAAAGGACTGTTGCAGGGCTTAGGTTTTGTTTACATTTTTCTGCTCATCAAAGTACTGTGTTTAGGAAATAGCGGGCAGGAAGGAGTGGAGTCAAATATTTAAACTGTGTATTTTACAAGATTGTCAAGGGCATGCAGACCCCAGGATGGGTGCTGTTTTACAATAGTATAAATCAAAATAACTTTAAAATATGTTTATGATCAATTCAGACAGCCATTCATTGGACTGCTAAATCATCATGAGTGTGCAGTAGCAGACGTCAGTTAACAGCAGGCTCAGAAGTGCCAGTGATTATTTTATTGTAAAATACACTGCTTACCTTCAATACATGCATCAGTATGCCTGAGGGACATAGTACAGAAATCCATGATGTTCCTCCATCCAATGAATGGGACAAAGGGACTATGATTCTAACACCCAGGCTTCCTGAATTCAGCACTCCTCGTTCTACCTCAAATTGTAGCATCTCATGCCCATGAGGTATTTGTGGCATGGGTTGAATTAAGACATTTTTTTTAAAATTCAAATCTTAAACATAACTCAGGTAAAAATAAGCATCATTTTCAGAAAACACTGTAAAGGTCCCTTGTCCTTTCATTTTAAATAAATATTAACTATACAACTTTGGGGCATTAAGCATTTTAAAGATCTCCAAATATTTAAGTGTGGGGTGTGAGCATCTGACAAATCTTGGAATTGGGAGAGAATTACACCAATACTCAGTCAGGCCAGCCAACCCAAGATGGCTCTCAGGGAACCAATTTATCCTAGCGATAGTGAATGACACCGATTGAATTCTGCTTAGTTAGGAATTAAACAAAAATTCTACTTAATAAGGGTGCATTCTGCAAAGCCACAAAACAGGATAAGGGTATTGCAATCTAAAGGGTCCACTGTATTTTGTGGTTATATTCTCAAATTTAATGTGCATTAATTTAGGTTTTTACAGAGAAAATATATCTGTTATGGGTCTAATCCAATCCCCCCCTGAAGTCAGTGGACCTTGAATCAGGTGTTGTGTTTTGTACAACTAATTGTTTTGTTTTTTGTTTTATTAAAGGTGGGGTATAGTGACATCTAGAAATCTCAAGGGTTATGAATATGGATCATATTTGGGAATGTAATTTTCCACTATGACAAAACTGAAATTACACAATAGCTCAAGAATTCAAGCGGATACAAAGCTGTTTATGCTGATTTCAAGACATACTACAGAGCCCATTTAGTGCCATATGAATTATTCCTGTCTCATAAAAGGCAGGCTTTCAGAGTTTGTTATTCTAGAACAGCCAAAGCCAAATGTTGGCTATGAATTACAATATTACTTTAATAGTAACCTAACTTACATTAAACTGAAAAGGTTACTTTTTAGTCTTGGTCGGTCAGAGGAAACTAAAACAGCATCTCCTGTCCACATTTTATTATGGATTACTGTGATAGTAATGGATACATAGATAGATTAGTGAGCACTTAATTTAACTCCACTTCTGGAATGTTATGACAGTTCACAAATGTTGGGACTTAGAGAAGCTATTTTAGCTATTAAGTCTATTTTTCAGATTACAGGCTGCATGACTAAAACATGACTCAACAGGAATAAAGTGATAAGGAAATCTTTATTCAGGAAGTACAATTGACTACAGAATACTTTTGATCTTTCAGCAATCTTCCCTCATTTTTTCCTTGTAACTGTTAATCTATGTCCCATTCATGTTATTTTGTTGTTTAGATGAAGACATTATCTTCTTTATTAATGGCTAAAATGTCAACGATACAAGTGAAAATTAAGGACTTGTGTATTTATTTGAATACATAATCCAGTCTAGTAAAAAACAATATCCTTTTAATATAGATAAGCTTGGACACTAAAAATCAGCAATTTGTTCAGTACTGAAGTGTTAAATCCCAAGCCAGGCATATTTTATCAAAGAAGATAATGACCTTACACAGTAGTCATAGTAATTGAGGTACTCATCTGAGAGATGGCAGTACCTCCATAATCACAGGAATTTTTCACTAGTCTTTCTATTAACTCCAGACTGCAAAATAAGGAAAAAAAGTGAGACCCTCAAACCCAACCCAATCAGCTGTTAAGAGAGCAGACCAAAATGTAAACTTGATAGGATTAACTTCCACACATGCATTTTAATTTGCATAGCCGTTTGCACCTGATATGAATACGCTCAGCTCCATGAGTGATTCTGAATTGCCAGCCACAGCAAGTGAGATTTTGAATAGCCAGTCACAACATAGTCTTTTGTAAGGTTCACTGAAAGTAGAGTAGCAAATGAGGAAGCAAAAAAAATCTACACACAAAAATGTGTAATTCCACCTCTTTATTTTCTGTGTTCCTAAATCAAGGGCCTCTCAACAGGTGCATAACATCATCCACAGAAATGACATCCGTCCTGAACTCATGATGGTGTGCCCAAGTATTGCACATGTAGGGACTGTAATTACTACTCAGTAATAGTAAAGAATGTAAGTTTCTTGGTAACTTTTAACCCATCCTTACTTTAAAAAGTACAGAGAGCTTTCAGACCATGCAAGAGGACAGACTGCTAATGTAATAATTGCAATTTTAGAACAAACAAAAAAAACAGGTAATTTCAATTGTTTTTTTAATTAACCCAACCCCCAACACACACACACAATAGCATGTATGCCAAGCTTCAACCCAAAGAGTTTTGGAACAGTTGATTTACTGAATTCAAAAGCCATAGTTTATAATGGAAATGCTAATGCATTTATCTATAGCAGCTCTAGCTACACTAAAGTAAATATTTCTTTAGGGTAACAAAACACATTGCTTTACCCAGTAACACAAAGTATATGAGTTTTATAATACATATTTATTGTCTTTACTTGTACTCATACTTCTCTTTTATATATAAAGCTCTAAAAACAATTCTCTACTATTTTACAATTAAATTAAAGCATTTCCATGATTGGCCTAACTACTGATTTTGGTCTAAATATTTTAAACATTAATCATTCCATAAAAATATACAGTTCAGAACATGGTCCCATCAGTAAGAAGCAGCCTTCTGAAACAGGCTAACGATACTCAACCATGTAATTCAGTGCTCAATTTCATCTAATTGATAAATATTCATATTGCATTTCAGACTATACTGTCAAAAATCTTTAAAATATTATCTTTACAGTCTTACAATGCTTACAAACATCCAGAAAGGGGTCACATTTCTAACTTGCTTTTAGCAACCATGCAAGTGTTATTACTTATACACTGGGCCAGCTAAGCATAAACTTCATGCCATCATTTTTAAAATTTTTAACCTTTTACCATCTTTCATACAGTAGAATTAAGTTTACAACTGACTTCATGTTATTCCATGTGAACACAGATTAGAAATAAGCCAGACACTCAGAACTGCACTTTTCAGTTTAAGTGTCTAAGAACTAACTTGTTTAGTCAGTAGGATGCACTTAAAGCTGCCTTTCAATTGAACAGACACCCAGTATACTGTCAAGCTACCTCTAGATGTATACTAAGAGGTGAAGTCATTACAAAAAAGGGCACAATCCAGAACTTGGTAGATTCCAAGAATTATGGAGCTGTTCAAAAATGTAATCGTCTCAACTGTACTTAAAAATAACACTGCACCACAACTGAGAGTGTCATTAGCCACTTCACATCTGGAGGCATCTGATCTGCAGATTTCCTCGTTCCTACCCCAAAGCAGGTAACACCACATTCTCTATTCATGGTATATTATGATATCACTCATTCTGAACTAGAAACCAGAAGAATCAGATTTTTCCAGATTAGAAGTAGCTAATAATAAATCCCACTTTGTTAAAATACGATGTTATCGGTATTTTTCTTCTTTTGGAATCTTACAATTTTGTGAGGTTTGTTAACTTTTGCAGATCACTATAGTTGTCAACCAGGATATCCCACACCATTGTTTAGTTTCACAAAAGGGAAAATCTTTATTAATTTAGGTATTAACTACCCCCAACGCTGTGTGACTCATCTCTATAGGATTGCAATAGGACAAATTCAAATCCCAGTTAGGACAAATACCTTCTAAAACAAGAAGTGGAAAAGTCAGGGAAATACATATGAAATTCTTTCTGCACTGCATTAAATATATTGTTCTTTTTTCTGAATATGAATAGACATGGATACAATCAAGATGAACAGCAATCAATATACAACTTTTCTCTAACTGCTCAAAAATTAGTATAAAATAATATAAATTATAGGAATGATTGTTCCAGATTTTTAGAAGTCAGTTATTAAAAAAATCATTTATAAGTGAATGTTCATTGTAGATTATTTACAGAAGAGGTAACAAAATTTCCAAGTTAACATTTATCATAGTGAGGTATGACCTAGCACATATGTAAAAACAATGCACTCATCAAAAATTACAAAATCCAGTACTTATTACCAACTACACAATAAGTCATGATTAGCTTTATGTAGCTGATGGACAGTATGCTTTTAAGAAGGAAAGTGCCAAAAGCTTCATAGGTAAAAGTCTTTGATTTTTAATCATTAAGCACGAAACATTTTTGAAGACGACTTTCATCAATTTTAAAATAATGCCAAATGAAAATCTTTAGAAAAAAGAATGTTACAAATGTAGAAGTACATCTTATTAAAAATACATTTTAAAAAGTCTATAAATGTTTCTTGACAGTTAAAGATTTTATTTGCAAAAGATCTGTAAGAACAACTGGATAGAAATGCTCATGTAAACTTTTTTCAAGAAGCATTTGGGTGTTTTAAAACTAAGTGATGTTAATAGGGAAGGCATTTATAAAATTGCAAATAGATTTTTTCCCCCCAAAGGATAGCATCTTTTATAGTTTAGGGCAGTTAATGTTGTTAGGTCACAAATCAAACTGTTAATTGTAAAACCGAATATAATTTTCTCCATAAATTACAGTGTACAGTATTAGTTCTGTTGCCTGCGTTTTGCTGATCTCATTTTTTCAAATCGTGACTCCATCTCTTCCAGGACCTTTGGTGTGTAACGTACAACTAACTTAACCTTTCCTTGAGCTGCTTTCAGCAGTTCTACTGCTTTTTCATGGTGTTCTCCTTCAACGCTCTGTAAAGCATAAACCATTAAATATTATATTAGCAAAGAACACGTGTTGCAGAAGATTCTTCCGCTCCTTTGTTACACAAAAAAAATCCATTATAATAAAAAACTAGAAGTATGACAGGTTTGAAACTGTAATGCAAGGGGCGCTATCACCCAGTTAAAGACCTGAAGCTTCAACAAGTCATCAAACAGATAGTGATGGCAGACTTTGTGTTTTCTTTTCTAACTAGCATAAAAAAAACATCATGTGGAAATGAGTGCCAAGCAACTAATTTATCATGGGAGTCAGGGAACAAGCAGACATACTGAGAGTCACTAGAGTTTATGTTTTACACACACAATAAGTACAATAAGAGAAACATTTTAAAACATGGTCTTTTAGGTTTTAAAGTCTACATTTAATAGAATTTATAAAATTTTCCCTCTAGACAAATAGTATTTAGCAACTTCTCCCCACCACTGCATCTGTTATAAGATCCAGGCATCATATGTTTTATCATCAGTCAGCAAAAATTATTTCTCCCAACTTTATTATAGTTATCAAATACAATGACATTACTATCCCAAGCCTACCTCCCACTGCTGCTATTAGAAGCTAGAAGGCAGGTGGTGTACCTGTTGATTGGAGGGTTTCCCCGTTACTATAAAGTTACTTACAAAAAGAAAGACAACAGTTAAAAAAAAAAAACAAGTTATTTCTTTTCTATCAAATTTAGAAAATGTGCTTGGATATTTTCATTTTTTGTTTTTCAGTTGGGTGCACAAGTTGTTCTCTTTTTAAAATGGCATGAGAAGCTTGTAAGGATACATGGTGTCAGTAAGAGATTTGAAAAAAATCAACTGAAAAATAGTATGTGAGTTTGCTTACAGTTTCTAAACTATGTCTATACAAATATATTTGAATTCTGTTGTAAACAAGATATACTAAATGTTACTAGTATAAAAATTCTGGAAAGACCATTAATATCTTTTAATGGACAAAAGTCTCGTTTTCAAAATATTCTCTACTAGCTAGGTTCTGGCAAAGGCATAAACATTAAAGCCTTTGCAACAATACACTGAAGCTTGTAAGTGCTATGACAGATATTGCAGCCACCTGCAGTGTCTTTGGTGAGCAGACTGTATTAAATTTATTAATGTTTTATGTGGCATTGCGAGCCAAAGACCGTATGCAACTCTATGAGGAGAGGGTTACCACAGGTCCTTCAGGAACTAAAAGCAATTGGGGGTGGGTGGGTGATTACTACACTTCCTGAGATTGTAAACAGTCCCAGAGAAGTACCAATCCCTAGGGTGGTTTGCATATATTGATCCACGCTGTATTTTTCCAGACACTAAGAAACAAAGAAAGGCCTTTTGGTATAAACGGATGAGCTTGAACTGACTTGGGGTCTTCTTTTTGATTCAACAAACAGGCAGGAACTTGGATCCAGGGGAACCTCAATCCTTGGATTGAAAGGTTGGAAATACTTTGGTCTACTGGGGCTCCATAAGACAGATGGAGCAATTCCTAGTATCTTCAGTGTGGGGTTTAAAACTACACCTCTACCCCGATAGAATGCGACCCGATATAACACAAATTCGGACATAATGCGGTAAAGCAGCGGGGAGCCACAGGCCCTTTCAAGTGCCACCCGAGCCCCGCTGCTTTACCTCATTCTATCCGAATTTGTGTGGAGCTCTGGGCCCTTTAAATCACCTCCCGAGCCCTGCTGCCAGAGCTCCGGCGGTGATTTAAAGGGCCTGGGGCTCTGGCCGTGCAGGGAGTCCCAGGCCCTTTAAATCCCCTCCCGAGCCTCACTGCTGGAGCTCTGGCAGTGATTTAAAGGGCCTGGGGCTCTCCGCAGCGGCTGGAGCACTGGGCCCTTTAAATCACCACTGGGGAAGCCGGCCAGCACGCCGTACCAGACCAAACCCAATATAACGCAGTCTCACCTATAAGGGAGATTTTTTGGCTCCCGAGGACCGTGTTATATCAGGGTAGAGGTGTATTTATTGTTGGGTTGGTTTTTTTTTTTAAAATGTTTTCTCTGCAATGCTTTTGACCTAAGAATAAATGTACTTCATTTTGTTACAGTTGTGTGGTCACTGGTTAACAAAAAACCAAAGCAAAACAACACTGCCATTGTCCTCAGAGAGAAAGCAATGCACAGGGCAGAGCCTTAGGCAGACTAGCTTGCTGGAGATATCACAGTGTAAGGCAGGCAGCTGTACAGCCTAAAACGCCCCATCAGAAAGGAGCGAGCCATGAGTCTCCATCCAAGAAAGGTGACTGGTGGGAACCTGAAATGGTAAGTGGGCACCCTTAGGGACCACGGATGGGGAATACAGGTGCAGTTACTCCTGAAACTGTGACACTAAGTTAATTCTGAATACAGTTATTAAAAACAAGTCTGCGGCATATTAAATATATTAAGATGAGGATATTTCTTCATTTAAAATTGGTAACATAAAACCAATGTACCGTACATGTGCATGCACACACATCCCAGTTTTAGAGTAGCAGCCGTGTTAGTCTGTGTCCGCAAAAAGAACAGGAATACTTGTGGCACCTTAGAGACTAACAAATTTATTTCAGCATGAGCTTTCGTGGGCTACAGCTCACTTCTTCGGATGCATAGAATGGAACACACAGATAGGAGATATTTATACATACAGAGAACATGAAAAGGTGGAAGTACGCATACCAACTGGAAGAGGCCAATCAATTGAGATGAGCTATCATCAGCAGGAGAAAAAAAACCTTTGAAGTGATAATTGAGATGACCCATAGAAGGTGTGAGAAGAACTTAACATAGGGAAATAGATTAAATTAGTGTAATGACCCAACCATTCCCAGTCTCTGTTTAAACCTAAGTTAATTGTATCTAATTTGCATATTATGCATATGCATATTTGCATATTAGTCTGTTTTTGAAGGTTTTTTTGTTGCAAAATTGCCACCTTCAAGTCTGTCACTGAGTGGTTAGAGAGGTTGAAGTGTTCTCCCACTGGTTTTTGAATGTTATGATTCCTGATGTCAGATTTGTGTCCATTTATTCTTTTGCGTAGAGACTGTCCGGTTTGGCCAATGTACATGGCAGAAGGGCATTGCTGGCACATGATGGCATATATCACGTTGGCAGATGTGCAGGTGAACGAGCCCCTGATGGCGTGGCTGATGTGATTAGGCCCTATGGTGGTGTCACTTGAATAGATATGTGGACAGAGCTGGCATCGGGCTTTGTTACAAGAATAGGTGCCTGGGTTAGTGTTTATGTTGTATGGTGCGCAGTTGCTGGTGAGTATTTGCTTCAGGTTGGGAGGCTGTCTGTAAGCGAGGACTGGCCTGTCTCCCAAGGTCTGTGAGAGTGAGGGATCATCTTTCAGGATAGGTTGTAGATCTTTGATGATGCGCTGGAGAGGTTTTAGTTGGGGGCTGTAGGTGATGGCTAGTGGCGTTCTGTTATTTTCTTTGTTGGGCCTGTCCTGTAGTAGGTGGCTTCTGGGTACTCTTCTGGCTCTGTCAATCTGTTTTTTCACTTCAGCAGGTGGGTATTGTAGTTTTAAGAATGCTTGATAGAGATCTTGTAGGTGTTGATCTCTGTCTGAGGGATTGGAGCAAATACGGTTGTATCTTAGAGCTTGGCTGTAGACAATGGATCGTGTGGTGTGTCCTGGATGGAAGCTGGAGGCATGTAGGTAAGTATAGTGGTCAGTGGGTTTCCGGTATAAGATGGTGTTTATGTGACCATCGCTTATTAGCACAGTATTGTCTAGGAAATGGACCGCTTGTGTGGATTGGTCTACTCTGAGGTTGATGGTGGGATGGAAATTGTTAGTCTCTAAGATGCCACAAGTACTCCTGTTCTTTATCCCAGTTTTATTTATTTTTATAAATATATATTTAAATGTATGCCCACTGTCTGCTAAGTGGTTTTTTGTTTGTTTGTTTTTGGTGGAGTGTCTGTGGGTGAGGAAGACAGAAGAAAGCCACTTGAGGCTTATCGACTCTGGTGCCAGTTCTATGCTTGTCTCAGTATATTTTAGAGCAACTTGGGAATTTCTATAAAGATACACTGGCTAGCCCAAGGAATCATGGTACCAGCACAGAACAGCTGTGGCACTTTGGCCAGGACCCCTTCCCATTCCATATGCTAGGGGCATAAGAGATGACTATGCCTGCTAGGGATATCCCAATATTGGAGACATCTGATAGCTCTCGAATTCCTTTGCATCACAAGAGTGGCTCTGGTTACAGACTACAGGATTGAATTAAAACCTACGTCATAAAATAAGGTTAGGTATGTACAAGTAGTTACTAGAGCCTGAATTTTAACTAATACATATAAATTAAAAGTTTTTGAAAGTACAATCAAAACTTGTCTAGTTCACTCAGAGCTGTCTGAGAGCATCTGAGGAGCAAGAATTATTCTATAAAAATATACACCAAAATAATTTAAAAACCTTTTAGCAGTCTCCTTTTTCTCATCACCCAGAAGACCACAGGTTGGTATTTTATGTGTTCTGCCTTTTATG
Source organism: Mauremys reevesii (assembly GCF_016161935.1). Lineage (NCBI taxonomy): Eukaryota > Metazoa > Chordata > Testudines > Geoemydidae > Mauremys > Mauremys reevesii. The sequence continues at coordinate 88,702,713 of NC_052626.1, forward strand.
CATCTTCAGCCTAAATGGATGCTTAATTTAAAAAAAAAAAAAATCAGTGACAGAGTTTAAAATACATGCTCCTTTTTATAAGAAACTGGAGGAATGGTTTTTAAACTCTGAGCACTTAGGTGAAAAAATTACAGTCCCTGCAAAAATTACTTTATAGCTTGCACTTTGTCACGGTTTTCAGTCTCCAGCAGCATTTTTATCAGGACAATGAAAACATCAAAGGACCGTCATATTATCTTGCCTTAGATTGAATGGTTTTGGTACTTACCTTACAAGATGCAAAAATTCACATTATTAAAAGTCTGCAACATCAGGGAGACATGTAGCAGAACCACTTTAACACCACTGTAACTAGAGCTGAATGAATAATTGCTTTTTAGGTTTGGTGGCCAAACCAAAAAAATAATTGCAAACTAAAACTGATCCCCTCCCCCCGTTTTTCGTGCTGAAATGAAAAAGCAAAAAAAAAACCTCTCTTTGGTCAGTTCAAAATGGCATTTTGAAATGGTACAGGCTGATTCCTAACAGTTTGTTTGAAAAATTTCAAAACAAACCATTTTGACTTCTGATTTTTTTCCCCAGTTTTTATTCAGCAGAAACTATTCACTGAATTTGACCCCAATTTTCAAATAGTTTTGGTTGCACCAAAACAGCATTTTTTGGCAAATTTACTATTTGTTGAAAAAATTATGCCCATCTGTAACTGTAAAACTATTTCATAAGGTAATAATACAGTTTGCTTCAAAATAGAGTACTTAACATTTGGCCTTATTTATCCTCCCATGCTCTGAAATATTGCCTCAGGTAATTGTATACTTGTATTATCATTTAGTGAATTCATGTACAATAGCAAAGCATAGTCCAAGAACTCTGGTCATACTCAAGTTTTTGTCCAATATCCTAGTCTTGCTAATTATGAATCAACTGCAAAGAAGAGGATGAGATTTCTATCACTTTGCCCACACTAAAAAAAGGCACCAGGCTTTTGCAGACTATAGTCTCTATACACCCTCAAGTGGACACAAGTAGTTACTACAACTGAAAGTTAAAGTCAATTCATACCACTCCGTTTACAGAAAGAAGCTGGTCTCCACGTTTCAGTCCCCCATGTCTATCAGCTATACCGCCTGGGATAATTCGAGAGATATAGATTGGAGAGTTTTGCTCTTTGCCTCCCATAATGTTGAATCCAAGACCTTCTTCTGTTTTTGGCAGTTCAACAACTCTGGGATGTGAATGACCTTCACTGGCAGCAAATGCAGCAACTGTGGCCTATAAGAAACAAAACTATTTACTTTTTCTTAAAATCAGAATCTTAGAAAGTCTCCATCTCTTATAGTCAGGGGTGGTAAGCATTTGAAAAGGTTTTTGAGACAGACAATGAAGTAAAAATAATGTGTATCCTAGGTACCAACATCAGAATACGAAAATAAAGGGGCATTTTGAATTAAATAAAAACGAATGTCATTTGAAATAACAAGTCTTTCATATCTTGTTCATACAACTGACAGATTAACAGGTCAGATCAGAAGGAGACATCTAGATCACCCTTTCTGTGACAAACTATTACATTCTATTCTAGTTATAGTAAGACTTTTACCTTTGCTGTAGCATTAGCTCTCACTTCTGGGCTACTGCTGATGTCCACAGTTTCATATACGTGCTCATATACCTTTAGGACAAAGTTATTTAGTAGGTACATAATTTAATGGGAAAAATGAATAGATAGGTTTTCTGTTTAGATGGTGTGACAAATAATCTACTGTGTTAGATGTGTGACAAGAGATCAATACTTCTGCTACTACTCTCAAAATTGCATTTCCTAATTTACAGAAAGAAAGAGCATGTGCCTGAAAGAGAACAAATCTGCCCTATTGGAAAGACACCTCAAGCTGAGGCCATGTCTATACATAAAGCACTGTAATGGCACAGCTGTACCAACACAGCTGCGCTGCTGCAGCACGTCTGGTGTAGACGCAGTATGCTGCCAGGAGAGCTGTCCCATCGGCATAAAAAAATCCACCTTTGCGAGCAGCAGAAGCTCTCCTGCAGATATAGTGCTGTGCACACGAGCACTTATGTCAGTAAAAGCAGCAAAGAATCCTGTGGCACCTTATAGACTAACAGACGTATGGGAGCATGAGCTTTCGTGGGTATTCACCCACGAAAGCTCATGCCCCCATACGTCTGTTCATCCGACAAAGTGGGTATTCACCCACAAAAGCTCATGCTCCAATACGTCTGTTAGTCTATAAGGTGCCACAGGACTCTTTGCTGCTTTTACAGATCCAGACTAACACGGCTACCCCTCTGATACTGATGTCAGTGTAATTTATGCCACTCAAGGTGGAATATTCACACTCCTGAACGACAAGTTTTGTAGATATAGGTTGTAGCATAGACATAGCCTGAGACAGGACTGAGACAGTAAGTCACACCTTCCCCTGGGTCTACTGAATGGTCTATTCAAGCACAGTGAATATCACTGCTATCACTGAAACCAAAAGCGATAGTTGGATCTGCAACTACTCCCACCCACACACCTGGAAAAACCATTCCGAGTGCAGGTAAGGGAGTGAGAGCCTTGCGGAGATGCTAATTAATGCTAGAACAGAATGTTAATCATAAGGCGGAGACAGAAGAGCGTCACATTTGTATTGACTCACAGCTTGTCTTCATTACTTAAAAAAGATGCATTTTTTACCTCAGAGTAACTAATGCGCATGAGCTATCTCATAACAATACTGTGAAGACAAGACACTTTTGTTTTACTGCAAAGTAAACTCACAGAGGTCAAACTCTGGTGAGTTTACCTTGTGGTAAAAAAGTGTCTTGTCTTCACTGTGTCTTTACCTTGTGATAGCTCATGGGTTAGTTACCCTGAGGTAAAACACACAGCCTCCTCCCCACCCACTCCCCCCGCTTTTTTTTTAGTAGTGAAGACAAGCCCTCACTTGCACTTTAGAGTACAGGTGCTTGTAGCTGACAGGAAAGTCAGACCCTCAAGTTCTCTCTCCAAGAAAGGTGTGAATTGTTAACTGGCTTTCTGTAACCTAAGATAATATATCCTTATCTAGGTTATTCAGGGGCAAAATTTAAATCTAAGTATGTTAAGACAATTGTTCGTTTTGTTTTAAATCCTTTCCTACTTTTTTTTTTTAATAAAGAATTAAGCCCGAAAGTTTGCAGATAATAGATTTGAGGTCAGATTAAAAAGTAATTCAAAACGAACTCTTGTGACAGCTAGCTTTGTTCCTGCTCAGCAGGTACAACAGTACATGTTAGAAGCGGGCATATATCTGGTATTTTTGGTTGCTATTTGTTTATGCCAGGTTAACTTACCTCTCTCACAGCATTACAGAACTCACTTTGAAGGACCCTTTGCAAAGCCTGTAGTTTTTGTGGTGGTACTTCTCCACTCCTCTGTAATTTTTCCAGCAACTCAATAGCTCTGCAGATGTCTGGGGAAAGACAGAATATTGATATGATGAACACCTGACATTTACTCAGAGAATGTTCTTTTAGTGCGTTCATGCACACACATACACACCACTTTGTAAGTGAGAATTAAGGATGCTTACATGTGTTTCCTTTAACACAATCACTAAATACTACTGAGAAGACACCAGTTAATACATCAACATCCAGGCCCTCCCTCCAATGACTCCTTGCATATCTCATCTTCAAGATCCTCATATGTTGAAATCTACTTGTCCCGCTGATCCTTTGAATCCGTTCCTAGTTGCCTGTACCACTTTCCACGCCCCATCAATGTGTGCTTTTTATGGTCCCTGTCTCATCCTCCATTCTACTTTGTTTAAAATCAACATCAGCATTCACACATGGAAAGAGGAAGGGGACTACACAGGTAGAAAAAAAAGAATTGAGTAGAGGGGCTGGTATGGGTATACTGGGTAACAGTGCACACTGTTTCGGTTACCCTGATGATTTATCCACCCTCCACTAGTGGGGAGACCCACTGCCAACATAGCTTCCCAGTCACTGCATATCCTGTACTTCTGGCTTCCTTGCCTTCCTGGCTCTACCTGCCTCCCCAGTTACAGCCCCTACCAACCTCTGAGTCTTGTTGACTCTATGCCTCCCTTCTCTCCATATTTACCCGTGTTCAGACCCTCCATACTATTGTAATATTTTTTGTACAAGGCATGTCTTGTAAGGTATCATTTGAAAACTCATAATTTGCTGGTCAGTATCATCCTGATAAAATATGTGTGGAACATTGTATATAAAGTTATAAGATTTTCCTGTATGATATTATTAACACATGTTCCAACTCCCATAGCCCTCCCCAAACTAAGGTTAGCAAACAGGTCTATCCTAAACAAAGGAATGTGTACTCTGCTTAATTTGCATTTAAGTAGTAAACAGAGTCATTGGTCAGAGAGGGAAACAAAGAACACTCAAATGCATGAGAAAAAAAAGCAGCAGGGAATGTCCTTCCACATAGATTCTCTATCTCCGAGTGCCCAGCTGTAAATGTTTTTCAAGAGGGGGACAAGTACCCAAAGGCACCCCTCTCTGTCTCCCTACCCATGACACACACAGTACCTGAAGCGAAAAAGGAAGCCAGTGCTGGACTCTGGACAGAGTTTGGTTAGCAAGACTGCTGAAAGCACACAGTGAGAAACTTTGCTTGAATCTGAAATAGCTTGTTAAGGTAGGTATTAAGATGTTTTACTATCTTTATTTTTCTTGTAACCATTTCTGGCTTTTATGTCTCAGTACTTGTATTCTTTCTCTTAGTAGTTAATAAACATGTTTTATCTAATCCAGTGTGTTCAAGCTGAAGTGCCCGGGTAACGCCATTTGGGGTGACAAGTTATGTGCATATTATTCCCTTAAAGGAATAATGGACTTATAATATTTTGTATCTCTGGGAGAGGGCCGGGCAGTACAGGACAGATTTCTGGTAGAAATCTGAAACTGGGATATGTTTGGATGACCCTGCAGTATAAGCAAGGCTGGTGAGAGTAAAAAGTGTAACCCAAGTGTGGTTGGCAGGCCGCAGTTACATGTAGATGCTCAGGGTGTGGCTTGCAAGCTAGAAGGCTATTTGTGAGTGGCCCAGGTGAGAGCTACTTCACTAAGGCATTGTAAGGCACCCAAGGTTCCAGGGCAGGAGTAACACAACTGCTCATTAGTCTGGGTTGTACTCTGATATGTCACACCCACCCATCTCATCTATGATAAATATGGGCAATGGAAGTTCCTGTCTGGCAGATCTGAGATCAACTGTGAAAAACCACCAGGGCTTTGCTAGATGGAGAAATTACTTGTGTAGCAGAGCTACAAGTTTCACCTGCCAGACAACTTTGTACAAGCTTCCCTCACTACTTGCCTACATTGTTAAGGCTGAGACATGGTCAGAGGTGGCCAAGAGAATCTTACAGGAAAATTGCCTGAAAAAGCAAAGCTCATTGCTCTGCTTATTTTAAGTGGTGAAACCACCTATGGATTGTCTGAGGAGAGTTCTGGTCCAACTGACTGGGAGCACAGCTGACTAAGCTTAAACACTTCATAGGAAGCAGGTATGGACAGAGGAAGGGAAAGCAGCTAAGGTCTGTTACTGGGCGACACTGGCCCTTTAAGAGGGAGTAGGGCCAAAGCTGTGACTCATCAGCTCACTTCAACTGGGCTTAAAACGCTGATGAATCAAAGCTGCCCGATAGCACTGACAGAGAGATAGAGAAGGGCAGGTGAGAGCTGTCTGAGGAAGAACAGAGATCTAGGAAAGAGAAGCAGCAGCAGAAGAGAGCTGGTAGAAAGCCATTGAGAAGAGCAAGAAGTTGATGTTGAGGACTGGCCAGAGCTGTGGAAAACCTGCCAAGTTAAAGGAGAGCGTGTGCAGAAGTTCCTAGGAAGAACCACCAGCCTGGTTAGGAGAAGCTGAGCCCAAAACAAGAGTTGATGCTGGAGAGTGGATCTCAGAGCAGGAATATGACTCATAAGCAGAGGGGCCTGGGTGTTTGGAACACTGTGGGAAGAACTCCTTGCAGCAGGCTTGAGTGGAGGTCTGCAGGAAGCTCAGCTCAGAATATTCCCTGAGCTGGGGTATGACTCTCAGACAGGGAAGCTTGGCTGAGTGGAACAGTGTGGAGAGTTCTTTTGCAGGAGCCCTGACTCAGGGCTATGGACGAGACTTATGGGAGAGAAGCAGGTCTTGGAACTCTCAGGCAGAAGGCCTGGAGAGCGAGGCCCTGGAACAGCAGCTGAATGAACAGTGAAGAAGTGGTTACGGACTCTCAGATGGGTGACCTGGGAATCATGACCTTTGAATGGGACTGAAGAGCTGCTGGACTGCAACCTTCTTTTACTTCAGGGTTTCGGAAGGATGGTTTTATCATGAATTCTGTGGACTATTGCTGCTATACAGCACCATTCACTAGGGACAGAGACAGATAAAAATAGCTCTCTCTCCTTTCTGGGGACAAGATGCTACACAAAGCAATTGTTACATGGGAGAAGACAATGACATTTAAAAAAATGAATCTTTTTTCCTTTTCCTATTTAAGTGGCAGCAGACATTTAACAAGTTTATGATTGCTTTCACAGAATGCATACACCCTTCCAGTTTTACAAGTACCACAGGCGGCAAAGATCAGAAGTTTTTCCTCATGCAAATCTACATATACACAGTACGTTACAGTTTTATTTATAAACTGTTAATTCAACCACAAATGCAATAACTTTTACACAGGCTTAAAGGAATTTAGTTATAGGGAGAAATTAGGCAGAGAATGATAAAACTGATTTTTAAAGTCAGTTGATAGCTCCATTTTTTTCAAACAAAGCTTACACAGCATAGGGTGAAAGAGTACCTGAAAAGTTAGATTATTTTCTTTATGACACAGGCAGACCAGAGGCCAGCTCTTGCCAAGGATTTAGGCCGCAGCTAAGCACTGACAAAGTCATTGCTGGAAACCAGTTCAGCTCACCTGCGTGTTAGTATGATTAAATTGAGTACTGGACTTGTAACTATCTGTCTGGACTTTATGAATTACTAGTAAATTGCTAAATGTATTAATCCTACTTATAATGTCTGTATCCTGTGCTATAAAGGTAATACTTAAAGTATTAGCTATATAGTTCAGAACATAACCCACCAAACAAGAAAAAACTTCACCTAGTACTAAATCCCTATGAAAGATAGTCCTTCCTTACGGGCAAGAGGAAATATCAAAACTAAATGGGCCATTGTGGAACATCACAATACAAAATTTTGCTAAGTGTTCTTGCACAGGCTAGGTGCAAAAGGGCTCATCCCATCATCTTGAATTCTGGAAGAAGGAAAAAAAGATAGTGAACCAGAAAATTTCTCATCTCTTTGCTGTTTGAATTCTGACAGGGCTGGAGCTAGGAAACCGATGCAGAGATCCCACATGGTCAACCTGGGTTAGCCCTAATAGACATTCAGTGCTGACAAATTGGTACAAGTGTGTCACCTTTTGGAACCGTAGATGGTAACGTGTGTGTGTGTGTCTCTCTCTCTCTCTGCATTAACCTGTAAATAATTCATTTATTTTTCCTGGTCAATAAATCCTTAGTTTGGCTACAAGCAGTTGTCTTTGGTGTGATATCTAAGGTACCTATTAACCTGCGATAAATGACTCATCTCTGGGGAGTGGAAGCAACCTGAATCTTTTGTGATCTTGGTGCATGCCAACCAACTATCATTAAATCCAGCTTGCCTGGGAGATAAGATAGACTGGAGTGCCCAAGGAGACTGTTTGCGACTCCATGGTAGGACTGTTATAGCACTTCAGGGATTCATATTTGTTACTGGGTTGGTGAAATCTAATTACTCCTGGGGGAATTGTGCACCAAAAAATTAAAAAATTCTGTGCAAAAGTTAAAATCTGCAAATGTTATTTGTCAAAATAATACTACATCATCAGACCAGTTTCAATTATTTTGTTAATTTATTTCAAAATACCTGTCAGCAAGAATGTCTGTAACAATACAGACACACACAAAAGTTCCCTCAGGAGTAGAGAGCTAAAGAAACCCCTATGACAACCCAGTTCCTATTTCTCTGCCCCCCTGCCTCCCCTCAGACACTCATGAACCTGATGAAAGGGCTTTTGTTGTTTGTTTTTCCCAAAAAGCTCAGAAGATAGACTAGACAGTTTGGATCTTCTCTGGTAAGGTATTCCACAGTGGTTGGGGTAGAACCAGGTAACCCACATCCTGGCTGAGTGCTCTCAGCACTGGACTATTAGTATAAGGTGGCATATGGGCAGCAGGACCAGCACCGTCCCCCGATGAGCTTACCGGCTTCTATGATCCCACACGTGGGTTATGTCTACACTAGAGAGCTTACAGCTGTACCAATGCAGCTGCGCTGCTGTAAGATCTCTCTTGTAGCCACTCCCAGAGCGATGGGGCCACTGAAACGAGCACCAGGAGAACTCGGGTCCCGCTGTCCGCGCACAGGGAGCCGCCGGGCACCTCGGGGCTCGCCCCGCCCGGGAGTGTCACTGAACTGCCGCAGCCAGGGGGGGGGGGGCAGCCAGGGCTCCGCCCCGTCGAACCGCGACAGCCCAGCGGCGCTGCCCGGCTCCACTCCCCGTCAGGAACGCGGGGAGCCGGGCAGCGTCCCGCCCGCAGCTCCCGGCCGGGGGGGGTGTGTGTGTGGGGGGGGGAGCAGCGTCACCCCCGCGCGCTCACCTCTCTCCAGCCGCACAGGCTCCCCCAGCGCCGCCATCTTCCCCTCGCTCGCGCCCGCACCCGGAAGTGACGCGCGCGGGGAGGGAGAGGGCGTTAGGGGGCGGGGCTGGTCTCCCAGCGCGACCTCGTGCGTCTGTGTCCGCGCGCCGTGGCCCCTGCTCGCCCCCCGCCGGCTTGGGTGCCCCACCCCCGGGTCCAGGCCCTGCGGGGTTCGCTCCCCGGAATCCATCCCAGCGCCGGGGCGGGCGGGAGGCTTCGCACCCGCCCCCCCGCGCGTGCCCTGAGTAGCGCGGGGCGGCGGGGGAGGCACCCGGCGCAGGCTGCTGCCGTGCCAGCCCCCGCGTGCCGTGCACCCCAGCGCAGGGTGCGTGATGCGCTCTGTGTGTGCTGCTTGTCTGCCATCCATTTAATCTGTGTGGGGGGCCAGGGCCTTGCGTGGTGCTTGTGTGTTGTTAAAATGATCTAAGCAAGGGGTACAAGTAGGACGAACTCAGTGCGTGCCTTTACTTTTATGTAAGTGCGCGTGGGACTGCCCAGAGGGCCCGTAGTTTCTATGTTGTTAATTTAATCTAAGTGCATTATTCTCTGTGTTTGATTTTTGCTTTGAAAGAATAGTTGTGTTCACTGAAGGACCTTTTTCACTCGGGCATGCTCAGTTCTGGGATTCATTATAAGGTTGTCACTCCTCTTATAATGAGGGAGGCTGCTATGTGTGGTTCACAGCCGTTTAACATGAATGGAAATGGTTTGCGTTTTGCAAGTGAACAACGTCAATGCTTATGGACATGTTTTGAGTCAGAAAAAATGTTTTAGCAGCTGGGACTGTAAAGGTTATAGAACATGTCTGGAATAAGATCCAGATGTTTATATTTCATAATGTCACTTGAAACTGCTTGTTCTGCTGCCCCAGTAGTGACTGAAATGTTTAGGAGCCTTCAGGTGACATTTGCACAGCAATGTTTATTGAACATGGCAGATTTTCATAAACATTTCTAAAATTTAAGATATATATTCAATATATGAATAAAATACATTTTAAATAGCTCTTGAAAGTAAATATTTTGTCAATTCACACACTCATGATACACCATCCTTCATACAGTCCCATTATTGTGATTTGACTATGTTCAAACCTAATGTCATATTATGAAACTAACAACATCTGAAAAGCATAATTCTGTTGACTTTCCACCAGCATAGTCCTGTAGAACTTTTTGCCCCTGGAAATGTGCAGTGATTTATAGCTTCTGTACAGGTGACAAGAGAAAAAAAGTTTGTGTCCCTGGGTCGTTTTTTTTTTTTTTTTTTTTTTTTAATGTCAGTCTTAAAGGTTTACTGGTCTTTGTCAGTCTGAAAGATTTACTGGTCTTTGTTTACTTGCTTGCTTTTTCTTTTCCATCTGATTATTTACTTTAGAAATTCAGGTCTTGATTACACAGGAAACTCCATGAATGATGGGAAGACTAGTGGGATTATGAAATAACAAGAGACTGAAAGACAAGCAATTGAAGGGAATGAGAAACTTAATCAGACTGCCTAAAACTTTTTAAAATGTGGTTTTCTTAATGCCTGTTTAACTCAAAAGCCTGAGAAACATATGAGAGAATATAAATCTTTGGTAAAAATGTAATAAAATAAAAAGTTGTGAAAGCTCACAGTACACATTTGAAAGCTTTAAGGGGTTTTCCAGGAAAACTAGGAAATCCCGGATTTGAATTTCTGATATTTATAAAGTAGAAACATGGAGGGGAACACCCCCACACACCTTCTACTTTCTGTATAAGCCTCCCTCCATAAGGCCTAAATACATTTTTTCTTTAGCAAGTCACCTTTAAGCTTGTTCCTATATTTCTGAATGATTTCCAGCATTTTTATAATATGTTGAATGTTATAGAGTTAGCAATTATGAAGTGAAAATGTTTTTGTGAATTCTCTTTTTTTGAGAAAATAGTAAAAGTATTTGTATAAAAAATAACCACTTTTACAATTGATAAGCCTGACACATCCACTATAAGGAGTTTAGCTATTGAGTCTGCAGTGTGGTGTAGTTTGTTCAGGGTGTACACATGACAGGTGGACACAAGAACTTCAGAATTTAGATGAGAGAATATCTGTGCCACTCTGTCATGGAAAGAGTTGGGGAAAAATGAATGAAATAAAATGTAATAAAATAAAATGTAAAAGGGCAGGTGAAAAATACCAGACCTATTCAGTTTAGTAGGATTGTTGATGGCAGGCATGGACAACTGAAGATCAGATTTATAAGATCCTCTGCTGTTTCTCTGCCTAACATATGGGCACTTAAAAAATACAGCGGTTGAAAATATAGTTAAAAAAGCTTCCTTCGGTATAGATTCAAATATACACCAACTTCCCTTTCTTCTATCTGTGTAATTGCTTCAGTTAGTTATGTTGCAGCTACTCTCTCACTCAAGGATATACTTTTGAAAAAGGGAAGGCATTTTCCAAAAGTGAGGCATTTTTGTGAACAGAAATGTATTTGCAATATTTTATCTGCACTTGCAAATGTAGCTACCATGGTAAAAGCTATTTGGCCTGATATACAGAGATGCTGAGCAATGTTAACACTGGTCTACAATTTTTGAGAAGTCTTCTGCTTCAGAGATAAAATGTGCTATTTATTATGTATTTTGATGTGCTGAATTCAAATATGACAATTAAAACAACTGATTGGCTACTGTTTCTAAGAAATTTAAGTTTTTACATTTTATGTCTATGTATATTGTGTAGATAGTAGAGTTTTAATCATAAATTGTAAACCTAGGTCTTTTCATGTGTTTATGGTTGCTTTACATGATAATATTTCACCTGTCCTGTTTATGTAACACTTTAAAAATCAGCAAAAGGGTTATCTAACTAAAATTTATTATGAAACAAAAGGCAAAAAACTATTATGTACATAGTTTAGTCCTGTTCAGTGTCTACTCGGCGCTTCTTGGCTTGTCTCTTGTATTCATTAAATGGAGCATCTCTTGTCACTGTCCAGCAATAGTCTGCAAGCATTGATGGGCTCCATTTGCCCTGATAGCGTTTCTCCATTGTTGCAATGTCCTGGTGAAATCACTCGCTGTGTTCGTCGCTCACTGCTCCGCAGTTCGGTGAAAAAAAATCTAGATGAGAGTGCAAAAAATGTATCTTTAGTGACATGTTGCAACCAAGGCTTTTGTATGCCTTGAGGAGGTTTTCCACCAACAACCTGTAGTTGTCTGCCTTGTTATTTCCAAGAAAATTTATTGCCACTAACTGGAAGGCTTTCCATGCCATCTTTTCCTTGCCACGCAGTGCATGGTCAAATGCATCATCTCGAAGAAGTTCACGAATCTGAGGACCAACAAAGACACTTTCCTTTATCTTAGCTTCACTTAACCTTGGAAATTTTCCACTGAGGTACTTGAAAGCTGCTTGTGTTTTGTCAATGGCCTTGACAAAGTTCTTCATCAGACCCAGCTTGATGTGTAAGGGTGGTGGTAAAATCTTCCTTGATTCAACAAGTGGTGGATGCTGAACACTTTTCCTCCCAGGCTCCAATGACTGTCGGAGTGGCCAGTCTTTCTTGATGTAGTGTGAATCTCTTGCACGACTATCCCATTTGCAGAGAAAACAGCAGTACTTTGTGTATCCAGTCTGCAGACCAAGCAAGAGAGCAACAACCTTCAAATCGCCACAAAGCTGCCACTGATGTTGGTCATAGTTTATGCACCTCAAAAGCTGTTTCATGTTGTCATAGGTTTCCTTCATATGGACTGCATGACCAACTGGAATTGATGGCAAAACATTGCCATTAAAGCTGTTTTACTGCATAAGACTCGGCTTCGATGAATCATAGAATCATAGAATCTCAGGGTTGGAAGGGACCTCAGGAGGTCATCTAGTCCAACCCCCTGCTCAAAGCAGGACCAAACCCAACTAAATCATCCCAGCCAGGGCTTTGTCAAGCCTGACCTTAAAAACCTCTAAGGAAGGAGATTCCACCACCTCCCTAGGTAACCCATTCCAGTTCTTCACCACCCTACTAGTGAAAAAGTTTTTCCTAATATCCAACCTAAACCTCTCCCTCTGCAACTTGAGACCATTACTCCTTGTTCTGTCATCTTCTACCACTGAGAACAGTCTAGATCCATCCTCTTTGGAACCCCCTTTCAGGTAGTTGAAAGCAGCTATCAAATCCCCCCTCATTCTTCTCTTCTGCAGACTAAACAATCCCAGTTCCCTCAGCCTCTCCTCATAAGTCATGTGCTCCAGCCCCCTAATAATTTTTGTTGCCCTCCGCTGTACTCTCTCCAATTTATCCACATCCTTCTTGTAGTGTGGGGCCCAAAACTGGACACAGTACTCCAAATGAGGCCTCACCAGTGCTGAGTAGAGGGGAATGATCACATCCCTCGATCTGCTGGAAATGCCCCTACTTATACAACCCAAAATGCCATTAGCCTTCTTGGCAACAAGGGCACACTGTTGACTCATATTCAGCTTTTCGTCCACCGTAACCCCTAGGTCCTTTTCTGCAGAACTGCTGCCCAGCCATTCGGTCCCTAGTCTGTAGCAGTGAATGGGATTCTTCCGTCCTAAGTGCAGGACTCTGCACTTGTCCTTGTTGAACCTCATCATATTTCTTTTGGCCCAATCCTCTAATTTGTCTAGGTCCCTCTGTATCCTTTCCCTACCCTCCAGCGTATCAACCACTCCTCCCAGTTTAGTGTCATCTGCAAACTTGCTAAGGGTGCAGTCCACACCATCCTCCAGATCGTTTCCGACCCTTGGAGCACTCCACTTGATACCGGCTGCCAACTAGACATGGAACCATTGATCACTACCCGTTGAGCCCGACCATCTAGCCAGTTTTCTATCCACCTTACCGTCCATTCATCCAGCCCAGACTTCTTTAACTTGCTGGCAAGAATACTGTGGGAGACTGTATCAAAAGCTTTGCTAAAGTCCAGAAATAGCACATCCACTGCTTTCCCCTCATCCACAGAGCCGGTTATCTCATCATAGAAGGCAATTAGATTAGTCAGGCATGACTTGCCCTTGGTGAATCCATGCTGACTGTTCCTGATCACTTTCCCCTCCTTTAAGTGGTTCAGAATTGATTCCTTGAGGACCTGTTCCATGATTTTTCCAGGGACTGAGGTGAGACTGACTGGCCTGTAGTTCCCTGGATCTTCCTTCTTCCCTTTTTTAAAGATGGGCACTACATTAGCCTTTTTCCAGTCACCCGGGACCTCCCCCGATCGCCATGATTTTTCAAAGATAATGGCCAATGGCTCTGCAATCTCATCGGCCAACTCCTTTAGCACCCTCGGATGCAGCGCATCCGGCCCCATGGACTTGTGCTCGTCCAGCTTTCCTAAATAGTCCCGAACTACTTCTTTCTCCACAGAGAGCTGGTCACCTCCTCCCCATACCGTGCTGCAGAGTGCAGCTGTCTGGGAGCTGACCTTGTCTGTGAAGACAGAGGCAAAAAAAGCATTGAGTACACTAGCTTTCTCCACATCCTCTGTCACTAGGTTCCCTCCCTCATTCAGCAAGGGGCCCACACTTTCCTTGACTTTCTTCTTGTTGCTAACATACCTGAAGAAACCCTTCTTGTTACTCCTAACATCTCCGGCTAGCTGCAACTCGAAGTGTGATTTGGCCTTCCTAATTTCACTCCTGCATGCCTGAGCAATACTTTTATACTCCTCCCTGGTTATTTGTCCAACCTTCCACTCCTTATAAGCTGTTTTTTTGTGTTTAAGACGAGCAAGGATTTCACTGTTAAGCCAAGCTGGTCGCCTGCCATATTTACTTTTCTTCCTACACATCGGGATGGTTTGTTCCTGCAACCTCAATAAGGATTCTTTAAAATACAGCCAGCTTTCCTCGACTCCTTTCCCCATCATGTTATTCTCCCAGGGGACCTTGCCCATCAGTTCCCTGAGGGAGTCGAAGTCTGCTTTTCTGAAGTCCAGGGTCTCTGTTCTACTGCTCTCCTTTCTTCCTTGTATCAGGATCCTGAACTCTACCATCTCATGGTCACTGCCTCCCAGGTTCCCATCCACTATTGCTTCCTCTACTATTTCTTCCCTGTTTGTGAGCAGCAGGTCAAGAAGAGCTTTTCCCCTAGTTGGTTCCTCCAGCACTTGCACCAGGAAATTGTCCCCTACACTTTCCAGAAACTTCCTGGATTGTCTGTGCACCGCTGTATTGCTCTCCCAGCAGATATCGGGGTGATTAAAGTCACCCATGAGAACCAGGGCCTGTGATCTAGCAACTTCTGTTAGTTGCTGGAAGAAAGCCTCGTCCACCTCATCCCCCTGGTCCGGTGGTCTGTAGCAGACTCCCACCATGACATTACCCTTGTTGTTCATACTTCTAAATTTAATCCAGAGACTCTCAGGTTTTTCTGCAGTTTCATACTGGAGCTCTGAGCAGTCATAGTGCTCTCTTACATACAGCGCAACTCCCCCACCTTTTCTGCCCTGCCTGTCCTTCCTGAACAGTTTATATCCATCCATGACAGTACTCCAATCATGTGAGTTATCCCACCAAGTCTCTGTTAATCCAATTACATCATAATTCCTTGACTGTGCCAGGACTTCTAGTTCTCCCTGCTTGTTCCCCAGGCTTCTTGCATTTGTGTAATCAATGAAGAGTCTCCACTCATCTGGATCGTGAACGATGTTGAGGGCTGCCATCACACCATCGATGTTGTTGCAGGCTACAAGATCACCTTCCATGAAGAAGAATGGGACAAGATCCTTTTGACAGTCACGGAACATGGAAACCCTAAGATCACCTGCCAGGAGATTCTACTGCTGTAGTCTGGAGCCCAACAGCTCTGCCTTACTCTTGGGTAGTTCCAAATCCCTGACAAGGTCATTCAGTTCACCTTGTGTTATGAGGTGTGGTTCAGAGGAAGAGGATGGGAGAAAATGTGGGTCCTGTGACATTGATGGTTCAGGACCAGAAGTTTCATCCTCTTCCTCTTCCTCGTCTGACTCAAGTGAGAATGATTCTGGTGAATCAGGAACCGGCAGTCCTTCTCCGTGGGGTACTGGGCGTATAGCTGATGGAATGTTTGGATAATGCACAGTCCACTTTTTCTTCTTTGACACACCTTTCCCAACTGGAGGCACCACGCAGAAGTAACAATTGCTGGTATGATCTGCTGGCTCTCTCCAAATCATTGGCACTGCAAAAGGCATAGACTTCCTTTTCCTGTTCAACCACTGGCAAAGATTTGTTGCACAAGTGTTGCAGCATATGTGTGGGGCCCACCTCTTGTCCTGATCTCCAATTTTGCAGCCAAAAGAAAGGAGATAGGCTTTCTTAACCATAGTGGTTATACTGAGCTTTTGTGATGCAAAAGTCACTTCACCACAAACATAGCAGAAGTTATCTGCACTGTTCACACAAGTACGAGGCATCTCTGCTCACTTTGGCTAAACAGAAATGTGTCCCTTTGCAAAATCAAACACTGACAAATAAGAGAGCACGACACTGTATGATTTCTAGAGCTGATATAGGGCAATTTGTTCAGCAGAGTGACGTAAGCTTCGTTATGATTGCATCATCCATGACTTCTAGGAATAACATGATGCAATCATATCATGTATGACGCAATACCAGCTTCAGATTGCATCATTCATTGTTTCGCCTAAAAAGCAAGTACTGTCCAAACCCAGTCATAGATTTATTCATAGATCCAGTCAAAGATGTATTTTAGTCAATTCTGGTTTAAATTGAGATCCCTTCCCTTTATAACTCACTTATCCTCCACCATTCCCAAGTCAAGGGTCGTATATACTGACCCAATAGCGTAACTTGAAAACTAGAGCCAATCAACAATTTTAAGCATCATTTTCGTTCTCAGTGACCCAGAATTAGTAAAGTTTGACTACATTTATTTCAGAAGCATTTTGGCTGTAGAGCAGTGATTGGAGCTGCAGGTGCTCAGTACCTATGAAAATCAGACCATACTATACCTATTAACAGAAGGTGCACTTGAGACAGAGGCAGTTGGATCACATTTTTTAAAATGGAGGCATACGGTCTGTGTACAAGAGAATGTGCTATTACTTTGATTATCTATGTAAATAGGACACGCTGTACAAGTGGCTAATTAGGTGTCATGTTCTGATCACCCATTCTGCATACAGTTATGGTAAATGCATGTGCTTTATCATCAATCAGTTAATGGCAATGCAGGTTAACATGGTGCTTTACACACACAGAAAAAAATATTCTCTGCCTGAAAGGGTATACAGTCTAAATTACAGTCCACATATATTTTCATGCATGATGAAACCTTCCCTTTAAAAAATGTAGCCCTTGTGCTTTATTTCAGAAAGCACATTAGCTGTTAATATAAAACTAGCTACAGCATCTGCTATGCTCACAGTTGCTGAAGTGATAAATGCCATCACCACTATGTTTCCTACTGCCCCACAGCATAGAAGGGTCTCATTTGAACAAGAGTGAGGGTCTGGTGGTTGAATTCTTGGAAGTAGTACATCTAGGAGCTCAGATGTTGAATGAGGGCATTTTCCATTTGGAGGCAGAGGATAGCAGTTGCTGGTGAAGAGCAGCAAATCCAAAATTAGCAGGGATAAACAGGAATCATTTGTTAACCTCAGCCCCATAAACCACTTTAAAAACTATTTTAGATACATTGTCACTTCTGCTCCAGCTATAAATAGCAACTAACTATTCCAGCTTCCAACACTCAAAGCAGTACAGGTCTCTTGCAATTTACGCGCATTTAACATGCGCAATTTCAACTTTACACGTATGGCTGGAGGGGGGGGGGCGTGGCCTCAAGATTTAAAGTTCCTGGGGCACCAGCTGTGGCTGGGAGTCCTAGGGCCTTTAAATCACCCAGGGGGCTCCCAGCTGCAGAGGTGGCTGGTAGCCCCTGTGGCGAATTAAAGGGTCTGAGGCTCCCGCCACCGTGGAGCTCCGGGCGCTTTAAATGCCAGCCCCAGCCCGGCTGCCAAAGCTGTGGGCGGGATTTAAAGGGCTCCTCCAGGCTCCCCGGGAAGCCCGGTGGAGCCCTTTAAATCCCGCCCGCAGCTCCGGGGCCGGGGCCAGCATTTAAAGGGCTCCACCAGGCTCCCTGCCATGGCGGGAAGCCCAGCAGAGCCCTTTAAACCCTGCCTGCAGCTCCGGCGGCCGGGCCAGGGAGGCATTTAAAGGGCGTCAGGGAGCCCGGTGGAGCCCTTTAAATGCCCCCCCCCGGGCCCAGCCGCCGGAGCTGCGAGCAGGGTTTAAAGGGCTTGGGGATATAATTTTGACTATACACGGTTTTCGCTTTACGTGATAATCGCAGAACGGAACCCCCGCCTAAGATAAGATTTGCCTGTATTTTGCAATCTCCTACTGCAGGTCCCAAAAAATGTTTCCCAAACTATGAGGTATCCTGTGTGGGAGTGGTAAAATATGCTTGCATAGGTGTAGCTGGGGGTATGGAAGATGTATAACATAGAAAGTCTATATATTTTGTATATTATAGGTATGTATGAAAATATGTTTGGATGACACTGTATCAGGCGAGACTGTGGATTTCTGTCGTGAGGGCCTCTCTGGGTATGTCATCTCCACAGAGTTAACCTGGGTAACTGGCAACTAAGTCCGAGCACCCAGGTTAGACCAGGCCATGTATGAGTAGCCACACTGCAAACCCATACCTGAGTTACTGAGCCTTCACTAGTATTGTGTCCGTCATGTGTCGTTGCCAAGACGTTGGAGGCACATCCTATTGTTCTTTCATGCTGCAGTAAGATGAGCTGCTCTCTGAATTTTTCCCCCATGTATTGTGGGAGAACTTGCTTGTCTTTCTGGGCGTTTTTGGGGAACTGTGGGAAGGCATTGGAAAACTATGCACAGCCCAAGCGAAAACGGAACCCTGGCTTTAACCCATAGCTCTAGCTATGTCAACTAGCCCAGGCTGAAAGCACAATTAAATTTGGGTGAGAGGTTTTAGTGTAGTGATGGGAGACAGGTTAGGGAAACACCAGGGTAAAAACATGAACTAACTCTGCAATGAAGACATACTTATATTGGAATGTGTATCCGCTTTGGGTGACATTTTTCAGTTTAGCAGAAACCTCTTTCCAAACAAAGCTCAACAACAACAACAACAACACTCTTATACCAGAATAATCCCTGTAGTGGCACTGTATTACTGCTATAACTATATTGGGTTAAATTGAAAATATGAAGTAATTACAAGAAGGTATGAAAAGACTCTTCAGACCTTGTAGTAATCACATTAAGGCACAGTTCTAAGATTTTATAATCACAAAGACCTTTCCAAACTTGCAGCAATGCTGCTTAATGTAGTTACCTGATGTGCTGATAGAATTTACTATGTGCCTAAAACACACACACACATTTACATTGACATAAATCTGAAGGGTCCTGAAGCACTTTTCAAACTGATAACCAATTCTTGCAGTTCTAACTTAAAGGAAATGCCAGTTGACTTAGAGGGACATTTGCCTGACTAACGACTGTAGAGTGCGTGCGCGCACACACACACACACACACAGAGAGGGGCTGGCAGCCATCTAGCACATAACACACCAATATGGCGAAGGGAAATTATGGCCAACAGTAAATACCAGAGCACACCCAATTCTTATAAAAAAGAAGTGCCCTGGAATCTTTACAGTCCACATAGAGCAAACAACCTGAACGGTTGCTTTGGAAGGCTAAATTAACCATGGTAGGACTTTAAATTATGATTCCAGTCAGTGAAGAGAATCTAAGAATTGGATTTGGACCATTAAGATATCTGTTTTGGCTCGGCACAACCATAATAGTAAAGTTTTATTGCTTAAATACAGCTGAATTTAATCCTTAAAATCTTTGGCAGCTGCATTAGTGTTTGAATTTTCAGCTGTAGCTTGACCCATTGGCAGAGCCCAGAAGGAGTTTCATGGTCTGCCACATGCTGATTGCTGTTCTCTCCTGTCACAGTCCTCAGCTTTGTACATGATGTCACACAACATGTTCCATGATTTGTTATCGATACACTTACAGATTGCCAGGCCTCATGATACAGAGCAGATTTTTTCTTTGTTACATGTGACAATGTGCATCATGATCAATCTCTTACACACTGATTGATTTTGTTTGTAGGAGTCATCCACCATTTTCATCTGTGTCACACGATGTTTCTCCTGATTAATTTTTTACAGAGTCTGGCTGGCACAAGTTCAAACAAAGTTTTTGTAGTCACTTCTGGCAAGCATGGAAGCATGCAGCAGACATATGGAAGGACCTTGTTGTTTTTCCACTGTTTAGAATTATGATTTTTTTCCTGTTTGTGCAGATGAAAATGCCATTTATTGATAATGCTGACACAAGAAGTAAAACTAGAATTCCAGTTAACTCCCCCAAACAATTTGTTTAGCACTTTGTATTCCCTGCTTGATCTTAAAAAAGGAACACGCTCAATAGTGTATTACAAGTATGTAAGAGCCCTTTTGGTATATATAAAAGGGGTCTATATATTTTGAAAGTGTGTATGCATTGAGACAAAGCCTAGCCTTGTTCTATGGTATCCTACGTGCACATTCAGCACACACACACAACTGCACTCATTGAGACAGCTGTTGCTCCATTACCTTGTATATAGGACAACATTCTACTGCTGTCTAGTAAACAAAGACAACAGAAAAACAACACAAAGAAATACCTTAATATTTAACTCCATTAAAAATCGAGAACACACACTTGATTCTCTGTCCCCATTTGTGTATGGATGATGGTCCAAACTTTAATCATGTTCTGCTCTCATACAGAACTACTATTACTATTCAGAACACTGAAGGCATGTAGTGAACAAAGCACTAACTGAACAGTGAGTTTAAAAAGATAGTGAAGGAGGTAGCAGTTTACTATCTATCCCAGGGATGGGCAAACTTTTTGACCTGAGGGCCGCATCGGGTTTTGGAAATTGTATGGAGGGCTGGTTAGGGGAGGCTGTGCCTCCCCAAACAGCCAGGCGTGGTCCAGTCCCCTCCCTTTATCCGACTCCCCCTGCTTCTCACCCCCTGACACACACACCCCAGGACTCCTGCCCTGGACAGCCCCCCACCCCGTTCCCTGATGGTCCCCCTGGAACCTCCCACTTCCTGTCCCCTAACCGCCCCTGATCCCCTGCCCGCTCCCCGCTGCCCCATCCAACCCCTCCTCTCATTCCTGACTGTCCCCACAGGACTCCTGCCCCCATTCAACCCCCCTGTTCCCTGCCCTCTGACTGCCCTGACCCCTATCCACACCCCTGTCCTCTGTGACCACCACCACCCCAAGCTCCCCTGCCCTCTATCCAACCCCCTGCTCCCTGTCCCCTTACTATGCTGCCTGGAGCACTGGTGGCTGATGGCGCTACAGGCTGAGTCTCTGCAGCTGTGCTGCCCCAGGAGCTCACAGCCCCGCCACCCAGAGCATTGCACAGGTAGCGCAGTGAGCTGAGGCTGTGGAAGAGGGGACACAACCGGGGAGGGGCTGGGGGCTAGCCTCCTGGGCCAGGAGCTCAGGGGCCGGGCAGGAGGGTCCCGTGGCCAGATGTGGCCCACGGGCTGTAGTTTGCCCACCTCTGATCTATGCTGAATGATGTAGAGGTCCTTTGGAAAAGACCAGAATTATATGCTATTATGTATACATAACGTTGTGCAGGCATCTTTGGCATTTTCTGATTTTGGAGTGCTTCACTGGGCAATCTCTTTTTGTTCTTTTAACAGTTTTGTATGCTATCTTATCTTACTTTAGCAAAGGTTAGCTGGACACTTTGAAGATTTGGAGGTGTAGTTTAAAAAAGAATTAGTATAGGAAAGATTCACAAGTCTTCATTGTCCTTTGGGATTTGTTCTCTTTCCACCCACACAAGGGTTTTTCAGTTAATCCCTGTGGCTCTTTTACAGTTAAAGTGCAGCTCACGGTGCACTCCCCCCTCCGCCCCCATTCTCCACCTACCTGGGAGTGGGGAAGCTAAGGACTTCTGCCTTGAAGTGGGGTAGGGGCTTCTCTGCCCAGTGGGGAGGGGGTCTTAGGGCTTCCGCCCCACAGGGCACACCTGCCAGGGCTCATGGCTTCAGCAGGAGCAGGGCTGAAGCCCTGAGCCCGGCAGATGCTTCCTGCAGGGCTGAGGCCCCAGCTCTCGAACATCTGAAGATTGTTGTATGCACCTTGGAGCGTCGGTAAATTTGGCCACTCCTGGAATAGATTATATATCCTTAGGATTATGATTAAAATATTCTTTATTGAGAAAAGTTAGGGAAACAAATAGCTCAGAATTAAGAAATATTGCATTGTATATCATTATGCAACACAAATTTTGCTGTTTCTCATCCTTTGAGAATATCTATGCTGAACAGATGAACTGTTACGATGATCAGCATGGGCCATCATAAAGAATTAGCATCTGTGCAGTACAGGATCTTCTGTGTATTTGGACTGGAATTTAATTCCACCTTTTGGCTGTCTTCCCTCTGCACTGAACTTCTCTCAGAGAAAAAGAACAACAGAACATTGACATTCTCAAGCTGAGTTCGAGACTTTCCATTGACTTCAAGGGGCTTTGGATCAGGCACTTTTGGTTCCAGACACAGGCTATTCCCATATATACATTCAAATGCAACCATCTGAGACAAATCTCCACAGGATCAGAAAAGTCTGTAGAAAGCAGTGGTTTAGCGCCTGGAATCTGGAAGTGGTACTGTGTATATTACTGTGGCCTATACACTAAAGGTTTCAACCCAGCTCTGCTGAAGTAACTGAAGGAATCCCATTGACTTCAGTGGAAGTTGGATCAGACCCCAGGAGACCAGTCAAGTTAAGCAAGATGGTTCCTGCTCCCATCCCATGCAAGTCAGGCAATGCTAACATAATTCAGATATATCTTCAGGGTGCAAGACTGAAGAACAGATGGACTTGACTATATAACTATATATGGGTAACACATTTCTGGCTTCATTCAGAAATAATTTCAGTGCTTCTGGCCAAAACTGAAGTATAAATAAAATTTCTCAAAGGTCTTACTGTTATAAAATGGATACAAACAGATAATATAACATTAAAATGACACTATCAAACTGTTTAGGCCCAGACTGAAGTCAGCATCTTCCAGGGATCCTGAATGGGACTATCTACATAACTAAATCCTTATTTTGTTTTAATAATGAAGATAAGTCAGACATTGATTGGGCTTTCAGCCAGCTTAGTGAAAGTTAAGACCAAAGAATGCTTTTAACTGATTGCATTTTTTTACAACACAGAGAAAAGAAACATTAAATATTTGTAAGTGTGTTAAAATTAGTCCCTTTTAGAAATATACAGGGCCTAATCTTAAAATGGTGTAAATCCACATAGCTCCACTGACTTCAGTGGAGCTACACCTTGTATATAGTATGCACATCAACTGAGTATCTGGCCCATAGAAAGTATTGCACCTACAGCAGTAATATGGAGAGCTCACTTCTGCTCCCAGGAGTTTTGCCACTGATTTCAGTGGGAGTAAAACTGGGCCAGAATTTGGTCAAATACATAGATACATTATACACATAAGCCCAACAGAGCTAACGTGAGTACAGGGCCGGCTCTAGGTTTTTTGCCGCCCCAAGCAAAACATTTTTTGGCTGCCCCCCCCCGCCCCCAGACATGAGCCCCCCCGCCCACCAGTGCCCCCCACTCACACCCCCTGTTGCCCCAGCACTGGCCTCCCCCACAAATGTGGGATCCGCTACCAGCACACTGCAGCCGAGCCCTGGCCCAGCTGTGACTCTGTCCCCATGCGGGTGGAGCTGCTGGGCGGCGCGGAGCGGGAGTACTTCCAGGTGGCGGCACGGCTACAGGGTGGCGCAAAGAACACTGCCCCCTCCCTGGGCTTCGCAGCACTGCTGGTGGCCAAGGTGGATCAGTTCGTGCTCACCGCCCTCACCCCCGACATGCTGGCGGCCAAAGACCTGGAGAGCCCCCTGGACCTGCTGCTCTTCAGCCTCACGGTGCCCTGGCCCAGCCCTGGCAGGAGGGAAGGCGAGGATCTCCGGCTGCGGGGCTACCTGCTCAGCACCGACGAACCCAGCCAGCCGCTCACCTCCTCACACACTCCAGGAGCCCCTCGCCACCATCGCAGCCCGGGCTCGGCTCCAGGAGACCCCGTTTCCCTCCCTCCCCGGCTCCTCACACACACTGGGTAGGGCCGCCCAGAGGATTCAGGGCAAAGCAATTTTAGGGGCCCCTTCCATAAAAAAAAGTTGCAATACTATAGTAACATGTATTTGGAAATGTAAAAAATAACTAGTGAAAATTAATTTGTAATAATTTGAAAATACACCAAATACATTATTTAAAAACATTAAATGCTTTACTGGTCTGTATACATTTGCAATTACAAAATGGGCTGTTGCTGGGTGATGGTGATGGTTGGTGCCAATGGGCTGTCACTGCCCGGAGGTGGTGCTGCTGTTGCCCAGGGCTGGGTGGGGAGCTGGGCTCTGGGGGGTGCCCAGCTCACAGGGGCTGGGCTCAGGACTGTGAGGAGATGGGGTCGGAGGTTGTCTGGCTCAGAGGGGCTCACCTCAGAGCTGGGGGTCTGGGGTGGGGGGATGGGATCGGAGGGTGCCCACCTCAGAGCAGCTGGGCTCAGAGCTGGGGGTCAGGGCTGTGGGGGATGGGGTGGGGGGTGTCCGGATCAGAGGGGATGGGCTCGGAGCTGGGGGTCAGGGCTGTGAGGGGAATGGGGTGAGGAGGGTGTCTGGATCAGAGGGGCTGGGCTCGGAGCTGGGGTCAGGGCTGTGGGGGAATGGGGTCAGGGGTGCCCAGCTCAGAGGGCTGGGCTCAGAGCTGGGGTCAGGGCAGTGGGGATGGGGTCAGGGGTGCCCAGCTCAGAGGGGCTGGGCTCAGAGCTAGGGGTCAGGGCTGTGGGGGGAATGGGGTCAGGGAGGAGTCCGGATCAGAAGGGCTGGGCTCGGAGCTGGGGGTCAGAGCTGTGGGGGGAATGGGGTGAGGGGGGTGTCTGGATCAGAGGGGCTGGGCTGGGAGCTGGGGTCAGGGCTGTGGGGAATGAGGTCAGGGGTGCCCAGCTCAGAGGGGCTGGGCTCAGAGCTGGGGTCAGGGCTGTGGGGAATGGGGTCAGGGGTGTCTGGATCAGAGGGGATGGGCTCGGAGCTGGGGTCAGGGCTGTGGGGAATAGGGTCAGGGGTGCCCAGCTCAGAGGGGCTGGGCTCAGAGCTGGGGGTCAGGGCTGTGGGGGGGAATGGGGTCAGGGGGGTGTCTGGATCAGAGGGGCTGGGCTCGGAGCTGGGGGTCAGGGCTGTGGGGGGAATAGGGTCAGGGGGGTGCCCAGCTCAGAGGGGCTGGGCTCGGAGCTGGGGGTCAGGGCTGTGGGGGGAATAGGGTCAGGGGAGTGCCCAGCTCAGAGGGGCTGGGCTCAGAGCTGGGGGTCAGGGCTGTGGGGGGGAATGGGGTCAGGGGGGTGTCTGGATCAGAGGGCCTGGGCTCAGAGCTGGGGTCAGGGCTGTGGGGAATGGGGTCAGGGAGGAGTCTGGATCAGAAGGGCTGGGCTCGGAGCTGGGGGTCAGGGCTGTGGGGAATGGGGTGAGGGGGTGTCTGGATCAGAGGGGCTGGGCTCGAGCTGGGGTCAGGGCTGTGGGGGAATGGGGTCAGGGGTGCCCAGCTCAGGGGCTGGGCTCGGAGCTGGGGTCAGGGCTGTGGGGAATGGGGTGAGGGGGTGTCTGGATCAGAGGACTGGGCTCGGAGCTGGGGGTCAGGGCTGTGGGGGGAATGAGGTCAGGGGGGTGCCCAACTCAGAGGGGCTGGGCTCGGAGCTGGGGGTCAGGGCTGTGGGGGGAATGGGGTGAGGGGGGTGTCTGGATCAGAGGGGTTGGGCTCGGAGCTGGGGGTCAGGGCTGTGGGGGGAATGGAGTCAGGGGGGTGCCCAGCTCAGAGGGGCTGGGCTTGGAGCTAGGGGTCGGGGCTGTGGGGGGAATGGGGTCAGGGGGGTGTCTGGATCAGAGGGGCTGGGCTCAGTGATGAGCTGCCAAAATCTTAACAACGGGTTCCCTATAAAAAGTTCTGATTTAACAACGGGTTCCCTATAAAAAGTTCTGATTTAAGGGATGTGCGACAGCATGTATTTTTTGTACCAATAGTGTTACCATACGTCCATATTTTCCCAGGAGGTGATTAAGAACCGAAAAGCCTGACATGTCCAGGAAAATACAGATGTATTTTAACCCTACCTAAAGTTCTTTTTTAAAAAGATGGGGCTGAACTAGAAATGAGCTCCGTTTCACATGTGTGGGTGGTGATCAGGGACAGTCTCAGTTTTTGGGTCTTGTTCTTATATAGGCTCCTATTACCCCTCACCCCTGTCCCGATTTTTCACACTTGCTGTCTGGTCACTCTAGGGTGTGCACATGTGTGGGTCCCAGCTGCTTCCTGCCCCCACTCATTGAAGCAGGTGTGCAGGGTTACTGCCCTGGGAACTGCAGGGCACCAGTGAATGTGGGGCTGGCTGCAGATAGGGGCGTGGGGCAGGGCTAGCTGGAGGCAGGGAGTGACACGGGCTGGCTGTGGGCAGGTGATGCAGACGGGCGGGCTGCGGGTGGCTGTGGGCAGGGGGTGGCTGTGGGCGGCTGTGGACAGGGGGTGGCTGTGGACAGGGGGTGGCTGCGGGCAGAGGGCGGTTGTGGGAAGGGGCTGGCTGTGGGTGGCTGGGGCAGGGGTGGGGCAGGGGTGGCTGCGGGCAGGGGTGGCTGCGGGTAGCTGTGGGCAGGGGTGGGGCAGGGGCTGGCTGGGGGCAGGGGGTCGGGCAGGGGCTGGCTGGGGGCGGCTGCGGGCAGGGAAGGCGGGGGAGGGGCGCAGATACTCACCCGGGGGGGGGGGCTGGGAGCAGCAGGACGCAGCCGGGGACTCACCAGGCAGCAGCAGGAGCCCCAGGGCCAGAGGTCCAAAGAGCAGGAGCAGCAACAGGGCCAGGAGGCAGCTCACATGGCTCTCGCAGCACAGCGCAGCGCCCCCCGGCGGCCGGGAGGAGGAATTACAGGCTTCCCAGGCAGAGCCCATCAAAGCTTCCCTCGCAGGGAAGCTAGTTAACAAGCGGTTCTAAAACCGCTTCTAAATTTAACAACGGGTTCGCGGGAACCGGTGTGAACCGGCTCCAGCTCACCCCTGGCTGGGCTCAGAGCTGGGGGTCAGGGCTGTGAGGGGGATGGGGCCGGGGGGGTGCCCAGGTCCTAGGGGCTGGGCTTGGAGCTGGGGGTCAGGGCTGGGCCTGGGGGGTAATGGGGTCGGGGGGTGCCTGACAAACACCTCCCTGAGACCCCCCCAATCCAACCCCCCTTCCCTGGCCCCCTCCCTGCCCCCGGGACTCCCTGCCCCTTAGCCACCCCCCGCCCAGGCTGCTCACCCCCGGCTCACCGCGCGGCAGCCGCATGGCTCCGGAGGGGGCTGAGCTCTTCCCCGCTAGAGCCGCGTGGGGAGGGGGCGGGGCCGCGAGCTCCAGGCCGAGCTCAGCTGCCTCCGCTCGGCCCGGAGCTCCCAGCCCCGCCCCCTGACCACGCAGCTCTGAGCGGGGCGGGGCTCAGCCCCGCCCCCCCAGCCAAGCTGCTGCCGGGCTGTTTAGGACCCGGGGAACAAGCGGAGGAGGAGCGGCCCGTCTTCTGCAGCCAGGCGGGGCCGCGCTACCGGTAAGGGGCCATCCCTCTCCCCCAAGCGGAGCCGGTAGCGCGGCCCTGCCCGGCTGCAGGGGACGGGCCGCTCCTCGGCTCGCAGCGGCAGGATGAGCTGGGGCCCCAGACCCAGCCTTTTGCCGCCCCCGGCACCAGCTTGTTTTGCTGGTGCCTAGAGCCGCCCCTGCGTGAGTATATACGAGTAGAAGAATGGATTAACGGCTGGTGTGTCTCCTCATGGCTAGGCATAGCAGCTCTCCTGTCTAGAGCCCCCTGCTGACAGTTGATCTGCTCCCAGAGTAGTCAGCCTTTTCTTGTGACTTGACCTTTCATTGAGGTCGTGATTCCTCTCTCCCACCATAACAGAAAGTCCAAATAATTCCAAGACCTCAACAGGTCTCTAGCATCCAATCCTGGGCCCAGTGCTTTTTATCCCCAGGCTCCCACTGTGCCAACTTCCACTCCAGGGATTCTATAACTAGCAGCCAAGGTACATGGCTGCTACTCTGAAACCTCACTTGCAGAGAGTTTCTCATGTGCTTATGTGTTTGCAGGATAAGGCCCCAGTTTGTTGGGAAGATTTGCATGAAGATTGTTTAACTGTTTGAGGCAGCTATTTAATCAGATATCTGCTTTAAGGGTTTGTTTGTTTTTTTAAATCTCATTTGACTGATTATTGTGTCTCAATTCTCTCTGAGCTGTTTTGTAGTTACACTTATGGGATGTGTAATGCCTATAGTAAAAGTGTTTAGGTAATTTGGTGGCAAAAATATTGTGTGTGTATTGAGTGCTGCAACTGGGTTTGATATCCACCCCCCTGCCAAAAGTAATTAGATTTTACATTCTAATTTATTTGCCAAATTGTTTTTCAATAATAAGTGCAGAATAAGATGTGAAATTCCTATTAGTTTTGCATCTGTCCAATTTAATAACAAAAGCAATTTCTCCGGAATTTTTAAGGATGCACTCCCTGGTTGAGAATGAGTGTCACATTTCAGCTGAGAGAGAGAGATATTCACCCTATGCAGAAAGTTAGGGGAAGGTGTATGCACCACTAAGTACTATTTGTCTTCTGCATAGTGTTGACTGTCACCCAGAATGACTTTTCATAATAGATGCAAACCCTTGAAAATAAGGACTTGAAATAAGCAATGGGATTTAAGTGTTTCTGGAAATGTTGCACACCTTTCAGCACAGCTTAAAAGGAGCAGAGATTTCTCTTCTCCAAGAGCTCTATAGACTACGGTGACCAGATCACCCAAGTCAAATATAGGGACGCGGGGTGGGGGCAGAGGGGGAAAAAAATGATGGCAGAGCAATAAATAAATAAATCCCCCACCCTCCACAAGCACTGGAGGGAGGCCCGGGAGACTCAGAGGAGCACGGGGCCGGGGTGAGTATGAGTCTGGCCCAGCCCCGAGCAGGCAGGACTCGCGCGCGGTACCTGGAGGGAGACTAGGGGGCGGCCCGCGGGGCCAGGCGGCAGCTGTTCTCCCCACCTGGGTAGCAGGACTCGGGAGCAGCCGCTGCTGCAGCTCCCACTGCCGCGGGGGGAGGGAGCGGCCGCTGGCCAAGCTTGGCGGCTGCGGCTCTGGCGCCCACAAACCCCCCGAGCCCGGGCCTGCTGCAGGGACCCAGTGCTCACGCAGCACCCAGCCCCTGGCTAGTCGCGTCTGGGCTGGCTGCCCAGCTGGTGCAATCCCGCGGGCGGCCCCGGAGTGGGGGCAGCAGGCCCCCGCCCCCCCATCCCGCTCGGGTCCCGCAGGGGAACGAACGGGGCTGGGCTGCCGATGCCTCCGCCGCGGGATTGCACCAGCTGGGCAGCCAGTCCGGACGCGACTGGCCAGGGGCAGGGCGCAGCGTGCGCGCTGCTGGGTCCCTGCCGCAGGCCCGGGCTCGGGGGGTTCGTGGGCGCCAGAGCCGCAGCCGCTGAGCGCCACATGCTTGGCCGCTTCCTCCCCCCGCGGCAGTGGGAGCTGCAGCAGCGGCTGCTCCCGAGTCCCGCTGCCCAGGTGGGGAGAACAGCCACCGCCTGGCCCCACGGGCCGCCCCCCTGCTCTCCCTCCAGGTACCGCGCCCGAGTCCTGCCTGCTCGGGGCTGGGCCGGACTCACACTCACCCCGGCCCCGCGCTCCCCTGCGTCTCCTGGGCCTGGCGTGCTTGGCAAGAGGCGGGGATTTGGGGAGGGAGCCAATGGGGGGAGAAGGGGGCGGAGTCGGGGCGGGGAAGGTGCGAGCTCTTCCAGGCTCCGGAGCCTTTGGTTGTTTGCCCCGCGTCCCGACGTGGGGACGCGGGACAAACAAGCAAATATCGGGACGTCTGGTCATCCTGCTATAGACAGAGTTCAAATATGCCCTATTTATTCATTCTTTTTCTTTCTCTCTCACTCACTTCTTTCCTGTGCCCTTAATCAGGTTTGAGCTCACCCAGCTTCCCCCCCCCACACCCTCCTGCTTAGATCATTAACTTCAATTACCCCAATCAGCCTTCTCTGCGGAACTAATTGGTGGTAGAATGATCAGAGTGCAATTTCACCTATTAACTCCCTGCACTCTGTCACAACATGTTTACATTTTTATGTAAAGGCCCTGGCAAGATCCAGGGATTTTCCATGAGCTTTACTACAGTGCTTGACTATTGTGACAAAGCTATGGACACCTGGCTCCACAAAAATACTGCTATAGCCATAATTATGTCTCGCAGCTGAGGAGCCCTGAGCAGCATTCTTCTCCTTCCCACACTCCCAGCAGGTTATGGCTATTCAAGAGCCTTGCAGCCAGCTCCCACTCTCAAGAGTCTAAATGTATCACTTCTCCTACTGACCCTGACATTTCTTTTCACCAAGAAACAGAGAAGGCTGTTGCAATGAACCACAAAAAGAAAAGAAAAAGGAGCACTGGAGTTTATACACAAAGAGAGGTCTCGATATAAAATTTCAGCAACTGCTTGAACCATCTCTCCAGTGCTCTGCTTTGTTACCTTGCCACTGTCCACCTGGTTAGGGGATAGTTTAGTAGGCAATTAATTCCCTATCTTCCAGCACCAGGGGATGGCCCTTGCACCAAAGGACTGGATTTTCTACATACTCTGTGTTGCTTAAGCAGTGCAAAGTGGACCTAAACTGGCCCAAAATGGCCAGTGGAGAATTTGTCCTGCTCAGGAGAGCTCTGAGGGACCTTATGCCAGTGATATAAATTAAAGCTACTCATCAGCTTTCATTTATTCTAGGGCTGGCAGTATGGGATCAGGGAGCAGTCCTGTGGTTCCCCACTCTCCATTGCATCCAAATGGAGCTTGGGCAGGGTGGAGAATGTAGCCCCTGGTCTTCTAGCAAATTGCCTTCC
The DNA here is from genome assembly GCF_016161935.1 of Mauremys reevesii. Lineage (NCBI taxonomy): Eukaryota > Metazoa > Chordata > Testudines > Geoemydidae > Mauremys > Mauremys reevesii. The sequence continues at coordinate 88,733,425 of NC_052626.1, forward strand.
TGTTCCTACCCTTACAGACTTTTATCCTGAGACTGCCAGGGCTTTACTATCTGCATTCACTCTGTTTACATGTGTTTCCTTCCACTGTAATTCCCTTTCCAATGGGTTGCTGTCCAGTTCAGTTTTTCCCTGTCCATAAACTTTTGCATGTAGTTCTGTACTGCTGTTCTTCCAAACCATGATGGGGTCTGATAAAAGTTTTCATCTGCAGGTCTAGAGAATACTGACATGCAGACTTTCTGCAGTCATGCTTTGATTCACACTTACATGATGAGATTCAAATGCCAAAGGACACATTCCCAGAGGGTTTGTGGTGCCATGTGCTTTCTGGTTAAAGGTTTATCAGGTTAAACAGATACACTAGACAACCACCACTGCCACTCCAGTGAATGTTGGATATGTTTAGAACTGAACTCATAAAGGAGGGTAAGGTAATAATTGGAGATATACCAATCTCCTAGAACTGGAAGGGACCTTGAAAGGTCATTGAGTCCAGCCCCCTGCTTTCACTAGCAGGATCAATTTTTGCCCCAGATCCCTAAGTAGCCCCCCTCAAGGATTGAACTCACAACCCTGGGTTTAGCAGGCCAATGCTCAGACCACTGAGCTATCCCCCCCAGAACAACTGAGACTGAAGATACTATATCAAAATGGATAAACAGCTGTGATGAAAGAAATTAAATTAAATATATGACATTGGCAAAAAACTGATGGATTAAATTGCCTGGTATGAGTAGACTGAATAGCAGCCAGTTAAGGAAAAATGTGCTATTTTCATGGCTACAGAGCAGACAAAAATGAGAGATCAGTTTTCTACCAACAGATGAGAGGAGCTCAATGATCTGACACTGTTGAGCAAGCTCAGTAGGAGGAGTATCTCTTATTCAGACAGAATGTTAAATGCTTTGGCAGGGAGGGAGTACTAATAAAATGATGATGATGATTATTCTATCATCTCTCATTAGCAATTTTGCATGCTCTGGTTTTTAAGCAACACAAATATTGCTCAAGCAAGTGGGTTGACAGTATAGTGGTATTTTCTTTTTATTTCTGTTGAAAGACATTGTGATATACATAGTGTATATACATGTCCTTTGAAAGTCAGAGTAGAATGTGTGGAATTTGGTTGTTTATAATTTAGGCCTCTATACTAGAAAGGATTTTCAGGTATAGCTATACCAGTTAACCTAATTAGTGAAAATGCAGCTGATATCAACAAAAGACTTCTTTTGCCAGTACAGCTTATACCAGTTCCCTGAACTAAATAAGCTATACCAGCAAAAGAACTTTTGAGCCAGTATAATTGTGTCTACAATAGAATTTTTGCCAGAAGAGCTACGTCAGTCCAGAGTGTGATTTTTTTTCATGCTCCTATCTAACATAGCTATGCCAGCAAAACTTTTAAGGATAGACGAGGCCTGAAGCTTAAAAGAATAATTATGTGAGCATCAAACAGAAATTCCACAAATCGCTGCTCTAAAAAATCCATCTAAGGAATTCAAGAGCTGCAAATGAATAGTAGCTTTTACCTTAACCTATAACAAGTTAAGGTCTGATCCCACAAACACTACTGAGTGCAGGGCTTGCTACAGAGATCTGTCCCCTTAATTTCAGTTGACTTCAATCTGTCCCACACAGTGGTCTATAAACTACAACTGTATTATTCATCTTCAGAAAGATAGGACTGGAGCCTTTAAAGAATGACTATTCGCCCAAGCTGAAGTCCACAGATGCCTCTAAAAAAACCTCATAGTCAATTGTATTAAAAGACTGATTATTGATCTTAAAGAAACACTATCACTTTCTCTTCATCCATTGTTAAGAAGAGATTATCAGCTAATGCAGCCAGTGCAGTTTCAATCCCATAACCAGGGCTATTACCCGGTTTTCTTGGGTCAAAAAATCCTGGGTCAAGCGAGTAAAGAAAATGCCAGAGTTGCTTCACAACAACCATCTCTGTGACCTTCCCCAAAAAGATTTAGCAATACTTCCCGCATCATGTGTTGATTTGTTGGCCAGAAGCGGCACAACAGCTTTTTAAAGAACCACTGGCATCTTCTCCGTTCACGGACAAATGCTGACCATTCCTATCAACAAGGGAACCAGTACACCCCTGCCAGCCTTCATCAGCCAGGAAGGACAAGGGTTACACTCACAGTCTATAGCCTGGTGCTGCTTCAGCACCTCAAGTGAGCGACATTGGCCAAAACTCAAACTCAAGACACTTCCAGCTCCCCCCTACAATAGTAGACAGTCTGGATCTGGGGAGTTCATGCATATATAATTAGGCCCCTACCAAATTCACCATCCATTTTGGTCAATTTCATGGTCATAGGGTTTAAAAAATTGTAAATTTAATGATTTCAGATATTTAAATCTGAAATTTCACAGTGTTGTAATTGTTGGGGTCCTGACCCAAAAAGGAGTTGTGGGTGGGAGTTGCAAGGTTATTGTGCGTGGCGGGGAGGGTGTCATAGTATTGCCACCCTTTCTTCTGTGTTGCTACTGGTGGCAGCATTGCCTTCAGAGCTGGGCAGGTGCTGAGCAGCAGCTGCTGACCAGGAGCCCAGTTCTGAAGGCAGCACCGCTGCCAGCAGCAGCGCAGAAGTAAAGATGGCATGGTGGGCAGGGCCGGCTCTGGCTTTTTTGCCGCCCCAAGCAAAAAAAAATAAAAAAAAGGGGGGGGGCGAGGCCACCGGAGCAGCAAAGCAGGGGAATAAAAAAAACCCGCATGGCTGGAGTGGCAAAGCGGGGGGGGGGGCCGGAAAAACGGCATGGCTGGAGCGGCAAAGTGGGGGGGCACAACACAAAAACGGCGCGATTGGAGCAGCAAAGTGGAGGGTGTGGGGGGAGAAACAATGGTGCGAGGAAAAACAAAACAAAAAACCCTACAGGGTGGCCGGAGCCAGGGGACTCCCTGTGCTGCAGAGTGTGCGCCCGGTCTAATGGGGGGGTAGGAGAGGGAGCAGGGAGGAGAGAGAAGAGGGGGGTGGCCAGCGCTTCAGCGGGTCGCTCGCCACGCATCCCCGACCGCCGTGCCGCCTGCCGGGAGGGCTCCGCTCCGGTTGGCGGGGAGGGAAGGACGCGGGCTGCCCTGCCGAATTTGCTGCAGGGCGCTCCCTTCCTCTGCGCCGCTGCCCCCTACAGGGTGGCCGGAGCAGCAAACAAACAAAAAAAAAAGTGGCCATGTCGCCGTAAGTTTGGGCGGAATGCCGCCCCGTAGAATCTGCCACCCCAAGCACGAGCTTGCTCAGCTGGTGCCTGGAGCAGGCCCGGATGGTGGGGCACTGCCTTCAGAGCTGGGCACCTGGCCAGCAGCCACTATTCTCCAGCCACCCAGCTCTGAAGGCAGTGCAGACATAAGGGCTGCAATACCTCCTACAATAACCTTGCGACCTCGTCTGTGACCCCTTTTTGGGTCAGGACCCCCCAGTTTGTGAAACACTGTGAAATCTGTATAGTTTAGGGGAAAGGTACCCAAGAGACTAGATTTCACAGGTGAGACCAGATTTCATGTGTTTTTCGTGGCTGTGAATTTGGTAGGGCCATATATATAAAATAATACAGGCAGTTTAGAGTTTATGTATAATAATGTAAAATAATACTTTGCTTTTATATAGCTGCTTATGACAGAAAAATCCTGGAGTACTTCATAGACTACAGGTAGAAAATTAACATAATCTTCCACTATCTTGCAGTCATCTCAGAGGTGGAAACATACAGCCATTCTGTTCCAGTAACACTACACAATAGTATTTTTGAAGGGAACATGAACAACAACTTATCTAGTTTCAAGTATGGTACAGAGGGTACTTAAATACTTACGTTGGGATTTAGCCAGTGTACCAGGACTAGTCATCCTAAAAATCACACTAATTGTGGAAAAGTGGGTAATATTAACTTTTACTTAATAGAATCCATATGTCTAATTCAATAGAGTATATGTACAAATGCAGGGTTTGCTAATACATCTGGTTGTATTCCCAGCAGTGCATTCAGAGAACCTCTTACAGAGCTCCAAATTTGCTAGTGAATAACAAGGTGATGCTGAAATGCATTTTGCAGCAGTGAGATGGAGGAGCTGCCATTTATTGTCTGTCTGAATCCAGTTACAGTTGTACTATGGGAAAATATTAATATGCCTGTATATTTCATAAGAGGGCCCCTTTTCCAATGAAGTGCTTGCTTGCCAAATGGTTACTTAACATGGCATCCCCAAATGCATTAGTAATCTGCGTTTATCTTGTTTCACTTCTAGTCTTGCATAATAACCTAATGACTAAGCGCCATTCCCTACCATCCACTGACTTCTATTCTATCTTATTTTATATATTGTGAAAAAGTTTTCTATTTCATATTCATTCCATGATGAATAGGCCTGCCTAAAATGATCCAGTACATTCTGTAGATTATCAGGGAATTCTCTCAGCCCAAGGAAAGGCTAAATTTACATACCTGACATTTCACTTGATGCTTAGATTTTAGAAGAGAAGATTATATTTGTGCAGCTCAGATTCTTATGCTCTTCCTAAGGCTGGACATCACTTTGCCAACAGTACAAAGTCTATCTGAGATATTCATCAACTTGTGGAGAGGCACCTGAGTTATATGGAAGAGTTGCCTAACTTGTATAAGGAATGGTATATGAACATTTTAGTTATGCATCATGCAAGTCATGGCAGAGAATACAGAGAATCAAAGCATTAAGGGGAAGATACTAAACACAGTATCTGGACATGAGAAAAGAAGAAAGAAATTCTCCTTCCCAAGCTGTGGAGCCATTCTGGAGCCTCTTTGTGGCCTGATGGCTGAGGTAGCCTCTGCAGTCCCTTACACAGCCCCTCTTCCACATGGTGGGGAAGGGAAATAAAGGATCCACATAGAAGCAAATCCTCTGGCTATGCCTCTCCTTGCTCTGCCACCACATGCCCCTCCAACTCCTACCTCCTTTAATGCACAGTTTGCAATTGTTAATAAAAAAATCAAGGACATTTGCTCCAGAATAATATTAGGCTGGACAAAACACTAGTGAATATGTAATAGGGAACCATCCCGTATTGGTAAAGAGGCAGACTGGATAACCTAACATTTTGTTCTCCATCGCTAATTTATAATTCAAAGAGAAATGTCCATTGCTTGCTTTTGGACTTAATGTATGAAGTTAATAATTATTCAAAAGAAAAGATTGTGGGCAGTTTATATTTTTCAAAGGCATTTTAACCATTTTAATTTAGAAAAAATTCTCTACTTATTTTTCCTATTATTTTTCCTACTTCAAAAAACTCACCAGTATTTATGCAAGGCACAGATTTCATTTTCACACATCAAAGATTGTTTCATAGAAGTCATTTGATGCAATAAGAACTACTTAACCAAATACTCTGCAGAAGCCACAAACTACTTTAAATAATGAACTTTCTGCCCTCAAAAGGTAAATTATAATAAGTGATCAGAATGAAAAAAAAAACTTCAAAGGTTAGTCTTTGAACAAAAACATTTCCTATGTACTGAGAATCATAAATCATAGGACTGGCAGGGTCCTCGAGAGGTCGTCTAGTCCAGTCCCCTGCACTCATGGCAGGAACTAAGTATTATCTAGACCATCCCTGACAGGTGTTTGTCTAACTTGATCTTAAAAATCTCCAATGATGGAGATTCCACAATGGAATGAAATTCACCATAGTGTAGAGAGAGCAGAACAGAGCCAGCTGCACCACTGAACCTGGTAGAGATTTTGAACAGACCTTGTAATGGGGTTGGGCAGGGGAGAGTTACCTGAATGTAGATTTGTAGTAGGTTGGAGTAGCTCATACACACCCTGGAAGGTTCTCTACAGTGACTTTGAATAGGCTGATCTAGACTTGGGGGGCTGGAGGGGGTGGCTACTATATATTTAATTAGGCATATGCCCCAACTCCTTGCTTGGGGTGGGAAGAGGCTGCTATTCTAGCCTATGTACTCCCCAAGCTGGGTATCTACATGGTCAGAGATACCTGAACTTTCCCAACATGATTTTTCCACCACAATGTACAGGGAACTGAATGTGGGAGGGTGCTTTATTATAATTATACAAGGTAGTTGGGGGCGTTATTTAGGAACTACATCTGGAATGAGGCAAGATGGATGGAGGAAGCATTGTTAGATTTGTTTTATCTGGAAAGCAGCCATATGTAAATACTGTAATTAACTCTGGAAGGTGATGAGTTGGACTTAACTGTGCTCACAACCACAATTTCCTTAGTTCAGTATTTGATACCTTTCCAGGAAAACAGCCAGAAGGCATGGGAAACATTTCTTGTTCTTCACCTGATACATTGATGGCATTCCTACTTCCACTAGGATGGGCACATTTCAGCTTCCCTGTGAAGATGTCCATCTCCAATGAGCTTTATTTGGCTCAGAGCATGAACAAATGTGCTGGTACTGGTAGGGTTAAAGTAAAGCCCTTTTACTGAATTTTTATAGCTTTTTTTTTGGTTGAAACACAATTGAGAAATTTGGGGCAAAACTGAACTATGCTGATAACTATCTTCTATGGTATGTTACATACTATACAGCACACCACAAAGACAGGGAAAGTCTTATTACTCTTTATTATTATAGTTTATTGTCCTAATTTATCACAACACAATAATCTCAACTTGATTTCCCCTTCCAAAACAGGTTTGAAAAACTGTTACAAGTGAATCTAGATTATTAGTTTAAGGTTTCCAATGGTGTTGCTAAGAAAAACAATGGTTTTAATTGAATTTTGGCAGCTTTCGATTATATTTTACACTGTTCAACATCTGCACTCTACAGGTGTTTAAACACAGCTTTTTCCGTGACTAAAAGTTTGGCAACATTTGTAGAATAGTTGGACTGCATTAAAATTCTAAAGTTATAGGAACATGATACTGGGCGGCTATAGTGTAATAAATACATTTTTTGTATTAAAATAGATATTGGAGGATGTAGCATGATGGTAACAATTGCTTTATATCAGTATTTTATTTATGAGGATCCAAAACCCCAAAGTCTTTACTCAAGACCTAATTCTGGCATCTGTACCTGCATTGCGTACTTCACTGAAATCTATGGGACTGCTAGCATATGAGGTATTACTAAATATGAGGAAGAGCAGCAGAATTAATCTTTTAGGTTTTCCTGAGTCCTTCCTCAGACAAACTCCCAATGTTTTCAGTGGGAATATTTCCAGTGTTAGGACTAAAATGATCAGGATTAATGACAAATTTGAAAAGTTTCTTGTGATTTTCTCTCTTTAATTGGAGACAGCTGTGAGGCCTGGTCTACACTACGCGTTTAAACCGGTTTTAGGAGTGTTAAACTGATTTAACACCACACCCGTCCACACTAAGAGGCCCTTTATATCGATATAAAGGGCTCTTTAAACCGGTTTCTGTACTCCTCCCTAACGAGAGGAGTAGCGCTAATATCGGTATTACCATATCGGATTAGGGTTAGTGTGGCCGCAAATCGACGGTATTGGCCTCCGGGCAGTATCCCACAGTGCACCACTGACCACTCTGGACAGCAATCTGAACTCGGATGCAGTGGCCAGGTAGACAGGAAAAGCCCCGCGAACTTTTGAATATCGTTTCCTGTTTGCCCAGCATGGAGCTCCGATCAGCACGGGTGGCGATGCAGTCTGAAATCAAAATCCAAAAAGAGCTCCAGCATGGACCGTACGGATGTGATCGCTGTATGGGCAGACAAATCTGTTCTATCAGAGCTCCGTTACAGAAGACGAAATTCCAAAGCATTTTGAAAAAATCTCCAGACAGACGCCATAGCAGGGACTCAGCGCACTGCTGCGTGACAAACGTAACGGAAAGCCAAAGAATCAAATGGACGCTCATGGAGGGAGGGGGGACTGAGGACTCAAGCTATCCCACAGTTCCTGCAGTCTCCGAAAAGCATTTGCATTCTTGGCTGAGCTCCCAATGCCTGTAGTGTCAAACACATTGTCCGCGGTGGTTCAGGGCATAGCTCGTCATTTTACCCCCACCCCACCCCCAGAAGTAAAAGGGAAAAAAATCCTCTCTTGACTCTTTTAAATGTCACCCTATGTCTGCTGAATGCTGCTGATAGACGCGATGCTGCAGTAGTGAACTGCAGCATCCTCGCCCCCCATCCTTGGTGGCTGATGGTACAATATGGATGATATCCATCATCATCATCATCAGCAGCAGCCTTGTGGCAGATGGTGCAGTGCAGTAGGACTGTTATCCGTCCTCATCATCAGCCCGTGAGTGCTCCTGGCTGGCCTCTGGTGAGGTTGGCTGGGGGCGCCTGGGTAAAAAACTCCTGATCATTCCCAGTAGATGGTACAGAACGGCTGGTAACCATCTTCATCATAGCAACAGGGGGCTGAGCTCCATCAGCCCCTGCCCTTCATGTGTAAAGAAAAGATTCTGTTCTGCCTGGACTATCATAGCAGTGGGATGCTGGGCTCCTCTCCCCCACACTGCTTAATGTCTTGTCTGGACTATCATAGCAGCTGGAGGCTGCCTTCCCCTCATTTTATCTCACTAACAAGTCACTGTTTCTTATTCCTGCATTCTTTATTACTTCATCACACAAATGGGGGACACTGCAACGGTAGCCCAGGAAGGCTGGGGGAGGAGGGAATCAACAGGTGGGGTTGTTGCAGGGGCATCCCCTGTGAATGGCATACAGCTCATCATTTCTGCGGGATCTGACATGGAGCCGCTGTGCTCTTTGGTTCTCTGATACACTGGTTCTCTAGTACACTTGCCCCATACTCTAGGCAGGACTGATTCTATTTTTAGATACCATAAAGGAGGGATTGACTCGGGGAGTCATTCCCATTTTTGTCTTTTGCGCCCCCAGCTGATCTCAGCCAGGGGCACCTATGACAGCAGCAGATGGTACAGCACAAAAGGACTGGTAACCATCATCTCATTGCCAATTTACAATGGCATGGTAGATGGTGCAGAACGGCTGATAACCATCTCTGCTATCATGCAAAAGCAAATGAATGCTGCTGTGTAGCGCTGCTGAATCGCCTCTGTCAGCGGCATCTAGTACACATATGGTGACAGTGACAAGAGGCAAAACAGGCTCCATGGTTGCCATGCTAATGGCGTCTGCCAGGGCAATCCAGGGAAAAAGGGCGCGAAATGCTTGTCTGCCGTTGCTTTCCCGGAGGAAGGAATGACTGACGACATTTACCCAGAACCACCCGCGACAATGATTTTTGCCCCATCAGGCACTGGGATCTCAACCCAGAATTCCAAGGGACAGGGGAGACTGCGGGAACTATGGGATAGCTACGGAATAGCTACCCACAGTGCAACACTCCAGAAATCGATGCTAGCCTCGGACTGTGGAAGCACACCACCGATTTAATGTGCTTAGTGTGGCCGCGTGCACTCGATTTTATACAATCTGTTTTACTAAACCGGTTTATGTAAAATTGGAATAATCCCGTAGTGTAGACGTACCCTGAGTGCAAAATACACAAGATCTGTAGGAAGGTGTGGTAGCAATGAAGTGGGTTAGTACTTAGGAGTTTGGCTTAGTAAAGTGTTTGTTCATTGCTTGGAGTTTATTTTATTCTTTTGTATCATTGTTTTAAAATAAATGAAGATATTTAGAGAATTATCTGTCTAATCTACATATCTATACACACACATCTATCTAATTTATCTCTTATGTTATTACCTTGGTAGGAGCTTGTCTGATATAAATTACTTAAATAATAGGTGGCATTTTGTTCTCATTACTCCAGGGAAAGCCAGTCAATACAAAGCACATCAATGCATTAATATAAAAGCAGAAGTCAAAGAAAATTTATATTAAATGGAAATTCAGGATCCATTATACTGGACATTACACCTCAATTTCCTGAACTAGACTTGACAAACCACCAGTAAATATCCAGTAGAAATAGTCTTGCACGGGCTTTATGGACTAGATGATTTAATAGATCTTTTCCATCTCTAACATCTATGAACATATGAAAATCAATGACAGTCCATTTAGTGAAAATACCTTGCCCTGTTCTCCATAGATGTTTGGAGCCTTTTCCCTCTACCTACATTCAAGCACAGTCAAAGTAGTACTGACTGGGAGTTTTGCTCTAATGAGGACTGAGTTAAAACTCCGTATGGATTCCATGCTTCGGGCATTATTTTTGGCATTAAATGTTCTACTTTTAAAAGTGCTTTCTCTGTGCCCCAAATCTACAAGGTTTTCATCAGATTTTACTCTGGCAAAACTCCTGCTGCCAACTGAGTTGTTTGAATCACAGCCCCGCACAGAGGGAGACAGGGACACAAAGTACAATAGCATAGAGCAGGGCTGCCTGGAGGAGGGGGGGCAAGTGGGTCAATTTGCCCCAGGCCCCGCAGGGGCCCTGTGAGCCGCTCCGGGCTTTCGGTGGCACTTCAGCGGTGGGCCCTTCACTCACTCCAGGTCTTCGGCGGCGGGTCCTTCAGTGCAGCCGAAGACTCGGAGCGAGTGAAGGACCTGCTGCTGAAGTGCTGCCAAAGCCTTGGAGCGCCGCCTGGTGAGTACAAGTGCCGCAAGTGGCAGGGAAAAAAAATAAAAAAAGAAAAAAAAGCTGTGATCGGTAGCACTTAGGCTGCTCTACTGCCACTGCTTCATTCGGCAGCGGGTCCTTCTCTCAGAGAGGAACCCACCGCTGAATTGCCGCTGAAGACCCAGCTGTGGATCCTCTGGGCGGCCCTGGCATAGACGGCATTGTACCAGGCCTAGGAACAGTGCCTAGGGTTGCCAACTGTCTAATTGCACAAACCCGAACACCCTTGCCCTACCCTGAGGCCATGCCCCCGCCCTACCCCTCTTACTCCATCCCCCCCTCCCTCCATCACTCGCTCTGCTCCACCCTTGCTCACTTTCACCAGCAGGGGATTGGGGTGCGGAAGAGGGTGCGAGCTCTGGGCTGGGGGGTGGGGCTGAGGGGTTTGGAGTGCAGGAGGGAGCTCAGGGCTGGGGCAGGGGGTTGGGATGCAGGAAACAGTGAGGGATGCAGGCTCTGGGAGGGAGTTTGGGTGCGGGAGGGGGCTTAAGGCTGGAGGTTGGGTTGCAGGGTGTGGGCTCCAGCCAGGTGGGGCTTACCTCAGGCAGCTCCCAGAAGTGACCGGCCTACTGGATCCTAGGTTCAGGGGTGGCCAGATGGCTCTGCGTGCTGCCCCTGCCCATCCCCACATCTCCACAGTTCCCAGTCAATAGGACCTGTGGGGCTTGTGGCAGGGGCAGCGCACAGAGCCTCTCTCGTTGCCTCTGTGCCCAGGAGTATGCAGGGATGTGCTGGCTGCTTCCAGGAGCTGCACGGAGCCAGGGCAGGTAGGGAGCCTGCCTTAGTCCCGCTGTGCTGCCAACCAGACTTTTGGCCTATTCAAATCTCCTGGATTATTTTCAATAGCAACCAGGAGGTTGAGGCTGATTCTGGGAGACTCCCGGCCAATCCAGGAGGGTTGGCAACCCTAACAGTGCCTTCCAGAGTTCTGAAAGTTCAAGGGAACACAGTCGCAGCACCACCATTTCCAGGGCATAGTGTCTAATCCCTTCCCTATTAGCCAGCTGGGCAAGAGGAAGTCTACCCTCTTCCCTCATCACCTATATCAGAGCACTGTGAGGTACTCAACGGATGTAAGCAGCATACTTTAACCAGCCCATGCATGGATGAGAAGGGTCAGAGGTTGCACATACACTCTGGTACTAAGCATGATCTTATCTTGAGTAGGGATCTTCTCTGCCTTTGTAAGCCTAGATTAATAATAAAAAGTATTTTAGTAATAAACAAGATAGAATCCGTATGTGAATTTCCACACTGACTTTGCAGTTCCCATTACACATTTGATTCACTGAAGCTTTTCGCAGGCCATGCTAGTATGTGGGCTGGGGCAAGCCTGCCTATTTTTTGTGCAGTGGGGAGGTTGCTAGAAAATCTCTTTTAAACATCCAAGATTTGATTGCATTTTTTCATTGCAAAGTTGTCATTTTGTTTCATTCACAAAACAGAGTCCACTCCAGACAACAGCTATCTCTGGCAATTGCCATTCCTTCCCTAAACACAGATCTCTGCACCAATTTTTCTTTGTGCTTTTCTAGAAGATAATGAAAATAATCTTTGCATATTCAACACTTGGTCATCTGCATAGTTCTTGGCAAAAAGCTCCCACTGAAGCCCATATTGTACAATCACTGCAGGATTGGATATAATTTTTGGTGCTTTTTTTTCCCCAAAAACAATGGGAAAATTGAACAACTTCACATAATATCAGCAGGACTGGCAGCAAAGGATTTCAGCTAAAGTTATTTTAAAAACATATTATGTCCATATCTGGTTAAACACTCATACTTATATTCAGTAGCAAAATGAGAGAATCTTATAAAGGGCTGAAATGTAACTTATGTTTGTGAAGCTATATTTAACTTACACAGGTAGCAGTTTGGACAAAATGCCTACGCTATTTTTAATTGAATAAGTATGGTTTATCTGTAAGCCAGATCACTCTTTTTCAGTTGACCCTTTCCTTTGAAGAAACTTTCCCTCATTAGAGCAAAACTCTCACTCCGTACTTGTGACAGTGCTTGAATGTGTAGGGATATTAAAGAAGGTTTATATTGGACATGGTTTATATGAAAAATGATTTATTGTTATAAATGATTTATTATTAAATGATCTAATATAAACCTTCAGTTATAAAGTAAGTAAATGTGCTTCCCAACATTTGGCCTCTAACCTGCAAGCCACTGGCTGTGTCTGTGTGAAGCCTGCTCAAAGAAATACTTTGTATAAACACTTGTTAAACATTAATTAACTCTAAGTAAGCCAAAACAGTAGCTGTTATAGTATATAGATAAAGACCTCCACCCTCTGTAAGTTTTCATCTCACTTTATTTTTGAATGTTAAAAGACAGGGAGTCTCACATAAATTGGTAACACCCCAAAAGGTGAAGAGACAGTGAAATAGATGTAATTAAGATAGAGAATGTGTGTGAATAAGTGCCTAATTTAAATAATGAATGAATGGTTAGGGAGTTACCAGCCTGAAGAATTCAGTGTCCGCTGAAGAAGGTGTCAAGTGGGATCAACCAGATAACCCCCCGGAGGGCAAACTGGAATCCACCCCACCACCTCAAAGGAAGGAAAAACAAACATCTAACAACATGGAGCCAGCCACCTGCTGATTGATTTAGCAACAGCAGAATCAAGCAGCTCTCATGGACTGACATAGGAATAAATTCCTATAAAACTGGACTCTGAAGACTAAGGACTTTGAGTCTATGGTTCTGCCTGCAGCCAGCAGGGCATCAGGTGGTGCATCTGACACACTTGGCTCCCATCCTCATCAGATACCTGGCCAGTAACTTGGCATGAGCAATGTCTAGGCAGGTCTATACTTACGGGCTGAATGCAGTGGACCTGCCCTGGCAGTCGATTTAGCATGGAGCTCAACCGAGCCTGGAAGAGGACCGCCGCGGGACCGGGGAAGGGCGGCGCAGCGCTCTGCGCTGCTTGGGGCAGCCTACTTTCTAGAGCCGCCCCTGCTTAAGACGACATGATATAAAAGAGGCCCTTTAGCAAACTCTTACATATGTGTAGTCAGAATCATATCTATTCACTTTAGGGACAACTGGCAGTCCTCCAGAGCCAATAAAGCTCAAAGAGAACAAACTAGATTATTTTCTGGCTCATGCGTCATCCACAGAATTGTTAACTGCGTTCTGATTGCAGAACAACCATATTATCTTCAAATTATATCTTCAGTTAACCCATAGAAAGTGGGAGGGGAGAGGAAGGGAAAGTAGATTTCTAAGCAGCAGGTTCCACACATACAACACGAACAGAGGCACAAAATTGCAGCTAAAATATGGCCTAACAGCACCAGAATTATTGTATCTGTTGTTGTTTGAACAGTATGCGCTTTGAAACCTGAATTCAGTCCCTGCTGTGTAAATGGGCAGCTCTCAGAAGAAGAGGTTCAGGCAATCCAAATAATAAAGCCTTACATACCTTTTATTTATTGCAAAATTAGCAAGAAAAAGAAAGACTGTAGATTGTGGCTGTATTTAAGCAGCTCCAAACTGAGTAACAGTAGCAATGATAACACTTTAGAAATACAAAATATTACTTTAACAACTCTTCCAGGGATCTCTTAGACATTAATTTATTAAGACTCACAACACCCCTGTGTGGTAGGCAATTATTTTTTCTGATACCTTCATTAAAAATTTAGAATTATTAGCACTGGCTTGAGTTTATACTTAGCTGTCAGGGAAACATTTTATTTAGGCTTTGGCTGGAATATTTTTAAAACTGCTATAAACTGGGCACATCACATTGATAATGAGCTAGAAACAAACATTAAATACAGTGTTGCCAACTCTTGTGGTTTTATTGTGAATCACACTGAGGTTTTTCTTAAAGCCCTAGCTGCTGGAATCATGTTATTACATGCCAATCTCCGCTTTTATTTAAAAAGTTTAATGCCCATGGCTGCAGAGAAAAAGTGAAAGGTAAAGGCTCCTGAACAGGAAAGCAAGTAAGAAGAACCCCAAATTGTTATTTTAACAAATCTCATGGATTTTAGCCAATCTCATCATTTTGGGGCTTGCTTCATGAGTTTTGAATGCTTGGTGTTGACAATAATGTAAACAGGGGGCACACAGAGTTATTGAAACTCTGTGTAAGTTGCAGTCTGGAGCCAGATATAATATTTATATGGTACAATCATTTACCAAAATGAATGATGAGGACTAAATCCTTGGAAAGTGTTTAACTTGGGTGAGCTAGGGTTAGTTTAAAAACTGCAGTAGTGTTATTTGTACATGAAATAGCCATTTAATCCAAACATTTCAACCAAGGCCATAACCTTACTGTAATATGGTGGTTTCTTCCCACACCCATAACCAACATTTGTTTTTGGTCTCTCGCTCAACTCTATTCCTCCTCCACCTGTTTCCCAAGACAATTTGTTTCTCATTTGAGCTTTAGCTGCCAGCCAGATAATGTCAAAATGCAGAAACAAGCTTTGCAAATAGGATAGTTTTGCTTTGCATAAAAGATAATCTTTGTTGAACATTGCGTGGGAATGTTGATGCAGAACTAGGAGAAATGTGAATACAAAAGCATTCCAGAATGCAGTCTATACAAACCAATTGCCATTTGTCACAGTAGTAATCTGATCATTACAACAAATGCAAAAACTAATAGGGTAAAGTGTCAAGTTGGCCCATCAAAGGGCTGTTATTATGGACATGATCTGCTAATTCTTGTACTGCGGGCAGAAGGGGTGCAAGTTTGTTGCACTCCAGTACCACTGCGAACAAAAGCAGCAAATGGGATTAAGCACTGAGCTGTTGATCTTTCATGTCCTGGCATCATGGGCAGCAGAGAGTGCGCAAGGGATGGGGGCAAGGGAGCCACCAGTGGAAAAATACTAGGCTTAACTCTGCACTGAATACAATTTAATTTCCAGTTCCCACATGCCCTCTCCTTTAGTCTCAAGAACCCAACGTTTTTTTTTTTTTTAAATAAAAGAAAAGGAGGAGGTGGAGAATGGATTTTGTGACGGGGTGCCACCTAGAATTGGGTACCACTGAGCCCCCCGACCCACCATCCTGGGCTGTTTTTACACTGTACTGCTGTGACCAGCCAGTACTTTCACCAGCACACATACAGGTAGGGACACACCCAGCTGCAGTTACATGCAGACACTGTGATCATCTTTGCATGGGAAGGCTCCAGTTAAGGAACTTCTCAGCTACTCAGGCATGCACCTCTCTCTGGAGTGTAAATCCAAAAATTATACAATCTTGTGGTGCACAGGGAACTGTACAGCGCAAGCTCACGAAATTCACCCCCTCCCTCAATGTGGAGAGGAAATATACAACAATCTTCTGCCCAGAGTTATGACTCCCACACACACTGGTTTTAGACAAAGCAAAAACAAGTTTAACTACAAAAGATTGTTTGCTATCCCTTATCACTTAATCTGATCAAAACTGATTACCAAGCAAACACAAACATGCAAACTAAGCTTAATATACTACATAGCAAATCCTCACCCTATTCATAAGCAATCTAAGTGAGGATACAAGCAGGCTGCAGCTTCTTAAGGGGCAAGCTAAACTGGCTTACATCTTAGAAACCCTAGGTGTTCCATTCACAGGCTAAAAATCGCTTTAGCCTGGGTTCAGCACTTCCCCCAGTTCAGTCTTTGTTCCTCAGATGTTTCAAGGAGTCTTGGGTGGGTAGTCAGTGAAGAATCATGATGATGTCACTCCCCTGCCTTAAATAGCTTTTGCATATGACGGGAACCCTTTGTTTCAAAGCTTGTTTCCCACGCCAGTCACTGGAAAAAAAAACTGATATTCCAAGATGGAGTCTAGTAACAGGTAACCTGGTCACATGTCCCTGTAGAGTTACAGCAGCCATAACTGAGGCTGCCTGTAGTGTTCTCAGGAAGGCTCCCCAGTGGGAGATAAGCTTCTTCTAAGGCCTATTGTTTTCTCCGAATGGCTCATTAACCTGAATGGGCCCTTCCCAGCCAGCCGTCTAGACTGAGAGCCTTTTGCCTAGTGGGCATTCCCCAGGTGTAAACATTTGTAATACAGCTATACAGTCAATATTCCTAAGATACAAAAACAATACATGCATATAAATAGGATAATCATATTCAGTAAATCAAAACATTTCTAATGACACCCCACATGACTTATCTTGCATAAAAGACATGATGTCATAATCATATTATATCTCCATGAAGATAGGGTGCAGTGTCACAGATGTGTCTGAAGAGACATGGATTCAAGTATGATCTTAAGTGTGCAATGTTGAGATACACATTACTGCCTCAGTCCTTACTACAGATCTCAAAGAGGAATACCTCAGAAGCCTTTATAGCAGCACTCTCTTTGATCCAGAACCAGGCTACCATGAACTCCTTGTCTTTCACATCACATAGCAACTCCCCACACTTGCATGTTTATAATCAAAACCTATTTGTTCTTTGATTTTTCTTGAAAATGGTTGTGCGCCCATGTGTAACATTAGGAGAGGGTGAGGGTGGGGTAAATGAAAAAAATAAGAGCTGTTGACATGAGAACACATCAAGACTCTTCTGTCTATGCCAGACTCTGCCAATAATTCACTGTGTGACCTTGGACAAGTTCACTCTAAGCATCAATAAAATGGGGATAATGATACCTATCTCTCTCATAGAAGTGTTTGAGAATGTGTGCTTTAAGATCCTCACTTGAGAGCTGCTGTAGCCGTGACAAGTATTATTTACTGATGACTTTCTTAGCCTTTAATACCTTCCACAGACCATAAGTCAAGAAAGGAAAGGAACAGGATGCATTGCTTGTGATCTTTTCCTTTCATGCAAATAACCTAGGTGACATGCAAAGGATTTTGCTGCAATCAAAATAAATCATCTTTCACTTCATGACCATTCCTGTTTTGATACGGAGAGATTTATGACATCAATTAGAACTATTTGGAAGAGAAAAAAGTCTTCTCCTTAAATACAAAAAAACAAAAAACAGTGGAGGTTTTGGTTATACTTATAGTTACACATTTTCCATGGTATTTTTTGCATTAATTTGTTTATTTCATACTGTACTGAATAACCCAGTTTCTGTGGTGTCTATATGAGACAAGCAAACTAATACAGCAGTACTAATGTGCAGAAACTGAAACATTTCCAAAAGGTATAATTAGTACTGCATATTATAAACAGAGGCATTAACAAATGCTGTAGACTAAGTTATACAAATCCTTCCACAGGCATATACAAGTTTGTTATGCAGCTCCAGTCAGCATTCTAGCTGTGACCAAGGTTTATATTCTCTTAGGTGTTTAGACACTAGCAGAGTCCTGGTCAGGGGCGGCTCTAGGATTTGCGCTGCCCCAAGCACGGCGGCACGCCGCGGGGGGTGCTCTGGCGGTCGCCGGTCCCGCGGCTCCAGTGGACCTCCTGCAGACGTGCCTGCGGAGGGTCCACTGGTCCCGCAGCTCCAGGGGACTTCCTGCAGACGTGCCTGCAGAGGGTCCACTGGAGCTGCGGGACCAGCGGACCCTCCGCAGGCATGCCTGTGGGAGATCCACCGGAGCTGCCTGCCGCCCTCCTGCGGCACGCCGCCCCAAGCGCGCACTTGGGTCTGGAGCCGGCCCTGGTGTTGAGTTCCCTGTGGGGCCTGGACTATTGGTCGCTCTTCAGCAGTAGGGTGGCACTCGTGCTCCATTTCCTATGCTCATTGAATTTGGGCTGACCTTGTCAGGTAGCTCCAGAACCAGCTGAGAAAAAGTTACAAAGCAAGTAGCACCAATAGTCGGTGGGCTGGGAACTAAAGGTGACTGAGGAGCAGGGACCATTGCAGTTAGCCCAGTCCAAGACTTAACACTTCTGGTTTTTGGGAGGTGTGGCAAAACACTTTTGGTTTTGGTTTCCATGGATCTGTGCCCCATAGATTTCTTTGGCTCTGAGGTCTGGTCTGAAGTGGTAGTTGTTGCACTCATTTATATTGAGAACTGCATTAAAAACAAAAAGCAAAAAATCAGACAGACAGTCTTACCTCAGAGGAACGCTACAGGATATTGTAATAACAGGGAAAAATATGTCCAGCTGTTCATTAGCAAAACTGAGATTTAAGAGAGAATTAAGGCTGATGAAAATTCCAGATTTGATACTCAAAGTTCAGATCCCGATCCAAACCTTGCAAATGGTCCATATTCTTGTTATAGGCTGAACCAAAACACCTTAGTCCTAAACACCTTTACCACTATTCATAGCTTAGACATGGCTTCAGTTTAATGGATAACAGGGGTGACTGAGATGAGCTGAACAGGCTGCTTGGTCCCCAGAAACCTTTTCATGTTCCCAGTCCATAATCCCAGTCAAGTATTTTCCACTGGACATTTTCTCCCTTCCTCTCTCCTGGCCCACCTTACTTCCAAATTCATCTGGAAGGTGCCACTGCTGCATGTGAAGTCTCCCAAAACATTTAAGAGAAATTGCTATGTACAAAAAACTAGCACTTCAAAATGTAAAGAGTAAATCAAATACTCTGTCTTACATTTACTAGCCAGGATGTGACCATTCACATTTTTTGTATTTGATCCACCATTCCATAGCACTGTTATTTGTGAGTGTCATACAAATGCTAAATCCAAAGAGAAATATCCAATCACGTCACAGGGTTGTGGGACATCTTGATAGCCATGAGATTCTCGAATGGATTGGTGGTGCATGTTGGTGTTAGATGAGAGCCACAGGGATCACAGTATCCATTGCAGCAGTAAAAACCTTGCAAACTGGGATTCTGCTACAACACCAACTCTATGGAATTGCAGTGTTGATGTTTGTGATTTCTGTGGGGTTTGTAACACATTCTTTACACCTGGGTGGAACATGTGATATATCTTCATTCAGCATAATAGGATGGTGAAGGTGTAAATAAGTGACACTAGATTGGGTGGCAAGTCAGTGAACAGCGTTATATCAGGGTAGAGGTGTATCAGCTTCCAGTGTGGACATTTGCACCAAGGATCAATACAGACTATGCTTGTCTTAACTGTAGCACACACCTTTTGGTGTAGTTTGTTGTTTTGTACGCTAGTGTATACTAATGAGTAAATATTTTGCTACATATAGTTTAGAGGGGTGAGTAGGAAACATGTAATTTTGCATACATTGCAAATGACTTTTGCGTAAAAAATACTAAAATTGCATTTAGTAAAACAGTGATACTGATTCCAAAGAGTGGGAACTTGCATTAGAAAAGATACTGAATTGTTTGGAGGCTTGATCTGCTGAGGTTCAAGAAGAAAACACTAAAATTAGAATTTGACACATTTAAATAAAATTTGTGTCTATTTTGTTATTGTTTCGATCGGGGCGGCTCTAGGAATTTTGCCACCCCAAGCAGGGCAGGCAGGCTGCCTTCCGCAGCTTGCCTGCGGACGGTCCGCTGGTCCCTGCGGGAGGTCCTCCGAAGCCACGGGACCCTCCTCAGGCAAGCTGCGGGGAGGCAGCCTGCCTGCTGCCCTCGTGGCACTGGCAGAGCGCCCCCCTGCGGCTTGCCTCCCCCAGCACGCGCTTGGTGTGCTGGGGCCTGGAGCCACCCCTGGTTTCGATTGTAAGAATGCAAGAATGGCCATACTGGGTCAGACCAGTGATCTATCTAACACAGTATCCTGTCTTCTGAAAGTGGCCAGTATCAGGTGCTTCAGAGGGAACTGAACAGAAAGGTCAATTGAGTGATCCATCCCCCATTTTCCAGTCCCAGCTTCTGGCAGTCAGAGGCTTAGGGACATCCAGAGCATGAGGTCATGTTCTTGACTATCTAAGCTAATAGCCATTGGCTAATAGCCATGAACTTATCCAATTCTTTTTTGAACCCAGTTATGCTTTTGACCTTCACAATGAGTTTCACAGGCTGACTGAGTTGTGTGAAGAAATACTTCCTTTTGTTTGTTTAAAACCTGCTGCCGGTTAATTTCATTGGGTAACTCCTGGTTCTTGTATATGGAGGGGTGTCATGGGGTGGTCACCTTAGAGACAGATCATGCTCACTGCAGGCTAGCTTCACCATTGTGCTTTATTATAGTGTTCTATCAGGCTGGTAGTACTATTTACATATACACACACATCCCAGTCAGCTCCCCTCTTACTTCTGGGGGAAAAGAGCAGTACTAGCAGCAACCAGCTCTGCCTTCCTTCAGGCTCTGCACCTCCCTCCTCCACTTTTCCAAGGCTTCCTCCCTCTCTATTTATCTGTTCCCAGCTGCTACAGTTGCTTCTCCCTCTAATTAGCCTGTCAGCTTTGGCCATTACACTACTTGTTAATTGGTCTTCCACAGAGATCCTAATTAACCTATATTGGTGGGAAATTTAAGTGACAGGGTACTGAGTCATCTCCTTACTAAGACCCCTGCCAAACACTTCCCACTTACTCCAAATGCTTTGTTTTCTTTTGGGTTGAGCTCTGCCTTTATCAATATTCCCTGTTTTCCCTTTATGGGTGTCCTCTGCTTTCCACTCAGAGAAAGTAATCTGTGGGTGGGGGTTTTATCCCACAATTCAGTCTCTGCCCATGTTCTTCACCAACTTGTCACAGGGTGCACCTGTTACTCAGTGCAGAGCTACACCTCATCCTGGCTATTCTGGGGATTACATCTCTTCCAGATCCAACACCTCCCATAGTGGCTCCCCACATTGTCCTCTCTCTCACTCTGCAGTCCCTCTCTTGCTCCCAGAGCTGCAACTTCCTCTTTGTGACTCATCCCTCTGACCAGGTCAGTATGGTGTTTCCCCTTCTGGGGTATAGAGTCTCACTGGACCTGCTCTCCAGACACTGCCACTCTGTCAGTGGCTGGTAGAAGAAGCTGGGTACTCCAGGTTCCAACCCAGGGACTCTACAACATGCAGCCAAGGTCTGCTCGGTCCCCAGTCTTGCTGCTCTCTCCTTAGGCTGCTTCCTACTTGCCTCCCACAGGCTCCCTTCTTCACTCTTCTCACTTCTGGGTATGCCCCTCCCTCAGGACCGGTGTCCTACTCTTTCCCTAGGTTCTCTTTCTAATGCGGAGGGTGACTGTAGGCTTCCTCACTGCAGCCATTGCTGTTGCCAGTTTCCTAGCTTTATACTAACCCAGGCCAGCCCCCCTTCCTGCTCAACTGAGCTCCATCTTCCAACTGGGTTGCTTTGCCAGCCTAAACCCCTCACGTGTGGCCTGTCTAACTGGCCCCTTTCTCAGCTTCTTTCACTAAACATAAGAACGGCCGTACCGGGTCAGACCAAAGGTCCATCTAGCCCAGTATCTGTCTACCGACAGTGGCCAATGCCAGGTGCCCCAGAGGGAGTGAACCTAACAGGCAATGATCAAGTGATCTCTCTCCTGCCATCCATCTCCATCCTCTGACGAACAGAGGCTAGAGACACCATTCTTACCCATCCTGGCTAATAGCCATTTATGGACTTAGCCACCATGAATTTATCCAGTCCCCTTTTGGGGCTGGTGTGTAGTGAACACCTGATCACAGTGGGTAAATAACACTAAGTGCAGGTCTACACTAAGGGCGGGGGTCGAACTAGGGTACGCAAGTTCAGCTACGTGAATAGCGTAGCTGAACTCGAAGTACCCTAGTTCGAACTACTTACCCGTCCAGACGCTGCGGGATCGAAGTCCGCGGCTCCAAGGTCGACTCTGCCACCGCCTTTTGCAGTGGTGGAGTACCAGAGTCGACCGGAGCGCGCGGGGAGTTCGAACTATCGCGTCTAGATTAGACGCGATAGTTCGAACTCTGAAAAGTCGAACTCACCGCGTCGACCCGGCAGGTAAGTGTAGACTAGCCCTTAGTCACTTTCTCCACATCGTTCATGATTTGATAGATTTCTTATATCCCCCACCTTAGTTGTCTCTTTTCCAAGCAAATCTGTTCCAGTCTTTAGTCTCTCGTATGGAAGCTGTTCCATACATTATTGCCCTTCTCTGTATCATTTCCAATTCTAATATATGCTTTTGAAGATGGGGTGACCAGAACAGTATTCAAGGTGTGGGTGTCATGGATGTCTATAGTGGCATCATATTTACTGTCTTATTATTTATCCCTTTCCTAATGGTTCCTAACATTCTGTTCGCTTTTTTGACTGCTGCTGCACATTGAGCAGATGACTTCAGAGAACTATTCACATTGACTCTCAAATCTCTTTCTTGAGTGGTAACAGCTAATTTAGATTCCATCATTTTATATATATTGTTGGGACTATGCTTTCCAATGTGCATTGCTTTGCATTTATCAACATTGAATTTAATCTGTCATTTCCTTGCCCTGTCACCTAGCTTTGTGAAGAAATAAAAAGGATCTCACTATCTGCTTTGGACTTAACTACCTTGAATAATTTTGTATCATCTGCAAACTTTACCACCTCATTGTTTACCTCTTTTTCCAGCTCATTTATGAATACGTTGTGCAGCACTGGTCCTGGTATAGATCTTCGGGGGACCCTGCTATTTACCTCCATCTATTGTGAAAATAGACCATTTATTCCTACTCTGTGTATCCTGTCTTTTAACTAGTTACTGATCCATGAGAGGACCCTCCCTCTTATCCCTGCTTACATTGCGTAAAAGCCTTTGGTGAGGACCTTGTCAAAGGCTTTCTGAAGTCCAAGTACACTTTATCTACCAGATAATCCTTATCTATGTTTGCTGACCCCCTCAAAGAATTCTAATTCATCATGAAGATTTATTGATTTCCATTTATCATGAACATTTATTGATCATTCTATGACTATGGCATAATTAAGCATACAAAGGCTTGGCAGTTATAGCTGAAGCATATCCTTTTAGAAAGGCTAACAATGTTAACCCAAGGAAATTCCAATTTGAGATAGAACTCTACAGGGTCATATACAAGTTCAATGTAATGGATATTAATGGTACCATTTCCAAAAAACAGGGACATGACCAGGCTATAGATATTGAATGTATATCTAATTTGTTCAGTTATTTATTAAGACTGCTTAAAAAACCATCACCCTATTTCACACTAATGTTTAGGTCAAATCCTGTTAAATTTGCTTAAGCAAGTAATCAGACTGGGCCAGTTTTTACTATAGATTACACAGTGCACATGTGGAGTAAATTTAGAAAGTCAGTGAATTTATTCTGGAACTGCAGTAGTGTAAATTAATTTGGCCCAATAAAACCGACTTCACTGGGGCTACTTATGTGAGCCAGATGAGTAGACTTTGATCCTCACTGATGGAAACATTCAGGTTCAACAACCATAGATTTGTTAGTGCATCATTAACCCAAAAGGGATAATTACAACTTAACCAGAATTTTAAAGATTTCTTTATACATTAGACCAATAGCAAATTTACAGTTGAAGTTTGCAGAAGCAGACAGTCTGCTACTTGAACCCACATGGATCCATTTCTCATAAAGAAGCCAAGCCACAAACAGTTTAGAACATTCAGTAGCCCCAATAGAAAAACATGCTTTAAACAAAACAAAAAAATACCAAGGTTTAAGAAAGATGCCTGCCACACTTAGGCTTACTAGGTTATACAACACACCAGTAATGTCATGTTACATCTCTTTAAAAAGATCGCTTTCTCTGAAATGCATATTATTTTGGATCCTGTTTTGTGAAATGCGATGAGCTTCTAATATTTTGGACTGGATACTAACTATTCAAAACTTTTTCCTCTGTAATTAGGCTTCTGAGAACTGAAATAGCCTTCTCACCATTAGGCTGGTGCCAAGTGCTTGTCTCATTGGTACCTGATTTTTGTTCCAGGCACCAAGCATGTTTGCTTTTTTATGGGCCTTTGTGCAGGACAAATGGATGAGATGAGATACTTGTCAGTCCACAGCACAGACAGCTGAGCAGTGGGATTAGCACATTAATGTCTTCAGAAGAGAGCCTACTAAACAAGATTAAAGCATTGGCCAGCCTTATCCACCCCATCCTGTAACATGATGTCCTGCTATGCCGCTAGAAAGAATGTCAGTGAACAATATTAGCTAGTACACAAGAGCTAAGGAAATTACTACAAGAAGCCTGAAGAATCTGAGACCAAGCAAAAAAAAAATTAAAAAAAAAATCAAAAGCTACACAGAGATACAAGAGCCTATGGGGAGACCAGAGCACATCACGTGGAATGATTACTAATTCAAGTGGGTAGAGGGCAGCACGTATGCTGACTTCTGTTGTTAGAACACACAGGTATGTTCTTTTAATTCACACACTCTTTTAATCAATTGAATTGTGAAACTTCCTGGAAGACTGTGTGCCCATAAAAACAGTGAAAGTTCCCCCCCGCAACTGGGATGGGCACAAAATAGAGGAAGTGCTTCATTTGAGGGCAACACATAATTCATAGTAATGGTGAACAAATCCTGATCTTGAATTAATTGGCTGCGTTATGAGGAATGTCTTGGAAGAAGGAATCCTCAACCCTAGGCTGTAGAGAAGCAACCCCCATGTCTCTGATGTTTCTTACTCCCTCCTGGGGAGAGCAGTCAGTGGATCTTGATAGCTGAGTATCCCCATCAGTTCTTTCCATTGTCCCAATAAGGGTGTAGGGAACTCACAGAAGATCCATACTGCATATTATATAGGATTCCAGCATCCTCACCTCAGCACCCCACCCTTGTAGGATGTGGGTAGGATTTGCCTTTTAGTTAAGAGACTGAGGTATAAGTCAATAGAAATAATGACTACTGCATGTTAAAAATATTCTTTGTTTTTCTGTATCCCCTCTCAGGCCTCCATGTGTGTGTGATAGGACACAAGAAAATCCAAGCTGCTTGTATAGTGTGTGAGAAAGGGTGCTACATGCTGTGGAATGTGGCGTGCAGTCTCTCAGCAAAGTGGATGGCATGTGACACTCTGGTTTTTTGGCTGAGAGATGTTGCCTAGGGAAGTCAGATTGAGACATGCTTTTCCCTTCACTGACGTCCAAGAGGCCAAAAATATTCTGCCTCCCCTACTGGAAAAAGCAATATACTGGCATGCTGATCAGGTAATACTAATATTACTTAACATTTATATACCATTTCATATTTTCAAAGCACTAGACACTCCTTAATGAATTAAGCCCCTATTTAAGGAAGATATCTAAGCATGTGCCTAACTTGAAGCATATGAGGTGGGTATTCCACTGAAATCAATGGGACTCTTCAGGTGGTTAAAGTTATCTTCCAGAATAGTGGCCTAAGCCTGTGAATGTGGTAGGTTAAGTATTATTACCCCCACTTATATGGAGAAACTGTTATATATATTATAATCGATTTAGTTACATGTAATCATTTTTAGGAGCATCTAACCCTGGCTGAGGATCTGAGTGTGGTTTGCTAGGGATTTGCATCTGCTAGCTGGAACCAACTAATTTGCTTTAAAGCAAGCTGGAGACCCTTGAAGAGTACAACAGCTGCAGAACATCTGCCTGGCACTGGAGCTCAGAACTGTACATTTTAGCAACTTGTTAAAAAACAAAATTTAAAAAACTCCTAGACAAAAAAATCCCAAAACAATAGGGATACAGAACCAGAGTTTAAGTTTGCTCAAGATCACACATCAAGTCAGTGGCTAAGCTGAGGAAGCATTAGCTTCTATCCCTCTGATCAATTCACTAGACTACTCTGCATTTCAATTAAATATATATATATGCTGAGTATGAAATGGTTTGAAGTGTAAGAATGTTTTGCTTGTAATAATCAGAAATAGATTATGAACAATGTGAGTGAATCTAATGGATTGTATTCTCATTTACTGTAAGGCCAATAAAGGGGAGTTAAAGTGGGCATCAATTACAGTTGCAATCACTAAGGCCTTTGCCAGAATGGCCTAGGACCCAATATTTCCATGGTAACTTTACAAACTGTGAGATGGTCCATTAACTTCAATGGAACCACTCACAGAGCACAAAGTTATGCACAGGTGTCAGTCTTTGCAGGATCAGGGCCTCAGTGTAATTGATAATAAAACCCAAAGTATGTTGTGTCACTAGTGTCTACACTTGGTTTCTAATTTTCTACACTTATAGAACATTGGAAAACATCATAGCATTTTATTAAAGTTCAAAATCAGAAGCCAGATTAAATGAAACACTACTGGCCAAGTTCAGCCCTCAGATACTTGGGTACAATGCCCACTGAAGTCAATGGACCTGCGACCTGATCCTTTTGTAGATGAAGTCAGAATTAGGCTTTATGAAGGAAAGAAAAATGTGAGATCTGCAGAAAGATCTGAAATCTTCCATACATTGGTCTTAGTGGCTTGGGGCTAATCAGGAAGTATTGACAGGCATATTTGTCTAGTACCAGTTGTGAAATGGTCTTGCTATAGATTTTCATGGTCATGTGGCTAAAACCAAGTGTTTAATATCGGATACTGTCTTTACTGGGGACTCTGAGCCGAATCATAGGATTTTGGTACTACCTATCACCTACCTACTGTACTATAATCCATATCAGCAATATACTATTGTGGTAAAAAAAGGGAACTTTGTGATGGGACCCTTGTTTGACTAATGGATTGCAGGCCCCTGAAAACATCTAAGGCTTCAGCCACTCTTTGTTTTAATGTCTTCTCATACCAGCTTCCTGCATAAAAAGTTACTAGAAAGCCTTTAGATTGTCAGGCTATTCATTACATTATTTCCAGTAACAGCCAGATCTTATTATTTTGTGTGGTTATTGTTTGCAGTACTTTTATCTTCATTGTTTTTTAGATTTTCTTTTGCTGGCAATCATCCTAAAGCCCTAAGGACACGTAGTTATGTTTTTGTAGTTATGTTTGTAATCTATGTTTTAATTTAGGAAAGGTCTATAAAGGAACAACACTAATGCAGATGCTTTTGAGTGTTTTTTTTTTTTTAAAGTGTTCAGTGGAAAGTAAGCTGAATCTTACCAGTATTGGTTCATTTGTGCTCTCTAAACTCTAATTTCAATCAAGGAATAGAAAAATAGGCTCTATGTTATATGTTAGATAAAACTTTCAGCTTGCTTGGAGATCAAAGTTCATGCCTAAGCCTCCTAGGGCTGAGGAGAGACTTCAAGTTCCAGAAAGTTAGGTGAATTTCCTTAAGTAAAAAATAGTGTATGAGCAGTGTTGCTGCTGCATCTGATTTTAGTAGCCTCCACTAAGTTGTTTCAGTTTCCTGTGGAAACTGAAGCAAGATTTCATTTAATATTTCCTTGATATGAATTTTTATTTTTTAAAACAAGTATTTAACAAGCTTTTTTTAAGTGAATGAGATTCATAGATAAGGCTGAATATCCAGAAATCTGGAGATTTTATGCAAATGATGCAATGCATTAATTGCATATTTAAATATTCATTCTCATTTACATGTTCTCTTCTTACTTTCAACTGAAAACTTGTTTTTATTTTCTACTCATCCCTCACTGTCTGTTGCTCTGCTGCAGTGACAAGCAGACTATCAAAATAAGTAAAAATAAATTATGTTACTACACATTTAGGTCCTGGAGATACTGAAGCAGAAATACAAATAAGTTAAATAAATCATAAATCAAAAATGTTGTAATAAAATATTATTTGTTGGCCACTTGATGGGGCCTCGTCTATTAGAATAAAGGATGAGGATGAGGAGCCCAGATGCCCTGATGAGGGGCAGGAGGAGAAATGTTCCATCTTGCCCAACCAAGGAAAAAGCCATGTTAACTTCATTGATGTTACAGGCCCCACATCAACCCCAGGAAGGGAGATTCCTGAGGGCCTGGTTCTTTCAGGAGACTGTCTATTTTAGGCCCAGCTCCCAGAGATAGGGGGTCATCTCCAGCCCTTGCCCTGCAATTGCTGATGGCCTTGTTGGTGCAGCTCCCACTGTGAATGCACCTTCTTGCTGTACACAGGAAGCATGAGGGGCTCTTCCCCAATGCACCTGTAGTTGTGACATCCAAGGCGTGACAGGAGGCGAGATGCTCTACTCACACAGACTGCAGAAACCTAGCTGACACCATAAAGACATGTAGAGATGAGGAGTGTTTGGGGATAATAAGACTTTCTACCCACATTTCCTGTTTAAGTCTCCCTGTTTCCCATGGGAATCTGAGAGAAGTACATGGGATCTGGAGCTGCCCAGGAAAAGAGGTGTCCCAGCAGGTCCAGAGGGCAGGTAGGGGAGCTGGTGTGCTGAGAATGCAGGGGCAAAGGTACAGAAGGGAATCAGGTCAGGGATAGGTCCTAACACATACAGTACCTTTTTCCATCTGCACTTTGGTGCTTTTATAGAGCTACTTGTATGACCGGTGATTTAAATTGGGCAGTATTAGCTCTTTTATCAGATCTCCCATTTTACAGCCTGTGTTTCCTTTTAAACACAGGACCGTGTGCCCTCAGAACAAATTGACATGCATCCAGGATTGCACTGTAGGTAACTGTAGGTAACAGACACATGACAATTCACACATCTCTTCCTGGAGAGCCTGCCCTATACCAGGTTTAAATGGTTTACAGAACCTGACCACCAATTTCTCAATGCTAGATCTGTTTTTTGTTTTTAATTTCCCCCTTGCGACCATTAGTATGGCTCCAACTAGTGTGTTAGGAAAGGCAACTATACTAGCAAAGAGAGACCACTGTTGACCACCATTATTTGAACCACTGGTTGTCTGAATTCTGTTGTACTTTGAATGAAAGCAGCAAGAACTTGTATTTAACACTTATTGTATATATTATATTAGAAAGGCCAAGGCACAAAACGAGATTATTAGAGGCATAAAGGGTAACAAGAAAACATTCTACAAGTAAATTAGAAGCAAGAGGAAGACCAAGGACAGGGTAGTTACTCAATGAGGTGAGGGAAAACAATAACAGAAAATGTGGAAGTGGCAGAAGTGCTAAGTGACTTTTGTTTCAGTTTTCACCAAAAAGGTTAGCAGTGATTGGATGTCTAACATAGTGAATGCCAGTGAAAACAAGGTAGGATCAGAGGGAAAGAACAAATTAAAAGTTACTTAGACAAGTTAGAAGTCTTCAAGTCACCAGGGCCTGATGAAATACATCCTAGAATACTCAAGAAACTGACTGAGGAGATATCAGAGCCATTAGTGATTATCTTAGAAAAGTCATGGAAGTCAGGAGAGAATCCAGAGGACTGGAAAAGGGCAAATATAGTTTGGCATTTGTCATATGGAGTAAATTCACTAACACCATTGGGAAAAAATTACACACACACACACACACACACGAGAGGAAGCAGGGGGCGAGGAGATTTTTTTTTGTAGCACCTGAGCATTTTCTGTTTGGAGAACCAGTCCTGATCCTAGAAGCTAGCCTGGTCTTTAATTCAGGAAAATTGCTTAATTTAATCCTAGTAGCTGCCTACAGTAACTCCTCACTTAAAATCATCCCGGTTAACTTTGTTTTGTTGTTATGTTGCTGATCAATTAGGGAACATGCTCGTTTAAAGTTGTGCAATGCTCCCTTCTAACGTTGTTTGGGAGCCACCTGCTTTGTCCACTGCTTGCAGGAAGAGCAGCCAGTTGCAGCTAGCTGGTGGGGGCTTGGAACCAGGGTGGACTGGCAGCTCCCCTATCAGCTCCCCCTAAGTTCCCTGTGCGGCAGCTGCCCAGCAGGCTAGCAATTGCAGCCGTCCCTCCCCCCACTGCCATGTGCTGCTCCTGCCCTCTGCCTTGGAGCTGCTCCCCGAGACTCCTGCTTGCTGTGCGGGGGTGGGGGGGATGGGAGGAAGATGAGTACTAATGTCAGGGTGTCCCCCTCCCCCCTGCTCCTGCACCCCGCTTAACCCCATCTTCCATAGAGCGGGGGGGGGGGACGACACACACGACAGGTTCAGGACAGTGGGAGCTTGCTGGCAGCAGCTGCGGTCTCAGCAAGCTGATCTAATTAACAAGGCAGTGTACTTATAGGGTAAATGTGCATCTCTCTCACACACACATAGGGTGTGTCTCTT
This sequence comes from Mauremys reevesii, assembly GCF_016161935.1. Taxonomy (NCBI): domain Eukaryota; kingdom Metazoa; phylum Chordata; order Testudines; family Geoemydidae; genus Mauremys; species Mauremys reevesii. The sequence continues at coordinate 88,763,878 of NC_052626.1, forward strand.
TGTCTGCAATGCTGTCTCCCCTCCTCCATTCCTGCTGCCTTGTAGAGTGAGAGAGTTAACCCTTGAGGGAATCAGCCAATAGCTAGTTCATCATTTAGCAGTAAGGCATTTCCTGGGAAATATCCCACCCTGTGACTCCACTTCAACTAAGCATCATCACTGTGTACCAGTATTAAATTGTTTGTTTAAAAAACTTTGTGTGTGTGTGTGTAATATAGTGTTTTGTCTGGTGAAAAAAGTTTCCCTGGAACCTAACCCCCTCATTTACATTAATTCTTATGGGCAAATTGGACTCGCTTAACATCGTTTCACTTAAAGTTGCATTTTTCAGGCACATAACTACAACATTAAGTGAGGTGTTACTGTACTGTCTTTAATTCAAGAAAGTTTAACCATTTCACATCTAAAAGTATATTAACAGATAACAGAAAGGCTACCCAGATGGAAACCTGTTTTCATTATTAGTGTCCCTGACTGTCGTGCACAAGTTACTATACGCATTGAACTATACTGTTATGGTGAAAGGTTCTAATTTTGTGTGCATTTATGATCACAGCTGTACAAGCACCCAGGATGAACCTCTTCATGGAAAGAGTTAGGCTATGTCTACACTACATCAGTAGCACTATTGGCTCTAAGCCAAGGGGAGATAGTTCTCCTGTTAGCTTCATAAATACTGCCTCTGAGAGGTGGTATCTGTGTTGGCAGGAGAAACTCTGCCACTGTCTACACCGATGCTTAAGTCAGTATAATTTACATCGCTCAGGGGTGTAGATTTTTCACACTCCTGAGCCACATAAAGTTATACCAAAGTAATTTGTAGTGTAGACATAACCATAGAGACCATGCAGTAATGCCCCTCAGAAAGTCTTTAAGGGTATTGTGTGGGTTAAAGCACTCTTCCTTGTCTGGGCCTTTAGACATTTTTGAGCTGACTTGGTATTGCAGAGCAACAGCACAAAAGGAGAGTGTCACAGGATAGATACATCAAGGGGTGCCTAGTCACATATGGTCAGCGGGGAGCTTGTGTCCTGATTGCTAGAGTCTCTCCAATGGCCTAAAAACAGGAGAGTGCAAGCTAGTGGTCAGAATCCTTTGGGCTACCCTTGCTCTGAGGGCAGTGTGACCTAGTAGTCAGAGTAGATTGGCTGCTCCCCAGAGTTTCAGGCCCTCAAGCAGAGTAGAGCATCAAATCAAAGTCTGGATTGCATAGGCCCTCTGATAGGGTGGAACAGCAAGCTCAGTCTCAATAGTCTAGCATTCTGACTCAGGTGAACAGTAGACCAGTGGCTCTCAAAGCCGGTCTGCCACTTGTTCAGGGAAAGCCCCTGGTGGGCCAGGCCAGTTTGTTTACCTGCTACATCCACAGATTTGGCTGATCACGGCTCCCACTGGCCGTGGTTCACTGCTCCAGGCCAATGGAGGCTGCAGAAAGTGGCACAGGCCAAGGAACATGCTGGCCACCCTTTCCACAGCCCCCATTGGCCTAGAGTGGCAAACAGCAGCCAGTGGGAGCCACAATCAGCTGAACCTGCAGACACAGCAGGCAGACAAACCATCCCAGCCCACCAGGGGCTTTCCCTGAACAAGCAGCAGCCCTAGTTTGAGAACCACTGCAGTAGACAACTTCAAGCCTCTAGGCCTAAGGTGGGAAGAAGCTGCCACCCTGGTGTGGGGTTGGCAGCAGGGGGGGGGACCTGTGCCCATCTGCTCCACCAGGTCCCAGCCCAGGACCCTAACAGTGGCAGGAGGGTCCCACAACTAGGTCAGCGAGGCTCTCACAGAAACACAGATGAGTTTGCTGGTCCCATAACTGGACTAGTATTTATTTCCCCGGGGCTATTTCCTACCTGGTCTCCCAGTACAGCAGTCCATGGGCCCTCTGGTTCTCTAGGGTCATATGCTGGTGAAGCCCACAATGACTCAGTGTTTACCTGGGGTGTGTCATGAGTGGCCTCTGTGAACTGGGGCTTCCATAGCAGGCACCCACAATATGCATCCATCCTCCTCAGTGGTCTGACCCGACTGAGCTGGGCTGCTTCCCTTTATACCCTGTCTCTAGGCTGAGCATGCCCAGCAGGGATGGAGGGGTGTGGCTTCCTCAGCCTGCAATGCACAGTTAACCCCTGTGGGGCCAGTGTGGGGTAGATACACCCCATCACAGAGGGTTAATGGCCAGGCCACCTTTCTGCACTATGTGGTCTGAGGGAGCTTTGGACTAGGGGTTTCCAAGCTGTAAAGTTTAGGGACTGAGGAGGAAAAAGGGCATGTGTTTAAATACTGTAGTTGGATCTGTCTGTATTTTCTGTGAGTCCTGAGCAGAGCCAGCAGCTTCTTAGAACAGAGCAATGGCACCTTACATGAGGTTTCTGAAAGAAAAGAGTTGCATGTGTACTCTTTGTTATCATCCCTGTTGAAGGAAATAGGATATGTGAAAATTTTGTAAATGAGCAAATTACACTAAGAAAATGCTTTTCTACATCACTGATTCCTTCTTCAAAAGGAAAACCGAGCCTGTAGGCCTCAGATTCTGCTACTGCTCAGCAAAGGGGCAGAAATACATTTTGTATTACTATCTTATGCTACTCTATCTGTATTTGGACAAAGCTCAATTAGATCTCTGAAGGATAAAACAATTAAATTGAAACATTTGCTTATAGGTTTTTAACTTAGTGTACAAAATTTACCTATGTAACTCTTATGGAGTGATTAGGGTGACTAGATAGCAAGGGTGAAAATTCGGGACCTGGGAGGGGGATAATTGGCACCCATATAAGACAAAGACCCAAATATCGTGACTGTCCCTATAAAATTGAGACATCTGGTCACCCTAGGAGTGATCTCTCTGTGCAAATAAAAAACATGGATGAAGTGAGTATTCTGAAGGGTCTTTTAGAGCAGTCATTCTCAAACTTTTGCACTGGTGACCCCTTTCACATAGCAAGCTTCTGAGTGTGACCCCCGTTATAAATTAAAAACACTTTAAAATATATTTAACACCATTATAAATGCTGGAGGCAAAGCGGGATTTTGGGTGGAGGCTGACAGCTTGTGATCCCCCACATAATAACCTCACAACCCCCTGAGGGGTCCTGACTCCCAGTTTGAGAACCCCTGTTTTAGAGTTTTGATAAGGCCTTTTATAATTTGTTCACAAGTATTGACTCCAGGCAGAATCTTGGCCAGAATGAATTTAACATGTAAATTAATACTTCATACATATTTCCTCAAAATGTAATTTGGCCATTTTTTAGTGATATGAATATGTGTGAAAGGGAATTGGAGATAGAATAGTTGCATTGGAAATTTTTTTGTAACTGTAAATAGCAGTGTTAGCAGCAGTAACTTTCTTCATATGTGTCCATACAAACTTTACAATGTCTTTATATGATGAGTTCTTATGATACAATCAAAGTACAGCGAAACTTGTATTAAGCAATACAGGGTATGAACAAAAATGAGTTCCCCAACAGAGATGTTCTTTAACTAAGGGTCAGAAAAAATGTATTTTAAAACCTCAAAGAGTAATTTAAAGTAGTCACTGTAGATGGGGGGATGCCAGTAAGAGGGGATCCTTGGTGCAGATTTCTCCATATAGTTTATAATACAATTTGAGCAAATATAATACAGTGGGGGAGAGGTGGGAAATAGTTTAGTCTGCATTTATGAGCTGGAGTTTTAGCTTTGAAATTCCAGTTCTTTATGGACTTAAGTGATAACTGATTGCTTACACGAGGTCTATATTTTGGGGTTGGGGGCAGAGGGGAGTAAAGATTTCTGTATGAATGAGGGCTTATTTTATCAAGAGCTAAACATTTTCTGATATCAGATGTGACATAATTACTGGACTCACTGTTCATTGAGTCTATAGAACTGGCAAAACTTTCAGTTCTTGTGAGACTATCCCCTCAGAATAGTGATCCCAGCCTTTGTAATTCTGTGTGACACAGCAATATCATGAAAGAGAGAGACGGTTGATATCAAATAAGCCAAAGCAGTTTTTGAATGTATGCTCTCGTACATCAGCTTCAAAGGGAATTTACAGACAATGAGGAGGAAAATTGTTCCTTCTTAGGCAAGTTGGAAATACTGTTGGAGCTTTAAGGTATCTATGGTAAATATTTTTATTCATGCAGCTTGCCTGTATCTTTTAAAATTCCTAGAGGCTTAAAGTCAGATAATTGGGCTTTCCACTTTTAAAACACAATGGATTGATAAGAATAACACTTGTTGCAGAGGACTAGTGTTTGTTACCTACTATAACCTCATACAAATGATTTTTCTTTTCCAAACACTAAACACAGATTTCTGGCTCTGTTTCTATGAATCTATCTTTATCTAGGTGATTTTATGGCTCTTGTCATTGTAGTATCAGAGTGCTGAGATGACAATGGAAACTCTTAAATCCCTTGTCTTTTAACATGGATAAAGCCAGCTACCTCTAACTGCATTTGTAATGTTTAAATCTACAACCGGCATGGTTACAAATCACATGATTCCTTTTCCCTTATATGAACAGATGAGAACCTGAACTTGTTTCTCTTGGCTGGGAGTAGGGTGCAAGTCGGGAGTGTGCTGGAGTGTTCCTCTCTGCCTCCACTCCCACAGTGGCTCTCCCTGGATGTCCTGGATAATTTGCACTTCAGGGTTAGTTGAGGGATAAAGCTGGGATTGGGACAGGAGGGCTGGCAGCTCTCCACCAGATTGTCTCTATCTCCCAATAATGCTGGCATCACTTAACACTGTCTGGGTTAGCATTTGCTTGTATGAGTCTCCCCCATGTACTGACATGTGCCCCTCCTCCTCCACACTCAAGGGGGGTACCTCCTGGCAGCAGGGAACCTCTGGCAGTCTAGTTCTTTCAGAGCTGTACTGTCAAGGGCTATAGAGGAGGTGACACAGGCTCTCTGCATCGTTCCGCTGGTGGAAAAATTAGCAGAGAAGCCTGTAGATACAAGCTCAGAAAGTTTCTAGTTCCCCCTCATAGGTTATTCCCACATGATCAGTCTACGGGAGTTACACCCATGTAACTGGGGGCCCAATGCAAAGCCCACTAAAGACAATGGGAGTCTCTCCTTTTACTTCAGTGGGCTTTGGATCAGGTCACTTATGTTTAGTTCTTATACTGTGCTCATTGCCATAGTATCAAAGCATAGGGCCCCAATAAAAACAGTCTGTGCTCATATACATCTGGAGGTTGCCTTTGCAGGGTTTTGGCTAGCCTGACTGCTTGTACCGATGTTCTGTCCACACCAGAGCAACAACCCAAGCCAGTAAAAATATATATAGATATATGCCAATGGTGTTTTTAATACAGGTAAAGCTTTCATGATTTGCTTCTTTGGGGTGGACAGGTCTGAGGTGTGCTCAGGTTACAGAGAAGGTCCAGTGACTCACTCTTTACCCTTGATTTGTATAGTCCTTTAGTAAAACAAAACTGCAGCAGCTGGATGATGTTTCTATGACAAACCAAAGTGCTGGGAATGCAAATATAAGCTTAGTTTTGAGTTGAATTGTTTTTTCTAGCATCACCTATGAACAGTTCTGTCCCCCAATCTGCAATAATTAATTTTATAAAGTTTGATTTGGAGAAGCACCCAAAGTCCCAGTGCTAATCCACACGTTTTTCCTCTGAAGCTCTTGCAAAGTCAGGTTGTCTCATGGTACTTCCTCATTAAGGAGTTGTTGGAAATACCACTATGGCAATCCCTTTTGCTCTATTATTATATTTCCATCTCTGGGGAACAGGAGAGGTATTAATCTGCAAAAATAAACAATAAGATGAACTCTTTAATTTCAAAGATGGTTTGTGATTTGGGTGAGTGTTCGATTCAGTTTATATTTTATCCAAACCAGTGCATTCCTTTCTAATTCTCTAGTCCTGACCGAATGAGTCTTTATTGGCTAATTTGCATCCTGATGAGAAATTATTTGGAAGAAGTAGGCAGTGGATGCAATGTACTGCACATACCTGGACTGCATGAAATAAATGTCATGACCTTCTCATTTCTTTTTAATGTTGCATTTATGTCCAGTTCAAAAACTCCTTTTGCCATAGTTCTCTAGCTGAATAATTTAAAATCCCTTTAGTTTGACTCCAAGATTCCAAGTTATGTAAATCTTTTGTCTCTTACTAGAAAAAACAAAAAACTGGATAATGGTTGCCAAACTGCATTTCAGTCTCTGCAGTCTTATTATAATCAGCCACTCAAGGCTGGCTTTTCTAGTCTATCAACTAGATTATTTATACCTTCAGATTTCTAAAGTGTAACTATAGGTACCCATCCTGTTCCCTGGTTGCCTAGGCCATAAGTTAAAATAACAAAATAAGCCTATAAATATATTCACTTTAGCCCAACCCCCTCCTCAACAGTCTTTGGAAAGCTGTGCATTGGGGGAATGTGCATTGCAGCTTGCCTGAAGAGTTAACAAATCTCAGCTCTGGAATACAAAGGGGGAGAAGCAAGTTCCAAAACCAGGGACCTCTTGCAAAGAATGTACTGCCAGCAGCAGGATCAGGGCATAGCAGTAAGAGCTCTCTCTTACCATTATTCCACTGTAACCATTTCAATATTTGTTATGGCTTTCGTTAGCCTTATTTTTAAGACAACACTAAAGGGTTATATGCATGCATGTGTGTTTAATATAAATGATAATCTGCAGAAGTACAATTTACTAGGTTCTGTGAAGGAATTATTGGCACTGATCTCTTGGGAAAGTTGCAACACTGGAATTTAAAAATAATTTTTTTGTAACTTATTTGAAAGTTTTCCATTCATCATGATGATTTATTGATCATTCTATGACTATGGTATAATTAAGCATACAAAGACTTGGCAGTTATAGCAGAGGCATATCCTTTTAGAAAGGCTAACAATATGTTAACCCAAGGAAATTCCAATCTGAGATAGAACTCTACAGGGTCATATACAAGTTCAATGTAATGGATATGAATATATATGGTACCAATTCCAAAAAACAGGTACATGACCAGACTATAGATATTGAATGTATGTCTCATTTGTTCAGTTATTTATTAACTGATTTATTAAAAAATCCCACCACCTTACTTCAATTTTTACCATTTTTATAGTTGAATAAAATCAGTTATGCCAGATTCATGGATACTCATGTTCCTAGCATTCATGGTCTAGAATTAAATGGAAATACATAATTCTGAAAAGAATCTTCAAGTTTTGTAGAAAATGACATCTTGACATGCCACGCCCCCCAGTTATGAAGAAGAGCTCTGTATCAGCTCAAAAGCTTGTCTCTTTCACCACCAGAAGTTGGCCCAATAAAATATACTGCATCACTCACCTTGTCTCAGCTATGAAACAGGTGGCTATCTGCTCTCTAAATGAAGTGTTATTGCTAAAATAAAGTAAACGGTGTTTTAAAGCAAGGAACACACATCTTCATAGTAAAACTCAAGTTTGTTTTACAATTAAGGAAAAGTGACATGATCCCCAACCCTTCCCACACCCAAGTTTTTTATATATATATATTGAAAATATTTTAAAAGAATACAAAATGTTATACTTAAACATATATTAATTAGTACACTTAAATATAGCTAAATTATATTTACAGTATGATGCAGATACTTTTAATTTTAATGCCAGCTTCAATGTTTCCCAAAAAACATAACATTATATAAATATACAATAAATATTTGTTACACATGGTGAATAATAGAGAACCGTTCCACAGACATTAACTTACATTTGCACGAAAATCTTTACTTTAACAAAGCAATAGGCCTGCTGACATGAATGAAATACCTTTGCCACAAACAGACCACAGCAAGACTTCAATCGAGTGACTTTTTAAAAAAATATCTCATTTCAACTAAAACTGCCACTCCTGGGATCATATATGTATTAGGCCTGGCATGTGACAGCCATGGAACTGTATTGTAATTAATTGCCTGGTTCATCTTACAGAAATTGTAAATACCAACACCTTAGGAAATAATTTGTACCACATTAATATACTTGCATAGAAGATTCATTTGCTATTCCTGTCCCCCCCAAAAAATCTATGGATTTTTTTAAATGTACAATTATTAAAGAAAAATAGAAGTCAGATTCTTCAACCTTTACTCACTTTGTTTAATAAGCTGCTCTATGAGTAGACCCATTAATTTCAATTACTCAAGAGTAAGAGTGGCAGAATTTGGACATAGATCAATGTACAGTATTTTTAAGACTCTACAACATATAGTCCCCACATCTGGCCCAATCCTTGCTGAGAGTTTTGTTTGAGTAAAAACATATCTATAGATAATTTTGCAAGTTCACTATCTTTGTTCTTTCTAGTATAAATTATATTTAAAGAAACAATCACTTCTCTCATAGAAACTTAGTAAAGTCAATTAGAATTTATTATTTTTAATCTTATGTCCAAATTAGATTCCTTTCATGTTCTATCTGTCCTTCCACTGCCAAGTTAAGAAATAGGTAATACACCTATACTCTGCTTAATTTCACCCCTTCCTGTTTTCTACATGGCTGCCTTTTTTAATTTTTGTGGTTTGAAAAATATGACAAAATAAAACCATTGTCACATCTAAAGTTAGACCTCAGTAGAGGCAGTTGCTCTTCTTGGCTGAAATTCCAGCTTCATTAAAGTCAATGGCAAAACTTTCATTGACTTCAGTGGGAAAAGGATTTCACCCCTTCTGTCTACAGAAAGAGTATGGAAATACTATTGAGGTTGCAATTGCTTCATACAGTATTATCAAGGCTATGAAAAATAAGGATATTTAACATACACAAAACTGATGATGGACCAACTGATTTGAACAAAATCAAATCCTCTCCCACCCAACCCTTCAGTCTGTATAAAGCAAACTCAAACTGGAGCTTTGAGATCTTCAGGTAAGTACTTTATTTCTAGTTTCCATCTGGGCGCAGCATGCCTGAGATCTCTCCATAATGCCTGACGTTTGCAGCTGCAAGAGGTTCAGATAAATGTCTCTCTCTTTATCCCTGTGGATTTCCACAGTTGCAGCAGCACACTCCTGCTAGCAGTCCCTAAGCTTAAACATATTGAGGATGGAGGAAGAAGTTGTCATTGAGCAGGTGGGGTAGCTAAATTCTGGTAGTCATTCCTTTTGCTGAACTGACAGATCCAAAGTCTGTTTACCCTTAGTATAAGGACCATTTATTTAGTCAATCCTTGGCTGACAAGGATGATTGGGCTAATTTAGGGGATAATGTCTATTTGTATATTGGTCAAATAGGTGGGTTATTGGGTGTTGAACATATGTCAAGGGATAATTTGTGAGAAAGGAGTACATTTTACAATAAGCCTGATCGCTGGTGATTTAAAATAGAGATGCAAAGTAGGGCACAAATTTTGCTAATATTAAATTCTGGATGAAGTATAGCAAAACTTAAGTGTTCTTGTTTTACCTATTTTTTTCTCTTATCTCTTTTCTCCCACCTACCTGAATTGCCTACAAAGCTGAACTACTGGGCTAATGGACTCACTAACTACTGGTTACTTGAGCAGAGGGTGAGCTACTTTCCCTTACTCTAGAATGCATGTTTCCCCCACTGTATTCACTACAATTGCTGTACTTAGTCCTTACCTACATTTATCCTTTGTTTAATCATCTTTGCTCTCTTTTTGAGTTTCTAACTCAAAAATACGGATTTCATGCTATTGGACTACTAGGACATTGCTGCAATTGGATATTCACATCTAACTGGATTTGGTGTTAGTTATCCCAAGAGTGACTATCACATCTACCATTTTTGTTGCTATTTGTTTAATGGATTAACGCTGCCATGTACTGCGCCTTAAGATATAGAACCTCTTGAACGTATCCAAATATATTCGCTACTTAAAGGTAAAGGTAGAGCCCTCTTTCTACTTCATTCCAGGGCTACCCCTCCAGAGTCTTTCAGGCCTGAATTCTCTCAAGTTCTCAAATGCTATATTTCCCAGAAACAAAGGGGACAGAGCATATTAGGTGTTTCCTTTGTCATCAGTGGAGAATTAGGCTATAGTACATACATCAATATGCAGGGCAATGGCATTGTTCTGCTGCTGAACACATGGTGCCAAATTCATTGCAGATTTACACTCATGCAGCCCCACTCAAACCAATGTGTTGTAACTCATAATTGAATTGGGCCCATACTGTCCAACCCTGTAGCTGCTCTGATCTACGTTTACTGTACTCTGTTCAGACCACATTATCGTGAAATTTTATTGTGCTTCAACAAAACGTTTGATCCAAGCACAAAAAGTCTTTTATTACATTTTAAGTAATTGCTCTCAACACTCTAGATGATATTTTCAATATGACAAGCTTAGTCATATGGTGAGGAGTGAAATATTTTAGAGATTGCAATCAATTTCCTGCCCAAGACAGAAGGGGGGGGGGACTCCAAACAACCCCTCCCCCAGAACCTATCCCCCACATAAACCAATGTGATATACGCAAATGCAGTTTTTCCAATATATATATTTAAAAAAAAAAAGCATGGAACCAGACAGTTACACAAGTACTGTCCTTAAGCCTGCAGTTCAGCAATGTGAAGCAGAACATCAGCATTCTTTTTCAGTTGCCTCTTTTTTTTTTATTTATTTTGTCAGTAGCCTGATTCAATATTGCAAACACCTTCACAACATACAAAAAAACCCCAAATCTGTTTTATCCAGAACATATATCATAATGATTTTTTTTCCTTTTCCAGCCTCGAGGGAATTTAAACGTAAAAAAATAAAACAGTAAAACTATGACAACAGCACCTTGACATTGTTTTAATTCCAACGCTATCAGAAGTTAAAAGCAGTAAACAGATATAATACTAACAGGAATAAAGATACTTACTGTCTAAAATGTAAACGGAATGTTTTGGTTCAAATTTTTTTTCTGAAAGAGGACAGTTCATCATCAATTCACAATTGAAGCAGCATGCAATTTTATTATTTTTTTAAACTTTTTACGTTTTCAATTCTTGGCAACGGCAACAAACCACAATGTTATCGAGGAATGTAATGCAGAGACTTATTTGTTTTAGTTGTGCGCAAATGACGTTTGTTCCCCTTCAGGTCATGGATATGTTCAATAAATAGATTGTGGAACCACTGTACTGTATAAACTTCAGTTATACATGCAGTCCATAAAATTATTATTTTACTGAATAATTTACCCTGTTATGTATATATACAAATAGATAATTTTGTCTCAATATAATCTATACAACACGAATCCACTATCTTCCCCTTTTAATGGTCAATGTACATACACAGGAAGTGTCTATTCTTATAAACCGCCAGCCAACTCTCTTTTTGTTATCCATGGTGAGAGCTCGCACATAAGACTGGGTAGTTCGGCACTGGGAATTCCAGTGCCTCTTGTCTATGCCCCTGCAACCCTCTTTTGTGTAACCTTTGGGATTGCATTTGGTCTCATAGAAGTATTGCTTCAGTTGGCCTTTGGGTACTGGGACTTTTTCCAGGACCGTAACCGTTGCACCAGACATGTCCACTGCAGTCTTTTTCTCTGCTGCTGTTACCCACTCACTAGTACTGTCACACACGCTCAGCTCCCCTCGGCGAGCAGGGTCAGAGTGGCGCCGGACCCTCATGGACATATTTGCAGCATCCAAGTAATTTTTGTACTCCTCAAGCAGAAAGAGCAATGGGGGCTCCAAAGGCACTTGACTGCTTAGCATAACCCGAGATGTGTACAAGTCGGCATCCTTGTTTTCCTCACTGGGTTGGACGTCCTGTTCCTCATCTAGAAGCTCCTCTATGACATGTTCAAAAGTGTCTGCCAATGATGTCAGTCCTCTTGAACCAGTGTTGGGCCCACTTAGGCTCTCCAGAGTCCCATGGGTCCGAAGACCTGGGTAAGCCAAGCTGCCTAGTCCTCTGACACTTGCTTCTTTCATAGGGGCAGCTTTCATGCAACTGAAGTATGAAATAACCATAGTAAGGAAAAGGATGGTCATCACTCTTCTTACTTGGTGGAACTGTTAAGGACAAGACAAAAAACAGAGATTTAAAATTTCATAGGGACCAAAACAAATCCATAGCCATTTAGTTGACCTGAGAGGAGAAAAGTTTACTCATGTAACAGCTGTTATGAACATCAGTTGCACAAAGGTGCAGATTAATATCAATGGTGCATTATTATTTCCATTTTATAAAGAGACACTCAACATTTGTCCCTAGATTTATATCTTCAACTAACACGTAAGGCAACGAATAGGCAACCCTGCCCAAGGTCCTTCACTAGTAAATGCCACACTTCAGATACTATATCGGTTTAAGATTTAATGACCTACCATTTGTGGTGCGAGTGTAACAGCAGATTAGAAATGGCACAGTACAAGGGTAAGAATTTGAAGAGTGTCAGAGAGAGCTGTGTACTTGTAACAGAGAACATATTTTAACCTTGAAGCTGAGATGTAAAGTCGGGCTACCTTCTCTTGTGCTACTAAAACAAATTTGAGGTTGTGTACATCACAACATAAACATTCTGGGCAAAAAGTAATTAGCTATGCATTTAGTCCCTGTCCATACTGCAGCTTGAACTGTGCTAGCAACAGCCATACGAAATAAAAGTTGCTCTGCCAGAACCCGCTCCAGCAGCTGTTTTCCTGTGTGGCTGTTGCTCATGTGGGTCAAACAAGATTTCCATTTTGAGTGCGCACACAGGTATTTTATTCTGAGGAGTGTTGTGACCCAAACCGTGTCACAGCCTGTCTGCCTGAGGTTGTCTATAGCACATGTGGACACAACCACCATAAGCTGTAACTATGGTTTGAAAAATACTTTCAATCACCAATAGAAGCTATACAATTACTGAGCGTTTGCAGGCCTACTTCTTGCCTAAAAGTAAGTGTGTACAGAAATTGACTGTGCAACCAGACAAACCATCACACAGTTAATACCATAATAAACACTTAAAATGCAGCCTAAGTAAATAAATTGTTTGTATCATCTGAATGTGATGGAAATGTTTCAACACACGTTATATTGAAAGGACAATAATAAAACCGCTGTAAGGTAACTATCAAGGGCCAGATCCTACAGTCTTTATTCAGGCAAGCTAGCTGTTGAACTCAGCATTGATTTCAGTGAAAGTTTTCCTGTGTAAGAATGGCAACATTTGGCTCCAGTGCTTAAGCACAGCAGAGCTAGCATGACCCAGCCATTAGGGCCATGCTACCACCCCAGGTGTTTTAAATATCATGACTGTCTGGTTTGCCTTTTGTCTCTCACACTCAGCCCACAGTCTGTGGTGTGAGGCGGGCAAGGTGTGTGATAAGGCAAACAGCATGCAGTATGGAAGAGGACGAGTGAGGGAGTGGTTTATATATTATCAAAACCCACAACACACACCCAGTAGAATTAACAAAATTTGTTCCTATCAGCACCTCAGAATCTGAGGGCATGTCTATCCACCTCCCCTTTGTTTTGTCTTTTCAGGTTATAAGCACTTCAGAGTAGGAACTGTCTCCTGCTATGTATGTCTGTACAGTGCACATTTTAGATTCTACATTGAACATTTTAGGTGCTCCTTTAATAAGAAATCCATACAATCCTTGAAACCCCTCAGTGACAAAGAGAGCTATGTTTGCTGATCTGAAAGTGCTGCTACAACATCTTCTAAGTCCACTTGTTACTTTTTCCCCCTTCCGATCCCTGCTCATGCCAGTTCACTGCTTGCTAGAAAGCAATGGCATTATTCACATTTTTGAAGCAGCAGCTAATGTTCATTTCAGTGCTTTTGAAGTTCATTCGGAAGTACCTCATACTTGGCATGCACACTGGAGTAAATGCTGTATTTGTCTGGCAACAGGGTGCTCTGTAGAAGTCTTACTTCATCTCCTACAAATATTCTGTGGGAAACCAGTACTCCCAAATTTGCAAGTGGAAAAGACCAAACTAAAAAGCTCACATGCTAGAGGGACACTGCCCAGGTTTTAGGGCGCAACATTCACTTAGTGAAGGGTTATTTCTTACAAGAGGAATTTACTTGAGGGGTGAGTTGAGCTGGGGAGATCCTCATGTCCAAGTCATCCTTCCTGTTTAAGTATGTCATTGTGGCACAGACACAATGAAATTAAACAAACCTGATGGCTGTGACTCACAGGAACATAGTATTTCGTCTAATGATGAGGAACAATCATCTTTTGTACATAAATGGTGTTTTTCATCCTTTGGATCTCAAAGCATCTTACAGACTGAGTATCATTATTAATATAAACATAGATTTATCTTACTGGCAGACAGGGCACCTATGGCACTGAGAGATTATGCTCCCATTGGTTCAGCTGCACCCAAGAACTGAGACACTGAAAAATCTGTAAACATTTTGAAAATTCTGCCCTCAGTGATTTGCCCAAGGTCACACAATATGTTAACAGCAGAGCTAGGAACAGAACCAAGATCTTATGGCTTCCATTCAAGTACTCATTACTGTTGTTATTATTTATATTACAGTAGTGCCCAGAGGCCCCAACCAATATCAAAGTTCCATTGTGCAGGGAGCTGTACAAGCATAAAATAAAAGACAGTCCCTATGTCAAAAACCGTAGTCTAAATAAGGATTAAACATGCCAAGTGGGTGTAAAACACAACAGGGTGGGAGGGGAGAGACAAAGGTAAGTGCAATAGGGACACACATATGAGCTAGGTGTGCAGTTTGGGGGCCTCAAAGTTTGTTTTAAAATTAGGTAAGTAAATGAGTGACTTACCTAATAGAATAAATCACTAAGAGACTACCTACCTAGGCAGTTTATAGTGGGCATCATGATAGCAATGGGTTTTAAGAAGGGATTTAGAGGAGACGAGACCAGTGGCTCTGAAAAATGATTTAGGTTATACATTTCACCAGTAGTGGCTGTAGCCGTTTTGCTGGTCAAGATGGAAAATGTTTTTGGCACCTCCCATCCCTACGAGTGGCTGAGGGGCAGGGGGAAAGCCAGCCAAAACTGAAGTGGCACAGCAGTTCAGCACCTCTGGAAGTTGGCATCCAGGTGATTGCCCTATACCCCCTTTTCTTCCCCAGAGTCAGCTATAAGAGATAGCATGGAAAAGAGGCATGACAGTGCTTGTGGGAGACCAAAAAAAAAAAGGTTTAATCCATTAGTCCACAGATCCTCTGCCAGCTGGCCATTGGTCCATCCAGTCTGTCAGTGCTCAATACCTACTGCTTCAGTCAGTTAACACCCACAGTACACCTAACCAGTAAGAACTGGTAGAAAAGAATCCACCTAATCCTGATCAATTGACACCCAGAGCATGACATAGGATTATCTTTATCATGCATAAGTAATCTGGAGGGATGGGGGCTGAAGTCCAATTAGGCTTTGAATCCTATTAACAATTCTCTCAGCCATCTTTTACATTGCCAGAGTTGTATAACAATAGCACACATGTGGATTTGTTGATATAATAGGTCACCATACCATGGCTTTTTTTCCCTTTTAGCAATTTAGCCTGGCAGCAAACAAAAAAACTATATCTGGAATCCACCATTAAGGCACCATAAACACACATTTCTGAGAAGTGACTTTTGGGACCTAAAAATTCAACAGCCTCCCCTTTAAATGAGTTATGCGTCAAGCAGGGGCGGCTCTAGGCACCAGCAAAACAAGCTGGTGCCTAGGGCGGCAAAATCTAGGGGGCGGCAAAAGGCTGGGGCCCCAGCTCATCCTGCCGCTGCGAGCCGAGGAGCGGCCCGTCCCCTGCAGCCGGGGGGGGGCGGCAGGCTGGGCCGGTGGACCTGCCGCAGTCATGCCTGCGGGAGGTCCACCGGAGCCCCGTGAGGACTGGACCTGCCGCAGGCATGACTGCGGAGGGGGCGCTCGTCCCGCGGCTCGGCTGGACCTCCCGCAGGCATGACTGCGGCAGCTCAAGCGGAGCCGCCGGACCCGCGAACTGTCCGCAGCCGCGGGAGGTCCAGCCGAGCCACGCGGGACCAGCGGTCCCTCTGCAGTCATGCCCGCGGGAGGTCCGCTGCTCCCGCGGCTCCGGGGCGCCTCCCGCGCATGACTGCTTGGGGCGGCCAAAAAGGTAGAGCCGCCCCTGGCGTCAAGTACCAATAGATATGTAACATCTCAAAAGATTGGTTGGTCTGTACTGCTTTATAGAGAAAAGAGACTGCTAGTAACTTGTGCATTTGGCACATTCATTATCTCTGGCAAAGAATGATGTCCAAATGTGCTAACGTGGTGGGGAATCCTTTTAACACACACAAAACCTTTTCATTTCATAGGCAACAGTGCGCTCATATTGGAAGCACAGATGCAGTCACACAGTGTCTGCTAATCTTGTAATAATGAGGTCACAATGGAATGAGAGTGTTAAATATCAGTGCACAGATAAACATCTTTCAGCCACTTTCAAAAGCTGGAGACTTTTTCTTTGTTACTTTAAAAGTATTACCCCAGGCACTGCAAATTTACTGATGAATGCAAGGTTCATATCTCACTTAATGAATTGGTACCAGATCCTTAATATTGTAATATCCATATCAAAAGAGTCACTGAAAACAGTTATTACAGTTTGAATGTGAGTTTTCAATTCTTTCCCTTCTGCTCCCAGATCAATAAGAGTTACTGCCTGTTCCATTACGGTAAATGTCTTGTAAATCCAAATACCAATGCAGATTATGTATGCACTCCTGTTTGCTGCTTAGCTATTGTGCTATATGAGCCAGAGGAGGGAAAAAAGAGACGAGAGCTCTATTTGCCTATCTTCCAATCTGCTTTACTAGCAGAATTTCTAAATACCCTTTACTATTGTATTGGGGGGGTGGGAGGGAGAAATGGGGGGAGAGCATCTGTCCAGAATCAGGGCATGGTACTTTCCCTTTCCATGTGTGGAAAAACAACCTCAATGAAACCTTGCATGGAGGTGCCTCAGCAATTCCAGGAATCTGCACATAGGGCTGGGCTATGACAATTGTCCCTCCCCCACACAGGAGAACAGTGACAAATATACCTAGAAGTGAATGCAGCATGCATGCCCTTTCACTTTCCCAGGAGGGCCCCAGGGCACAGAGCCAAAAGGTGTGAAACAGGACCACTAAGCCAGTACAGATGCATAGGAGCCCTGTGCGGATCATCTTTTTTCTGTAGCAGATCCATGGGGATCTCTGGGATATTCCGGGATTTGGGGACAGAACCTCTGCCTATTTTGCTAGGTAGAGGGTGGTGGCCAATTTCCTGCAATGATATAGTAACTCAGTTTTCCTCCCTGCCACAGCCTTCCTGACTCTGCTTTTTCCTTTTGGTCAACCAGGGCAAAATCTCCCCCTTCAACTCAAAGCACAGACCAGGGCCTGATCCTGCATGTTCTCTATGGGTGCTGCAACATCTTTCCATCGTTTATGCATTTGGATGATGTGTTAGGCTTCAAAACAAGCTTGACACAATACACGTTTTACTATTAGTTTGTACTGTGGTAGCATCTAGAAGTCCTGACTGAGAACAAAGCCCCATTGTGCTAGGCACTCTACAAGCACATTGTAAGGGATGGCCCCTGGCCCAAAGAGTTTACAGTATAAATAGCCAAGATAAAGGAAGTATTATTTTGGCACAGGGAGAACTGGGGCACATAGAAATTAAGAGAATTCTCCGAGGTCACACAGGAAGCCTGTGGCAGAGTTTAGGAATTGAAATGAGGTCTCCTGACTCTCAGCCCAGTGTTTTGACCACAGAAACATCCTTCTTCCCTAATACAGCTTGGCAGAGCAAAACCAGCAACAAGTCAGGTCATACACCACATGGGCCTGAGCTCAGATAAACCTATCCTGGTCTGCACTAGTGTAACGCCACTGAAGTCAATGGAATTATATTGGTGTAAGTGAGGTCTGAAGTAGGCCACATATCTGTAACAATGGGAAGGCAACTGATTAAATGCAGGCCTTGCCAGGACTAGTTTACATCTGAAGTTAATTACATAGCTGTATAATCCCTGCAATAAAACAAATATTTGCATTTAATGAGATGTCATTGAAATATAAAATAGTATAATTATATAGATACGTAATTTAAGCAGATTATAAAAAGATTAACAGGTCCTATTTCCAACAGAGAAACCTAGTCAATAGCTGTGCATAAGTACATTTCTCCACTGGATCTTGACACTAAAGCCACATGGTTTTGAAAGTTAAAATAAAGGGAACAAATTAGGCAGTGAATGGTACATTAGACCTTTAAATTCATCAGAATGGAACCCCAGGTGGAAGATAAAATTATCAGCAAGAAACTATTCAATTTCTGTCTTGCCATTTTCTAAGACTTTTTTTAAGTTCAATTTGCTAAATTTTATTGAATGACACAGGCATGAGTTCCTGCTCTTTGTATCATTACAGAAGCGTGTGAACAGATACCAAAATGAAATGCATGTCAGCACATGATTTGCAAAGACTAAATGTACTGAGAACAAACAAGATTAACCTTTAACGCATGCATAACTGGATGTTTGATGCATGTAGGTTTATCCTTAGGGCTATTTATACATCCAACTTTATAATTATTTTTATTACTGAAATCAAAGGAAAAAAACCACATGCACAAGACACTATCTAATGAATTAGCGTGTTCATAAATTGTTGCATGATGTGAGGGAAGAATTATTCCCTGCTCATGCTGGTGCTTATTGCTTCTTCAGGTAATAATACCAACCAGCTATGTTGCCAGAGACGGCAGTGAAGGAACTACACAAGCTAGGTGCTATTTGGAAGTAAAGCTGCAAGAAAGTCTGAGTTTGTTGCAAACTACGTCTTGTGAAAATGAGACATTCTTATTGTCTCACAAGAGTGTATCACAGCTGCTATACAACAATAATACACCGTATGGCTGTGATAGCCAACCTGTGGCTCTGGGGAAATGTATATCTATGCAGGATACCTTATGGGGTTTTTGTGAAGTCCCCAAGTTTGACCAGAGCTCTTGCACCCAAGAAAGAGGAGAGATGCCAAACAGTAATCAAGGGAGGGGAAAGGAAAGAGGCAAACTGAGTCTCAGAAAGCCACAAAACAATTGTGCCATGATGTCCTGACATTACATTGAAATAGCTTGGTGGTGCTGCTGGTAGCACTTGTCCTAAAAATTCTTGGGACTGGGAAAGCTATGGGGCAAGGATGGGGAGATGGTTCCCCCAAATTTCAGGGAAGCATGCCCAGCTATTCCAATGGTACAAAACAAACTCCTCTCTCCATCGCATACCCAAGGTCTTCTTGACCCCCCCAAAATACTTGAGGCCTGAGCTCCTGGTAGCACCTTCATTAGGCTGACCTAAGAAAGGCCCACTGAGAGGTGCAG
This sequence comes from Mauremys reevesii, assembly GCF_016161935.1. Classification (NCBI taxonomy): domain Eukaryota; kingdom Metazoa; phylum Chordata; order Testudines; family Geoemydidae; genus Mauremys; species Mauremys reevesii. The sequence continues at coordinate 88,783,185 of NC_052626.1, forward strand.
ACAATGCAGACGATGGCAGCATAGGCAGGTGAGGAAACGGCAGGACAGCCTTCCAAGCCTCAGTGATGTCACAACTCTTGTTCAACTTCATGTCAGCAGAGTGGTGATGTCCATTGGGTGGGGGTGCGGGGGTGCGTGTTCATGCCCACACTGTTTACTAGCTGGGAATGGGTGACAGGGGATGGATCACTTGGTGATTACCTTCTCTGTTCATTCCCTCTGGGGCACCTGGCATTGGCCACTGTCAGAAGACAGGCTACTGGGCTAGAGGACCTTTGGCCTTTCTAATGTTCTTATTTTAATACTTCTACAATGGGAAATGGTTGTTTAGCTCACCACACACACAGCCTTCCTAGATGTTTGTATGACACCCAGCACCTTGGAGACCTGATCTGGATTGGGTAGGGTGACCATATGTCCAGTTTTGGCCGGGACAGTCCCTTTTTTAAACCCTGGTCCGGCCATCCCGACTTTGTTTTTTTTTTCCTCAAAAGGAGGCATTTGTCCTGTTTGCTCTTGCTGACTTGATCAGTTGGCAAGAGCAAACAGGACAAATGCCTACTTTTGTCAAAAAAGTGGGGTGTAGTGTGGTGGAACTGGGGGGGGGGAGTGAAGATGCCAGCCCCCTGCAGCAGGGGAGGCAGAGTTGAGGAGGGAAGGAAGCATTCCATAATAGGAGGGGCAGCAGGGTTCCAGCGACGGGCTGACAGACTCCTGAGGGGTCCCCCCCTACAGGGTTCTAGCCACAGGCAACAGTATCATGCGGGAGAGATGGGGGGGCCTCAGGCGAGCAGCTGGGGGAGTCCCGTTTTCTCTTTGGGAAATATGATCACCCTAGGACTGGGGCCTCTGAGCACTACCATAGTGAATAAAAACAACAGCAGCATTCCAAAAAGGAGTTCACCTTCCGATAGAGGCCATGGGTGGGACACTCCACTCAAAATGGGAATAATTTTCAGAAACTTGTGAGCATGTGAATATGGGACTATCACTGAAACAGTTCTGCAGACTGAGCTACAAAAAGTGCTAATGAGCATCCACTAATACAGGATAATGCACTAACCAGAAAATAGCTTAGAACTGAAATACCTAACAATGCAGAAGAAGCACCACTCAAATATCTTAGCTACCGACAGGTTCATTTTACTTACCAGTAGCGGAGTACGGGGGCAGGAGGAGGGGCGGGGAGGGATGCCATAGTTCTTGCAACTATACAGAAAAGGCATGACTTCCAGGAGTGATGTCCAAGCATCAGCAAAGACTGATCACTGGAAGTAACCCTGATTTCCAAACGTAGGTAAGCTCTGAAAACTGCATGCAACAATCTTAGCACCACTTACACTTGTGATATTACATCAAAAGGATTGATTCAGCAGAAACATTGCACAGTTCTTTCGTGACAAGACAGATTCCTTTATGGAACTGATCACTCCTTTTAACTCTGCAGTGAAATATTATATAACCAGTCTATATCAATAAGTTAGCCAGTTCCACAATGAGGGTAGTTTTCTCTTCTCAATAAATGAACAAGCCATGATTTGCTCCTTCAATAGTCAAATTAGGGTTGCCAATCCTCCAGGATTGTCCAGTAGTCTCCAGGAATTAAAGATTAATCTTTAATTAAAGATTATGTTGTGATGAAATCTCCAAGAATACATCCAACCAAAATTGGCAACCCTAAGAGCCATTAGTACTGAAATTCATGCCTAGCTGGATTGCAGCCATGATCATGCCGGCACATGAGTTGTCATACCAGTTTTGTTTGGTGCTTACGTCGCCTATCAGCAATGGGAAAGCTTGCGGAACCTCCCATATAAGAACATTGCTGCAAGCACTAATTCCTTTCTGGCCACCTACAGGGCCACATAGGTGGCAGTTTGGATCAGATATAAGCAATAGACAATGCATGGCTCATGTTGCTAGGAGGACTAAAGGTTAGGAAGTATAATGCTCAGGTGACACATTTGCCCCATGATATGGGTAGACAGACAAGGCTCTACAGCCTCAACTGGCCCTCAGTGTGTTTTCTAGATAGGAAGAAAGCAATAGGGACACTATGCAAGATACTTACCTGTGTTGAGGTCTTGACTGTGTGTGGCCTTGATCTAGGTGACAGAATACCTGACTGGATATCTTGCTGTTAACCATAGTCAGTCCTCAAAATGAAGTAAATCAACAGTTTGCTGTGATGATCATGATCCAAAAACTGGAAATGCCTGTTACAGAGCTCTGACGGGTATTAACGTAAACTGTGCCTGTATTTGTTAGTGGTGTTCAGAGTCATCTTCTATCTATTCATCCCACATTTGGACTTCTCTCAGAACATGCTGGGTCCATTCATCAGCATGGCATCTCTGTGGGGATACTTTCCATATATGGGCAAGGGTTAAAGCTTACATTCAGGTTCCAGAGTGGCTTCAGGGAGTCCGATAAAGGCAGGAGTCCAAAATTCCATGGAATGTAAAGGACAATATTGGTTTGTTAGCAAAAATCTGACTGGTTAGTGGTTGAGCTCAGGAAGTTTGAAAAGCCTCCATCGTCTACGCCATGGTGGGGAATTTTTGTTGAACACAGACATACTCATTAGAAAGCTAAACTACCTCTGTCACGGCACTAAAGCAGCATGCAAGGAATTGCTGCATGTGTTCCACCCTTTGATTCCATGCTTTGAATCTTTGAAGATAACATGTTACTCACCAGTAGCAATATTAAAATATTACCAGAAATACAATACAGATATTTGGATATGGAGCACAATCTTTTTTAAAAAAAATTAATAATGATGATTTATAATTTCTGATTACAAGCATCATGCAGTAGAGTCCACAGTATCATTGTGGTAAATCAAGGTGGTTTTTTGTTTGTTTGTTTGTTTAAATATATTCTAATGAATACAAAACAGTAGCCTTATAGAAAATATACTTTTCTATAAGGCTACTGTTTTGTATTCATTAGAATATATTCATTAGAATATATTTAAACAAATTCCTTGCATGCTGCTTTAGTGCACAGAGGTGCCCTGTCCTTGCTCCCAAGTGTAAATGGAATGACTTTTTTTCTTGAAGGAATATTCCGCTGTTTTGTATTTCTATAAAGATGGAACATTTAAATTATTTCTTTCCCTACAAATTAAAAAAAAAAAGTGTGTTTGCCCCTTGCCTGAGCAACTGTTTTTTTTATAGTTTACTAATAAACTTATGTTTTACTCCCAGTTTTCCATGGTAATTAATTCAGCAAGTGTTAACACAGATTTATTTCATACTTGTCACTAGATCTAGTGACAGGCTCCCTGCTACCCTGAGACATTATTTCCATCACAATTAAAAGGTTCACTGCTCTGGTAAATCCCAGAAGGGTGTGGGGGGCCAAATCCTTAGCTGGTGTAAACTGGTAAATGGAGATATGCTGATTTACACCAGCTGAGACTATGGCCCAGTATTTCCATGGACTGATCTTGTGGGAATGAAATTAAATGAGGTTACCACCTGAACAGCTGCATCAGAGCAGCACAATCTTTTGCCAGACAGAAGACAGGTTCCAGTGGGACAGACTCCTCACACTCAAGACTCCTCAGGGGCAGATGCATATTTGTGAATGATTATATTTTCAGTAGAACTATGCAACAAAGGTGGCTGATTGGAGTGTAGATGGATTCCCAAACATGAATCTCCCCACAAAATGTATCCTATAACTATTTGCAGAAGTGTACAAGTAGCTCTAACATACCCTGTAAGCCAGGGGTCGGCAACCTTTCAGAAGTGGTGTGCCGAGTCTTCATTTATTCACTCTAATTTAAAGTTTCACGTGCCAGTAATACATTTTAACATTTTTAGAAGATCTCTTTCTATAAGTCTATAATATATAACTAAACTACTGTTGTATGTAAAGTAAATAAAATTTTTAAAATGTTTAAGAAGCTTCATTTAAAATTAAATTAAAATGCAGAGCCCCCCAGACCTGTGGCCAGGACCTAGGCAGTGAGAGAGCCACTGAAAATCAGTTTGCGTGCTGCCTTTGGTGCACGTGCCATAGGTTGCCTACCCCTGCTGTAAACAGTGATACATAAAAGATAGCCTGTCCCAATCTAACACTCCACCCTCCACTTAGAAATGCTTTGCTTCTGGGAAATCCACACACAAACACAGCTGGGGGAAGAGGGGAAGTGGTCTTTTTGCCAAGGTACAGCTCTTGTTGCAAGACCCCTCAAGCTCCAAACAGAGGGAAGCACACACGTTTTTAAGCAATTAAGTAACATATATCTATGAAGCGGCTTCAGGGCCAGCCCTTTCCCAAAGATTTTGCTGCCTTCCAGGGAAGGAGAGCCTCTGTTCAGATAGCTGAAGAGAATGAGGAAGCAAACATTAACTAAGGAAAATATAATGGTTCCCCATTCCAAACAAAAACTAAACAAAAAACAAAAAAGCCACACAAAAGGATGCAATATCGGCTACCCAGAAATAACCTTCCTATCAGAAATAGAAAACAGCTCTGTATATGGACAGATAGACAAAGAACCAGGTTCAGTAACTCTTGAGAGATATTACTCCTAAAAAAATAAAGTGCATGAGGACACAGATCGAGTATTTGAATCTCTAGAGTCCCTCCCTACTTGTATAAATTCTAACATTTTTATAGCTCTTGTCATCTGAGATCTCTAAGTGCTTTACAGACATTAAGCCTAAGCCCCACAACAAAGGGGAAGGAATTGTATTAAAAATCCCATTTTCCTGATGGGTAGACTGAAGCACAGAGAGATTTAGGTAACTTACCTAAGGTCACAAAGCAAATCAGTGCTGAGGCAGGAAAAGAACACAGGAGCCCCAACTCCCAGTCCCCTGCTCTAGCCACTACAGAACATAGCCTACCCATACATATTACTCATCCATTTTGCAAAGCTCTCTTTAGCAACACTGGATTCACTCTGTTTCTTACTCAGAAAGAGGCAGGGCTGCTGATTAAAACCTTAGGGGTATTATTTTGAATACATATGCTAGCTCACTCCCATCTGTGTTGTTAATTAGTTCCTGACTGTAGGTTAAATGTAGGGCATGTTGTCACGAGCCCAAGGTGGGGTGGCCAGACCTCCTGCTCTTGCCATATGGCTTTTTCCCCCCTCCCCCCTTCACACTTCAGTTTTTAACTTGATCTCCGTGCTTCTAATATGTGGGCTCAACAACAAAATAAAAACATATATATTGTTAAAATTGAAATGACATACTAATGTAGAAACATGCTCTTCCATGCTGAGGCAGCTCTTCCAGAGTATTGATTTGAGACACATCACAGCTGCCGTGGCTCATACACAATGATTATGCTCCAAGTGAAAGCAGCTTAAGAAAAGCCGGAGATAACTATTCACATGTAGAACAACTACTGCACAAGTAGGTGATAGCAAGGGCTGCAAAAAACATTGCCCTAGGAGGACTGCATAATACTTTGCCAGGAGTGTGAGGATCACCCCTTAATTTGTTTAAAATGGAGAAGAATAGAGTTGCCATATCTGTAATACAGATACATTGCCTGGGGAGAGGATGAGATCCAGTATGCAGAGCTCCATCTTGATCCAAGCAATGAAAAAAAATCAAGATATATTGGATTCCATCATCTCCAAGCCACATCTCTCTATTCAAGGTAAGAGGGCCCTGGGTCATATCACAGAACTCAATGGATCAACTTTTGGGGTACACTTGAAGATTACTAATCATCAGAAGTGCTAAGAACTTGCAATTCCCTGCAAAATCAATTCCCAGTGAGCTGAAGTTGATTACAGAAGTAAATTGCAGATGCTCTGCACCCATCAGGAATTGGCCCTAAATCTGTTCACTTCAGAGCAGCCTTTGTTTAAACTCCTTCATGGCTTTACTCTGTCGTGTTTTCCATTTCTCATATAATGGCTACTGGCCCATTAGCCAGGAGGTTATAGAAGCATTTTCCAAGTGCATGATTTTAATATTCTCATACAACATGGGGGCTCTATTCAGCAAAAGGTCAATGTTGAACCAAGCTAAAACAAATCCAGGTGATTAAGCTTTCTGCACTACTTCTATGGAACTGTCACCCTTAGATTTGCCAAAACCGTAGGCAGAGACTTCATAGAGGTTTAGGGCTCAGCTCTCTTATAGCCTTATATCATATTATTATTCAATGTAGTCTTGCAGAATCTTATTCTCTCACTGGTCCTGTGTGAACTTTTGGTTTTGGATGGGCAAATAAATCATCATTAGTTTTTTTTCACTGATCTTTATCATTGTAAAGCTGGAAAAGTAAATTTTGTGCCAGGGTTGGTAAATGTTATGACAATTTTATAGGGCAACTTTAAGAGGGACTTAAAAACACTGCATCATTTGGCCCGTGCTCCAAGGAAAACATGTCACCGAGATATGGGACAGGGCTCTTTAACAAACCAGATTCTGTCAAGAGAAACTAGGTATCTTTGTTTATGAGTACCACTATTATGGTGCTGGATGTTTCTGCGCTGTTACATGCAATTGTATTGTCCTGATGTTTTCCCCATACTGAGTGCATGTGGATAAACAATTACTTAGCTCACCTTTCTACTGTTTCCTTTAAGTATCCTGCATATTCCAGGCTGTTTCCCTCATACGGAAATAAACTTTGCAAAACTTCTCTTTGCGGCTCATAAAACAAAACAAACAACAAGGACCTCCTGGCTGACCAATCTGCATGATGCACCTGTGGTGAGCTGCCAATATTTTGCAGTGAAAAGATAATCTGTGACTTTGTCACAAGCTGTAAAGTTTAGATCTGGATCCAAAGCCTACAGAAGTTCAGAGGTGTTCAGATCTGGTTTTGATTCAGCCCACTAGGGCTGAAAGACAGTAAAGATAAAGGGTAGCCATGAAGTTCAGGACTTCACCATAGTTCATCTGTGTTTGGATCTTGGGCATTGGTTTAGACTCTTTGCCAACTTGGACTTGTGTGTGGTTTTTCTTCCCCCATGGATTCCGTTGTCAGCATTCAGAGTGAAGCCTATCACAACGATTTGTCTTTTGGCATTTATGTCCTAATCAGATCAGATGATCAACTCATGAGGAGCACAAATATCAATTGAAGATACAAGTATGACAGCAGGAAGCCAGCAGACTCTCATTTATTTGAGAACACCAAGAATCAAGTCCTACTGATGACCAGGAGCCCTTACCAAGAATATCCACACTGGCAACTATGTTTTGGGGACACAGTTATTCTTAAGAGGGAGGGAGTGACTGATTTCATTAATTCAACCCTTGAATAAAGCTAAATATATATAATTAATTACTTTTCATCTCATGATTTCAAGCACTGAACTGCCTTACAAGGTATATGACCATTTTAGAGATGGACAAACAGTGAGATTTGTCAGCCTTAGTGAGATTAAGGATGTACTCAAATTCAAACAGTCATTGACAAAGCTGGTTAAAGAATCCAGAGATTATGATGTTTAGTCCCCCGCTCTAAACAATGCTGTATTTCTTCAGGAGCTCTTATGGTCAAATAAAGCAGTGTTTTGGTCATGTTGGATAAAACACAACACGTAGTAGGATTGACAGGAGGTTGTACATTTGATTCTACCATCTCCCTTAGACACTTAATATAAGATCCCATGCACATTGGTTAGGGTGAGAGGAAAAGGATTTTAGTCCAGTGCTTGCTGCTATATAAATAATCATGATGCAGAAGCATGTTTTGAGGTCTTTTAAACACATATGTTTGTATAACAATATTTTTGATCAAGAGTTCTCCCTACAATTTAGACATACGTTTTTTGCCAGCAGCCTATTCTTACACAACACTGCATACATATGTGTGCCTATATGGCTACCTTTACTGTAACAGGCCAACTTCTGCTCTCAAATGTGCATGCAAAGCTCAAATTGCAATCAATGGGAGCCTCTCAGATATCTGAGATCATAATCTGATACAGTGAACACTCACCATATAACTCTCTATAATGTAGCATAGCATAGTATAAGACTCCTGCATCTGTGCTCCTAACTTGAATATAAAGGATTCTCTTTAATCACAATCACTCCTTGAATCCCCAGAGAAACTTAGGAAACATAGATAAGTCATCCACCATAATATAGTGTGTGACTGTAATCATAGGTTCTAAAGATACTAAGAAATAACCAGAATAATCATTTAGAAAGACAAGATGCTAAGTAAATATTATAGACTAATGGCTGGGCCTTTCAAAGTTGTCTTCACTACAGCCGGATCTGCGGGCAACGATCGATCCAGCGAGGATCGATTTATTGCGTCTAGTCTAGATAAATTGATCCCCAAGCGCTCTCCTGTCGACTCCTGTACTCCAGCTCGACAAGAGGCGCAGGCAGAGTTGATGGGGGAGCAGAGGCAGTTGACTCACCGTAGTGAAGACACCGTGGTAAGTAGATCTAAGTATGTCGACTTCAGTTACGTTATTTACGTAGCTGAAGTTGCGTAACTTAGATCGATTCCTCCTTTCCCCCCCACCCCTAGTGTAGACCAGGCCTAAGAGTTAGATTCTTAACTTCCATTGGAATTCAGTGGGAGTTGGGAGCCTCAAGCTCTTAGACATCTTTGAAAACCCTAGCTTAATAGCTGTATATTGGCTATCCTAAGTCTACTTTTAAGTCTCTGAAACCAGTCTCCTATGTGTGGTCAGGAAGAAATATTCAGAAAAAAAGATTATATGGGTTCTCAGAGGTAGGGAGTGCAGAAAGATACTCTAGTGTTTTGTATAAACAACTCCTGATGCTGTACCAGGGAAGCATATACTCCCAAAAGGAAGGCAAGTACTATAATTTCCACCAGCCAGAAGGAAATACGAAACATTTAAGAGGGGAAGTTGTGATTGCCCTCCTTCATTCTGGGTTTCTCTGAGCCAGCCACACATAAAATGGAAGAATCCACTCTTCATTGTCCAATGTATGGAGGAGGTAAACACTCATCTGCATATCCCTCCCCAAGTTCAACTTCAATACTGTAGTTAAAGACTGGGTTCAGAATTTCAGCTACTTTCAAATCAATGGAAGGTTTGAAATTTACTTCAATGCAGAGTCACAGCCTCAAAAAATTCTTAGAATTTCTATTAAAAAAACCTTTCATGCGCAATAAAATTATTTTAAATGAGTTTTCACATAAACGAAAAATCAAATCCTTAAAGGGATTTTGCACTCATATATTTGGCGCACACTTTGAACATGCAATCAAGTCTCAATGACACCTGTAACAAACCCAGAGAAATTTAACTTGCAAATATTTCCCTAGTAATAATATAAAGTTAAGTAGGCATCTGATTTACTGAAAGTGATCCTTCTTGTTTATTTGTTTACACCGCATAAAGAGGACTGTGTGAAGATTAGTTATCTGCCTCATCAGAAAAGTCACAGACACAACTTTCATACATAAATATTTTAAAAGCAAAGACACCATGCACCGCTAAACCTAGTTTCTGTCTACTCAGAACAGTCAAGATTAATAGCCTCATCACTAATTTCAGTTTTCAAGAGTTGCACGCACAAAAAGTTGTTGGCATATCTGGCAAATGTGGGAATTTATCTCTAGGTGGCGGTAGCAGTTCAGATTTTGAGCTACTCAGATCTACAAATATTTCTCTAGAATTTAGCAATAAGTATTCTTTTTCGCCCCTAGAATTACCTCTTGTAATTATTCTACTCTGAAATTAAAGCAACATCCCTATTTTTCTTTAAATTTATAATACAGTCTGAAATTAAGTAACATGATTTCTGCATTTTGCTGTCAGAGTATACAGAAAAAGGCAAATAGATTTAATGGACCCAAAATTAAGGCACCTTTATGGAATAAAGAGCCATTAAATTTCAAGCATTTTAGAGGACTTAACAGAAAAAAAAGTCATATGGATTGTCATGCTTTCAATTCTGTATGCAATTACCATGGTAGGAAATTGCAAAGTCTTAATTAACTAGTTGAAAAGAGAATTACTTCATGGAAGGATACTACATTCTTAATGAAGTAAATATACAACTACTGCAGCACGATGACAGCTGTCACGAACGCATGAAAAGTTACTACACGAAGTCTTCTTTTGCTTTTCCTAGTTGCCCAATGGAACTCATCTTCAGACAGTTGTAGCAATTAGTGATGCCTAGATTATGCAGTAACGGGACGTTCTGGAACTGGTAATCTCAGAGTAACTAAGGTACTATAATACATCTACTCAGTATCATCCTAGCAAATCCTTTGTTTATACTACAAAATAAAAACAACCTGTTTTCTCTTCCCTTCCTTTTCTTTTCACTTTGTATACTTGAGTGATTTATAAAGAATTGGAATTAATACTTACTGTGATTGAAATTAGGACTCTTTTATTTTACACACCTAGTTTAACAAAGTTGATATAGCATGACTAGCAAATATGTGGTTAATGTAATCAGATCTTCAATATGTTAGCAGATCCTCAGCTAGTTTAAATCAATCTGGCTCAGCTGAAATCAATGCAGCTATTTTACACCAGCTGACGATCTGCCCCAATATTGTGAAAAATTAAGACCTTGAACCAGCAAACACACTTTTGCATACATTTACTCATGTGAATATTTGCAGAGTTGTCAGTGAGATTTCTCATTTGAGCATAGTTACCCACATACATGTTTGCAGGATCAGGACCTAAAATTATAGCAATACGTGCCTAGCATAAAACAATGCTACGTGGTATTCCAACAGAACAGCTGCCCTATAAACACACCTGTCTAGTCCAAAAACTAAAGTATTTTCTTCCCTCTGATGCTGTCTCTTCTAGTATTTAAAGAAGTCTGCCTCCAAGTGGTATAAGGATTTAATCTGGCAGCATCATCAATTACACAATTTAGTCAGTATAAGAGCAAGTTGTTTGAATGCACTGTGTAGTTAATGTACATTATTACTGTGGCAGCATCTAGGAGTCCAATCATGGCCAGGATCCCATAGTGCTAGGTGCTGTACAAACACAGTACAAAAAATCAGCGCCCTATCACAAAGAGTTTACAAATCCAGCTCTGAGACAAGAGACAGATGGAAACAGTTAGATAGGAGAGCACAAGGCAACAATGAGACAATAGTGGTCAGCATGATAACACAGTGGTCACAGCTTACCAGCTGTCAGTCTCAGTTCCAGCTGCACATCAGTCAGCTTGTTTAAAAGCACACCTGTACTGCTTGTTCACTGCAATAAGAGGCATCAAGGGGATACTACTCACCTTTTTCCTTTTTTGGAACCAGAGACTGTAATTTATTCCACTACTTCTCATTTCAGTAATATTTAAAAAAAATAATTAAAAAGCTAGTACTCAACTTTAACTATTTTTAAAAACACCTATTTAAAATGCAGTTCACTGTTTGATATCACAGAGAGTGCCAGCATATGAACTGATTTAAGAGATGATTGAAAGAGCCTTTCAATTAAACAGCAATTTTGCAATTAGGAGTGTGCATAACAATCATTTGAAAACAAGTCAAGACAAGTTAGTAATTACTCTACTAAAAGGATATATCTGCTTACATCAGAGCCTCCATGACCCCACACAGTGCATAACATGAGATTTTCACTGTAGGCAGACAACACATACTTAAAACTACGTTTCAGCCATTTATATAAATCTATAAGGCAGACACTTAAAATAAATTTGATGGCCTTTTATTTTTAAAGCAGTAGTGTACTCACTATAGCAGTGTGAAAGCTCACTGATATCCACTCTCAGGTTTACACACACAAAATTTGAGATTCTTCTGCCCATAACTTCTCCTTGACTTCTGCTTTTCTATGTGCACCCTTGAGGACCTATTAACTGAGCTAACAGTGCAACTTCTTCCACTTCTTCAGCTATTATGTTCTATTGTTTATAGTGAGAAAGTACTGTAGAGATAATAAGTTAAAACTGCAGGCTACTTTCAGCTCTGGATCTTCATTATGTGTGCGACTTTAAAAAAGATTTATTGGATGTTTATTTTCCTATGTGTGTCTTGACTGCACATTAGAAAGATGAATTTTAAAAATGTAACTCTGTACTGTGTTTTCAGCTGGGTCGTGCAGTCCTCCTGTGGCAACATATAAACTAATGTGTTTTATGTTTGAAAGCATATTGATGAGAGCCAGCCTTTTCAGTTTAGCCTCCTCATCCCCTTACAAAATACAATATACACTTCTTGCCCTCCCCTTCACCCCGCTCCCCTATTCCAGCAGGGTTATTCAGATAAGAATTAAAATGTTGTTGATCCTTACACATTGCTTTAACCTGACATTACAGCCTTATAATGACTGCATCCTCTCTGCAGTGCTAGAAAGCAAAGAATACTGTGGGTCTGAATAGAAGGCATAATATTTATAAATGGGTTTTCCCAGCTGTGGTTCAGTGAAGTTGAACATTAAGTGGTAGGTGGTAGTACTATGCCAGAAAATTGGTTCATGTTATGGAGCCTTGTAGAAAGGCTCTTCTTGGGTGTGTTAACTAACATTGACTATCAGCACTTTTCAAGTGATTTTGTATTTGAGGCCAAGTTGTGGCTTTGCCCTGAGCCCAGAGTAAGGGCTATTGTGCTGCCCCAAGAATGGACCAGAAGAGAGTCTCAATGTGCCTCACAGGTTCCCCCACAGTCTGGGGGACAGGTACCTTGCATCTGGTCTATCTGCACAGCTAAAGCACCACACATGTGCAGTGGGAGGAGATGTAAGTCTTCACAGAGGCATATATCCTTCTGCATGTCTACCCATGGTTCGAATAACTAGCACATGGCTGCAGGGACCCTTATACCCACTTACATCACTGCACAGCTACACAAACCAGGCCACCATTGGGCCCATAGTAATGCAAATGCTATGGGGCTGGTTTTGATACCCATACTCACATTAAGTAGTATCTTACTCTGCAAGTAGATCCATGGATTCCAGTCAGACTATTCAAGGACTAAACTACTACTCAATGTGATTAAGGGATGAGAAAGTGGCCTTAAATCAATATTATGACCTTTTACTGTGAGGTGACTGATTAAACACATACAAATAAAGGACCAGATTACAAACTTCTTACTCATGCTGGTGAACAACTACCCACCCCAAATCAGTGGGACTAGTTGGATGATTAACTGTTCATGTGTATAAGCAAGAGGTTCACAGCCTGCCCCTGTATGTGTGGATATATATGAAATACCATAGATTTTTCATGTATATGTATTTTTGTCAAACCATGAATTACAGATACACAAATACTTGCTGAGGAGACTATATCACCAGGATAGATTCCCTGCATACATTAAAACTCAGTTACTAGAAGCATAAATAAGTAATGACTATTGATCTCACAATGGTAATAACCTCAAAACAGCAACCTATAATAAAGTGAAAGTAAAATGTACGTTGTAAAAAACTTTAATGTTCAAGTGAAGACACTAATAGCATCTCCGGAATTAAAAAGAATGATGTCCATGATTATAACACATTACTCTTTTAATCTTGTAAAATTATATTTAAAAGAAAATCAGTAGGATATTGCAAGGTATCCAAATGATTAATTCAGTTCTGACCATCCAAAACCACTTACCATTTAATGCTAATTCCTTTTCAGAGGAAAGAGAACTATTTTCAATCTAGCCATGAAATTAAAATAAAGACAGGAAAAAACACACCATTATTTTACCCTCTTCCCAATTCTTAAAAGAAAGAACACATAGCTATTACCTAATTTACTCAAAGACCAAAACTTTTACACCCTGAAGAGTTCTCTTCTTCACTGTGATTATGCACAGTGTATAATCAGTTTAATTATTTACTGAACACTTTCATATTCTTTCTTCAATTTAACACAAAGTTGATGAAAAGGATAAAGACTTTATGGCATTGGAATTCCAGTTATGGTAACCAACATGTTTTAAATTCCAGTAAAGGTTACATTTCAACAAGTGTATCTTTCCATTCACTTACTGTACCTCAGTTGATAGTAGAGATACATTACTCTGAGCTGCGGTCAATGAGTTTCTTCTCCTTATACTCAAACATTCCATTTATAATTTCAGGCAATATGTTACACATACACTTGTGTATGCCCACTGCCAAAACTGCACTGCTTAATTCCTTACAGCTATCATAGCTTGAAGCTGTCCATGTCATAGCCTAATGACCTTAAATCTGGAGGAAATCTAATGTCACATAAAGCAAACAATGAGAACTCATGCATTACTTTTATGGCTGTATAAAAAAATATCCTGAACGTGAGAATGCAAAGTATCAAATTTTAACAATGAAGAAAAGATTTAAAATGTTTGAACACAAATGTATTTACTATGCTGTTTTACAGCTTTTCCTGCAGTATGTTCTACTGTAAACGGTGTTTAGCAATAGAACTCTAGTTCACAGAATTACATCAGTGTAACCAGCAAACTATTATTGCTGAAAGAGATACAGTACTGGGAAGATTACTCTGACACTTAGAAATCCACTTTGCCTTTATTCCTGACCAAGTACGTGCCTTTACTCTCCTCAGAAAGTGTTCACTAGTTATTGCAGATACCGGCTGGGGGAAAGACCTCACAGCAAGTTCAGTTAAGACAATACACGTAAGTGAACAGTGATGACAGATCTTTCATGCTCTGCACATCTCACTCCTGCTGTCCAGATGCAGCTATACGTCCCTCGTTCAATAGGGGTGCATCGTTTGCTAACTACGACGCTTTAGTAGAATACAAGCAGGCTGAAGGGGCTCGTAGCTCGCGAAGATCCATGGAAGACCTTCCAGTCTCTAGCAGGGAATTGAGATAGGTGGTGACAGCTAGCCTCACTCCCCCCTTCCTTCGGCTGCAAGCTGCTGTTCAACCAGCGGCCAGCAGAGGGCCACATTTCCCACCAAAACTCTGCTCGCTCGCAGCCTTCGCACCAGCGCACGTACAGTGTGTGTTCACAGGGCTGTTTTGTATTGCAGCCTGAACTCCGGCGTGGCTGCCGCCGCCGCCCCGTGACAGGCTCATTGCCTCAGCCCCTGCAGCCGCGCTATTGCAAGCTGGGGCCGCTGAGCCTGCCCGTGGCTGCGCCCCCCGGGAGCAGCGATTTGTGCAGGGGAATCCCCGTCCCCAGCCCACCCCCAGCCAGCCAGCCAGCCAGCCACCCTGCGCAATTCCCGTCTCCATTGCAGCGCACGGGGCTCTTTGCCACATGCCAGCCAGGCTCTCCCAGGGGTGGAGCGACGGGGAAGCCCTGGCGGCCAGACACTCCTCTCGGGTCCCCCTTTGCTCGGGACCTCGCTCCAAGCAGCAGCCGGGAGAGCGGATTTCATCCCCGTGGGGGCAGGGCAGGGGACAGGCTGGGAGCCGCGCCACCCCCGCCTCCCAGCAAGCCCAGCTGCGCTGCCTGTTACCTGCCTGCCAGTCACTGCCGGGCGCACGGGGCAGACAGGTGTGTCTGCGCGCGCCGGCGGGGCGCTCCCCAGCCCAGCGGATCCTGCAGGGAACAAAGGCGGCTGGGGGGCTCCTGAGCGGGGAGGAAGGAAGGACCCCCAGTCCCAGGACCCCCTAACTAAGCCTCCCGACTCGGATCCCCCACCCGCTCCCCGCATGGCTGCCCAGCTCCCGAACCGCCCCCAGCTTCCCAGAGCCCTGGACCCCCCCACCGTCTCCTCTTCCCCCAGCTTTAGATCCCCCCTAGCCGCGCCCTCAGGCCCCCTTCCTGCCCATCCTCCCCGCCCCCAGCACTCCCCTCTGCACGGGATCCCCTCCGCTCCCCCTTCCCCGGGCTCACGCTGCGCCAGGGGCTGGCTCAGGGGAAGGGGAAGCCCAGCCAGAAGTTGCCCTGGCTGCCCCCCGCCCGTGGCCAGCCCCTGACACTCAACTTTCCCGGCCAGTTAGTTAGTTCGGGCCAAGAGACGCCTCGTACCTTGTTGTCCACACAAAGCCTGCTCGGGTCCCTCCGGAAAGTCACATCCTCTCCCAGCCGCCCAGTCCCACCAGCCGCCTCCTGCAGCCCCAGCAACACAGGAGGCAGCTCAAGTGTCTCATCAAAGCTTTATGAAGGGTGGGAGGGCAGCAGAGTTGTTGTGAGGCTCAGATCCCCCCCCCCCTTACCCCACCCCCCGGCTGGTGCAGGAGCCTCTCATACACGCCTCTGCCTTGGCTTCTTCTCACTCAGGAATTATTTAGATCTCCGTTTGGGCTTCTATTGGTCAAACTGTCTCCAGCAAGCAGCTCCCGCAAGCCCGAGACACCAGCGCCGGGTTGCTTGGCTTAAAGGAACCGCGCGCCTTTTCCCTCCCATCGCAGCCTAGTGGGACAAGCCCCTCACTCAGCAGAGCACCGCCAGCCCCTCGCTCTCAACCACCCTCTCCCTAAACTTCTTGCCCTGAAGGGGTCTGATCAACAACCCCCCGGGCCCCTGTATTCTACGCTCCTTAGTAACACACTCTCCAATCAGTTAATACCGGGGGGAACCCCCAGAATTTCCCTCCCCCGGTTATTATTCTGATTCACACACTTCGGCTTCCCCAGCTGCTCACGCAGCTCTACTGCCAGCTTCTTAGTTTGCAACTTCTATGTCCCCGCGACAAGGCAAAAGTCCTGTTTGACTTCACTAAAGAAACGCTGAGAAATCGAGTAATGACAACGAAGAACCACGTACAGATAAAACCCACCAGGAGCCTGCGCCTGCACCTAAATCTCGTAAAAGCGGGAGAATATTAGTTTACTTGTTAGTATATTAAACAAACCAGATCCGTTTAAATATAGCTCCCTCACTGACCTCTTCATAGTTTGCTTTTAAGAATGCAATCAAGATAATAACAAGCATTGTTTATTAATGAACGCTCCAGATAACGTTACGCTAGTCACTTTCTGGAGGCACGCAGGGGCATATTTGCACAATCTAGACAGCCTAAAGACTTTCTCTGAGGCATAACAACAGACAGAAATCCAAAACCCACCTTTTGTTTTTAGTGGCTACTTGTACAAGTCAATATCGACAGCGCTGCATGTGGGATCTCTGACGAAACTCCCAAATTGGGTCTGGTTTGGGGGATGGTTTTCTTCCCCCTTCAAAAATCTGTCCCGCTGGTTTCCCCTTCTGTTTATGCAGCAAGTAGATTAAATTATTGATAGTGGAAATTGCATAGTGGAGGTAATAATGGCATCCCCTGACCGAGTAGCTCCATTTGATCTTGGTAAAGACAGAAAGATTTCATGCTCGCTCGCTCGCTAGGGTTAGCTCAAGCTTCATCAGACCTCTAGCGCTCTGAATGGGAGTGTGGGTGGGAAGCCACACTAGCGCTTGCTCTACACTCTTGACGTGTATGTCATATGATACCCTGGCTGCCTCTAATAGACACACTACTGCATGGATTACAAGAATCAAAATACCATGCATTGAGAATGATGCATCTTTTATTAACAGGGTTTCGTTTCAGTGCCTTACACATGTTTATGATGTTCTCACTTTAGTTGCTCCCATTTTCCCCAAAACAGGCACAGGGTGAGTTAGTTTATTTTCAAAGGGGGGATCATCATCTCTCCCATGAGTCAAATACATTTTTAAACCTTAAGGCCTGAACCTGTTGTCACTGCAGTCAATGACAAAAGTCCCATTGACTTCAGTAGGCTCAGGCCCTTAGCCTGCACTGCAAGGTTTTGCTTTAACAAATGTATGTAAGAGCAACAAAGAATCCTGTGGCACCTTATAGACTAACAGACGTTTTGCAGCATGAGCTTTCGTGGGTGAATACCCACTTCTTCAGATGCAAGCAGTGGAAATTTCCAGGGGCAGGTGTGCTGGAAGCAGGCTAGCTTGCTTCTTGCTTGCTTATATATACACACCTGCCCCTGGAAATTTCCACTGCTTGCATCTGAAGAAGTGGGTATTCACCCACGAAAGCTCATGCTGCAAAACGTCTGTTAGTCTATAAGGTGTCACAGGATTCTTTGCTGCTTCTACAGAACCAGACTAACACGGCTACCCCTCTGATAAATGTATGTAAGTCATTTTTGCCTTTGGACAACCTGTGTGCCTCTACTATGAAACACCTGCATTTATTAGATCAGAAAAGTCGTGACTATTCCAGGCTTTTGAAATGTTAGGATACCTAAGGCCTTCTACATGAAACAACGTTTGATGTATGTTAAGGGGGGCGACATGGCTTACATGGGGTTAACTTAGTTTATTTTCCTGCTACGGCTTTTAAAACTGTTTAAAAAACCTTAGTAAAGTACCACATTACAAGCCTTCTTGGACTTTTTTTTAAAATGTGGTTTGGCTACAAATCTAGTAGCATACTGAAAAGGGTTCCACATTTATTGTCTCAATGATTTCCAGATCAGACTAACTCAGCCTACAAGTAAAAAAGACGGCCTTTCAAACTGCCAGTCCTGCAAACTCAGCCTGGACTCTAAAAATCATGCTATGTTCTTTCTGTCTGGTATATAATCACCAATAATACCAATTCCACTGGCCAAATACTGCCCTCAGCCACACCTATACAAACCCACCCTTCATTTCTGCCCGCAAGGATATTTCTGCCACACCTGTACAACCATATTTTTCTCAGTGGTGTTGCGCAGGTATAACTGAGGGCAGAATCTGCAGACAGGAGGATTGCACAGGTGACTTTCTATTGGGACTTGTTTAAATTAGTCATCAGTTAACACATCTACACTATTTTTGAATTTTGATCACACTTTTGTGGGACCATTCACATTTACAAATATAACTGCACTAGTATGGTTGTCTCCTGCAATTAGGGACATTCAGACTTAGTTGTTTTTAATAATGGTTTGAACAGGACACCCATTCTTTTATATTGCACATTCAGAGCAACAAATCTGAATGATCTACCATTCAAATGTAATGGCAGCAGGCTATTGAAAGGTTATATTAGTGATAATTTAATTCATCTATTTTATTTCTACAGTGAGATCCCTTCCTTTAAATGCAATACATGTGCACATGAACAGTATCAAGAATCTTGGGTTAGGGACACTGAAGCATCTATTAACTGTTGTCTGGAAGTGGTGGTGGTAGCAGGGATACATTTGTGAAAATGGTGACTGCCTTCCATTAACATTGAGGGGCTAAACTATGTTAAGTCAAACAATTTTTTAAAACAGTTCAAGGGCTCATCTGCACAGCAATTTTTCCATGTTGTGGAGCTGGTTTGATAGGACACTATAGATTCCCAGCTGTTATAACATGTTTTGGCCTTGTCTTTATAGGTAGAACCAGTGTTTTTAACCTGGGTAATGAACCATGTTACAACCATTTAAAACCATGGGATCATTAATCATGATAAATCAATTTGACCTGTGCTCTGGTGGTGAAAAAGGACCATAAAGCTGATTTAACCAGGCATCCGAGGATTCCCCAGCATGCAGGAATCTCCAGGTGGCTCTGCCACCCTCATTCATCCTTCTGCCATGGTGTAGGGACATACCTGGGGGACAAGGCATGGTCAGAGTACCACTGTGCTGTGACAATGCTTATTTAGCATAACCAGCCCCTTGGGGATCATTACCAGCCAGCCTTTGGAGGCCCTGCTGGGGAAATGAAAATAATGCTTCATCTGGGTTTCAATATTAAAGTTTACCATACAATCTATGTTCCTGATTTTCCAGGCTTTGACATTGCCTTCAACGTGAGCTTTGCATGAGCAAGCATGAAAGGATTGGGCCATAATTTATTAGATTTATTTTGAAACAACACTCAGAATACAAAGGCAGTCCCATGGGCAAATCTACCCATCATTCTTAGAAGTTCTGTCAGCTTTATGAGATATATAGCCTACTGCCTACAAAATTCCTATTGCAAGGATTATACCTCCTGAGATTTCCCACTGACTCCCAGGTGAACTCATAAAGAACGCTCTTATTGCATTCTCACCTCACTATCATCTGAAAAATGATGTCTCATAACCTAACAGTGTCAGGTGAATACATTTTTCCCCAGTGGGGTTTTACAGGCAACAGCATACAGAGGGTATTTCAAACAAAAAGCAAAAATGCAGGCTGTATGGAAAGGAACAAAGTGATAAGAAATTATTTCCATATCAGATAAACTTCACTTTCAATCAATTTGCCATCTCTTGGTGTTCTCCAAGGCTCTTGGAATCATTATCATGGCACATCAACAGATATAAAGTTTATTTTGAAACTGCCAGTCTTTTGCCGCCTAAATAATTAAACTGGTTTTTTGTGTACATGAAATAAACTCCTCTCTCTTTCTTTTTTATTCAACAAAAGAGAAAGAAAGTACAAATAAAGGTTGTCAATCAATGTAATGTTGATTTATCCCTGCAGCAACAGAAGATTGCAAAGATCAGTGCTGTCTTGCTGACTTAAATTTAAACTATACCATAGGCACTAATGATGCAGTAGATAGCACATAGAAGAAGCAGAAGCATGCACTTCTGGTTTCTGTCTCTGCTGAGGTTCTGAATTAAACTGATTGATCTATCAGGACCAAACCCTAAAAGACTGTAATTATATGATACAGTAGTTTGCAGGGTTCTTAAACTTCCCTTTTCACAATGCTAACGGAAGCAGTAAAACTCCAATATTTAAAAGGAATAACCTTTTTTTCAAAAATTCTGTATTTAACCAACACAGTAGGTTTTTGAGTCTTTTTTTGCAACAAAACTTTTCTTGCTATCTTTATACCATCTGTTTTATTAGCATAACATTATCCGAACCTGTTTTTCGAAGAGAAAAAGGTCAAGAAGCAACCATTTGGATTCCCATCTCTCCTTGTTGTCAGGAAATATAAACTAATCCTGATTATACAAATGAGAATGATGGCAATGTACTCAGGTTTTGACACCAGAGTATTTTTTTCTATTAATAATTTTAATTGGCTAAGGTCAGTACTAATATCACTACAAGTATTTTATGTTTAATTATGTTTATTCACGTCTCCTAGTTACCTATCTTTGCTACTTTTTTCAGAATAAAGGAATGGAAAGTTGATCAAAATCAACTCAAGTGATGCTAAAAATCACAATGGGCTATAAACATAGTCTGAGTTTGCAGACAAGCCACATTTGTCATCGAATGACTGAATATTGACTCTGTTGTATGACTACGTGTCAATCAGTGCACAGAAAACGCAGCAATTTAGGGTTCCAGAGATTGATCCTGAAAGCGAGTGGGAGGGTTCTAAGCACCCTCATTTTGCACTTTGCACATGCACAGCACCTTGCAGGACTGAGCCTACATTTGTTTCAGCTATATAAATTCTGAGCAACCAGACTTCATGCAAATGAAATGACCAAGCTGTACTCAGTATAGAAAACAAGGATGGGGAAAGTTGGCAGCATGCCATATTTGCATTTCTCCGCCCCTGGGGCTGCTGGGAGTTGGTTTGGTAGGTAAGGCAAGTTAGTGCCGCTTAGTGCCAGCTTGTAGGTATCCCTGGGATCCATTACAGTAGCCAGGGATTGTTGTGCTCTGTTCACATCTTCAGCACACCCTATATGGCAGGGATGCCAGGAGAAGGAAGCATAAAGCCTGCTGTACCATCTCTATGCCAACTAGAGATTGCCATGGCAGAGGCATCAGTAGCTGCTCTGTTAAAAGTGTGGAAAGGGGCCGGAGTCTGGGTTAGAATGTGGTCCAGTATGTATATAATGGTTTCTTGGTCTCCTTTTTGGTATTTTAAAATAATCTAATTTACTGCTTAGGCATTTTCAAGAATGTGCTTGGTAACTTCTAAGGAGGGCATGAAATCACTTTACAATATGCAGAAAGTACTGGCATGGTATCCAATATAATAAATATATTGTCTGTATTGACTCTTGTGGTACTGTACTACTGAAGTTAGAGTAGTTTTGTAGTACTGCATTTGCTCTGTACAAGGATTGACATGAGAGGACAACAGTCAAAGACACCAGTACAGCGTAATGCAAGATAAGGAAGGCATGATTTAGGAGGCGAGGACTGGGAGGCAGCAGAAGAGCAGGAACAAAGGCCACAACTGAATATAGCAGCACAACACTCGAATGGCAATGCACAGACAGAGAAAGGAGGATATACAGCAAGCCCCCTCCAGAAGGAAAATTCAAGTTGTATCTATACCTCTCTTGCACTCACAATACACATAGAAACTGGGAATTAGTTTAATCGGTGTCACTGCATTACTCCCATGTGCTCTTGCAGGCATTAAAAAGTTAGTGTCTGAGCAGAGAGCAAAGTATCTGGGTTGTGCATCGGAGTATCCGGTGACTACTGTGCAGTACCTGAGCAATTCTAATGTTCACTGCATGACCCTCATGACTAACAAAGAGAAGTCCTGAATGCATAGCTCTTGGTGATGATGGGGAAGAGTGGATGAAATAACAAAAAGGAGGATCAAAAGCAGTTGCAGATACGGTAAAGAAAAAAGAAAATCCATCCCTGCCCCCTCCAAAAGAGGCTGTATGTGATTCCTCAGGGCTGGGGAAACATGAGCCATAGTCAGGTAGATTAGATAGACAGAGAGAGACGTACTTCTGAGATGAATCCTGCTATTGGAGCTCTATGATTAAGGGAGATCAGAAAACTGCTGCTGCACATGAGGGTGAAAGGTATTGGAATTGAGTCATCTCCCCTTTCCTGTAAGTGTTCAGAGTATTTCAATTAGACGTGTTATAATGAATTATTTTTAATTTTTAAAAGGATCAGATTATAGCAGTATAATAAACTAAACCAATCATCTAGTCAGCCCCTGCAGCATGTATGTTTCTTACCAAAACTTACCAGTTAATAATCTACTCATAGCTTGTTTTTTTGATATCTTAAAAATAACGCTGCAAACCATTGGATGAAACATCTGTAACAGACCTTAGAAAACTCTTCTACGTGCTAATGTTATTTGTATTTAAAAAACAAACACACACATCCTGCAGGTGTGGGAGTCCCATTGATATTAAGAGGGGTCAGAGTTGGGGTTATGTGTGTGAGGGGTAGCATCTATGTGTGTGTCTGAGAGCAGAATTTGCCACTAGATTTTCCTTTGTAGGATGTCATGCGATTAGTTTTATACTGCTGCTGCACACTTTTAAACAGCTGCCACATTCCAGGCTCAGAAGTGAGTTAGGGGATTCCTGTACATGTAAATGTTTATACAGCATCTTGAGATTCTTGAGAATGAAGAGCGTGTATAGCTGTCAGCTATTATAATTATTTCCAGTAATCCTTCCTTTTACCATTTCTAGACTGAGGCATCCAATACCATGCACAGCTATGAGTCTTGATCTTTCTAATGAATTCAGGGAGGTTGGATCACCTCTTTAAAACACAGGTACATCTATGATGCACAGTCCTTTCAGTTTTAACTAGTCAGTGTTTTTTTTTAAGATGGATTCAGGATTTTTGAATAGCATATTCAAATAGCTCATCAGAGAGGTACTTCTGAGCATGAAGAACATAGTTCATGTTCAAGTGTCAGAAAATGAAACATCTGAAAAACTGTGGAAGATGGTTTAGTTTCGGAGAATAAATGTCAATGCATTGAGACAAATTAAATATTGTACTAGAAACTAACCCCAAACCACACCTTGTTCTTCTCATTCAATACCTATGGCTTGTGGTGAGAGAGACCTTTATTGAATGAGTTGTGGATAGGACCAAGATTGTCCTTAAAACACTTTTGTTTGCTGTCTTTCATTTTATCAAATATTTGGGATTGTAAATCTACCATTAACTGAATAACTGGCACCACTGTGTATGTAGACTTCAAAACATTCGTCATTTGAGCTCAACAGAGAGGCAGGTGTCAGTCTTCCAGTCTTTTTAACTTTTTCTTCTTGATAAAATGAGTTGAGCCCTGAACTGTGGCTGAAGAATACTTGGTACATGTGAAGGGATGCTGTGTGTGCACAGATTACTGTAAATGGTCTATGCATTCCCACCCCTACTCCTGATCCTTGGTATGTTTTGTGTCAGTCCATTCCCTGATGCATGTTACCACAGCCAGAAGGATGCCAATGTCTCTGCAATGGGTACCCATATCCTTGAAGGATTCCATGGGGTCCTTGCAGCAGCTGGTGTTAGCTGGGAGGTAGGGGATAGCCTATCTATAACCTCTTTCCTCCAGCTACACCTCCAGTGCTGGCCACAGAGTGGGGTAGTTGGTGTAGGAGCCACTATGGCAGCACTATGCCTAGTGAGGATACTGGGAAGATTCTCTGGGTACATTGATTTATGGGCAGCTTTGCATTGGCAGAGCAATTTGTATAATTCATTGTTTTATTAATTGTAATTGTGAAGCTCTCATTAGTTCCCCCCACCTCCCACAAGCTTGAATATATCATGCTTCTAAACTTTCAAACTTTAGTGCACAAATTAATTGTATGGGCCACCAAATAACTCTCTGGATGTGGCACCTCATGACAAGTATATTCCTTGAGCTAGAATAGATTAATAGAAATCAGAGATGAAAAGATGTGTTAGATGTAGTCTAGCCCACCTCACTGCTAATGCAGATTGTAGACCCCAATCAGCAACTCTCAGATGTAAATAACTACCATATGACGTCTATTTAAAAACCAATATATGTTTGTTAGGCGATATTTTAAAATAATCTTCCCTGTGCTGTATACCATTTCCTGGATGAAACCTGTTCACTTCTATGCACCAAACCCTGACATGCCCTGCTTGGGCGTGCAAGGCCTAAACTGTGCATTTTTTTCACCATGGAGAGCCTCACAGGAGGAAGCTGCACCATGGAAGTGCCTTTTGTGTCGGTTCTCAGCAGGGCGATGAGTATGTGTAAGGGGGAAGTAAGCATGTGATCTGCCAATCGGGGGTGGCCAGCGTGCTTACATGTAGTATGGAACCACATGACCACAACTCCACACAGAACCCAGGCATTAAAGCACATCTATTATGCTACTCCTCATAATCCCATGCCCATTTGAAACTTGAAACAGTTACCCTGGCCCTGGAACATCTGATGAAGGGGAGGATTCCCTTCTTCAGCCCCGCTGTGCGTTTCAGTGCAACTTCAGTTAACTATACCCCTTTTAGTCTGAGTTTGGGGTGTGATCCAAAGCCCACAGAAGAGACTAGAAATGCACCCATTGACTTGAGGGGACCATTGGACCAGGCATTTTGTTTGCTGGTTCAAGGGTTAATACCCAGGAAGTGTAAATTTGTAAATAATATTTTATATGGTTATTCCATGGACACTGTTTATTTTCCATTCTGTTGTTATACTGCTGTAATGTGAATGCCTTCAAGAATTGGGTTTTGGTTTTATACTCTTTCCTCACATTGCATTTGTGATTTTTGTTAGCTTTTGCTTTCTCTTTAGCTGTAATTTATTTTTGCTATATGCAATACACTGTCCTCACTGTGTCCATAGTTACATTAACGTAACCACCATTGAAGTCAACTGGGATGCATGGAGTGTAAATTGGGGCAAAACTTGGCATTATATTTTAAACATTGCTTTCTCCTACAGAGAATATAGACAATTATAGATGTATTTTTATTTCTGTTCATTGCTTTGCCATGCTGTATTTTCTAAGCATGAGCCTTTACCCTTCTAGGCATGTATAGCTTTTTCCCCTTTGGTTTACTAATTTGGGTTACATCTCATAATATGAATAATATACTCTGATACTGTACCTAGAGCACATTGATGAGGCCTAAAGAGCTCTTCTGTGATGGGAATTAAGATAAAAAAGGATACAGAATGTTAAATATTCAACATTTTTTCATTGGATTTTAAATATTAAAAAAAAAAAGTTTTGTTGCAAAACTCATTGCAACAGAACATGTTACTTTGACTCTCAGACTATGTCATTTTTAGATAGGAGTTGCACTGAGGGAAATCTCTTCATATGTAAATTATGACATTTTGACTATTGCTTCTTGTTATTAATGTTTAATAGCTGTGTTAAATAAGCACCTTATAAGTAGTTGTGTCAATGTCAAATAAAGTAAATGAGAACTAATAGAATTTAAAGGTATATTTTCAATTATTTTCCTAACTAGAGGCTCTTAATTTTATACAATTAAAAATAAAATTGCACCATTTTTTTCTTTTAGAAAGTTTAACTGTCAATTACTCGAGAGAGCTGGAACTACTGTTCTTAGGAGCCCTAATTTGCATGCTCTTAACACTTTGTTAATGATTTTATTAATTTAAAGAAAGAGCATTGTGAAGAGGGTCTAATTTAAATATCAATAAAGTAAAGTTGTAACAAATGTGACTTATTTATGAGAAAAAATATAGTCGCTGGTTAAAAGATAGACTTGGTATAAGTAGCTGCCGCACCAGCCAAATTTGGCCCATGAATTTTTGGATACCGTTTATTGATAGCCCAGAAGAAGCTTTGACTCATAAAAATGCAGACAACTGCTCTCACCAAGTTATTTGCTATTGAATTGCACAGGAGACTCATACATCATAAAAGACCTGGATAGTACAGTTACCAAAAAAACATTGACTTTTCACTTGTCGGGGGTTTGTTCACCTTATATTGGGCCCAATTCTGCAGCTTTTCCCTCATGCTAGGATTCTTTTTAACATCAGTGGGACTCCTCATGTACTGAGTGCAAGATGAGGTCCACTGTGGGTGAGGGCCTATTTTAAATACTGTCAGTTTGCTGGTCACATCCCAGTGTTCCCATCCATAAAAATCCTCTTAATCACCCCTGCTTTGCCCCATCTCCATCTCACAATGGTGCTTGTATTAAATAACTTGCAAATAGTCAAAATGCTCTTCCTACCCAAAGCTTGTTTGTAGTAATACTAGTGTATGGAAATGTGAAAAGTTTGGGAATGCTTATGACTATGTGGCACTCTTTTCACTATGTAGGGGAAGTCATATTTTGAAATGATGTCCCTTCTTTTAGCCTCTGTACCTGTGTTCTGCTTGGGTTGTATCACACTCTCTGTCATGCAAAGTTGCAATGGCACTTATGAAAATTAGTGGAGTGAAACAAGCTCAGCAGTGGCTGTGGCCTAGATAAGTCCTGTTCCAGTTTATAATCTACACCTTACTGCTGCATTAGGTGTACACATTCTGAAGTGCTGGGTGTAGTCATTTGCATGGTGCTTCTACCTCACAGCTGGATTGTTTCACAGCAATGCTGGTGTCTATGCTCTGGGACTATAAATTGTAAAGTTAAGGAATATTTGTAGGTGCACGGAGGGTATTTTTTGTTGTGCTATTTTTGTTTTTTGTCATTCTTTGTACTAGAGACTAGGCAGCCTCTTTCTAGAAGAAGTCTAAGAATGGGCTGATTTGCATTCCAAAGTTTGAGTTAAGGCTATTAGAAGTTTTGCACATTCTGTTGCTTCTGTAGGCCGAGTGCATTGCATGCACCAGGGGCTCCTTGCATTCCTCCATTCCATCCCACAAGACACTTGTGTGCCACCTTCACATTCCTATCTTTCAGGGACTCTGCAATCCCCTACTCCCTTCCTTCCTCATGTCAGGGGCTCTATTTGTCCCCCATTCCAACTTCTCCCCATGCCAGCGATTCTGAGTGCCCCAGATTCCCCCCTACCTCCCTATTTCTCCTTTCATCCCCATGTCAAGAGCTCTGTACATCACCCTCCTCCATATAATTGTCCCCACTCACGTGCCAGGGGGTCTGTGTTCTGCCTCATTTCCCTCTTCCCCATCCTTGTTGAAGCTCTTTGTGTCTCCTCATTCCCACATCCATTACTTGTCCAGGGTTCTGTTTGTTCCCTTCACCACACACCATTATTCCCCATTCCCCCAGTGCTAGCACCCCATTGCCTCCTGCTCCCCACCTCTTTTTCTTTCTGTCTGCGAGACAAGTCATTCAGGTGACAATATTTTAAACTCTATTGGAGACAGTGGGCAGAGCTGTGATGGGAGGGAGGGTGTTAATTGCTGCCATCAAATGTAGCATAGCATTCAAAAGTTATCATCAAGTTGACTGTAGGGCCTTGCTTTGCTCAGCCAGTTGCTGAGCATGGACACATTGTTGCCATTTTGGCCTGCAAATACAATTTGGGAAGCCTAGCTTGAGACAGTGACCCCGAAGGATCAGGAGACATGGGCAAACTGAGCTGAAAGAGTTTCTGCTTTGTGGCTGTAGCATCCCCAATAGTTTCCTAAGGGAACATGTACTGAACTCTAGCTGACCTCCAGTTTTCAAGAGGGAATAGGCATAACACACAATCACCATGTGAACAGCACTGGCAGAAGAAAACCAAGAAGTTATTCTGTTAATCAATGTGCCAGGCAGCTCTCATACAGAAATAGCATCTGGTGAAATAGCCACTTGTGGGCAGGGAGGCATATCATCACATTCCTATTGCTCTCTTGTCAGGCTGGCTTGCCAATTTCATGTTGTCAGAGATTGGCATGAACCTAGAAGAAAAGAAATTTGGTAACGTTCACCTCCTTTAGTTTTCTTGATGCCCTGAGTTCTATGCTTCAAACTGGAAACCCATTTTCTTCCCATCCTCTAAGTAAAGGTCTACAGCTACATGCATACACAATGCTGGCTGTATCAAGCACATTTTTCTAGCTATGCCTCAAAAAATCGAGGCTTAGTCTTCTCTTCATGTCTTATAGGCTCCCTAAAATTTTAGAGCTGTTTGATACATGTTTGTGAGCCCTACATGAAATCTTCAGTAGGAAGGTAGGTGGGAAAGAGTAGCATAGAATGATTATTTGGTGCCAAGAACAGTAGATTGGGGAAAACCTCTGTACATTTAAGAGAGTGATGATCTAAGAGAGAGCTCTGCGACAGCCAAGATAAGCCATGAGGCTTCTGGAAAATGTCCATGGGTGGGAGATTGATGATTGAGACTAGGTAAGTGTAAGGATTGGAGAACAGAAAAGCAGATGGTGGGTTGAGAGTGCTATTGTCACTGTATATCAGACATAACTGGGGATTGGGAAGAACTATTGTGTGTAAGGCAACTATTGAGGGATAAGAAACAAATGGATTTGATATGGAGTGGAAGGGGAAAAGGAGGAGACAGGCAGAGATTCATGGCTGGACTCATCTCTCTCACCATGCCATGGCCCAAATGTACACATAATGTGACAAAGACCCAAAATGAAAACCTAAAATGCTGTAGGGTGCATTCCTTTGGTATGAATGACTCTTTCTGTAACCTTGGTTTCATTATTTCAGATGTAATTAATTTTCAACAATTAAAAATTAGGGGACATCATGTGTGTAACACAGGTACCCCCTGGACTACAATGAGTGACATCCCTTGAAATGAAGGCTATTTGAGAGATCTGGTCAGCCTTACATCCACAGGAAAATACCAATGCTAGAATTTATCTCAGCCTCGCATCACCTTCTCAATAGAGCTGGTCAGATTTTTCAAAAAACAGCTGTGTTTTTTTAAATTAAATATTTTTAATTAATATTATTTAAATATGATATTCTTCATTTAACATCTTTGTAGTATTTTATTTTGAAAATTTGATAACATTTGGTTGTCAACATTTTTATAGCATTTTCTATAATGTTTTCAATAGAAATATGGAAAAATATTGAAAAAAATGAAAAATGGGTCTGTTTTGAGCTCTTCTAAACAAAAATAACTTTGAAATTTAAAATCTTTTGGCAAAAAATAACCATTTCCTGACCAGCTCTAATCCTCAACTTTAAGGGCCAAATTTGCAAAGAAGTCTGTAAGTCCATGGGCTGCGTACACAAATGCAAGCACAGATGTAAACTATAACTGATTATACGCAGAAATCAGATTCATTCTTATTGAGATGTGTAACGAGCCATTTGCACATACAGTTGTATTAATTGCACACACAAATATAAGCTATAAATTGTAATTGAATTTTTGCATGTAGACTTTGGTCTGCTTTAAAAAAAGACTCTAAAGTGGAAACAGTGTAATTGTCTGTGGAAGAAATTGGGAAAACTTCCCAGGCAAAGGGAGATATTATGCACTATGCATGCATGAGGTACATTTGCACCAATAGTTAACTGTTACATTGTGGGGATGTAGCAGTTGAACACGTTTTGTTGTAAATTAATTTTTTTCTGGGTGTTTTGTTGTAATTGCACACCTGGGATTCCCCCACCCTCCCATACCATTTGGTAAAGGATATTTACCAGGTGCTGGAAAGGAAACTGTAGCACATAACAAGCTAAGCATAACAAACTTTATAAATGTTAGACAAAAAGCTCTAACCCACAGGACTGGTTGAGACAGGCTGCAAGTTCTGCAGCTATAATGTACTTGTATATCTTCAGGTACATTTCACCCTGACACCAGATCCTCAACAGAAGTAACTGCCTAAGGGGCAGTTTATTCCTGTTATGGGAGTGGAGTAACAGTTCAGGTTTTGCATGCCCACTATGTATGTGGCATAAGTAGGGTTGAGCCAATCCCTCCTCAACACCCACTTTTCCTACTCCTTAGGGAGGGACTGGATAGGAGTTGGGTAAGGGGTGAGTGATCCCAGACTAGCACAAGTAAGAATATACACTAGCCACTGCTCCATTTGCTTGCACATTGGACAGTGTTCCAGAGTATTGTTTTAACAGGATGTGCAAGGAATAATTCCACATAACCATCTGTATGTAGGATCGGGTCTGATGTGGGTAGGCTGAAGTTCCCAAAGCTTTATAATATTAGGGCAACACACTAGAGAAGGTAATAAATAAACCTACATTGTTACATCCTATTTGCTCTGTGAATAGATGATATAAGTTTCCAGTGTCACCAATCTCAACATTCATGAGTGTTTCTTAATAAATCCTCATTTAAAAAAAAAATCTGACAGATACTTGGCTCATGTATCACTTCTCAACTTATATATGAAAATGCTTTGCAAAGGAGGGGAAGTATTGTTATGGGGACTGTTGATGGGGAAACAGAGGCACACAGAGATGCTGTGATTTGCCCAGAGTCAAAAGCAGTTCAAGTAGCAATATACTGAGATCTTATCATGCCCAGTCCCGTGACCATGCTGCCTGCCTTTCCTTCCATTCTTCCTTTAAAGCAGCCCAAACAAACTTCTTACAAACTGCACAGGTTCACATTGCACAGGGGCTCTGTAACAAAGGTACAATCTCAGATATATTCACATTTATGGTGACTTTAGAGGTCATTTGCTATTCAACTCTTGATGGAGGGAACCAACATTTAAAGGTTTCTTGAATACTTCAGCATGTATTTTGACATTTATTGTAACGACAACGACAGCATTCTAGACAGAAGCCTGTCATCCAATAAACTTAAGACATCATTTTAACTATGGCATCTGTAAAAAGTCAATAACTGCCTCATCAAAGGGCAATCATGTCCAACGTGGGCGTCTGTGCCAATTGTGTTCTGAACAGCTGCAATCATCTAGGTTTCTCCACCCACATTTCCTCATAATTATCTTCATGAGGCTAAGGTAGCTAAGGCCAGATCTTTAGTGTTTCCTGGATCTCAAAATATCCACACACCTTCTGTAATTCTTGGGCTACCAGTCCTCTTTCATATTCCTCTTAGTTGGTCCATCTAATTATCTAGTGTCATGGCTGTTTAATGCATTATTCATTTTTTTGACACGCAGTGAATTTCAAGATATAATGCCTTCTATTTTAAAAAGGAAACAACTTGCATAATTAGACTTCCTTTGTGGCACAAAACATATAAATGTTGTAGTTGATACAGACTCCCTGCTCCTTCCAAAAATGAACCATTATTTTTTTACAATCATAGTTAGATCTGTGTCTTTAAAAGTCTCTGTATTTCCAGCATCACTAACCAATGCATTCACTTCAGATGTTTGTAGTCTACTAACTGTTTCAAGAGGGAATTCATTCTTTCCACATGTGGTACATTCAATAAGGATTTTAAATGGCAGACAAGTGAGAAAGTTATAACTTAATGAACATGTTACTTAATCCTTCTTATTGAATGTCAAAATAACTTGGAGGCTACAATATATGGCTTAAATATCCAGCTTGTTAAATTCTGTTTCTGTGTGCTATGTCCGAAGAAAGTCAGATAGACTGGACCTCTCCAACCACTACACAAAATGCGGGGGAGGAGAATGGGTGAGGGGAGCTGGGGAGGAATTATAAATGCAAATTCATAGAGAACGATTCTATCCCATTAATGCCCCTTTGCTAATGTCCCACACTAATGCTCCAGGGGCACAAACGGGCTATAAAGCTTCATGAAATGCGGGGAGCCCAACAGTTGCCATAGAGCTTGTTCTACAGGAATTTCTTTTAGCCCTTTGCACACAGGAAGTATATTGTAGTTGGAAGGGGCATAGCCAGAGTGCACTGCATTAGGGTGATTGTCAGCCAGTGTGGGACCATTAGAAATCAGCCCTATTCAAAGCAGCAGCCAGGAGGCTGCTTTAAGGTCTGCCACAGACAGAAATGACCCCTAGCTGCTCTGGGAAGCAGGAGAGCCCAGCAATAGCTCAAAGGTGAGAATCAGGTCTATGTCTGTCAGTGATGTCACTAAGAGGAGTTTTTCCTAAGTAGCCCAGAAGATTTTGTCCTTTGCTACTATGTTCAAGCAGACATAGAACTTGCAATATACAGTCAATGGGATCAGGCTGTACTCCTGTTGCAGACAATTGCAAAACTTCTATTAACTTTAGTGGCAACAGAGCCATGTTCAATTTTGCCACAGAGGAAGACCCATACAGGGTTTAAGTTATATATAGTATGTAGAGTCTTCTGCTTGCCAAAGTTATGAGTCCATGGACAACTGAAGATTTGAAACGGTATATGCAACTAAGGGCCTAATCCTACAAACACACAGGCATGTGATAACTTTATTCCTGCAAGTAGTCCCATAGAGATTGCCCTAAGGAGCTGAGTGGGACTAAGCAGACAAAGAAAGTTGGTCATGTGCATAAATGGTTTGCAAAACTGGGCCTGAAAATTGCAAGCGCAGAGGGAGGCCAAAATATTAGTAACTGAAACTGCACATTCTGCAAGTGTAAGAAAGTCAGGCACAGGAATGGTATTTCTAACGTATTTACTCTTTATACCAGTGAGCTCAGCAGAGGACTTCCTAGCAGCACACAAAGGCCCCAAACCCTGAGGTCTTTACTTATGCAGACTCTTATTAATTCACAGGTTCAGTCTAGAATCTTTTCCATTTCACATTGCCCTAGTGAAATTCACAAATACATTTATTTTAGCACTTGGCTCTCATTTATTCTTTCATGAAACCCAGAGAGGGGAAAAATCCTTTTCAGACACCTACGCTCAACATATATCAACTAAGAATAGAAACAATACAGAAACAGATGGAAATGTTAATGCTGACACTCACAAGCATGCATCACACATTTGTGAAATAATGAAAATGGGTGGGCAGTTTTTATGCGCATTCCATGCTGGCTAGTATATTTTTCTGGCAATATATTTGCAAGAGAATTTCTCAGAGATATTTTCAGTAAAGCAGAGCAGTCACTGCATGGTATCTCTCTGGCATGTGGGTGTAGGAAGTCACAGACGTTGTTCATGTTTTTTGCACTGCACTGGTATTAGCCAGAGCCTGTCCAAGAGACATGTGGCATGTCCAGTCATATGAGGTCTGGTGTCCACTTGCCCACGGTGCCTTCTCTGTATGTGTGATGATGGGGCTGCCACAAGATAGAAGGGCATTTGGAACCAATACGGAGTGAGAAACCTACTTGCAGAGTCATATATTGCCCAATGGGAGCAAGGGTATCTGAATTTGGCCTAGTCCTGTTTGTTAGAGACATCCCATGCCCACTGATCTTTACCAGGAATGGGTAGAATTTGCCAAATGAAGAGAGAGGGAGAGCAAGAGAGAAATGTGAGAAAAAGAATATTCAAGAGCTAGAAGTAACAGTTGTACAGTTAAAATAGATGGAGATAAATAAATTTATCCATGGAGTAGAAGAAGCATATCAATAGAAACTTCCTGGCAACATAACATATGACAGAATCATTTATTTTTGGAATTAGATGAGTTTTAGCAAGAAACACAGCAACTAATTAATAATAGAGGTGTTCATATAGTAGATCAATCCCTAGGTGACAAAAGAAAAACTCTAGTTGGGAACGGGGGTTGATGATGATTTTAAGTTCAAAGAAATTGCAAATTAGGGGAGTTCATTAAAAACAGTTGATAAAGAGAGAACAGTTTTGATATTGCTCTCTTCTTGTCTGGTTTCCCACCTTCTTGTGTTTGGTTAATAAATGCTTCTTATTTTGAGTTGACTGGCATTCCAAGTAAGGTTAAGTTTCAGAAGTAAGTGCAGGAAATGGGGAAAAACATGCAGATCACAACAAATCTCCCCACTTGCCCATCCTCAGCTCACAACCTGCATAGTAACCTCAGCAGCCAGTTCCCTGTGTCATTATGCTATGGAAGAACATGGAGATTTTGACTGACTCCTCTACAACCAAGTCCAGGACTCTCATAAGTGTTTCTCCAGTAGGGGAGCTAGATTATTAGACTTTAATGGTTGAAAATGTAATAAACAATAATATGCCTGACATCTGAGGTGATTGCTGTATTTGTTTTCTGAGCTGCAAGTGGTGTGTGTGTGTTTTAACCATTTAAACTCTGGTTGTTTTCTTATGTATATTAGAACAACGTATTTCCGTTTTAGCTTTATTTGCCGAATTCGGTGTCAGTACTGAACAGTCGGTGTAATATTTAGACAGTACCCTTCCAGGGAGGTTGTTTATCAAGCCCCCGTATCACGAGCGACAAGGCATGTTAAGTAAAGAGTTATATGACACTGCTTTGGATTAGCCTGAGGTTCATCGCATCAAGAACGGCGAACTATGTCTCCTGTTGGAGTAAAAAAATTCCTTCCTCCCAGAACACCGCAGCAGCCCTACAATTTTCTCGGTTCAACTGTCAGATAAATTGGCAACTACACTAACTGGATAATACCTCCCTTAACGGTGCATTCACTGGAAACCTTAGCAACTGTATTAGTCTGAGGCAGGGATTTGCAACACACTAGGCAAGTGAACTCTGCAATTTAGACTGACAGCTGATTTTTTTCATACCAATCCAGGCAGTGCGGAGTGTCACAATATTTACTCCTCTTCCCTGCGTGTGAATTAGATTTTGGGAGGCAATCAGAGGTAGAGGGAAAGGAAAGGGAGCGCTACGCCTTTAATGGCTCCCCCTCCGTCATGAGTCTCCTCTTTAAGCTTGCAAGCCCTGCAGATCCGTATTTAAAGCAGCACCATCTGGGCAGGTGGGAGGTGGCGGTGATGCTGGTGCCTCGGAGTTCCTTCGCCGCACGCTTTGGGATTGCATCAGCTGAAGCAGAAATCCCCCCTCCGACACAGCGGAGAGAGGAGAGGAGTCAGTTCCCGCAGGGCTCGCTGGCTCGATCCCCGCAGGGCTCCTGGGGGGTGGGGGTGTCCATCACTGTCACCCCCCGTTTGCGTGCCGAGCCGGGCGCCCCGCGCCTCCCTGCCCCTGCCGTGTGTGTGTGTGTGTGTTTGTTGTAACCACACCCTGTTGTGAAATCGCCCAGCCTGTGCGGGCTACTCCCTTCTTCCCCGAGCTACGTGAGCGCGGTGCTGCCGGAGGGGGCAGGAAATCGTCCAGTCCCCGGGGAGAGCGGGCCCGCCCGTGGGCGCACACCTAGCCGGAGCCCGCAGGTGCCCCGAGAACAAAGGGGAATCACCGCTCTGCAGGGGAGAGCGGATCGGCCCCTGGGGTAGGGCCCGGGCAGCCGCCTCTGCTCCGGCTGGGGAGGGCGCCAGCGTCCGCGCAGCGCAGCGGATTCGTGACTCCCGGAGACCCCCCCCTCCCCGCCCGCCAGTCCGCCCCCGGCTCCCAGGGCCCCGCGCCTCGAGCCTGCACTGCAACCGCGCGGGGGAAGCCGAGGCGAGAGGTTTCCACCGAGCGAGGCTTTTCCTCCCCATTTAAAGCCATTGCACGCCTACTGGATGTGTAGCATCTCGATCCTCCCGGGGAGGCAGTGGGGCATTGCACCCCCTCCCCCCAGCTGCACTGCCTCCTTCCCTACGCCACCCCCGAGGATCTACCCCCTCAGCCCCGACCAACGGGACTCCCTTTGCACCAAGTGGGGCACACTGACTTGAAACTGGGCTAGGGGGAGAGAAGGCAGGGAAGGCGAGTCTCCTCCGAGCCGATCCCCGTGCGCTCGTGGAATGACACCCACTCCGCTCCGGCAAGTGCTGGGGGAAGCTCGAGAGGGGGAAAGACAAATAAAGTGTGTGTGTGTGTGAGAGAGAGAGAGAGAGAGAGAGAACAGCCCCCTTAAAGAGCCAGAGACCCCCGGAGCCTCGCTACCTGCGAGAAGCTTCTGCTACTGCTGCTGCTTTTCCAAACTGCTGACTTTCCAGAGCTTATTTTTAGCCCGGAGACTAAATATTATTAGCTACATTTCTACGTAGGAAGAATCGAAGGGGGAAAAAAAGAGCGAGAGATGAGCAGAAGGCTCACCAGAATGGTCTCCAATTGTTTTTTTGCGTTAAGGCTTCAGTGTTGTTAATTTCAGAAGCTCCCCGTTTTAATCATAGCAAAGTAGATAGAAATCTTGATTTAGCAACACTAGAAGCGACATGCACAGTTCTTGCATACTATCATATGTAACACACATAGCTGCATCAGTGAGCTATCTAGAAATCAGTTAATCTCTATGTAGCTAAAGATCAGTTACATCTCTAGCTAAAATCAGTTGCATCTCTATCTAAAGATCAGCGGCATCTCATTATCTAAAGATCAGTTTAATCTTCAAAGCATGCACAGAGAGAGAGAGAGAGAGAGAGGAGATTCTTAGATTTAATCAGATATAAGTTAACTTAAGTCTCAGTGAAATCTCACAAAGATTCTCCTACCTTTTCTATTCCTTTCCACACACAGGTCAGCAACAAAGGTAACAAAACTAGGCAAAGAGCAGGAAACAATCCCCACATAATAGACAGCGGCTAGAGGTGTTGTTGCTAGGGGGTTAGCACCCCCGTGCTTACCTTAGTCACAGCTAACACCACAAGCAGTGGCTAGATCTTGGAGATAAACACTTGCATTTCCCAAAGTTGACACCGTTATACCAACCCCCGGAGCTTGCAAGACTCTTTTTGCCCCCTATTCCAGCCTGCACCGCTAGGAATTCAACTTCAGCCAGCTCCAAAGAGGCGACAGAACTGGGGCTTGGTTACAAGTGCGATCAGCTTCCTAAACGAGAGTCTCTCCTTCAGCCTGATCTTTTAGTGTGAGCTGATGTTCAGGGATAGCCGCCTTTTAAGGGCTACAGGATTCACTCCCGATTGAGGCAGATACCTGGGGTGCTCCCACCTCTGCCTAACTCAGTGCCCCTGTCCAAGGTACTGATCGAACCCCCTTTCCCCCCAGCGCTCCCAAGACTGCACAGGGTGCTCCAGGAGGAAAAGGGCTAAAACCTATACTTTAATTAAGTGACACTTGATACCGCTTTAGACAGTTCCTTTCATTTCCCACGCGTTGTCACGTGAATATTGCCTTGCCAAAACCGTCCTGTTAATAGACGATCACATGTTGACTGGACCCTTTGCTTTGCAAGAGAATCACCCATTTCATTATCGGCTATATTCACTTATGGACTTCCTTCTCCTCCCCTTCCCCCCAGCATCTGTAGATAGACCCGGGGTTCTTAATATTGGGATGCTGCTCCTTGTAGCCATTATATTTCCTTGTAATAACTCGCTACCAATGGTGCATACAAATGTCAAGGAAATACCCACATATGCCACACATAAATCAGACTCTATGCCCACATAGAAAAGGTGAACGAGGGGAGAACTTGACAGAGCCATCAGCACTGAGCACTCAAGATATTCCAGGTCCCCAGCTCCAAGTTTGTTATACGCAGTCTTTGCATCGCAGTCTTAAATCAAAGAGCATTTCAATTAAAGTTATACTGTCTAAAACAGAATTCATCCGGCCTCAGTGGGTTGTAGTCTTTGGCATATTAGGTACTAGAAAGCTGAGCCATGAGATTAGATACTGTTGTTAAGCAACATATCAAACATTTTTTGCAGTTATAGAAAGAGATTTTTTATTGGTACTCACCATTGTTTCTTTGCTGTCCTGGAGACAGAAGTGTCTTAAAATCCAGTCTCTCCAACAGATGCTGGAAGGTAATGTGTCTTGTTTGAAGTCATCATGTGAGAACTTCTGCTTTGCTCAGTGGATCGCCCACCACTTGGTGTGACTTATGAATCTAATAACCCTTTGCAATATCCGCAAGCTTAAACTCTCCACCACCTTGGTGACTACAGAAGACAGAATGCAACTGGCAGGGATTTTTAAAAACCTAAAGATTTACGCAAACGCCTTAGCTCAGAGACACGTTTCCCTTTGAGTTCTTACGTGATTTTAATGAATGAGAGAGGTTACCAATGATTACAAACTAACATGGTATAAAACGTGACTCTCACCGCCTCCCAGTAAATTGGGAGTTTGACAGAAAGTTCCCGAGGAAAGTCTTTTCTGGACACTCTCTATACAATAAACTCAGCCTCCAGATCACTTTCCTACAACCTCCTGGCTCGCACCTGGGGCTGTGCGAGATGAGCTGGCTCTGGAGATTTGCATTGGTGACAGGTAAGGAAACATTTGGCTTTTTAATGTCACGTTCACGCTAGCTAACACGGAAAGCACTCCAGGGACTTGTTGCATACTAGTTCCTGCAGAGTGTAGCCAAAAGAGGAATATGTACAGTTGTCAAGACTAGATCACTTGGAAACCCTTGTAATTTACAAAAGCAGAACTTCTGAATAAACTTCTCTTTCCCACTCTCCTTTTGACACAGCTTTGTGAAATAAGATCTGCGTCTGATGTTCCTTGGGAACGTCTGATAAGCGACCTCTGACTACAGGACTTTAGCATGAGGGGGGTTAGATTTGTTTTTCAACTGATCGAGAAACATTCTTCCTTGATCTTGAGTGTTTTAGCTTTCTTAATTAAAAAAAAAAAGTTGCAGCCAAAAGTATGGGGAATTCAGCCTCCGTCTAGTGACGGAGTTTGAATGAAGTTATCGCTGCATCTAGGATACTGTAATGGCTTTAAATGTGAGTAACGACACTCGTATAGCCAACTTGGCGTCTTGTGCTGTGAAATAACCCAATTGGCGCTCGGAGCGAGCTCCGTGGAATTACCCAGAGAAACATCTTCGCATCATTCAGTGTCTCCTCTTCCAGTAAATTGATTAGCTGCAATTTAGTTAATCCAATTATGTGTATTGTTTGAAATAAGGGTTACTGAGCGTGGTGAGGCTGAACACGGATGGCTGGTGGCTATCTGTCAAGGGGCTTTCAGAACAGAATG
This sequence comes from Mauremys reevesii, assembly GCF_016161935.1. Taxonomy (NCBI): domain Eukaryota; kingdom Metazoa; phylum Chordata; order Testudines; family Geoemydidae; genus Mauremys; species Mauremys reevesii. The sequence continues at coordinate 88,822,384 of NC_052626.1, forward strand.
GGCGCTAGATTACAAAAGCTTTAGTCAGAAGGTAGAAAAGCATCCAAGCTAATGGATGACATTAATATAGTTTTAAAGCGAAGGGAATAGTAACTTGAAATGAATACACCGCTCTCCAAATGCTAAGGTGGATTCACTGATGGAGAGTTGCTTAAGAAACAATCGTAGATACAGTTCCAGTGATGTATATTGCACCTGATGTGGTGGATACATGCCAAGGTACTTTCATTGACACTGCTCCATGTAACACCCCCCCCAATACAGAGATAGATACCTTAGATTAATTTAAAAAGTCATCATGAAGGTATGCCAAGACAAACCCCTATAGTTTAAGTACTAAGAACAGCATAGTGTGTGGCATGAATCTAAGGAATTCTATTAATTCAGCAGAAATGGTGGTAGGTTTATTTTCTTCTCATTTTTTACTTGTTGGCGCCTAAAAAATACATAACTTCCACTATGATGCCATTGGGTCACTCTGGTACTGCAAAAGGAATCCAGCTGCAGATTGTGGTGATTGTGTCAAAGCCTGCCATGTCAACCAGTGCCCACTGTACAACCAAATTGTTACACCCCTTTAACCAAAACTAACCTGATTAGTAAACTACATATTCATCTTGATTCACATCAGGATGCACAGAACAGAAAACTGGTCTTTTATGTTTCATTTTTATTTATTTATTTAAGGAAAGAAACCTTGTTACATTATATGATCATATAAAATACAAGGCTATGAATTACTCTTTATAGCAGCTTGATCAAAGTGCAATTTCTCCCCTGTAGAAAATAAATCCCAACTATCATTTCTATAAAGGCTTGCATGTGTTAAAGTTTCAGTATTTTTCCTGCCATAGCTGTTTTCTTATTTATTTGGTAATTTCCAATCCATCCTAGCTCTCAAAAAGCATGGGAAAAACAACCCCTTTTAAATATATACAAGTCTTCCTAAAAATGATAGCTTGAGTGAATATTTCTCTATATTTGGAGGAGTACTGGAGTTAAACTACAGTCTGATCAGACTAAGTTGAAGATCCATAGACAGTCTCTCTAAGTTTATGGCTGTTATTCTCTAATAATATCCAAATGCAAGATGCAGAGGTGTTAATTTGATCTAAGGTTCATTGGGCCTCCCCCATATTTATCATCATGGGATGTTATATGAATTCTGTTTGGTTGTTCCTGTGCCTCCCTCCATCCCCAACCCAGCACTGAAAGTCATTGATTCAACAGTTACCTTTGTCTGGAAGACAAAACAAACAGCATCTTCCATGACATCCATTTATGTTGATCTGTGGAATAACCAGCAGATGCTGCCCTAAGACTGGTACAGCTGGCATCTTCCCTCCTCCATTGTCCTGGGTGCAAGATGTTGTGGAAAAACTACAGGGGTCTCTAGCAAAGCTGCCCAGAATAGCATTGTTGAGCCTCTTCCTTAAGAGCCAATCATGATTTTTACATAGCATTCTGCAAGAAGGAATTATGCATAAAATCTTGGGTTGGCATTAAACTATGGTCAATTTATGACTATACCCACTTCTCTCATTTGCATTGTAAACCCTCACCCATAAAATACTCTGAAGTGCCAAACATTTATTTTTCAAAAATCTAAGCCATATTTCAAAGATTAGCAGTGTTGATTATTTGGTAGGGAGCTTCAGTTTTCAAAAATTGATGTATTGTACTGAATGTGTTGCTGTTCAGTTTACTAAGGGAATATCTTTAGACCCATGGAATCTTAATTCAGTGGTTTCTACATTTGAGATGAAAACACAAGAAATCTTATTTTTGATTACATGAAACTATGTATAGGCCTAAAAGTTCTAGCCCAACTATAGATACATGAAAAATTCCTCCATGACCTTGGGTGGAGGATTTTACTAGTGCAGTATTAGTTTTAGCAATTCTTTCCATTTCCCACTCACTTCCCAGCTCCAGAAATCTAGTCTCTCATTTAAGCAAGCTCCAGCCACACCACTGGTAAGGACACATTGCACCTACAACATTTTCCGACCATCTATTCGGTTCTTAGTTCTCATCTCATCAATGGGTAGGTAGCCTCATTTCCTCTTTAAGGTCTTAGTCATTTGGAATGTCAGGATCACATGATTCTATCAATTTAGTAAAGTTAAAAGTGAGAGAATTCCTAATTACCAGAGAAGGAAAGAAAACCTGCCCCATGAGTCGGACAGATGAAATGAACACTGCCTTAGAGCATAGACTAAAACCCCAAGTGTCAACTCTTTCAGTAAGAATCCATAGAGTGAATGTATTTGGATATTCTTGTTTTTTTCAGTCATTGACTTTTTTATTTCCTGAGGCAAACTAATGAGGTATGCTGCCACAAACACACACACATACTCATTTAGAAAGCTATCTAGAAAAGTTTCTGAGCCAGGCCCGTATTTATGGTAAGTCAACATAGTCCCATTCACTTCAGTGGAGATATGTTGACCTACACTAGCAGAGAGTGTGGTCTTTTCTCTCTTTTCTCAAATTAGGCCTGGGGTAATTGAAGGCAGGATTTGGTCTACAATGTTTCAATCCTGTCAGCCCCTAAGAATTAGGACAGATCTCACAGAACAATCAAGGCAGTAATGAGAATGCTGTTCAAGTATATACAAGAGCAAAAGGTCATTGATGGAATCAATAAGGCTTGTAAGAGGCAACAGGAATTATTTAGTGATGGAGGAAGAGGAGGAGGAGGAAGAAGGCAAGAGAATACAAAAAATTGCAATAAATTCCTTGCTTTAGTGTTTACAGGACATATATTGGCCAAAATTGTTATGACATACACATTTTCTACCACAGGAAAGATAGTGAAGAAATTTCAGGCCACATTAGAACAAGTGAGTGGAAATCAGCAAGGCATATGGGTCAGATCAGCTTTATCTCAAAATGTTAAAATGGTATAGGTGAATCACTGATAGAAAGTTAAGAAAGTTCCCTGCAACAAAGGTTTTATCTGAGGACTTTCTAGAAGCCAGCAGACTAATGACATATTTGCTAGGAAAGAGTACTTTACAATTACATTGCTTGATTCATCAAAGAGTGACACAGATTCAACACAGAAAACAGCTATCACTGAACATTTATCCAGTCCCCCATGCTGATTAAATATTGTTCCATGCAGCACTTTTTCTAGTGATTTGTCTAGCTTAAATTTAAATATCCCATGCTATGAGGGTTTCCTCAGTTCCCCTTGATCTAATATATCTTACCAATTTCTCCTGTTATTCAGTGGAAATTTTCTCTTTATTTCATCCAGTTGCTCATACTTATACCTCCTTCTAACTGCTGTACTTCCTTGTTTGCATCCTTCACATATACAGCAACATTTCCACAGTTGAGGAGGAAAGCGCTACCCTATTTTTGCCTCTCTTTGTGTTAGAAAATTAGTTTCACCTGAGAATTGCCACATTTACTTTAAAGGCAAAAGAAAATGTTTCTGCAAAGGTGAGGAAACTTCCGGTTGTTTTTGAATTATTTGTCTCTAGAAATTCCTCTGATTTAACTGTCTGAAATTGGCCAACCCTTCTTTGTTTCCCTCTAGCTCAAAAGTAGCTTGTTGCTAATTCTTCAACTTTCTGTACAGTTACTTCTCCTTTAAAACTAGTGTGCAGCTATCACAAGAGACTAGACTGTAATAAAGCAAAGATACTCATTTTTGTTGTGGATAGTTTGGGGCAAAATCATGCTCTGACTGATTTAAGCTGCAGTTATAGGCCCATTTATGCTCCCGTTTTTGTCAATGGGAGTTTGTTTTTGCCATTGACTTCTTTGGGAGCAGACTTTGACACTTATCTCTTTGTGTGAGAGCATATTACCCTCTGTTGGCTGGTTGCAGCTTAGAAAGAACATAAGGTGTCATTCTATAGCTGATAGCTAACAGAGATCTTCTTTGTAGCACTTTTGGACCTGTAAGACAAGGATCTTGGGGCTGAAATGGGTAGGGTTTGGCACAGAGAGGTAGATTTTCACAGTGAAGGTTATAACTACAGTCCCATTAGAGGGCTGATTTGATCTCACCTGTAACTCCAAATACATAAAGAATCTTCATGCTTTCACATTTTCAGCTTTAAATCTCACAGTTAGACCATTTCTAAACCCTTTAATTAAACTGAACACGTATTTTGGAAGATTAAAAACGTTAACATTTTGGTAAAGCTCTGTGTGTGTGTGTGTGTGTTCGTTCTTCAATGTGTACCACACAATCATAGCCTGACAGGTATCTAAGGGTACGTCCATACTTACAGCCGGGTCGACGGGCAGCGTTCGACTTCTCGGAGTTCGAACTATCGCGTCTAATGTAGACGCGATAGTTCGAACTCCGAATGCGCTCCTGTCGACTCCAGAACTCCACCACTGCGAACGGCGGTGGCGGAGTCGACAGGGAAGCTGCGGACTTTGATCCCGCGGCATCTGGACAGGTAAGAAGTTCGAACTAAGCTAGTCGCGTAGCTGAAGTCGTGTACCTTAGTTCGACCCCCCACCCTAGTGTAGACCAGGCCTAAGGTAGTAGACCTCGTCCTCTTGGAGTCACAGTGCCCCAATTAGTTTCTTTTCAGTAATAGATTTGGAATCTTGCCCTGTTCTGAGGATTAAGCTCTCTGTATCCTATTCCACTACAAGGGTAGTTGCCCAACAGCATACAGGATTTTGTTCAATGATACCTTTCCCCATAGTCTATCCTGTGCTGTTGTGTTCATCTTTACAATGCTCTTTATTCTCTAGCTCCTTTTTATCCCTGATGTAGTTTCTCTTTTTTGTACCAGCCTTAAAACCAGCCTCAATTATGTACATTCCATCCTTGTACCATGAACATGAAAATCGACAGGATTCCTAATCCCACTCAGAAACTAGCTATCCCTCCCACCAAGGCATAGTCTTCCTTCAAAGCACCAGAATGTTTCTGTTTTCTTGTAGTCTCCCTGAATATCAGGAAATATTATGTATTTAGCAAGCCTCACGCACTGCACTTGTTACTTTGACAGCTTGGGATACATAGAGAACACTCTTTAATGGACTCACAATTAACTCATGGTTTGAAGAGAAGTTGGGTTCTGTTATTTAAAAACAAAATAGATCTTCAGCTATTTCAGGAAGACTTTATAATTGCTGTATTTTGTGCCTGTTTCTGTAATCCTTCTCCAGACAAAACTTTCAGCAAGCAATACAGAACCAGGATCTTAGCTTGAGCCAGTCTCAGCTGGACTGGGTGTAAGAGGGAATTCAGTGTCAGAATGGAAGTGAGATATGTTCCATGATTCATTTAAAATTTTATTTTGTATGGTCTGATTCCTCTCCGCTGCCAGGCTCATGCTGACACTTGGCACAGCTGGGCAGGGGACACACAAAGATGGCTCATGTTAGGCTACCTTTCCAATTCTCCCAATGCTGGGACTGCCCGGGGCAAATGTCAGAGTAGCCTCAGGGCCGCTTTAACCTAGACTGGTTGGGACAGTCTCTTAGGGATTGCTCTGTTGGCTTAAGCTTGCTGCACTCCAGATCGAGCCCTATATGCTAGAGTGAGAGGGAGAGCAGTTGGTATAAAGTGGCTCTGCTGGCTTAGCATCAGCTGAGAATTTGCTCATAGTGGGGGAATCCTCAGCTGCCCACCTATGACTGGCTTCAGGTTCCTTTGAATTGCTCCTCAAGCACAAAGGGACCTGAGTGAGGGTTTAGGAGCTGGCCTGATACTTTTATATCAAATATTTATTTGCCTACCAGATATTATAAAGCTGTTGATTAAACTATTTTTTTTTGTTATTCAGATGGCAAACAACACTGTGGCAGGCTTCTATGATGCAGTTTAAATAACAGGCCACATTTTGTCCTGGTGTAACTTCACTGACTCCAGTGGAGTTCAGACCATATCATTTCGTTTAGCTGCAAAAGACAAGAGAAGAGCTAAATGTAATGGAAACTATTGGCCCATATAAGTTCTCCTAGATGACCTGAGCAAAATGAGCCAGTAGGTATCTCTTACTAGAATAAAACCAGAGACAGGCAGAGAAATCAGAACCTGGGGAAAAAAGAAACATGACAGCAGTAATCTGTTACTATTGCAACTTGATTACTGGACTCTTTGAAACAATAGTGGACTCTTTCTTTTGGTATTAAGGTAAATATTTTTCTTCTTGTAACCACAATGACAATCATACAAAATCGTATCACTATGAACCAATCATTTTTAGCTGGTGCCTGGTTCAATTTGCTTCTTCGTATGTGGAAAAATGGGATAGGAAATTAAATTAACAACTGATCTGCCACGAGACTTCTTTAGGAGTGTTCAGCAAGGCCCTGGTTCAGCAAAGAATTTCTGTACATGCTAACTTTAAGCATATGTTGTCTTATTGAAGTCAATGGAACTATTCATGTTCATAAAAGTTAAGCACATGCTTTAGTTCTTTGCTGAATTGGTGTCTAAAAGAGAAGATGTACACAGCCTGATACTACTATCTACCTACAGTCAAGTGCCCCTCTGATTTCAATGGGAGTGCTGAGTGAGTAACAACTGTAGGTTTGGGCCCTTAATTGGGGAGAAAAGAAGCATGTGGTACCTGGGAATAAATATATCCATTAAGGAAAATATACACTCAAGGTATGTCTACATTACAGAGTCTATGTCGGCATAGCTATGAGGGCGTAGCCTCTTACCGTAGACACAGCATACACTGATAGGAGATTTCTGCCACTGTAGGAACATCATCTCCCTGAGTGACTTAACTATGCTGACAGAAGCACTCTTCTGTTGGCATAGCTGCATCTACACTGTGAGTTTTGTTGGCATACCTGTGTCAGTCAGGAACATGCTTTTCTTCATACCCTTGACTGAGGCCATGTCTACACTCAGGGCCGGCTCCAGCTTTTCTGCCGTCCCAAGCGGGAAACAAAACAAACAAACAAAAAAAGACGAGCTGCGGCACTTCGGTGGCAGCTCAACTGCGCCATTTCTTCTGCGGCAGTTCAGTGGCACGTCCTCCCTCTCTTCCTCTTCAGTGGCAATTCAGTGGCAGCTCAAAGAGGAAGAGAGGGAATGAGGGACCTGCCGCCGAATTCCCGCCGAGGACCCGGACGTGCCACCCTGATACCGGATGGAGTGCCGCCCCAAGCACCTGCTTGCTGCGCTGGTGCCTGGAGCCGGCCCTGTCTACACTACAAATTTTCGTTGATACAAGTTACATCAGCATAAAGCCACCACCATTAGTATCACTTGTGCGTATGCATTCTTGGCTCACATGGTTGCTGCACAAACTCACCAGGAGTGCTTGTGTCAATGCACAATGCAGTGTATTATTACAGGTAGGTATCCCAGTGTGCAACTGGCCACCATTCTGCACACTGTCTTTTTTGGAAGTTTTGGAAATGCACAGTGGGGCAGAAATGAGTCACACAGGGGTGAGTGGGAGCAACTTCCCAGTGTGCAACTGTCTCCATCCCATAATGTCATCTTTTTAAAAATACCATGAACCCCCAGGGCCCTCCTTACTGTCCATGAGGTCTGATGGAAGCATAGAATCTGCACAGTTCTGCACTATTGTCATAAGCATTGCAAGCATGGGATGCATGATCCCCTGGTATTTGCAGCGCTGTAAGAAGAACCGAATCAGTGGGGAACATGACAGTTTCTTGGAGGACAGATTGCTGTGGGACACAGCAAGAACCAGTTCAAGGTTGTTGGTGGCATTCACAGAGCAGCTGCAGATGATGGAGTGCTGCTACTGGGCCTGAGAAATGAGCACTGACTGGTGGGATTGCATTGTAATGTAGGCTTGCGATAACAAGCAGTGGCTGCAGTAATTTCTGCTGTGCAAGGCCATGTTCCTGGATCTGTGTGCTGAGCTTGTGCTAACCCTCCAGAGCAAAGAAACCAAAATGAGAGCTCCACTGACCATGGAGATGCGAGTGGCGATTGCATTGTGGAAACTTCCAATACCAGATTCCTACCAGTCAGTGGGAAATAATTTTGGAGTTAGAAAATCCACTGTGAGGGCCATTCTCATGCAAGTGTGCAGGGCCATTAATCATCAGCTGCTATGCTGGACTGTGACTCTCGGCAATGTGCAAGACATAGTGGATAGATTTGCGGCAATGAGATTTCTGAACTGCGCTGGAGCAATAGACAACATGCACATCCCTATTTTGGCACCAGACCACCTTGCCACAGAGTACATCAACAGAAAGGCCTATTTTTCTACTGTTATTCATATGTTGGTGGGTCACTAGGGATGCTTCGCCAACATCACTGTTGGCTGGCCAGGGATGGTGCATGATGCTCATATCTTTATGAATACCAGACTGTTCAGAAAACTACAACCAGTGACTTTCTTTCCTGACAGGTGGATTACCATTGAAGATATTGAAATGTCATAGTGATCCTATCTCGTCCTTGCTCCCCTGGCTCATGAAGCTGTACACTGGGCACTTCAACAGCACCAAGGAAAGATTCAACTACTGGCTTAGCAGGTGCAGAATGAAAGTTGAGTGTGCTTTTGGTAGAATGGAGGGACACTGGCATTGTTTACTCACAAGATTGGATCTCTGTGAAAAAAAAACATCACTAGGGTTATAATTGCCTGCTGTGTCCTGCATAACATATGTGAAGCAAAGCATGGAAAGTTGCCACTGTGATGGAGGGTGGAGTAGTTGTCTGCTGAGTTTGAACAGCCAGACACAAGGGCTATTAGAAGACCTCAGTGTGGAGCTATACCGCTCAGGGAGGTTTTGAAAGAGCACTTTAACAGTGAGTCACAGTAATGCATTGTAGCATACTATGCTCTACTTGTACTGTTTTGGGGCCTTTAGGAATTGTATGGTGCTTGGTGTACATCAGTGAATATGACACTGTCAATACACCTCTTAATTTTGCTGTACATTTATTTTTAATGCACTGTATTTGTCAGTGATCCTAAGAGTTGTTGCACTGGACAACAAGAAGTAAGTGGGTACTTTCAGAACTGATAGGCATCCAGCAGCATGCTGGGAACTAATAACAGTGAATTATTTTCCAAATGATGGCATTTTATAAAGTAACAAAATCAGTGCAAAGAAAACTGTGCAATTTAAAAGCAAATACATTAAAACCTTAATAAATTAATGGAACAGAACTTAATAAGGGGAAGAAATATGTTAGTGTACATGAAGCTGTGGTTGTCCTTAATGTTCTCAAGAGTGGAATGGTAGGGGTAGGAATGCATCCCCACATACCAAGTGGAAAATTATGGGGAGGCATAGGGAGGTGCTGTAATGGAGGTTTCCATGGACTGCAAAGGAAGCCAAGCCCATGACTGTTGAACCTGTAGATCCACAAGAGTCTGTAGCATCTGTGTTTGTTGCCAGAGAAACCCCATTATATCCTGGTGAATCTCCCTCTCTTTTTCCTGTGGGCCTTTCTCCTGTCTGCTCTTTCCTTCTTCAGGCTGTCTACAATGTTCACTCTCCAGGCCCTACGCTCGCAGTCTGATGGCTGGCTTGCGGGCTCTCACTGAACATGTCATCCCGAGTCTTCTTTTTTCTCCTACTTATCTGGCTTGGGCATTCCGTGGTTGTGAAAGGGGAACCCCCCCAAGGCCACAACAGCAGCAGCTGCAGATATAACACACAGGGATATCACTGTCAATATAGTCACAACAGAAAGTGAAATTTAAGATTCAGAACTGTCTTCCTAGCTCCCCTAAAGTTTTAAACAAGACACGCTTATTGACACTTCTGCTTCAGAGTGCTTGTGCATGGAACCACTCACAGGTCCAGACATGGTGAGTATGGCCCGCTATAGGTGAGGGAAATGAGGAGGCAATTGTTGGGTTGCATGAAACTGTGAGTATAGGGCAATGGCACTGAATTCTAGCACCATTTTCCACAAGTGGTGTGATTTTCGCTGATATCTCACTCCTCAGCGTAACAAAGGCACAGAGAGCACAGCTGTTGCTAGCATCCCAAAGCTGCCCAGGCCCCTATGCTGTTAGCCCATGTACTGCAGTGATACCTGGTGAAGTTATCACCAACTGGCATGGGGGAGTGTCCTACCATGGAGGAAGAAATAAAGCTGCCATCCCTAGAAACCTTTGGGAGAGGATTATACAGTATCTCCATGACCTTTTCACAGGGCTGCCCAGAGGATTCAGGGGGCCTGGGGCAAAGCAATTTTGGGGGCCCCTTCCATTAAAAAAGTTGCAATACTATAGAATACTATATTCTCGTGGGGGTCCCTGTGGGACCTGGGGCAAATTGCCCCACTTACCCCCCCGCCCCGGGTGGTCCTGCATTTTCATTGAGATCTCTCAGAAGGATTCAAGGGACATCCCGGTGTACTTACACAAACTGCTCCACAAGGACCCTCTTGCCTAACTCTAGAGGGGAATGAAAAGCAGATAACAATGCTATTCTGGTTGTACTGCAACCTCTTCTAGTACAAGTAAGATAATCTGATAGCTTTGTCCTGTTAAGTTGGGGGCACCATCAGTACATCATTGTAATGGGAAGAACAATTACACACTTACCTGAGGTTCCTTCCCCTGCATCGGGCTCACCCAAGCTCAACTGCCAGGACTGACTGGACTGTAGTGGAGTCCCAAACAGGTCCTTGCTCATGGTGTAGCTGATGGCCATCCTCCTTCTTTTCCTCCTGCACCTGCTCCTCATCCTTGATGTTCACACAAGAAGCCTGTGTCTCAGGTTTCTCAGAGGTATCCAGGCTGGTGTGTGAGGTGGTGGTATCCACAATCTATTGCATACAGCTCTTTGTAAAAGCAGGAGGTCTGTGACTTGGCACTGGCTTGACTGTTGGCCTCCTCAGCCCTCTGATATGCCTGATGCAGTTCCTTCGCTTTCACATGGTACTGCTACCGGTCCGTGTCATACCCATTCTCCTGTATCCCTCATGCAGTCTTCTCATAGATGTCCACATTTCTATAGCTTGCACAGCTTCTTCTCCCCACAGGCCTAGGATATCAGGTATCTCCTGTCTATACCAAGTCAGAGTTTGTGTCTGGAGTGTGTAGTTGGCATGGTCTTCTGGGCACTTTCACTCAACAATGGAGAGTTGCTAGGTGTGTTCACCTAGCTGGACAATTAGGAAAAGGCATTTCAAAAATTTGAGGAGCTTTAAAGTACAAGGGGCCCTTCTGGTATCTGTGACTCGTGGTCAGTGGAGTTCACAACTCTGACCAGAGTGGTCAGTATCAGACATTGTGGGACAGCTGGAGGACTGTAAGAGTTGACAAAAATAACACAACTTCTAAACTCATGCTCCATTGACTTCTGTACATCACCCATGGCTCAGTGCTGCTTGGGGAGGTGTTGGTACTGTGTCGCTGTAATGGAGTACTTACATTGGTGCCAGACAAATGTAAGTGTAGACCAGGGGTTGGCAACCTTTCAGAAGTGGTGTGCCGAGTCTTCATTTATTCACGCTAATTTAAGGTTTCGCGTGCCAGTAATACATTTAAACATTTTTAGGTGGTCTCCTTCTATACATCTATAATATATAACTAAACTATTGTTGTATGTAAAGCAAATAAGGTTTTTGAAATATTTAAGAAGCTTCATTTAAAATTAAATTAAAATCCAGAGCCCCCTGGACCGGTGGCCAGGACCCGGGCAGTGTGAGTGCCACTGAAAATCAGCTCGCGTGCCTCCTTTGGCACATGTGCCATAGGTTGCCTACCCCTGGTGTAGACACATGCACAACTAAGTCGACGCAAGATGGCTTACATTGACCTAACTTTATGGCGTAAACGAGGGCTGACATAGCTGGGCCTATATAAGTTTTAAGTGTTGACCAAGCCTAAGACAGCAGAGAGCTATAGAAAGCAGGAGTATATATGTAAGAGCTGTTAAGGAAAACCAGAAAAAGATTATTACAACCTCGAGCCTTTACTTTTTCTTTGTATTCAAGTGATATAATCTTCCAAATATATCCACTTTCTGTTTGACTCTCCTATGCTAAGTAGGAAGATGGAAAACAGAGGAGGTCAGAAAAGAGAAAAGAAAAATGTAAGAAGAAATACAAGATAAAAGAAAACAGATATCCGGAAAAGTTGTTCTGATGCAAATACTGAACTAAGGATAACAAAATAATAACAATAATAATAAATTGCCCAGCACAAATAACTCCCCAAACTCACCATTTTTTACTAATACTTGACCAGTATTTCCACCCACTGTTTTGTGTCACTCTTTTCCCAACTAAACATTCTCTCTGAAACAGGTAGACACATCCATCAGGTAATTATAATCTAGCACTTTTCAGGTCCAGTGCTGAATGGGTAAAAATTTCTGCATCAGGTCCATCAGTATCCAGACACTTTATAAACATTCACTAAGTAATCCTCACAACACTCTTGCGATCCAAGTAACTCACTAAGCGATAATCAAAATACTGTAACCCCATTATACAGATGGGGAAATTGAGACAAAGAGCTTTATAAATGGGCTGCTCAAGAACACAGAAGTAATCAGGGTCAGAGATGAGATGTCAGAAGTTCCAGACTCCTAGCTCTAGACATTTCTGACAGAGCATGAATAATTTACAATGGATAGAAAGAATGTCATTATTTTGTAGAGTTTATTGCCCTTATCCAGTAAAGCATGAGCATGACTTTAGGCATGTACTTATTCCCATTGAAGAGCTATGAAACTATTTGCCTCAGTTTCCCTATCTGCACAATGGGTTTCCAGTACTTCTACTCCTCACTTTAATGGAGTTAACTCATTGAAGTTCATGGGACTACTCTCAGTCTTAAAGGCACATGTGTTTAAGTGCTTTGCCCGACTGGAAACTGTATCATGTCCACATTTTAGACCCGTATTTTCTATTAATTACAGAGGGGCTCAAACTATAAAATTTAGATCTCAATCAAGATCAACCCAAAGAACCAAAGCATTGATATCCAGGATTTTGGTGCAGGCCTATTATAATTTTATTGTATATGCATAAAGTGAATGCTAAATAGAAGTTTGTTGGTACAAACATTATTGCTAATCATATCTTCCATTTTCATCATGCATTTAAGGTTTCTTTTGTTCCATTTCCTGCCCGCACTCAGCATCTCTGCCTTTGCGCTACCAGATAGACTGTAAGTATTAGGTCAGAAAGATACATTTTTACCAAACTCACCACTGAGCAGCAATTAGTGATTCCTTCATTCCAAAGGAGGTTATAAAACTGGGTTTTGTTTTTCCAAGGTTAAATGCTAGTATGGCAAGGAAACCTGATTATGTTCATTTTATTTCCACCTTAACTAAGCTTGCCTATATTGAACACTGCTGTGTTCTTCACCATGGGCTCTATGACTCAGTATCATCTACACCTGCAAAGTAAGTATGAATCTTTTAAGTGTGAAGACATTGCATTGTGAATCCCACTAAGTCTTTTTTGCATATTATCAGCTATCTGATTTGAGTTAAACATAATCTACCCACTTTTCCTTTTCTTTTGCTTCTATGACACACTTCTAATGACTTTTCATGATAACTTTTGTTTATGACCAAAGCATCATTCAGTATACACTTGAATGGCTATAACAAGAAGTGCTATTAACAGAGAACAGTATGTACTGTATGGCTACCTTTTATGTCTCTGATTGAACTGCAAGTATGTTCACAACATAAAGGACTCTTCAGTGAACCGGGCTAGATCTGTACATTTTATGGTGTATTTAAATTAGGGCTGTTGATTAATCACTGGTATCTCAAGCGATTAACTCAAAAAAATTAACTGCAATTAAAAGACTGAATCACAATTAATCACACTATTAAACAATAGAATACCAATTGAAATTTATTAAATATTTTTGGATGTTTTTCTACATTTTCAAATATATTGATTTCTTTTACAACTCAGAATACAAACTGTACAGTGCTCACTTTATATTATTATTTTTGATTACAAATATTTTCACTGTAAAAATTATAAAAGAAATAGTTTTTTTCAGTTCACCTCATACAAGTACTGAAGTGCAATCTCTTTATTGTGAAAGTGTAACTTACAAATGTAGATTTTTTTTGTTACATAACTGCACTTAAAAACAAAACAATGTAAAACTTTAGAGCTTACAAGTCCACTCAGTCCTACTTCTTGTTCAGCCAATTGCTAAGACAAACAAGTTTGTTTACATTTACGGGAGATACTGCTGACTGCTTCTTATTTACATCACTTGAAAGTGAGAACAAGTGTTCACATGGCATTTTTGTAGCCAGTGTTGCAAGGTATTTATGTGCCTGATATACTAAACATTCATATTCCCTTTCATGCTTCAGCCACCATTCCAGAGGACATGATTCCATGCTGATGATGCTCATTAGAAACATAATGAATTAATTAAATTTGTGATTGAACTCCTTGGGGGAGAATTGTATGTCTCCTGTTCTGTTTTACCTGCATTCTGCCATATATTTCATGTTATAGCAGTCTCACATGATGACCCAGCACATGTTCATTTTAAGAACACTTTCACAGTAAACTTACCAAAACGCAAAGAAGGTACCAATGTGAGATTTCTAAGGATAGATACAGCCAGGCCGGCTCCAGGCACCAGCCGACCAAGCACATGCTTGGGGAGGCACCTTGGGTGGGGCAGTCCTCGTTTTTTTTTTTTGGTTTGGCGGGGCAGAGCTGGAGGGTTTTTTTGTTTATTTGTTTTTGTTTCGGCCGGGCAGTGCTTGGGGGGGGCGTGTTTTGGCGGCGTGGTGCTCGGGGTGGGGGCTTGGGTGGCGTGGACTCAGGGGTGGGGCTTGGGCGGCGCAGTGCTCAAGGGTGGTGGGGGCTTCGGTGGTGTGGCATGGTGCTCGGGGGCGGGGGCTTCGGCAGTGCGGCGTGGTGATCAGGGGGGCGGGGGCTTCGGCAGCATGGCGCTCAGGGGAGTGTTACAGTGGGGCAGCGCTCTTTTTTTTTGCTTGGGGTGGCAAAAAAGTTAGAGCCGGCCCTGGATACAGCACTCAACCCAAGGCAAGAATCTGAATTGCCTTCCAAAATCTGAGAGGGATGAGGTGTGGAGAATGCTTTCAAATATCTTAAAAGAGCAACACTCCAATGTGGAAACTACAGAACCCGAACCACTAAAAAAGAAAATCAGCCTTTTGTTGCTGGCATCTGACTCAGATGATGAAAATGAACATGCATCAGTCCACTCTGCTTTGGATCGTTATCGAGCAGAACCCATCAACATCAAGGACGCATATATTCTGGAATAGTAATTGAAGCACAAAGGGACATATGAATCTTTAGCGCATCTGGCACGTAAATATCTTTCAAAGTTGGCTACAACAATGCCATGTGAACGCCTGTTCTCACTTTCAGGTGACATTGTAAACAAGACATGGGCAGCATTATCTCCTGCAAATTGTAACCAAACTTGTTTGTCTGAGTGATTGGCTGAAGTAGCACTGAGTGGACTTGTAGGTTCTAAAGTTTTACATTGTTTAATTTTTGAATGCAGTTTTTTTGTACATAATTCTAAATTTGTAAATTCAACTTTCATGATAAAGAGATTGCACTACAGTACTTGAATTAGGTGAATCGAAATATACTATTTCTTGTGTTTTTTACAGTGCAAATATTTATAATAAAAAATAAAGCGAGCACTCTACACTTCATATTCTGTGTTATAGTTGAAATCAATATATTTGAAAATGTAGAAAACATCCAAAAATATTTAAATAAATGGTATTCTATTATTGTTAAACAGTGCGATTAATCACAATTTAATCACTTGACAGCTCTAATTTAAATATTTTTACATCAGTATCCAAGATTGAATTCCAATATTTTTTCTCAGTATCTCAGAGACTTTAATACACTGTTGGGAACACTTACCTTTTATGGTGAAAATAATATTTCCTAATGAAGTAGTTATTTCAGCTTACGGGTGCATCTCAGGGCCATGGCTTTGGGTTCTAAACGGTGGAATTTGGGGGATTTTAAGATATGGCATGAGTTCTCAGAATGATATAAAAAATCATAGACTAAATGTTTTTGGAAAAGCAAGGGTAAAACACAAACCAGCCCAAATGCCATAGTTAAGATTAAGTACTTTTAAGTACAGTTGCGAAACTCTCTTGATATAATTTTGTTAAAATACGTAACTGAGATATGGCCAAGGCATCAAACAAACCAACCTGAGTTAACTGTGACATGCCAGCCACTCTGAGTACGTGCTCAATTGTGCCTTGGATCAGTTTTCCATTCTGATCACTGGTAGAAAACTATGCTGGTCAGCCTAATTCCATAATACTATAAATTGCAAACTCCTTAGTTATACATTGCATATATCCCTCAGTGATACAGTAAGGACACTTTCAATATGGATAGTATATGTCATGCAAAGATCTCAAACCCTTTACAAACATTAATCAGCTCTCCCACCTTCTCTATGAAGTAGGTGCTTCTATTTTTATGCCCATTTTATAGGAAGAGAAATTGAGGCAGAGGGCGATTACTCCCCTCTTACTCCCATTAAAGCCATTGACAAAACCCATAATGAATTCAGTGTTTCAGGATTGGCCCATAAGCAATTTACCTAAAGTCATACAACTCCATAATGCCTGCGCCAGAATTTGACAGTCCTGACTCCTTTTTCTAATCACTAGACAACACTCCCTCCTCTACACTCGGTGGGTTAACTATTATGCAGAGAAATATATGAAGAGTATAAGAAACTATATTATTATTTTGGAATTGAGTAAAGAACATGTTTTAAAATATTTGCACCAACTCAGAGTGTGAGTTTTTACAAGTGCTTGTTCATATAATCCACATAAAAACATTGATATCATGGAATTGTTGATATTCTTAATTCAAAGCACTTAGTTATTCAGCTAACACTCCAGAGCAAATGAGTTAGGAAAATCAGATGTCTCTGGGCTAATGGTTAGAGAAGGGGACTGAGCCAGGTCTTCCAGCCCTTAGACAATATGAGGCTGAGACAGGTTATCTGTAGAACAGTTAATATTTACCTACACGTCACTGTCAGTCTCAACACTCAATTCACATTACTGGCTATCAGGCATTTCCCATGTGTGCAGCCCTGACAGCAACATACCTAACAGAAGAATTTAGGTTAGCATGTAGAAGACAGACACTTTTTGTTGCTTAGGGGGAACCAGGCAAGGCTGACTTTTCTCTCCTCTGCCTATTAGCCTAGAACTGAACATAGAATCTATGAATGAATCTATGAATCTAAGGCCAGAAGGGGTTATTATGATAATCTAATCCAACCTCCTGTATAACCCAAGCCAAAGAACTTCCCCAAAATAACTCCTAGAGCATCTCTTTTAGAAAAACATCCATTCTTGATTTTAAAATGTTTGGTGGTAGAGAATCCACCATGACACTTGTTAAGTACTTATCATTAAAAATGTATACCTTATTCCCAGTCTAAATTTGTGTAGCTTCAATTTCCAGCCTCTGGAGCATGTTATACTTTTCTCTGCTAGACTGAAGAGCCCATTATTAAATATTTGTTCCCATGTAGATTCTTACCGACTGTAATCAAGTCACCACTTAACCCTCTCTTTGTTAAGCTAAATAGATTGGGCTTCTTGAGTCTATCACTGTAAGGCATGTTTTCTAATCCTTTAGCCATTCTTGTGCCTCTTTTCTGAAGCATCTCCAATTTATCAACATCCTTTTTGAATTGTAGGCACCAGAATTGAGCACAGTATTCCAGCAGTGGTCTCACCAGTGCGAAATACAGGGGTACAATACCCTCTCTGGTCCTATTCAAGAGTCCCCTGTTTATGTATCCCAAGATTGCATTAGCTCTTTTGGCCATGGTGCCATGCTGGGAGCTCATGTTCCCCTGATTATCCACGGCGAACCCCAAATCTTTCCCAGAGTCACCGCTTCTCAGGACAGAGTCTCCCATCATGTAAGCATGCTACATTCTATGTTCCTAGATATATACATTTACATTTAGCCATATTAAAACATATAGTGATGCTTGCACCAAGTTTACGAAGTGATCCAGATCCCTGTGAATCAGTGACCTGTCCTTTTCATTATTTACCAGTCCCCCAGTTTTTGTGCCATCAGCAAACTTTATCAGTGATGATTTTATGTTTTCTTCCAGCTCATTGATAAAAGTGTTAAATAGCATAGGGCCAAGAACCACTGGAAATAGATCCACTCAATGATGATTCCCCATTTATAGTTATATTTTGAGAGCTATCAGTTAGCCAGTTTTTAAACCATTTAATGTGTGCCATGTTAAATTTATATAATTCTAAAGTCAGTTCACACAGACAAGTAGAAGACATAGTGGTGGGTGGATTGCTACAAGCATACTACAATGATGCTCCATGCCTGTTCTTTGTTCACGTCTGAGCACATTTCAAGGTGTTGATTACCATAATTAAGTCCTACCTGGCCTGAGATCTACAGCAGTTAAGTAGTTAACTGACAGACTGACATAGCTCCCAACATACTGCCATGTTAAGATCTGTTGAGACTGTGCTACTCTTGGTTCCTTGAACTGAACTATTTAGGATTCGTGCCAAGGAGCAACCCCGTACCTGTGGAACTTACTCCTGATATTTTGCCAGACCACCAGCATAACAGGGCATGCTGCAGGGCTTGCCTTTTTAATAACTTGGCAACTGTGACAATGAATGAGCCTGGTGAGCAGATAATGGGCCAATAATTTTTTTTGTATTTTATTTATTACCTTTCTTTGTATAATCTGGTTTACATGCAATGTAAAGGTAACCCAGGTGTTATAGTGATGGGTGTGGTATAAAGAGTTAGATAACATCTTTCAGGAATGTTTGACAGGAAAATGCAGCAGATTATTAAGGTGGTTATTAATAATAATCATCTCTGCGGTGCTGTGCAATTACAGGAGACTGAAAGGTAACTGGGTCTAAGTTTTCCCTGGCTTTCAATTTATTTGATTGTTACCAGTAAAGATACAGTTGCAGTGAAAATGTCTCAAATTTCACTTACGCTTACCTTTCTCTCACCTCTACAAGGACTGATTCTGCATCCTGTACTCAGACTAATCTCAGAGTGCAAGATTGAGCCTGTGATGTAAACATCTGGGACAAAAGTCTAAAATGAGTGGCATACTCTGGAGGGAAAAGGGGTGGGGGGAGAAGCCGAAAGAAGAAAGCAGTAGACTATTGGTACTTTTCAGTGACCTAAAACAAAACAGCAGTTTATGAGATTGCCTTAATTTACCCTGAAACTTTCCTTTATTACTCTGCTACTTTTAAAAACATTTTTTATGTATTGATTTTGAGAATTTTCTATAAGAGTAATGCAAAGCCAGGGAAAATAGTGGTAGGATGAAATGATACAGAGAAAATGGTTTAATTAATTAACAATATAAAACTTCCTAACACCGTATTAATAAGAGCTGAAAATGTGCTGGCCAGATCCTTAGTTGTTGTCAATCGACATAGCTCCATTGACTTTAGTGGAACTACGCTGATTTGCCCCAGTCTGCATGTCCTATCTTGTGTTTTTTGGTCCCGTTAACAGCCCCCCCTCCCACTTCTGTCCGATCTCCCTAATAATTACTTGTCTAAATTGATAAAGAATATCTACAATTTCAATGAAGGTAAGGAACTATTTTTGTCTCCAAATAATTTTTATTGCTATAAAGGACTTACACTGTGCAAAGCAGGTATTAAGGATTATTCCATGTTATATAATTACACTAATACAAAAAGCTAGTAATATGTAATACAGAAGAATTTTGATGAAAAAAAAATCAGCCAGCCCTGAAATCTAGGGGTGGCTGAGAGGCACACACTTTCTGTAACACACAGCAAATAAATATGATGTGTCAAGTTTTATTTCACATTTCTCTTTAATGGAATGCACCATAACAATGTATAAACAAATTCAGAAATATAAGGGTTCAAGTTACTTTTTCTCAGGGCAAATACTTATGCAGTGTTCAAAGGGAGCAGTCCCTGAAATGAACTGGAATTGGCTAGCATGTCTTAACACCCATTCACCGAGCACAAAGAGGCACTGCTTGTCCTGGAGGCTCATTCTGGCAGCTGTGGAAAGGGGCTTTTTTATTTTCCTCCTTCCCCGTGAATGGGGGGCAGGGGCAGGCCACTTCCTGAGCCCCTCTAGTAGCAGGTGACAAGCCAGCCAGGTGCCTCACTTCCTGATGTTATGTAAATATTTTGGGAAGAACAACAGATCTCATGATACCTACGCTCCCAGCTGACCTGTAGGCAGAATCAAGTCTCTAGGGTTTTGGTTCCAAAGAAAACCCCAATTCCCTGGAACAGATTCAAATCTGGGGCTCTAGTTTGGCTCCACCCTCCACCCCCACCCTGCTTCAGAATGTCAAGGTGTGATCCAGACAAGATATTCCAGTTTTGTCCTATCTAGAAGTGAATCATTCATGTGTGTCAGGTTTACTTTCAGCTGTCACTAGCCTCCAGTGCTTCCCATACTTTCCAGTTTGCTGTTGGAGTGGGAAGCAGGGCATGAGTGGCTTCCCTTTGGCTCCTGTGTTTTCTGGTCAGGGAGCCTCGAACAAGAGGTGGGGACGGGATGCTCAGTGGTGTTGATGGCATCTGTGGAGAGGACAGTAATGTTTGCACTGATAGGAGTCCATCAAGTCTGGATTTGCCGCTCTGAGAGGAGGAGTTGTGGTTCTGTGAGAAAGGCCCACCAAGTCAAAGACTGGGAGGGAGAGATGGTCAGACCTGCACTGCCCCAGTACACACCAATCTGACTTCAAGAACAACAGAGACATTCTCCTGCCTTAGATGACTAAAACATAATACCAGTAACTTTAAAAAACTTCACACTGTGAAAAGGCAACATGACAAGAGTTATAATATTATATAATGACTGAAATCATCGTCTTATAATATTGACTCACCAGCAGTATAAGAAATGCTCATTTTCAGATGCTTACACCTCATAAAGTGTGAGAGCAGCAATCTGAAATCTGCAAGCAGGGAGAGGCAGTGTTAACAAAGATCTCAGTTTTAGTGCACTGCAGATCAGTGTATTTGCATAAGGCAGGAGTTATCTCTGTGTTGTCATTGTCTGCTAAGGGCACGGTCCTTTCACATGCAAAACACCCACTGGTTTATGGATGGTGTTTTGTGTATGCTATGACTGTGAGAACAGGATCTGAAATAGATGGGAAGTATTGTTCCTCAGTGGTATAAAGCCAGAGAGCAATGAAAATGTTCAAATTAAGTTTTGGAAATAATTGTAATACATCATAGTTTTTTCCCCACACATAAGTTTAATGGTCAGATTTGCAAAAGTGCTCTCACTCAGCAGCTCTCATTGCAAATGTTCACTACAGTATCTAAATCAGAGTCAGTGCAATATATGCACAAGAAGACAAAATAGTTCTATTAATAAGTTTACATAACTGCAAGATTTTAACCAAGTAAATTTCAAGTTCCCTGGCTTTTCCCAGTACATTCACACCCTGTGGCCAAGTCCATGATATCTTTACTTTCCATTTGGATCCTCCAGGTTTTAGATGATTCCATTTCAGTTTGATTGGGAGAAGGCAGGTGGTAATGAAAGGAAGAAACACACACACACACAAATAAAGGCAAGATCCTTGGATCTAAGGCAAGAGACAGCAGTGATTCAGAGGCAGAGCAGCAGGCGGCAGTATGGCATAGAGTTGATAGCTAGTAGCAAGATGTTTGATGGGTAGACTTAGACTGATTTAGTTGCATGATTGGAAAGGAGTGGGAGAACAACAAGAGTTTGGGTTAAATCTTGATGTCTTTACCCAGACAAGCAGTCCCATTGCAGTCAATAGGTCTGCTCATGTGATTAAAGTGAAGAGGATTTGCCTTTCTGTTGGTGGGATGTTGAGCTAGGAGACCAGTTTGCCTGTGAAGGGAGAAAGAAGAGCTTAGGGTGACCAGATGTCCTGATTTTATAGGGACAGTCCCTATTTTGGGGTCTTTTTCTTATATAGGCTCCTATTACCCCTCTGCCCCATCCCAATTTTTCACACTTGCTGTTTGGTCACCCTCAGGGGCGGCTCTAGCCATTTCGCCACCCCAAGCACAGCGGCACGCCACGGGGGGCACTCTGCCGGTCGCCGGTCCCACGGCTCCGGTTGGCCTCCCGCAGACGTGCCTGCGGAGGGTTTGCTGGTCCCACAGCTCCGGTGGACCTCCCGCAGGCGTGCCTGCAGATGCTCCACCGAAGCCTCGGGCACAGCGGACCCTCCGCAGGGACGCCTGTGGGAGGTCCACCGGAGCCGCGGGACCAGCGGACCCTCTGCAGGCACGTCTGCGGGAGGTCCACCAGAGCCGCCTGCCGCCCTCCTGGCTACCAGCAGAGCACCCCCTATGGCATGCCGCCCCAAGCATGCGCTTGGCATGCTGGGGCCTGGAGCCGCCCCTGGTCACCCTAGAAGAGCTGGACTGTGAAACTCTGAAGCTTGGCTTCTGTTTAGTTTTAATCTATCTCCTGACACACCTCCGTGTGTTCTAAACAGCACATAATTTTAAACTCCACTTGCATGCAGGTAACCTTGTGTTGGTACAGAACCAAGTTCAGGGAGGAAATTGGTTTTTGATATTGTGAATGACTGTGTAAATGAATGATGACTGAAGATTCAGGTAAACAGAGACATAGAGGGAAAGAGATGATAGAGTACCATGGAAAAGAACAGAGGTTCTAAATTGCTCACACAATATGCCAATAGTAATTTGCATACCTGGTAATTAGAAGCTAAAAATATAGCTCACAGGGATATGCTGGGCTATGTTTTGTATATGCACTAATGGAAGTTATTCAACAAGGAAACTAACAACATATCAGATCTTTGCAGTGTCAGTCTCTGGGAAGCCATGTTTGATTTTCAAACTTAAAAGAAATATAAAGTCCTTAATTCTGGCAAATAATTGATGCTACCTATCCAGTCACATTCCATAGCAGGATCTTGCAGTATACTTAATGCTGTACATCTTTTCTATTGATTGTGTCATGGAAATAGCAGGCTGGCAAAATATTGGAGTGGGCTACATGTAGAGTGAATAACTATGAGCATTGGTGAATCATCACACAAAAGGACCTCCTGCTTTAATCAAGGAGGACTGGCAGTTAACAGTGTTGATTTATCATTTTGGAGCACAGTAACAGCTGCCTCTGCTACTCTAACCAAAATCTACAAATGGATATCCTTTATTAGAAATTGATGGTGTTAATGTCTGACAGTCGTCCAAGGGCTGAGCAAGAAATCACACACTCACAACAAACCTGTCTCACAAACAGAAAAGTCAATTTGAAATGAAAGCTCTTCAGTGACTGAGGGAATTCCTCTGTACGATCAACTTTTGTTCATCTCCAGCTAAGAGCAATCTGGTATTTCAGAATGTTCTGGAATGCCATTATAGCCACAGACATTTAAAAAAGAGCTCATCACTGTAGAGTCCAGTTCCAATAAATTATGAACTAAAATATCTTATAGTAAATAGTCCCCCTCTTTGATTCTATTGTGTTTCCTTTCTCAGTCATCACACCTTCTTATACCTGTTATTCTCCCTTCACCTTCCCCCACCTTTACCTTTTGGGCAATATCCCAGGTCCCAAAGCATTTGTAATAGCTCCAACAATAGTAGTTTCAATATTTCTGTCATAGACAGCTAGGATCTTGTCTCAAAGAAGCCCCCCGCATTTAATTAATGGAAGATCAAAAATCCTCTTCCCATGAGATAACATCATGGGGAGGGGAATAAGGTCTTGTGGCAAGGATACACAACTGACAGTCAGAAGATCTGAGTCCTAGTCTGCTACAAACTTGCTATGTGCTATTGGGGAAATTACTTAATCTCTCCGTGACTCCATTTTTTCATCTATAAAACAGGAATACTATTGCTATTTCTTTACCTCATGAGGACGTGGTAGAGTTTAATCAAGTAAAGTGCTTTGAGATCCTCAGTTGGAGAGTGTTATAGAAATGCTTCACCAATCTATTAGAATTCTCTGAGGGTGTCAACAAATATGTGGACAAGAGTGATCCAGTGGATATAGTGTACCTGAACTTTCAGAAAGCTTTTTGACCAGGTTCCTCACCAAAGGTCCTTAAGCAAAGTAAGTAGTCATGGGATAACAGGGAAGTCCTCTTATACATCAGTAACTGATTAAAAGGTAGGAAACAAAGAGTAGTAATAAATGGTCAGTTTTTACAGTGGAGAGAGGTAAATATCAGGGTCCTCCAAGCATTTATACTGGGATCAGTGCTGTTCAACATATTGATAAATGATCTGGAAAAGAGGTAAACAGTGAGGTGGCAAAGTTGGCAGATGATACTAAATTACTCAAGATTACAGTCTGCTATGGACTTAACTAAGAGTTACAAAGGGATCTCACAAAACTGGGTGATTGGGCAAGAAAATGGCAGAAGCAATTCAATTTTGATAAATGCAAAGTAATGCATATTGGAAGACATAATCTCAACTATACATACAAAATGATGGGGTCTAAATTAGCTGTTAAGAAAGAGATCTTGAAGTCATTGTGAATAGCTCTCTGGAAATATATGCTCAATATACAGCAGCAGTCAAAAAAGCAAATAGAATGTTAGGAACCATTAGAAAAGGGATAGACGATAAAACAGAAAATATCATAATGCCACTACAGAAATCCGTTGTATGCCCACACATTAAATACTGTGCAGTTCTGGTCACCCCATCTCAAGAAAGATATATTAGAATTGGAAACGATACAGAGAAGGGCAACAAAAATGATTATGGGTATGGAACAGCTTCTATTTGAGGAGAGATTAAAAAGACGAGGACCGTTTCTCTTGGAAAAGAGAACTTGGGGATGGATATGACAGAGGTCTATAAAATCACGAATGATGTGGGGAAAGTGAATAAATAAGTGTTATTTACCCCTTCACATAACACAAGAACCCAATGAAATTAATAGGCAGCACATTTAAAAGAAACGTAAGGAAGTACTTCTTCACCCAATGCACAGTCAGCCTGGGGAACTCATTGCCAGGGATTGGTGTGAAGGCCAAAATTATAACTGGGTTAAAAAAAGAATTAGATCAGTTTATGGAGGATAGGTCCATCAATGGCTATGAGCCAAGATGGTCAGAGGTGCAACCCCATGCTCTGTCTGTCCTAAACCTCTGACTGCTAGAAGCTGGGACTGGAGGACAAGGGATGGATCCCTTGATAAATTGCCCTGTTCCATTTACTCTCTCTGAAGCATCAGGCACCAGCCACTGTCAGAAGACAGGATACTGGGCTAGATGGACTATTGGTTTGACTCAGTATGGCCATTCTTATGTTCTTATCACTAGGCATACACATCACTAGGCTGCAGCTTCTGCTAATACTTTACAAAAGCTGTGTCAACTATTCCCCAACATACCATGTTCATCTATGTGGTTTATACTCTGCATATGAAAATATTAAGATTTATTTTTAAAAATATTCAAACATTAAAAAAAAACCTAACTGGCTTGACCTTAAAGGCACCCAAATGAAAAAATTCTAGTCTCAGGGACCAAACCCAGAAGATGTTTGTGGTGGCTCAGCAGGTTGCATGATTGTCTCTCTCTGTGTGTGTGTGTGTGTTTGTCTTGAAGATCCACTTGCCTAGCTTTTAAGTTCATGTGGGTCCCTGAACATAGTCAGAGAAGAAGTATAGTCCTAGTGGAAATTTCTTAGGGTAGACAGGGCAGGCATTTTCTACTGTTTGGGGTCATATACAATTTGACCATTAGCTGGTACTTGAACTGGCTATGAGCCATCCTTTTATGTGAACCGAGGAAGAGCTGTGTATAAGCTCGAAAGCTTGTCTCTCTCACCAACACAAGTCAGTCCAGTAAAAGATATTACCTAACCTACCTTATCTCTCCAATATCTTGAGACCAATGCAAGTACAACAACACTGCATATTCCTTTATGTGTCATGTATGCCTACTCACTTCCCTCTATTGAAGAATAGGCAGATCAGGGTGACCAGTATTGATCTGCCGTTTAAAAAGAGAAGTCCCTGTCTTTTTATATATAATTTAATCCTATGGTGTAAGTGCAGGTAAAAGCATTAGCTACCCATTTCAGCTGTGTTTCTTCTTTATTCAGGTGGATCTTCAAGACAAACACACACATAGGCTTGGTCTACACTACGATTTTAGGTCAAATTTAGAGCATTACCTCAATTTAAGCTTGGACCCGTCCACACGACGAAGCCCTTTTTTCGACTTAAAGGGTTCTTTAAATCGATTTCTTTACTCCACCTCCGATGAGGGGATTAGCACTGAAATCGACCTTGCCGGGTCGAATTTGGGGTAGTGAGGATGCAATTCAATGGTATTGGCCTCTGGGAGCTATCCAGAGTGCTCCTTTGTGACTGCTCTGGACAGCGCTCTCAACTCGGATGCACTGGCCAGGTAAGACCCGCGAACTTTTGAATTTCATTTCCTGTTTGGACAGCGTGGTGAGCTGATCAGCACAGGTGACCATGCAGAGCTCATCAGCATGATGTGCACATTGCTGGGTCAATTTCTTGTTTTGATCCACTCCATCTATCTTTTACATCTTAGGTTGGCAGCAGACGATGCAGTACGACTGCTAGCCATCGTCATCTCCTGGGTGCTCAGCAGAAGATGGGAATGACCTGGCTGAATCACTCCCATGTCTGCCCAGGCGTCCCTGACCGATCTCACCGAGGTCGGCTAAAAGAGCACGCAGGAGTGCAATGATGATGGCTATCAATCGTAATATACCATCTGCTGCCAAAAAGCAATGAGCTGCTGCTGTGTAGCAATGCAGTCCCACGTCTGCCAGCACCCAGGAGACGTACAGTGATGGTGAGCTGAGCAGGCTCCATGCTTGCCATGGTATGGCATCTGCTCAGGTAACCCTCAAAAAAAAAAAAAAATGATGTCTGCCATTGCTTTCACAGGGAGGAGGAGGGAGGAGGGGAGGAGGAGGGGCTGACAACATGTAACCACCCCACCACCTGTTTTTGCCCCATTTTATTGGGATAGGCACAGGGAGAATTCATCAGAATTCCAATGGCAGCAGAGAGGGATAGCTACCCACAGCTACCCAGAGTGCAACGCTCCGGAAGTCAATGCTAGCCTCGGTACTGTGGACGCAGTCCGCCGACTTAATGCACTTAGAGCATTTTGTGTGGGGACATGCACAATCGACCGTATAAAAACGATTTCTAAAAAAGCGACTTCTATATATTCGACCTAATTTCGTAGTGTAGATATACCCATAGAGACAATCATTCAAAGGACTAAGCCCTCACAAACATCTCTCAGGATTGGTCCTACAGACTTAGAATTTGTTCACTATATTGCCCTTTCAGGTCAATCTAATTAGGGTTTTCTTTTTTAATTGAATATTTGAATATTTAAAAAAAATCTTAATATTTTCATATTTGGCATAAATAAATGCAGAGAGCATAAAATAGGATCTTTTTCTCACTGCATTGCCATCTGTACTTTGTGGAAAGTTAAAAGCACGATTGGTTCACAACTTATGTCTATTTTGTCCTCACAAACATATTGATAGCACATTGAATTTACAGATAACATCAATGGAGATGAATGTTAATACAGGATAATGGTCTCCTGATGCCCCTAAAGGCAAAGTCAAGACATTTGTTTCCAGAGCAGAAGAGTTAAGATCCTGTGACACTGTCCTTTTAACATGCCAGTATATCTGTGTTGATTTAATCCTTTCATTGTGGTGTATGCTTGAAAGTGGAGTGACAGCTGTTCACAGAGCTGTTTGAAACTTATCATTTTCACTTCCAGATAATTGGCATGACCATAGTTAGGGACCTAGCAGAAATCCCAATAGGGCAAGATAAACTAGCTCAGAGCCTAGGGCAATTTCCAATTGACTCCATTAGAATCCCCCACCATTCTCTATTTGTTTCTATTAGAGACTATCAAAATGCTTCATATTTTTAACATTTGGAAAAAAAACATTAATTTATTGGCTATTTTTTGATTGGCTTATACAACTCATACAGATTTTGTTAAATGTTGATGACATATCTTAATGAAGCATTTTGACTATTTTTTTGTCCAGCTCTAACATCTTCTGAAGAACCAGTGACCCCAGAAACAGTCCACCAAATAACCAGCAGAGCCATTGCTCTGTTCTAATTGCTAGTTGTCAATCAGAATTGGTTGAAATTTTTCATCTCATAGACTCTAAGGCCAGAAAGGACCATCATGATCATCTAGTCTGACCTCTGACACATTGTAGGCCACAGAACCTTGCCAACCCACTTCTATAATAGACTCATCTGGAATCAGCCTTAGAGGTGAAGTACCAATCTGTATCAAAATGCTATTGAGCTTCAAAGAGTCAAAGTAATATTTTTCCTCACATTATTTTCATTCATACAAAGGGACCCTGAAGCTTACTACTCAAGCAAACCGGACCGTGTTGGGCCAAGGATCAAACCCTATAGAACTCACCATTGTTATCACCCACGAAACTACACTGGTGTTAGCAATGACGGAATTTTTTTTGCCAGAAAAGCTAGTGTACATACAGCCAATGACTAGGAAAAAAAATTAAATGAGCTTATGTACAGTATGGTTCCCTTTTTTCAGTCTAAGCAGACAGTCAAAATTTGAGGCCCTGAGGATGTTACAGTTGGGAGTAGAAAATGGTTATATTCGTATTTCTTTAACACAGTTTTGTCTGTTTACAAAGAATGTACAAAATACTGCATCTCTGAATGCAAAAGGAATAAAAACAAAGTTTTTAGTTTAGTTTACAACTAAAGCCCTGCTTGAATACAAAATTTGTATCCTTATTGGATCTGCGATCCGCAAACATGGTCCGCGGATATAAAGTAGATATCCACAGATTTGCAAGGCTCTATTTACAACCCCAAATCTTTTTAGCTAACAGACCTCAAATATCTCTCTCTAGCTTTTACCAGGGTCACACTGTGCTCACAGGCTACTGTTTGGCTTTCTTGCTTTTTTGCCTGTGCCTGTCTCCATCTCTGCATCCCATCCCCAATAACAATACTCAGGCCTTGGCTACACTTGCGAGTTACAGCTCATTAAAGGAGCCCCGGGTGGACTAGCTCACTCCCCATCTACACTGACAAGGCACGTAGAACGCTCTGACTCCAGGGCTAGAGTGCTCCTGGTACTCCACCTTGGCTAGTAGAATAACATTTGTTGCACCCCTGCTGGAGTGCCGCAGCGTCAGTGTGAACAAGGTGTTGCATTACTGTGCTCTGATCAGCCTCCGGAAACATCCCATAATCCCCTTAAGTCAAGTGGCCACTCTTATCATTGTTTTGGATATGCCCTTTGAAAGCTCCATTTGACAGCTGGCTGCTTATCTGCTCCGAGACAAAGCACCCGTTACTGTGGAATGCTGTGTGTAAGAAAGAGAGAGAGAGGCAGGGGGGAGGAGGTCTGCTGCTGTCTGAACATCCAAGACAGTATGCTGATATGCTCTCAGCCCCCCCCAAACCCACTCTCTCTCCCCCCACATACACACAACACACTCCCTGTCACACTCCACCCCACCCCCCCATTTGAAAAGTACGTTGCAGCCACTTGCATGCTGGGATAGCTAGCACAATGCACTGCTCTCTGTGGCTGTTGCAAGAGCTACTAATGTGGCCACGCCAGTGTGCTGGCAGCTGCCAATGTGGACAGCCTGCAGCGCTTTCCCTACTGCGCTTTATGAAGGCTGGTTTAACTCAAAGTGATGTACATCTGCAAGTGTAAACATGCCCTCAGCAAAATCCCTCTGCCCACTCAGTAAAAACTCCTGAGCAGGTTCACAACCATCTTTTGTTTTAGAATGAGTTAATCAGAACCTCCCACCTAAGAGCTATGCTAATTGAAGGGTATATTCACACCCAATCTCAGAGAGCTTCACGATCTATGAAGTCCTAATTCACCAGTATCTCTTAGCATAACAATATATTTAATATTGCCTTATCAGACAAGAGGATAGAAGATATGGAATAGCAAATCCAAACTCAAAAAATCCAGAGCTTTGTTGTAGGAACTTCAGTGAAAAATCCTGATCCTATAGCCTTCCTGGAGCAAATCATTCCCTCCATATTATCATTAGGATGCATGATGACCATTTATACAGTTAAATATTATAGGCTTCCTATTAAAAGGTCAGATATAATGAACAAACTAGAAAATACAATTATTGCTGCAATTTCAGACCACAGCGACAGAGAGAATCTTAGCAATAGCCAATATGTTAGAGTAACTTAACATTTGAAGGAAACAAAAATGTTACTGTTCTCAAATGAAAGCTGGTGGAGCTGAGGGGAACTTTGAAAGAAAAAATGAAGCTAATAATTCAGTGCGCTGCACAGCTCTCAGCATTTTATCATGTTAATACGTACATTTTTGGGGACCCCCCAAAATGCAGCTAATCATCTGTTAACCAAAAGCAGGGAGTGAAATGAATCAACAGTTTCTGAAAACAAACACAGGTAAGAGTCTTGTTTCCATTTGAAATTAGGACCATAGTAGCTATGCATATTTGTTGTATTTGTTCAATGTTTGGTGATATTTGTGTAGCTTTGTTTTGTTTCTTATCCTCAACCCAACCCAGAGTAGGCAGAGACTTAAGATACATCTAGGGCCCACAGAATGTGGAACCGTGTACCAATGAAGATATATATTCAGGGAATTATGTATATCTAAAATGTTCAAGAATGATTAGTGATTTTAGATGCCTCACTTTTGGGGAGCCTAACCTAGGACACCTTAAAAGGATTTGTTTTCTTCTGAAAGTACTGAGCACCTATCCTCAGAAAATCAGATCCCTCTAAAGGGTCTCAGTTGGGTGCCCAAAAATGGAGACACCTAAAATAACTAATCACTTTTGAAAATCTTGTCCCTGCCTACCTACAAATAAATAATATCTTGTAATCCATGGATAATACCTTAGTCCCAAACTAGAGAGTCATAGAGTTTAAGGCCAGAAGGAACCTCAGATAATCTAGTCTGACTTGTATATCACAGGCCACCAACATCAGTCAGCACCCACATATGAAACTCAACAACTGAAATTAGACCAAAGTATTACAGTCCACAGGAGACTAGACTAGTATGTGCCACAGGCAGAGAATAGGAGGGTCTGAGATGCACCAGTGCCTGAGGTCCCTGCAATGGTGGGAAATGATTAAGTGATATATGCCCAGATAATCCTGGAAAGTGATCCCATACCCACACACTGCAGAGGAAGGCAAAAAACCCCATGGTCACTGCCAATCTGACCTGGGAGAACATTCCTTCCTGACCCCACCAGTTAGATAGACCCTGATCACATGAGCAAGAACCAGCCATCTTGAGAGAGAGAATGCTTGGTGTCATCTCAGACCCCTGGTCCAATGTCCCATCTCCAGCCAGGGTCATTCCTGATACTTTAGAGGCAGAAAATAAACAATGTCCCCCAGAATACATTTGCAGGAAATATCCCTTCCTGACCCCCATAGGTGGCTGTCTGTAGCCCTGAAATGTTAAGGAAAAATATTTGTGGATCTTGGCACCTCCTATAGAAGCATCTGTAAATAAATGTTAAAATACTAAAAATGATGATCAAGAAAGAGAAAGAAAGAGTAGGGAGAGTTTGGCAGGAGGGGAAGAAGGTCCTGAGAGGTCTAAAATCAGCTTGAGGTGTCTGGTCACTACAATCAGCTCAAGGAGATATGAAAGTGATTTGGGAGATTTTGTGATGGATTACAGATCATTAGCAATAGCTCTGAGGCTGCTCTTGCCAGCACAGAAAAAATAATTTTAAATTCCAGCAGCTGCAAGCCTGCCAGTCAGTGGCACACAGCCACCCACCCACTTGGCCAGTGCTGGAGTTGAAATGATAAGCATAAGTCACAATCATTTTGTTTGTGCAAAATGGTGGAGATGAAGCATCAGCCAATGCCTGGCTTACTCTGTGGGCACTTGTATTTGTATTTGCAAGTACATCTTTGTGCCCACTGGCTCCGATGTTCACAGTTAATATTGAACCGAAATATTGCACAAGGCTCATCCTTACCACAAAAATGAACCTCAAAACAGGTTGGGTAGAGGAGTTTTCAGACCTTTTAAGTTGATCAGTTTCTTCCCTGTGTTGCTTGGTCTTTGGAGTTCAGTAAATAGTTGCTTACAATTATGATTTCATTTGACACCTTTCAAATGACTTGTGTCACCCAAGATTGCATTTGTAAACATTAAAACATCTTTGTAATAAACTTCTGTTTTTTTATTATTACTCTTAATTTTGTTTGTTCTTTAATCTCTAAGGGTTTTGGTAATTCTTTGCTTGAACTTTAACAGAGAGCTAATATTTAATTTAAAAACAAAACACAAAAATCTCATTTCATACTTTGGATTGAAAACCTAATTCTAACCTTCAAACCCTAAATGTCAAATAGATTTAGATTCAGACTTCAAACAGACATATTCTCTGACTGGACTTCGAGTGTTTCCAGATTTTGCATTGGTTTGGAAGTGTTTTCTTGTTTGTTTTTAGGATTTATGCCAGATTCACTGTCCACTTGGAATGTTTGTGAAATATTGTAGCCTAGAGCTAGATGAATCTTTGCATGTCTATACTTTTTTGTCAGAGAGCTTAATAGCTTAGTGTGGCTTTCATACTGCACACACTAGTTAAACCCAGCACAATTTCCAGTGAAATTAATATTTTGTACCCAGTACAAACTATTTGGGAGAGGGATAGCTCAGTGGTTTGAGCATTGGCCTGCTAAATCCAGGGTTGTGAGTTCAATCCTTCAGAGGGTCACTTAGGGATCTGGGGCAAAAATTGGTCCTGCTAGTGAAGGCAAGGGGGCTGGACTCAATGACCTTTCAAGGTCCCTTCCAGTTCTAGGAGATTGGTATATCTCCAATTACTATTTTATTTATTTATTTTTTACACAAACCGCATCATAAAATCACACGTGGATGTAGTTTATATTGCTAGAGTTAGTAGAGGCCTAAGGATGAGCTACTATGAAAATTCACCCTGGTTTCTAGTAGATACATTTGAAAGTATTTGGCTAACTCCAAAACAACACATTTCTGATTGCCAAAAAGTCAGGGTTTTGTTGTTGTTGTTTTTAGGGAGTGGGGCAGGTGAGTGGGTTTGCCATCTGCACTTTGGACAAGTGGACAGCACTAGCCATTTTTCACATCCCATAGCAACCCATCTCTTCCCCCTCACCAAACTGGTGTTTCTGAGAATGACATGTCAGAAATTCAGGCTGATCAGCAGGGTAACATCAGTCTGAGAAACTCATTGGAGGTTTTTAAGAGCAGGTTAGACAAACACCTATCAGGGATGGTCTAGATAATACTTAGTCCTGCCTTGGTCCCTTCCAGTCTTATGCTTCTCTGATTCTGTGATTCTATTTGGAGGATAACTGCAGGTAGGTGAAAGATATATTTAATCTCATGTTATTTTCCTGGGGAAAAGAGAAGCTTTTTCTGATTAACGGGAATGGAAGCCAGTTGTGTTTCAGTTGTTTGTATACAGTCATATTCTATAGGCCTGATCCTGCACCCCTTATTTAGGGAAATAGTCTTTACTTATAGAAAGAGCCTATTGACATTTATAGGAGGTGGACAGCTGAATAAAGGCCACTTGCCTGAGTAATGGCTGCAAGATCAAGTCCTATAACTCTAAATAAATGAAACACTTCACTGTCTGGCATATCACTGTGTTACCCGCAAACAGCACAAATAGTCTCTTAAGAATGTACAAACACAAGGGATCTATTATTGTCTTGGTTTGCTATTATGACGTTCAACCTGAATATAAGTGTTAATGCCTTTATAAGGATCCCAGCACAAATGTAAATTTGTTATCCTTTGGCCGATGATACAAACTGCAATCTCAGTAGCATACGGCATGGGGAGGTGGGAGATTTTCTTGGCTCTGTGGTGAGAGAGAGAAATTAAAAAAGAGCCTACAATGCTGAGTCACTAAGACAAACAACTTACTATGGAATACATTCAGGGTTTAGCAAAGAAGCAGCTGATAGTGAGTCAGTGACTGACTAGTGCCTCCTAGATTTTCCTCATTGGGAAAGATTCAACTTAGTGTAATGAAGCCACAGCAAAAAGTAATTCTGGATGCTACCATTTAAGTTCATATAAGTAATTATGTATATAGATAAAAATGTTCAAATTAGGTCATATGTTATATAGATATAGATGGGACTATAACAACATCTGTTAAGGTTGCCTGACAATTCCCATTACAAGACCCTGCTTTCAGTTGCTTATAACTTTGCCAAAATTTAATTGTTTGGTAACCTTATTCCTGCCATTTTCTAACTCGTGTGCTTGATTTTGCAATCTTAATGTTATTATAAAGTAGTTTTTTGTGTATAATATTATAGGTTGTAGTTTACAGCTTGTTCCTCTGTGCACTAAGTGCATCACCCTGTAGAGCTTGGGAAATCAACTAGTCTGCATATAGTCCATACACTGCTTGATTTTGCAATGGTGTTTAGAGCAGCAGAAAATGGATGGAAAACTTTTCAGTAAAATTTGTCATGTGATTTTTCATTCCCTCAAAACGTTGCTTTTCCATGAGCCAAAATACAGCTTTTTTGCAGCAAAAATATGCAGATAGTTTTCAAACCTGGAAAAAACAACTATTTTTTGCTTAGAATGGGCATATTTTTGTTCAGAAATGACCTCTTTTTCTTTGGACAACAGACCCAATTTTGAGCCAAAAAGTGCACAAAGGCCCCAATATAGCAAAGCAATTAGTCCTACTGAAGTCAAATTTAGCGTGTGATTAAGTGCCTTGCTGAACTGGGGCCAAAATCTGGAAAGTTTTTCAATGAAATAGACCTATGTTCAAGTTCATAACAAAATCAACATCACATTTAAAGTAGTTTCACCTTTGCCCACCTCCAGTGGGGATACATGCCAGTGGAACAGAAGACAGGTTTGATTCCCTAGCTTCTGTTCTCAGTCTTTAAGCATACAGTGTCACTTAGCTGTGAGTGAAAAGCAACAGTAGAAATATAAAATAATGAAATATTATTTGCTGAGAGGCCACAGGAGGAGGTGCTTTCCTGTTTCCATTCAGAGAGCCTTCTGCATTCTCACTGTCCATCACGGCTGATAGTTACATTCTCAAGTGGATTATGTGGTTTACTGCACTAAAGTCGCATGAACTATGGACTGGATAATTGAACTAAGTGGGCTGGCATCATTACATTAGAAATACTAATATTGGTCCTGAGCCTGTGAGGGTTGGAGCACGTTCAGGTCTCACTGAAGTTGAGTATACACAACACCTCACAGGATCAGGCCCTTTAAGTTAAAAAGGTTGCTCTTTTGACTGTATGCAATGGAACTAGAAGAACTCCCAGGGATGTCAAAGAGAGTTGTCTATATAGATCAGGGGTCGGCAACCTATGGCACGCATGCCAAAGACGACACACGAGCTGATTTTTAATGGCACGCTGCGGCTGCTGCTGGCCCCACTCAGCCTGCTGCTGAACTCCCCAGCAGGCAGCAGCGTGCCATTAAAAATCCTGCCCAGCCCAGCCCGCTCTTCTCCGCCCCCCACCTACCACTCTCTCTGGTGGGGGCAGGGGGCTTCTGCAAGCTTGGTCCTGCCGGTTGCTGCTGTAGGACAGGCTCCGCCAGCAGCCAAGCTTCCCTCTCCCCCGCCTCTTCCCCCAGCATGCTGCGTCATGCCCTGCCTCCTCTCCCTCCCTGCTGCCGATGGCCCTTGCAAGGGAGGGGAGAAGAGAAGCCCCAGCGCCTCGCTGCTCAGACCGGAAAGGAGATGGAGAAGAGGCAGGAGCAGGGCCTTGGGGAAAGGGGGTGGAATCAGGGCGTATCCCTCCAGCCCCCTGCCTTGAGCTGCTCAGGGCATGGGGCTGGGAGCCCCCCCCATCCCAGCCTACCCCCCTAGCCCTCTGCCCTGACCCCTACAACCTCTCACACCCCAGACCCCTGCACTCCCCCATGACCCCAGCCCTGACTCTGGCTCCCCCACACATACCCAGTCCCCCCACAGCCCATGCCCTGACTCCTGCATTCCCCACACATACCCAGCACCCCCCCCACAACCCCTGCCCTAACTCCTGCACTCCCCACACATACCCAGTCCCCTGACACCCCATGTCCTGATTCTTGCACCCCCTACAGCCCCACTCTGAGCATCAAATGGGAGCTCCTGCACCCCCCCCCATTCCCAACAGGGGGGGAGGGATAGCTCAGTGGTTTGAGCATTGGCCTGCTAAACCCAGCGTTGTGAGTTCAATCCTTGAGGGGGCCACTTAGGGATCTAGAGCAAAAATCAGTACTTGTCCCTGCTAGTAAAGGCAGGGGGCTGGACTCAATGACCTTTCAAGGTCCCTTCTAGTTCTAGGAGATTGGTATATCTCCAATTATTAAACCAAATAGGAGCTGTCCAGGTAAGCGCTCCATACCCAGACCTCCTGAGCCCCCTCCCTCATTCTAGCTCCTGGCCAGACCCTGCACCCCAGCCCTGTGCTCAGTACACCCACCCTCAGCTCAGTGCAGAGGAAGAGAATGGGCCAGAACCAGGGAGAAGGTAGGTACCCACTCTATGTGAGCTGGGCCAGGACCCCAGACCAGCAGCAGGCTGAGCAGGGCCAGCAGCTGGGACCCTGGCTGGCAGTAGCCAGTGGACAGAACCCCAGACCACTAGCAGGCTGAGCCACTCAGCCCACTGCCAGTCTGGGGTCCCCATCACTGGCCCACTCAGCCCACTGGTCTGGGGTTCTGGCTGCAGGCCCCACTCAGCCCACTGCCAGCCTAGGTGAACAGAACCCCAGGCCAGCAGCATAAGATCAGCAATTTAATTTAATTTTAAATGAAGCCATTAAACATTTTGAAAACCTTGTTTACTTTACATACAACAGTAGTTTAGTTATATATTATATAGATTTATAGAGAGAGATCTTCTAAAAAACATTAAAATGTATTACCAGCACATGAAACCTTAAATTAAAGTGAATAAATGAAGACTCAGCACACCGCTTCTGAAAGGTTGCCAAATCCTGATATAAAACAAAGGCGGGATGTGGCTTTTTGTATTTGGTGTACTCATTAGTCCCATTATTTTATTTATTTAACTTTAAAAGGGAGATTAAACATACAATAGACTAGTTAAATGTGTGAAGAAAAGGGGACTTCCTAAATGGGAGAATATAGGAAACATAGATAGTTTTTCTGAGGGAAGGGGCTAGGCAGCCTGGATCCCTCAATCCCACCTCTTGTCTGCCCCTCTAACACTCTGTAAGAATCTCACACTGAAGCCCAAGGGGGTCTGACTGAAGATGCCATGACACTACTCCTTCCAGAGTCTGTTAATGCAGCTCTGAGCAGGGATCACATCAGATGGACAAAATATGATCTTTTCACTCAAGGGCTCCCAGGGTCCTTTCTAACTCTGGCAACAAATGATCAAGAGACTGAGCTAGGGACCCAAATTAACACCTTCCCCATTACCATTAGGTTGCTCAGCCAGCCCAGGTTTATCCTGCCTTTGAAATAAATTATTGTAGTATTAATAGCATTTTCATTTTTCCATACTTGCCTGACAGTTATCAGATATAACAGTCCATTTGCTATGGACCAGTGCTCACATTATAAAAACCACCATCACAACCAATGCCTTATGGGCAAGACGTACCTGCCTCTGTGCGAATGCACAACAAGGTGCAAGGAATCATTTCTTTTTACCTGTATTTTAGAGCCAAACACGATGGTAGCCCTAGCACTAAGAACATAATGTCTCTGGGAACTCCCACTGGGACAGAGCAACTCCATTAAGCTCCCATAGCAAAAGGGCCATAAAGGCACAACATAATCCATTATGAATCTGCAGGGTCATACAGTAAGATTATTATACTCATGCAGCTCCTATTTGAATGGAAAATACCCTTGCCCTGATTGTTCTAGCAATTACAAATGGTCATTGGGTTGCCTGTATGAAATGCATTGGTGGTATTGGTTCAATTGCTAGTGGTTAGAGCTGGTCAAAATTGTTCCCATGTTTGTTGTGGTTGAAAAAATGCCCTTTTATTCTAAAACAAAACTTTTAGTGAACAGTTATTGACATTATCAACATTTTCAATTTTTCTGAAAATTTCATGAGAAGTGGAAAATGGGTCCCTTTCAAACCCTGGAAAATGGAGAGAAATGCAACATTCAGAATTTTTTCACACAATTATTTCCCATTTTCTTGACCAGCTCTACTAGCAGGCAAGTGTCACATCACCATTACAAACCTTGGCATTCTCCTAAGAAATTGTCCTAAGGGTCTGAATGGGCAATGAGAATAAAGGTCTTGTCACTATTTGCTCTTCTGAGTCAAGGTAGAGGCACATTGGCAGGGCAGCATGAGAAAGTTTGTGCCAAAACCCATCCTGTACTTATCCTGTGCATGAAAAAGGACTTCAGAGCCAGATTCTAATGTACACTAAGGCCTCTTTCTATCACTGTGGCAGCTCAAAGGCAAAGACAAAGGCAGCTGTCAATGACCAGCTATAAAACAAGAGATCTCAGTAACATTTTTCCACTTCAGGAGTGGAGTTCGGCAGAATTACAACTTGTTATTGAAAAGTAGTAGGTTTTTCCTCAAATTAATTGTATTTCTTTATCTTTAGGCATCTGTTGAAAAGAGAACACTAAATATATTCTTCAATCTCTTACTTGTAGTGATGGCTCAAAGGAGTAAAGAACCATATGCTCCTTAAGCCGATCTATACCGTCTCCATGACAATGCACATTTGTAAAGTTAGTTTTGAATAACTTTGTAGAGTGAGTTCCAATTGCTGATAATTAAGAACATGCACCATCATTAAAAGATAAAAGGATCTTGTTTGTGGCTGCAGCTGAATCTGGAGCCCCTCTGACAATTTTTGATGAATATGGCCCTGATCCTGCAATAGGAACCACCTGGGTAAACCCTTACACTTGCATGGAGCCCTATTAAAGTCAAGGGCCAGATCCTCAGCTGGTGTAAATCAGTGTTGAGGTCAATGGACCTGTGCCACAATACACCAGCTGAGGATCTGGCCTAATGAAATTTCAGGGTTAGCCCATGACCCTAATATGTTTTCCTGTAAAAACCTTTTTAGATTTTTTTTAACTAATCAGAAAATCTTGGTAAACTTAAACACTTCATACAAAATTGTCCTACCTTGTAAACCCTAATATTTTACTTAGGCAAAAACTTGTTTTAATTCAATGTGTTACAAACCAATCAAGTAACAAACAAACAAAGCAAGCAAGCATGCAAACAAACAAACAAACAAACAAACAAAGCATCACAGGAAAGGCCTCTCTTTTTGAAATATACTGTAGTCTTAAAGCTTTGGATTTTGTGTGCAGGAAAGAGAAAATAATAGGAAAGAAATGTGTACAAGTGTCCTCGGGCAATAATAATGCCTATGGCTCAAGTGTAAATAAAGGTTATCTGAGTAATGATGATAGGAAGATTTATAAAACAAACTAGAAAGGGATGCAATTTACAAATATGCTGGCATATGTTGCTGTAGTAAAAGCAAAAAAAAAGAGTAAAATGAGTAATTTATTCATAGCTGCAAAGGAAAATTAATTAAGGAATGCAATAAAATATAAATGCAATACAATTAAAAGCAATTCCATGTGTATAATCTGTCTTCCGAATTTGTGTCTTTAGATCCTATGCTTTCATTTTTTTATCCAGTACTTTCTATTATGGTTATTTTCCAAAGTGCTGTAAAGAATCTCAAATGTTGAGTACCTGTACCTTTAAGGTTCTCACTATTCTGGAGTGTGTCAGGTTTCACTCCCATTGGGGTAGCTGAACTGAACACTGTTCCTGGGCTTTGTGGGTGCAGAATTGGATCCATTATGCTGTAGTTTCTTTAAGAATAAAATGTTACTTTTAGTCTCACTCAAATGGAGAATTATTCAGACAAAGCTTCTATTCTTACACATCCTGCAACATGTATGGACAAAGGGCATTAAGCATGTAAGAAGTGTCATATGCAGGATCATTTTCAAATGGTGTGCAACAGGAAATTGAACCACTTGGTTTTAGATTCTTTTTAAGACAGCAGCGTTTTCAAAAATGGAGGATGGGTAGCTCAGAAATTTTGTAAGTTTAACTCATATAATCTAGGCTCCCAAGCTGCCTGGCAGCTCCAATACTAGCTGAGACCACTTTTGGACCCTCACATTCAGCGAAAAGCCAGGCAGCGTCCATGCAGTGATTGCTGAGGAAAGTGAAGAATGAACACAGACCCAGGAAAGATGCAAGATATTGGAAAGGCAGATACCATCCTGAAGAGTATCAGCATTTCACACTTCAGTCAAACTATGCCGTCTTAGGCTACTACAGCAGACTTTCATTTCAAATAAAAATGCAATATTACGTCAGGAAATATCCTTGCCATTATCTTCTCCACTGAACATCATAGTGAGCCAGGGGACACAGTCACAGTCATATTCTGATCTGTACATGGAGCAAGGGCTGGAGGGGTGGGAGGAGAGGAGAGTGGGTTGGAGGGGGTTGCTCTTTGTGATATGGGTAGGTATGGAGAACACTCTTCTCCTGTTGTACATTCAGACAGCACCTGCAGAGAACTCTGTTCAACATTTCCCCCATCCACAAGAAACCAACTCTACAGTGCAGAGTCTACACACCGTGCAATGAACTAATAGCCACATTTTCCCTGGAACTGCTTAAAAGAAGGACACCAGGCCACATCATGGCAGGATTCCAACAGAATGAGAGATTCAGTGTAAGGAGGAGGAGGCTCCACTGGATACACTGAAAGATATGCTGGACACCTGAATATACCAGAAGCGTGCGTATATCTCAGCATCAAGTACTGGGTTAAGACCAAGAAGAAAAGGAAACTAAATCAGTTTTGAGAAATTAGACCTTTGCAGAGCCGTTACTTCAGTGTAGTGCTCCCACAGACCAATGACAGGTAGCAGTACTGGACAGAGGGCCCCAGGGAGAAACTGTGTAATTCCTGCTCACTGAGGAAAATACTGTGAGAGAAATGATCTTTGCTTACTGTATAAATCTGCTTTCTGTTTATATGTTAAATATCTCTGAAGGGGAATTAACAAAGTGGCCAAGGACATTGCTGAAAGAGGGAGAGTAGCATGTCTATATGTGCAACGCAGTGCTGGGTTTACAATGGTGCCAGTGGCGCCATGGAGCCCGGCCCATACTCAGAAGGGGCCCCGGCCTGCTCTGCTTGCTCTGAGACTGTGCCCTGAGACCCTGCCAGCCTGCTGGTTCCAATCCCCTCCCCCGCCATTTGCTTCTCTTGGCTTCCCCGCCGGCCAGCCGAGGGCTCCTCTACACCCCCTAGCCCCACCGGCCGGCTTCTCTCTGCCCCCTGGCTGGACCTCCAGCTCCAGGCAGTCTCTGCTTCCCACCACCTGTGAGGCCCCACCTGTCTCCCTGGAGCTGAGCTGCCTGGGACTGGTGAAGAAGCCTGGCCAGCCAGTCTCAGCCAGTTGGGGGGGGGGGCAGTATGGGGGGCTTGGCTGGGCCCTCCAGGCAAGTAGTCCTGAGGGAGCCCGGCCAAGGCAGGCCCCGGCTTGGCTGATCTCACCACTCCTGAGGGGCCAGAGTGAGTCCCCACCCCAGGACCAGCCCTGGCTGCGCTGCTGGCTTAGCCCAGCAGCCAGAGTCGCCTCCCAGCAGGGCTGGAGAGTGCGGCTGGGAGGCAGGACGTGGGGGAGTGGGTCTCTGTAGGGTTGGGGTGGTGCTGGGCTGTGGGGAAGTGGGAAAGATCTCTGTGTGTTGGGGCACTAGAGAGTGAGGGTTCTGTGTGGGGTGCTGGGCAGTTGTGGTGAGGCTGTGGGTAGGGGGGCGCTGGGCACGGGTGGTGATGTGCAGGGCACTGTGCATTTGTGGCAGGGTCTGGGGGAGCCGCTGGGCATAGGGAGTTGGGGGGGATGTTCATGTTGGGCAGAGGGCTGTGTGGCACAGCAATGGCCCACCCCTGAGGGGAAGGCACATGCTGGCAGCACAGGGAACAGGTGGGCCATTGTGCGTGTGGCAACTGCTGGTTTGTAAATAGTGCCCTTGCACTGGGCTGAACGGACTGGGGCCACCCCGCCATGCCATGCCCCTGGCCGGCCCCTCATTCTGAGAACCGACCCCTGTACGCCATGCTCCATTGCCCTATGGGGGCCCACAAATATGTTAAGTGTCGGGCCCACAAAAGGTTAATCCAGCCAGGGGCAGCTCTATGTTTTTTGCCACCACGAGCACGGCAGTCAGGCGGCCTTTGGTGGCCTCTTGTCACACGGATTCAGCGGCATTTCTGCAGGTGATCTGCCGGTCCCGCGCCTTCAGTGTATCCGCGGCCAAATTGCCACCAAAGCCTCGGGACCGGCGGACCCCCTGCAGGCGTGCCGCCAAAGGCTGCCTGACTGCTGCCCTCACAGCAACCGGCAGGCTGCTCCCCGCAGCATGCCGCCCCAGGCATGCACTTGCTGCACCGGTGCCACCCCTGAATCCAGCCCTGGTGCTACAGGTGAGGGAAAGGAAGAAACATGACTCTCATGCTGGGTACCAGGAAATCATTCACACTGAGGCCCTAATATCCCACCCCCCCCATGTGAACATTTTTGACAAAAAATAAAAAATATTCTCAACATTTTACTTTGAAGTTTTTGAGGGTTTCCATAAAAAAAAACTGACAACCCAATTCCCTTCAAGATTTTAATTTTCAAAAAAACAAAAACAAAAAGAATTTTTGGAGGGCAACTATGATTTGCTGAAAAGTCATTTCCCTTCAAAAAATGTTTTGCTGGAATTTTTTTGACCAACTGTATTAATTAGGCAGCAAAGCTAACATGCTGGCGTTTTGTCACAGAGTGTACAGAGGTTTGGATTTACCCCAAAATAGCCAAACAGCCCACAAGGCACTTACGTATTTCTCTGTCCTCTCACCGCCCCCTCACAGCAAGTATGCTTTACTGACAGAACAGTAATAGTCAGTGTGCTCTCTGCTGAATTTCACACAGATGCTTTCTCAGAAATCCACTGAAAGTCACAACTGTCTCTCAACTGGTGCATGAGGTCATGTTAGTCCCTTGAAGACCTTTCTCTAACAACCAGATAGCTCGGATATTGGCTGTAGCTCAGGTGACTACAGCACTATCATTATTGTTCATACCTTAACAGTGCTACTATGCCCTAGCCAGTCAACTCAGCAAGGGGTTGAGCAGGTGATAGAGTGCCTAAATACATATAGGATTTTCAAATCTGACATACAAATGCCTCTTGTGAGCAGCTTTGTGCTGTTCTACCTCCACTAATCACAGCCCCCACAACACTCAAGACATGGACAATACTAACAAGCTGTTCCAAAAATCCCTGTAGCCTCCAAACCTATGCCAAGCCTTAAGCCATTTATGCCTGAGCCAGCTTCTGAGGGCTTGTCTGTGAGGGGACACTCAGGAAAGTTAATCTGAATTAACTAAAAGTGTACATTTAAAAGTGGATTAGTTAAACTGCATTAAAACTCTGTGTGGACACTCTTGTTCAGAATGAAAGTGGCCTTAAAGCCTAACCAAATTAAGGCCACTTTAATTCTGAATGAGAGTGTCCAAATAGGGATTTAATAGTTTAACTAATCCATGTTAAATTCACACCTTTAGTTAATTCAGATTAATTTCCCTAAGTGGCCCCATGTAGACAAGGTCTGAAAATTCCAACCTTAGTCCCTGAAAATGCTAGACTTTTCCTACAGTCTATCTTGAAATAGGAAAAATAAAGCTCCTTTAGAGATGGATCCCCATTTATCAGTATACTCACATTAGGGGAAGGAAAGCTCTGATGAATGAGAGTTACATCTAAGTAACTTTTTGTATCAACTTTGTGCAATAAAACCCAATGGATACAGTGTTGTGAAACCAAAACCATTTCTGTTTCCCCTCATTTCTATTAGAAGCAGAGATGGTCCAAAGCCACAACTTTTTATTTAAACCCCCAAAG
The DNA here is from genome assembly GCF_016161935.1 of Mauremys reevesii. Taxonomy (NCBI): domain Eukaryota; kingdom Metazoa; phylum Chordata; order Testudines; family Geoemydidae; genus Mauremys; species Mauremys reevesii. Next base: position 88,866,340 of record NC_052626.1, read on the forward strand.
GTCAATGATTCAGAAAAACTAGGGTTTCCAGTACAAACCACCTCTTTTGGCTTTGAAAAAATAAAACCACACCTGGGCTATCTCTATATTGAATAGAAAAGCATATGAGACCTGACCTGCTGGAAATTTAAAAGTCATTGGTGGCTCTAAAATTTCCCCTGTGAATGACAACATAAAGGATTCAATGTGCATGCCTGAAATATCAAACAAACACTGTCTATTAAAAGTTTAAGGAGAGGAAATGCTTTCCAGACACGGAAGTCTTTTCTGGAAAAAGTGCTACTCCATAGTATGTCAGGCACATAATGCTGATGCCATAAATGTCACTATACAGCAGTTTTTATTCAGAACATAAATGATTAATGTCAAATGCGCCAAAGAAATATATATTCGTTTTAATTCCCCCTTCCCAGTCTTAGTGCTGTAAGAAACAGATTTCAGAGGAACCTTTGAGGATTCAGGCAAAATCACCTTCAACTTTGATGGGATGGAGCAGTTGAAGAGAGCTGGGATATTTGGGAAGGGTATTAAAAGAAGGTCAAGAAAATAATGCAGCTACTACAGATAATTCTCAAACCAGCTTCTTTTATGTGGCACTTCTTCAGTGCTCGCCATCGGGGTTATCAATTCACTTGGGGCTTGATTGTACCATTTAAGCACCGCCTATTGTAAGGGTGTTGTGCACTTACCCGGGGGAGCACTATCAGCAAGGAAAGATTCCAAAACACAAAGGCTGCCCAAGACCAAAGTTGCTGGGTTCCATTATCTCACACAAAATCATTATGCTCAGATCTTGGACATCTTTGAAAATCTTGCTTTTCCCTGGCTTGTGGGCACACAATGAGAAGTGGGTTAAGTCAAAGAGGGCTGATGATGACTAGGATATGAGCCAGATAAATCCAATACTGTAAATGTGTGGATGTCTGAGGTTCGATGGAAGACAGGTGGTACTCCTTACAACCCCTTTAAAATGGAGCATTTTGTGTTCCTCACTCTACTGACAGCCTCACACATATAGGAGGGGCTTGGAGCTTAGCTATACTTCCAAGCCAGCTGTCCACACTTTCGTGGGGCTGTGGAGCATTGGCAGGCACATTAGGCAGACCATCTTCCTAGCACAGAGTAGATTCCTAGCGCACCCAGGCAACACAGAGCACAATAGCAGATTTAACTTAGCCACCATTAAGGCAGATTAACCTCTTTCCCTGCCTAAGTCTTCTCAGGAACTCTTCCATGCTTGTCGTATATCATATTTAGATGAGTTTCTTTCAAGATCCCATTGCTGTAGAAATGTGTTTAGGGCTGTTATTATTATTTATATTATGATAGTGCCTAAAGGGGCCTGCTGAGATCATGGCCCCATTATGCCAGGCACCATACAAAGATATATTAAGAGCCCCCAAAAGCTAACATTCTAAACCAGAAAAGGAAGTAGTACTGTTATCCTCACTTTGCACACAAAGAAAGTTGGCAACTTGCTCAGATCACACAAGAGGTCTGTAGTGGATCCAGGAATGAAACCCAAGTCTTCTGAATCCTACTCTAATGCCTTCGCCACAAGACCATCTTTCTCCTCCTCCTTGCTCCTGCACCACTATTTCCTTTTGACATGCTCTAGGAGTGATATTCTCCATCTTGGCACATGACTTCCCAGAGTGGGTTGTTTGTCCCTCCAGCAGTGTGTGTGTGTGTGTGTGTGTAGTCACACCAGAAGCAGAGGGTGTGGGGGCAGCAGCTTTTTGGGCATCAGAACTGGCAGTTTTTAGAGCATCAGAATGAGTAGGCGACTGTGCTGAGGCTTTTCTCCCACCATAAATCACGAAGCCAAATATCTTATACGCACTACATGTCCACAGAGGCTCCTTCTCTGACACTGGACAGAGTGAAAAGGATTTTGTTGGCATGAAGACCACTGCAGCTCCTGAGTGGGGTCAAAATTAAGGAGTATCCATGCATCTGAATTTGAAATTCATGGCCAAAATCTGCTGCCTGTTACACTAGCTGACTTCACTAGTGCAGTTGACAGAAGAATCAGGCCCATTGCATGCAGACAGCCAAATCCTGCACAGCATTTACGGCATATTTGAGTGCTTTAGATTTTCATACACCTGCCCTGGCTCTTGGATGATGGCCAATGGTTGGCAGTGGGGAGAGGAAACAGGTACCTATGAGTATCTCAGAACGCAGGTCTTTTTTTAAATGAGATTTTCTTTTAGAGCAGTGTGGAGGGAAATGCTTTACATTAAAGAAAACAGAGACAATAGACATATTTATGACTAATTTGTTGGTATCCCATGCCCCATAGTTGATCCTTAAAAGAAAGCAGATGGGTTTAAGTGCCATTTAAAATAACCCCTCTTTACCTAAGGAATCCTTACGTGAGCTTTGCTCATGGATTACGTAAGGAATTTATATAAGGCATTAATCACAAATATATAACAGAGATTGAAGCATCACAATGAAAGCAGAATCAAAGGAGTCAAGGAAAATAATGACTAGGGGGGAAAAATAGCCCAAATAGCCTTGAAACTGCTGCCAATCATTGACTTTAAAAAGCCTATGTTAATTTGGGAGGTGAGAGCAAATTAATCTCTGATTATTCTGTAATGCCTCTCTTTTTTTAAAAAGTCAGGTGGGATAATCTTTTGATTTCCCTATTTCAGGCACAGGAGTGATTCTTTAAAAATACATGGGAGTCTGATCTCATTGTTTCCAGTGAATTCTAGTTTTACAATCAGATCCTCATATAAAAGTGCATATATTGGATGGAATGAGGGAAGAGGTTTCATAACTCAACAACGCATAATCAAACAGAAAATGGCCTAATGGACATTTGTGACAGCTATCTAAGGCCTGGTCTACACTAAGGGGGGTGGGGGGGAATTGACCTAAGATATGCAACTTCAGCTATGAGAATAGCGTAGCTGAAGTTGACTTTTTTTTTCTTTCTATAATATATGGAGATATACCTATCTCATAGAACTGGAAGGGACCCCAAAAGTCCAGCCCCTGCCTTCACTAGCAGGACCAAGTACTGATTTTGCCCCAGATCCCTAAGCAGCCCCCTCAAGGATTGAACTCACAACCCTGGGTTTAGCAGGCCAATGCTCAAACCACTGAACTATCCCTCCCTCCATAGTGTAGCTTAGTTCGACTTACCTCGTGTCCTCACGGCGCAGGGTCGATTGTCGCGGCTCCCCTGTCGACTTTGCTTCTGCCTCTCACCAAGCTGGAGTTCAGCAGTCAAGGGGAGAATGATCAGGGATCGATTTATCACATCTACACTACACACGATAAATCGATCCCCGATAGATTGATCATTACTTGCCCATCCAGCGGGTAGTGTAGATGTACCCTAAGCTTTGCAACAGCCAGTGAGACAGACAGATTTCAGCAGCAACTAGAGTACGTGCTGTCTCAGCTGCTTTGGACTTTTGCTATAAAAAGAAAAACAACTTCAGGACATTCCTGAACCCCAGCAACTCAAGCAGAAATTTGGTGGTGAAATTTCCCACATTTGACCCTCCCACCTGTCTCAACCTCATGGCAATCATGTAAATGAAGCCTGGCTATTAGGCTCATAAGCAGCACACACCTTCTGCGTGTGCGCACTGGAAGTAACATGTTTGTAACACCCCGCTTCTCATTGGTGCACAGTGCAAAAAGGAAGGGGAAGGGAAAGAGGACAGAAAAAGTTGGAGATTTTTTTGTTTCCAGTTTGAGCACTAGAGACTGGCCAAAAATATTAACAGTTTAAAAGAAAGGCTGGAGAAGTTAGAATAGTCAGTGTGTTACACTAATAAAATCATACCAACAGGATCTTATAAGAGGGATCAGACAAAATGCCAGGTTTACTGTAAATACAGAGAAAGAGCAAGAAATCAGGATATGCAATTCAATATTATTTCACTACCATTCCTTATTCATTCACACACTCATTCATACAAGTTCTGCAGAGTTGTTACAGTTAGCAGCCTAGAGGTTGCTCCTTGCAGAGTACTGGCCAGGTAGCCTGCACGCGAGGGTGGAGCCGAGTCCTTGTCAGATGCGCATATGTTAAAATAGAGGATGTATGTGGATGGATGCTTGATTTAGATAAAGGATGAATTGTCAGGGAAGTGCCAGCCTAAGAATTACAACTTCAGTCTCGATTGGCCTCAGACTTGTTATACACATACACTTTATGGTTCTAATACAGAAATTTCCTGATACGGTCCAACAAGTGCTTGTTGGAGTGGCAAATATGGGTAGATAAATGAATGAAGGTTAGGAGGGGAAATAGAAATATGGAGCAGAGATCGGGGCTTGTCCAACACATAGGGAATCAGCACTTGGACCTCCAGAGCAAAAAGCATGAGCTGCTACAGTTAGAACTAAAGAGCTAAGCCACTGTAGTGAAGAGTTGTAACAACTCATCTCCTCTGTGGATTGACACAGAGGGCGGCCTGTAACACACTCACCAGGGTTATATTGCCAGTTCCTATTGTCTCTGCTGCCATTTCAGAATTGGCAGCTTCAGAGCCAGGAGTGGTTTGTAGTGCCAAGCAGAAGGAGTCACATAGAAACAACAGCTGACTACAGAATTGTAGAGTGAGCTAAAATCCTATAAAACAGAATACAGTTAGAATGGGCCTGAGCCACAAAGTTCCAGCTCCGAAGTTCAAAGGCTTATGATTTGGGTTTATCTCTTAAAAAATATTTAAAAGCTGACAGACCCTTAACTACCATGACACTAGGGTGAGGACAGAGTACAGGAGGAATATTCACACAAGCTAAGGATCACCAAGTTACATAAATTCATCTCTAGCACATTTACTTGGAGTGCGCCAGGCTGCAGCCCCTATTCCGGCTCCTCACAAATATTTTGTTAAGGTTTTGGTTGCACTTTTCCCCTCACCTTTTTATGTATGCACTCCCTATCCGTGGCCCCACAAAGTCACGGACCTCCTGGTCAACCTCCTCCTAGGCCTGGCTAAAACGGCCATCTATAAAACCAGAGAGAGGAGGTTGGCTGATGGGGTCTCCTGTCACCGTGGGGCCTATTTCTGATCCTCTGTCCCAGTGGTCCCCAACTTGGTGCCTGTGGGTGCCATGGCGCCCGCCGGGGCATTTATGTGCGCCCGCCTAGTGCTCAGCAGGGGAAAGAAGCTGCGGCCCTGCGGTTGCCAGGGATAGAGAACTCCAGGGCTGCGGGCGCCGGTGCTGTCTGTCTCCAGCAGGCGCGGGGCTGCAGCTTCTCTCCGGCTTCAAGAAGAGAAGCCGTGGCCCCGTGCCTGCCGGGCACAGAGAACTCCAGGGCTGCAGGCGCCGGTGTTCTCTGTCCCCGGCAGGCGCAGGGCCCGCCTAGTGCCCAGCAGGGGAGAGATGCCAGGGCCCCCCACTTGCTGGGGACAGAGTACTCCGGGGTTGCAGGCTGTGCAGCTTCTCTCAGGCTTCTCCCTGCAGTGCCCAGAACTGCCGCCAAAAAAAACCAAATAAAAAACAAATTAAAAAACCAGTGCTCCGCCTCTGTTTTTTGTATTATTTAATGTACAAATACAAAATAAGCCTTGAAAAATTGTTGGTGCCTGCCACACTCTTCTGAAAACATGAATGTGCTATTGGCCACAAAAAGGTTGGGGACCACTGCTCTGTCCGTTCACGCATCCGGGCAGAGTTCCTCTGGGCGGTGTCCACTGGTTCCCTTGACGTCATCAAGGAGGACACTGTCTGGGGTTCTCTGCTTGGTATCCCCATCAGGTTCCCTTTGTTTGACCCTTTGACCTCACTCCCGTCCCTGTTATGTCATTAGTTGTCCCCCAGAATTATTTGGTTTTCAGGCCCTGTGGATCCTCCCCTTAGGCTGGAAGGAGGGTCCTTTAGCAGTGGGCAGGTTCCACCCGCCCACTTCCTGGTTCCCAGTAGGATAAAGACTATTTCTGATTGTTTATTGCTGATTCTGTAGTATACACACACACACACACACACACACACACACACACACACACACACACACACACACACACACACACACACACACACACACACACACACACACACACACACACACACTACAATTCACTTCCCTACCTTCAACCCCAATTGCCAACTGAAGAACCTTTAGCTATTCCACTGTAAGGTCTGACATCTCTTTTTTGTAGTCCTGTTCACACTGATCACACCTCTCTGATACTCTTGGCTGAGATGTGGATCAACTGGCCTGACGTGAACTGCATGCAGTTCTAGTCCCTGCATCCTTTAGTAAACCAGCCTGGCACCCCTCAAGCTATTCAGCCCTCCATGTGCTCACAGCCGCTTTCCTTGCAGTACCATTTGGGGTGTACAATAGCAACTGCAGCTCCAGGTCAAAACCGTTACCTTGCTTCCACTTCTGCCTCTTCAAGGTCAGTTTCCTTCTCTCCAAATTGCCCAACAGCAGATGTTTGCAGCATAAGAGGCCATGCAACCAAGTACAGTGATCTTAAATAAAACTAAAGTTGATTTGGCCACGGGTAGAAAAGAAAAGAGAAAATCACAGGCATAACTCTAATTGTGAATAAACCTATCTGCTGGTAGCTGGATCCTATGACACATGCACTGGTAAATGAGCACAAAGCTTGTGTTACAAAACATAGGCATATCTACAACACTGATGTACAAAAGTTTTCTCATGTGTTAGACTGAAGTGGCCTAAACTGCACCTACAAACACCTGCTGAACACTGGCTGCTCGGTGAATGAAAAATTCCAATAATGATTTTGAAAATGGTTTTGGTAAAAAAATTGCATTAAAATACTGGAAATAAATGTTGTGCCAGATTTTTTTTGGGGGTGGGGAAATGGAAAATTTTGATAATGAGAATTTTTCACAAAAAGTTTCATTTTCAAAATAGAGGGGACATTTTTCCATGAAATAATTTTTTAAATGAAAAATGTTCAGCTCTGTGAGGCAGAGATGCAGCATGATTCTGAGCTCCCTTATCCTGTTTTTACACTGGTGTAACTCTACTAACTTCAGTGGAATTATTTCCAATTTACACACCAGGTAAGATTAGAATCAGGCATATATAGGTCAATGGGATCAGGATGGGGCCTTCAGTATAGACAGCAGGATTTGACTTATGTAGTTCAAGGACTACAAATAATCCTGTGTCTTTTTCACAAACTCTGGGCATATATCAAAAGTAATTTTGATGCAGTAATGTGTTCACTATACTGTACAGTTTAGTTCAAAAGTACAAGTACTCAACCACCCATTTAAACAACCTGAAAAATAATTATTGAGAGGATAAAGAAGGCAGTAGAGAAGTGTATAGGGTGAGTGCATTATATTTGTAATGCATAAGCTTAAAGCAAATATTTGAACAACAAACTGGAATTTGATTAGCTCAGTATTTTATTCAAAGGAAGGAAATGAGAGATAGTTAATGTTGGCATCAGGGTAACATAGACAATAGCAAATGAAAGGAGAGAAAAAAAATAAACAAACAAGGACATTCACAATGGAACAAGGGGTTTATGAAGTGTTTGGAACTCAAAGACAAATCCACATCAAAAGTGTGGGAAATAGATCTCTGGACTGAGAGTAAATATGATTGTATGCAGTTCAAAAGGAGGGTTGAAACAAAATTGGAGGGTGATTGAAAATAAAGCTCAAAAAGGGGGCCCTAGCTGCCACCTCAACCATGGAGCCAGAGCCAGGATATGCCTTTCAAATGTCATTGTCCTATGGTGGAAAGAAAAAAAAAACAGTTCTAAGTAAATGCTGCAGGTAAGTATATCTGATAGCTTTATGTCATGTGATCAAAAATATGAGCTATGAAAAACAAATATGGTGAGAACAAAAAGGAAATTGAAGAAGAATTGAGAGAGAGAGAGAGAGAGAGAGAGAGAGAGAGAGAGATGGGGATGACATTATGGACGGCTAATCTGAAGTGCTATCACTCTCTTTAAAGTCAATTGCAAAATCCCATTTATTTTAAAGAGATAGCGCTCTGGCCCTAATTTGTGTTAGTCTGTAAACTCACATTTGAACTGGGAGCATTTTCCATGTTATTTAATTATGGCTGCGTGCCTATGCTCTTATTAACTGAGCCCCTTTTTGCCCTGATACTGGGGAGAGAGAATTGGGCGTATACCTTTCTTTTGTCTTCCCAGTTAAGTATAAAAAAGTCTGAACGCTGTTGATGCTGTTGTTATGTTTTATGGTGGGAAACAGGCAGCTGGATTTTCTTTTAACATAAGAAATATTAAACTAATAAATCGGATCTTCCTTGATTTCTAGAAGCTTTCCTTGCAAGACCCAGAGATGTGCCCTTGGAGTTCTCTCCGTCTTTAACTGCAGTAATAAGGGAGTTCAAATCTTTAATAAAAGAACTTTTGTTCAGATACTCAAACACTGCAATTAAACAGTTTTAGCATAAACAATGGCCTGGTCTACACTACGAGTTTATTTCGAATTTAGCAGCGTTAAACCGAATTAACGCTGCACCCGTCCACACAATGAAGCCCTTTATTTTGATATAAAGGGCTCTTAATATCGGTATCTGTACTCCTCCCCGACGAGGGGAGTAGCGCTGAAATCGGTATTGCCATTTTGAATTAGGGTTAGTGTGGCCGCAATTCGACGGTATTGGCCTCCGGGACCTATCCCACAGTGGACCATTGTGACCGCTCTGGACAGCAATCTGAACTCAGATGCACTGGCCAGGTAGACAGGAAAAGCCCCGCAAACTTTTGAATCAGCATGGAGCGCTGATCAGCGCAGGTGACCATGGAGTCGCAGAATCAAAAAAGAGCTCCAGCATGGACTGTACGGGAGATACTGAATCTGATCTCTGTATGGGGAGATGGATCTATTCTATCAGAACTCCATTCCAATAGATGAAATGCCAAAACATTTGAAAAAAATCTCCAAGGCTATGATGGACAGAGGCCACAACAGAGACTCAACACAGTGCTGCATGAAACTTAAGGAGCTGAGACAAGCGTACCAGAAAGCCAAAGAATGAAATGGACGCTCACGAAGGGAGGGGCGACTGACGCCTGTAGCTATCCCACAGTTTCCGCACTCTCCGAAAACCATTTGAATTCTTGGCTGAGTTCCCAAAGCCTGAAGGGTCAAAGACATTGTCGCGGGTGGTTCAGGGTATATGTCGTCGTCGTCCCCCACCCTCCGTGAAAGCAAAGGGAAAAAAAATCCTCTCTCACCTTTTTTCAATGTCATCGTATGTCTACTGGATGCTGCTGGAAGATGCGGTGCTGCAGTGCTACACAGCAGCATCCCCTTCCCTTCCCTTGCCTTGCGGATGGCAGACGGTACAGTATGACTGATATCTGTCATTGTCGTCCTGTGAGTGCTCCTGGCTGGCCTCGGTGAGGTCGGCCAGGGGCGCCTGGGCAAAAATGGGAATGACTCCCGGTCATTCCCTTTTTTAAGCTTTGTCTAATGGACATTCAGTCCTGCCTGGAATATCATAGCAGCTGGAGGCTGCTCTCCCCTCCCCACTTTGATCTCTGCTTGCAGAGGCAATAAAGTCAGTATTGTTTCAAATTCATACATTCTTTATTACTTCATCACATAAATGGGGGGATAACTGCCATGGTAGCCCAGGAGGGGTGGGGGAGGAGGGAAGCAACGGGTGGGGTTGTTGCAGGTGCATGCAGCTCATCATTTCTGCAGGATGTCTGGGGCTCTGACCCAGAGTGGCCGTTTGCCTCTCTGGTTCTTTAGTAGGCTTGCCTGATATTCTAGGCAGGACTGACTCTCCCTTTAGACAAAACTTAAAGAAGGGAATGACCTGGAGAGTCATTCCCATTTTTGTCCATGCACCCCCGGCCGACCTCACCGAGGCCAGCCAGGAGCACCCATGCCAGCAGCAGACGGTACAGTATAACTGGTAATCCTCACTGTCAACTTGCAAAGCAGCAGACGGTACAGTATGGCTGGTAACTGTCTTTGCTAACTTGCAAAAGGCAAGGGGATGCTGCTGTGTAGCGCTGCAGTACCACGTCTGTTAGCAACATCCGGTAGACATATGGTGACAGTGAAAAAAGGCTGAACGGGCTCCATGGTTGCCATGCTATGGCGTCTGCCCGGGCAATCCAAGGAAAAGGGCGCGAAATGATTGTCTGCCATTGCTTTCACAGAGGGAGGATTGAGTGACGACATTTACCCAGAATCACCCACGACTCTGTTTTTGCCCCATCATGCGTTGGGATCTCAACCCAGAATTCCAATGGGCAGGGGGCAACTGTGGGAACTATGGGATAGCTACCCACAGTGCAATGCTCTGGAAATCGACGCTAGCCTTGGTACATGGACACACACTGCCGAATTAATGTGCTTAGTGTGGCTGCATGCACTCGACTTTATACAATCTGTTTCCAAATACCAGTTTCTGTAAAATCGGAATAATCCCGTAGTGTAGACATACCCACCGAGTTCTAAACAGCCTAACTAAAAATCCTTCTTAATCAATCAGGTTTTGTTTCCATGGTACCTGTGATGATATAAACTTACTAGGTCTCCAGTGAGCCATAGAGTCTTCCAGGAAAAAATGGTTAGTCAGCCTGAATGTCTAATGTAAAACACAACCTGAGAAATAAGTATTCTTTCTGAAAAGGTTCAGGCCTTCTTCCTAGATCATTAATCAGCGGGGAAAAAAGGCACAAACCCAATTCCCCCCCACCCCTTTCAATCTCACCTGCAAAGTTTGCACAGCACTTTGAAAATGTAAAGCGTTATAAGTATATTATTAAACTGGAAAGGAATGTATATGAATTGCTGTTATAAAAATAGCTGTGAAACACTTTACTCACTCTACAGATGCAAACTCTCAGGAAACATCTTTTTGTAAAAACTGAAACAGATTGTGGTGTTCAGCAGCACGCATCTTTGCTAGGAAAACATTCCTACTACACTATTTTTGCTTTTCCTCTCATGTTTTTTCCAAGGATTTCCTAATTGATCATGGTGCTGATGGATGATAACAGCCATAATACAGGGTGTTATTGGCACACAGACGGCCTGTCAAAATGAAGATAAAGCAGGTATTACTTGCTTTTACTGAAATTTCCTCGCTAACCAATACTTTTATGGGCTGCTCTTGCAATCCGTACCTAGGCAAAATTCCCTTTGCAGCAAGACTGTAAGGTCGGGTCCTTTTCCAGTTTTATATAAAAGAAACAGGGCCAGATCTTCAGTTTGTGCAGCTTTGCTTATCCAATTAGTGCCTTTTTGATCAAGGATAGATACAGGCCACAAACCTGCTGCATTTTAGTACGCACATGAGTACACACATGACATTTTAGATACCCTTCCTTATGGAAAACTATTGATGGAGAAATTAATTATCATGAGATACATTGAAAAATCAGATACCAGTCCTGGTAGGATAAGTTTGTTTCTTCAAAGGTACAAGTAAAGGCTGCTGGTCATGTTCTCATTGAAGACAATGGCAAAGGTCCTATTAAGTTTAATGGAAGCAGACCCTAAATATTCAACTTCCCCTTAAACAGTAGCAATGTACAGAGAATGTTTAAAATTGTATTTCAGAGGTTCAAAATTTATAGGCCAATTCAGAACTTTCTAAAATGTTACATGTTACCAAAATGGTGATTATTTCTAAGTGATAAACTACTAAATCAAATTACTTCATTCTCTGCTGAAGTTGGGGCAGGAACTAGATGAATTTATCACACATCCCATTTGCCGAGGCTTAATCTCAAGAATTAGCAAGTGGTGTGTTATGAAGGTAGAATGAAATAGAAAAACATCTTAATTATTTCAGTGTGGTCTAATGCACTCGTTATCTGTAATTAATGACTGATTCACAAAATGAAATTAGCGTATCATACCAAAATGATCCTTACAATTTTTAGGTTATTTCTAATAAGATCCTAAACACTATGCTGGGAATATCCAGAGCTGTGAGCCACTGTGTTACCTCTCTGCCTCAGCAAGAGGGAGTTGTGCTGGCAATTAGACGGTGTGTCAGCTCCCTGCCACACTAATTTGTCTTCCTGACCAACGAAATCCTCAAGGCTCTCTTGGCCCAAACCTAATCTAACAGGTAACTATCAGTAATCTCCTGCTCCTGAGCTCTTCAAAGATGTTTCTCTGAAATGCAGAGCCCCTACCTTTGTGCATTCACAAAAGATATTAAGTTTGCTGCTCTGTTAAAAAGTCAGTACATCATCATATTAATTTAACTGGGGTAAATGCCCCCTTCTCTTCAAACACAGCACTGAATAGGTTTATACTTAAAGTAAAACAAGGTTATTAACAAGAGTAGGGATTTAGTGATACCAACTATAAAAGATAAAGGTAGAGATGGCAACAAGCAAATAAAAGTGAAAACATGCATCTAAAAGTCTAAAACAATCTGGTAAGATAGAGTCTCTGTTCAAGATGGTTTCTTTTACCCACAGTCTCCTTTCCAGCTCTTTACTGGCCAGCCTGGTCAGACCCCATCACAGAGATCAAATTGCTTGGTTTCCAGATGGAGTCGCTCTCTACATTATATTCCTGTTTTACAAGTCAGGAAGGCCTCCTGGGGATTCAGTCTCTCTGTGTCCATAGATAAGTTAGCTAATGATGTTAACAATGCAAATTCTTATCAGAAAAAATAGTAGTGTACATATATTCATCTAAAATAAATGTAGATTTGCTTTCTTGTTTGGTTCACTTCCTATTTGTTTTCTTTTCATCTTACTAATGGTTTTCTTGAATGAGTCAGAAAGTACAGTACCTTAATATATTAGTTAATGAAAAATAATAATAAAAGCTCCCTCCTATTTTGATTACACTTTGTTCTCTTTAATGTTATGTTCTGAATGTGTGTTATATTTGCTGCTATCTGTTAGATTTATGATTTAGGGTTTTTTGTTTGTTTGTTTTTTAAGATTAAGAAAGCAATTGATATCAACTAATTTCTGGGATTTTTAATCAACACTGGGAATTTCACATACGCATAATTTTGCTGGCTGAAATTTCTCAGCAAATCAGAGCTTCAAAATCAGATCCATCCTAAAATTCCAATATGTTTCCATTATATCCTATTTAAAATGCAAAAATCCTAAATAAAAGAGATTGATAAAGATAGATGCATGAAAGATCACTTTCATTTGCTTTCCCAATCAACAGGGATCTATAAAGTGCAAAATAAAATGGAACAAGAAATACTAGATTCATGTTGTAGGAAGCTTTAAAATGTTGCTTCCCGTGCACAGAGCTACATGCACTCAGCATTCTTTATACATTATTTTTTTAAACAGAAAGATGATGGACTAGAACGACACTAATCTTTGTACTTAGTATTGTGAACAATCAAAAGATTATTTCAGTGAAAAGCAGATATACCAAAGTGATATAGGCTATCTTATATATGGGAACTCCAAGGCAGTAAAAAGCCTTGTCACTCCCAATTAGTATATCAACAGGAAAGTTTATATATTGTAAATTATACACACATACATACTTACTTACTTTTTTATTTAGACTAAGTTCTTTGGAGCAGTGACTTTCTTTTTGTTTTGTGATTGTACGGAAACTAGCACAATGGGTCCTGGTCCAGGCCTGGGGTATCCAGTGTGATGGGGCAAGGCCAGATGGCTACAGTAAAGTAGTGAGGAACAGGCATGTTAGCCCCAGGCATGTTAGCCCCAGGCTAAACAAATCCCTGGTACCATGGTACCAAATGGTAGTTGCTCCAGGTTAATCAAGACGCCTGGGGCCAATTAAGATCTTTCTAGAAGGTAGTGGAGATAGCTAGATTGATTGGGACACCTGAAGCCAATCAAGGGCTGGCTGGAACTAGTTAAAAGCCTCCCAGCTAGTCAGTGAGATGTGTGTGAGGAGCTGGGAGCAAGAGGTGCAAGGAGCGGAGAGGGAGAGGGAGAGGGAGAGGGAGAAGGAGAAGGAGAAGGAGAAGGAGAAGGAGAAGGAGAAGGAGAAGGAGAGGGTGTGCTGCTGGAGGATTGAGGAGTACAAGCATTATCAGACACCAGGAGGAAGGTCCTGTGGTGAGGATAAAGAAGGTGTTTGGAGGAGGCCATGGGAAGTAGCGCAGGGAGTTGTAGCTGTCTTGCAGCTGTTACAGGAGGCACTATAGACAGCTGCAATCCACAGGGCCCTGGGCTGGAACCTCGAGTAGAGGGTGGGCCTGGGTTCCCCCTAAACCTCCCAACTCCTGATCAGACACAGGAGGTGTTGACCCAGACTGTGGGTTCCACCAGAGAGGAAGATCACTGAGGTGAGCAAATCTGCCAATAAGCTCAGGACTCACCAAGGTAGAGGAGGAACTTTGTCACACCAGATAATACAAATAAATAATAAATATCTTCCTGTATACACACTCATACACATATAACTTGTAGTGGGAAATTGAATTTAGTCAGTTTGTAATTGCATCTATTTAAGAAAATGAATTCTCTCCTGCAAGTTATTAACTTTTCCAATTTGGCAATATTCTCCACCCCCTTTCTTCCCATAACCTCTTCTTTCTCTCATTTGCCTTAGCCAGTCTCTTGCTCCCTCTTTCTTTTGCTGTTGGTGGCTAAAGTGTGTCAGGAACTGACTCTTGGGAGGATTTGATTTGCAATGTTGCCTTTTAGCTATTATGACCTGTAGCAGCGATTTTGAAGGAAATGAAGGGAAAAATGGTTCCCAGACTGGCTATGTAGACAAACTATTACAAATAGGAAATGTAGGCATTAAATGGGACTGGTAGGCCCCAGGAATTAGTAATGGAAGACACACCCTTTCATCTCTAGGTCATCACTCCAAACCTCAGGTTGGTAATGACCAGAAGTTATCACTATCAGAGACTATTTTAGTCTCCAGTATTTCCTTGTGGCTTCATGCTTGGTATGGAATTTTGCAAAACTGGTTCATCCTCCCCCTAAAAGGGGCATTCATAACAGTTGTACTTCACTTTACTTCATTAATGTCCTCCCCGTTCCCTTTTCAAACTGCACATTAATCTCCCATCTCTGTTCAAATCCACTCTTGAACTGTCTACAGTTATTGACCCTTTGTTCTTGCAACCACCGATAGAATTCTGGTATCTTTTTACCTCTTCACTTCATCCCATTTTATCTTTTCATACATGTAAGAATACCACTTTGCCCTTCCATAGCACATTCCTTCTAAGGAACAACACCTCTGAGATATAGTTATTACCCTCTTTTCCACACTCTCCCCTGCCAATAGTGGGCAGAGTACCTTAGTTTTTAAGTTAAGTAACTTTCTCAAAGTCACAGCTGGATGCAAAATCGAGGTCTCCTGCCTTCTAATTCTGTGGCTTAATCTTTAAACTACCATTCCACCCAGGCTATTATCTTACACCTATTTTGAGGTCTTGGTTTCTCTTCTGTTTAACTTTTTTCTTCCCCATACTTCAATGTAGAGTCAAATGCAGAGAGGTGCAGAGCAGCTCTCATTGGCTTCAGATTTACATTGTTGGGACAGACGAGAATCTGGACCCAAAGCCCTGCTGACTGGCTTGATG
Organism: Mauremys reevesii; assembly: GCF_016161935.1. NCBI lineage: Eukaryota > Metazoa > Chordata > Testudines > Geoemydidae > Mauremys > Mauremys reevesii. The sequence goes on from NC_052626.1 coordinate 88,881,830, forward strand.
CAGTTGTAAAGCTCATGGCATGAATTTTGTTGGTACTTACGCCCCAGCATGCCATAGGCAGAACACGTCTCTCTAATTTGAAAAGTGGCATCTAAAATTAGAAATTACTCTTTTTTCAACAGAGGTCCATGAATAAAAATAGCACTTTAGAAGAAGTGGGCTAAGTGTGGCATAAAAATGAACTGAACAGGAGTGATCATTGTTGGAACTCATCAGTTTCTGATGTGCGCATTTTAGCAGCTACAAGTAGGGAAGTAACAGGCAACACCATTCAGTTGCCTTACAGAGCAAGCTCAAATGAGACGGACAAAATGCAAAAGAGGGACTTCTAAAGACACCTTAGAAATACTAGAAACTGTAATGAAAATGATTTGGGGAGTTTATATTTTGAAATTGAAAATAAAGCACCTACAAAACCAACATTGAATATGGTATTCAATCAAGTTAGACTTCAAAATAACGTATATCTGCACATTACACTGCACACAGAATTACTATAATGAATACTTAGCACCAGAATTTTTTTCCACTTCAATAAAAACAAGCACAGAGAGAGAGAATGTTGAATAGTTACAAGAAGCTTTGAGTTAAGATCCCTTGTTTTCTATAGCTGCTCTGCTGCTGACTTATGAGGGCTTGGGAAAGTCACTTATACACCCTGTGTTTCACTTATCCATTCAGATGAAATTACAAACAAATAACCAGTCTGTGCCTGTTCACACTTCCTCCCCATTAAAAATATATTGGGCTGGAATGTCAGCTGTGTAAATTGTCTTTGCTCCATTGACTTCAGTTTATATCAGCTGAGTATCTTGACAATGAACTCTACTTTTATTGTTTCTAAAACCATTTTTTATTTATCTGCCATTTTTCTTAGCCTGGAGCACCTTGGTTGTGTGCTCTGTAATTTGAGAATAAGCAGGCATAGCAGTTGGCCATTTCACTGCAAGTATCATATTATAGATTTGGTCACTCCAAAGTGTTTGCTGTTACAATTACCCATGGCAGATGTCTGCATAATGCTTTAAAGTGAGGAACACCTTAAGCAGGCAAGTATTATAAAGGTGATGAAATATAGTTTGGGTTTTAGTAAGATAGCATTTCTGTGTAGACCAGTGGAGAATATTCTCTAAAAAAAAAAGGGGGGGGGGCTGATTCTGTATCCATTGCTCATGTGCACATTCCTCATTAAACACCTCAAGATTGTATTGTATCGCCTCAACTATTAGATATATACAGCTTCTTAAGACGGAAGTTGGGGGAGGTGAAAAGAAATGGTTTTGATTATGTAAACCAGGACTTCCAGACAGCCACTCAGTGCTAGTTGGGAATAATGCACCCTTTTGAAATTTTGCAGTTCCTTGTTTTAATACTAGTAGCTTGATCCCATATTCTTTACCCAAGTTAGGAGTATGATCCCATTTACTTTATCCATTGATTTAACAGGAGTTGTCCCTGCCAAAGAAGTGTAAACAGACCTTAGCATAAATGAGCATTCAAGCTTAAGCCATTCCAAAAAATACTACCTTTGGATTTGCTTTTACATCTAGTAATCAATGCTAGCATGGCACTTAAAAGCATGATTTAAAAAAAAATCATACCACTATCCACTGTGGGAAAGTAAGAAGGATCAGTAGCAAAACACAATAGGTCAGTGAATAATGCTAGATTTGGGAGCATTTGAATTTTAGGGTGGACACCTGTAATCCAAACTAGATACACTCACCACAACTACCACAGGACTAAGTACTAAGCTGTTTTTAGTATTTTTTTCATTGTACTTGATGTCTTTGTTTCTGAATTCTTACCAGTAGTCGCTTGAGCATCTTTTATTCCTAGTGTTAGAATCCCTACTGCCTACTTTTAATTTTTGGAAAATGTTAATTCATTTATAAATCACTTTAAGGGCCTTGGGTGAACGGTGCTCTATACTCTAAATGCAAGATATTTTATTGTATAATTTCAGAGTAATCTATACATAAATTGCACCAAATAAATTCATTGTGCACAGTCTGATTGTGAGGCTGCTGTACTGCCTTCTGAACCTAATTAAGCAAAACCAAAATGGTTTTTCTTAGACATTTTACAAGAGCTATTGAATTTGAATATTTCATTTGCATTTTGTTCACCAGGAGTTGTAAGCTGCTTTGAATCAGATGCATGTTCTCATGAACTAGTCCATTCAATTTGCATTTCACCACTGTCATATTACTGGGGCTATGAAAAAAACACAAAAAGGGGGTGGTGTTTATTTTGAAAGGTTGCAATTCCTAATGAAAGAGAGAGAGGAGGACTAAGCAGGGTTAACTGTAGACAAGCAGGCAAGGCAGCTTTTGAAAGCTGGAGAATGTCACAGCTTCTCAGTTCGTAAACTATCCTTAGCATGTGTTTGATACTGTTCATCAACATCTGACAGAGGCCTACAGCTTTTGTCATTTGCACTTTGGCAATACTTGTATCGCTCGTCATACCAATAAGAGAGTTTGGCGCTGAGTAACTTTTGTACTAAGGGGAGTCAGATAGGAAGGTAATTTATGTTCTCCAACTAAGAGCATAGTGGTAATAGTGCCTTTCTGCATGGCTCTGGAATGATTGCCGAGTAACCTTTTCCCCTCCGCCCCTTTTTTGGTACTTAAGGAAGGAGGGATTAATGACACAATTTGGTAGATATTGAGCTTCTGTCCCCATAATCAAATGGGGACTCCAAATTAGAAACTGCTTAAATGAACCTGATTAGAAGAATTTCACTAATTTTTAGAGTGTGTTGTCTCCTTTCTCCCCCTCCTCCCTGTTTTGTTTAGCAGCTCTCCAGAATAGCTGTCACATCATCACAAACTTCCTAAACATTTCCTGGACTCCTTATGCTACAGTAAGGACTGGATAAGAAGTGCCATTAATTGCCATTATCAGCGCAAGAGCTGGGAATCTGCCTGGGTTATTGATCAGTAAGCAGCTCTAATTTCAATACCAAAAACTTTTGGAAGTGTCACTTATGGCAGAAGTAGCTATGCATGCAACCTTTTCCACCACTGAATGGATACATCTCAGACTAGATCTGTTGTCTTTGTTATTTACATGAGCCAAGGCTTTCTTGACACCTTGTCACTAACTTTACACTAAAGCATCATATGTCAATAGTTCCTATTTTGACTGGGACAGTTGTATGTATTAGCAAAAATGTATTGTCTTCTTACCATGGCTCTTCAACCCCTCACCACCAATAAAACTCCCATAATCCAAAGTATTCAACTAGAGTTGAATGATATTGTCCTTCTTTGAGATGCCAAATTAAAGAAGGCCTAACCATCAATAATAAATACATTAACAGGAAATTTAGAGCTCGTCAGGAAATACCTATTTTACCTATAAAAAAAAGTTTAGATGAAAATTGTTGACATTTTTCTGGGACAGTTTTTGTTTGTATTAATCAAACCTCAGCTGTTTTTGTTGAAATTTTTCATTGTTTCATTTATGATGAAGATCAATTTTTCAACAAAAAGTCTTTTAATCAAAAACATTTCAACCAGTTCTCCTTAACTTGGAGTTGGAAAACCCGGCCAACCTAAAAGCACAAAGTGATAGTGAACACTAAGTGCCAGTTTTTCTGCTGGTGCAAATGGGTGCAGCTTCATTGTCTTCAAATGTGTTTCATTCAGTTACACCAGCAGAATTCAATGGTGTTACCTTTCTGCAGCAAGCAAGCAAACAGTCATTTAAAAGTCCAAGTTGTAAATATTTAAACATGAATGAAAATTAAAGAATGAACAGCAAATGATTATTGGAGAGTCAGGGAGAAGAGGCATGAAAATAGTTGCTTTGATTTAAACAGGACTATTAATTATTTTTGGTCCAAATCCTGAACGGTACTAAGAAACTGCACCTGATGTCATTAGCTCAGTTCCTGTCAGGATTTGTTCCATTATTATAACAGTAATTCCAGTAGATGTGAATAATTCTCTTTTTCTTTCTTTGATAACTTTTGGGAGGGGAGATAGCTGTAAAATCTGATTACTGCTGGCTAGGGTCAAACACAAACCCATGTGCCAGAAATTTGTCTGGAAAGTGTATGTGATCTACCTGCTGTATTGTGGTGTGTAAGTTCCTTTACTTCAGGGGATGTCAGTCACAGGATCTGCAACAAAGTTAGGAAACGAGCAGTACATGGTGCTAGCACAGAACAAGCACTAAAAAAAGTAGAGTGACCATGGTGTCTTATGTTATCACAAGAACAGATGAAGCACTTGAGGTACAATTCAAACAGAAGAGAAGGCTCTCTCTCTCTCTCCCACACACCCCACATTACCAGTTGTTTAAATTTTCTCAGCAATGGCTTCCCACGCTGTAACCAGAATGAGGTATGTCAAAGTTCCAAGGATGTTCTTACAAACAACAGTGCAGAAAATGCCACTCTTCTCCTTCAGCTCAATTAAAAAAGCCACGTTTTCCTTGCAACTGATCTTCCATCTCCTCCTTTCTTTTGTCTACATCCATTTTCCCCTGAGTGTTATGGAAGTGATGGTGAATGTTATACAGTGATTTCTTGGGTACTATGTGCACCAAACCCACACACTCTGGAATTTTAGGCAGATATGGTTATGTAATTCTGTTCTATTCAGACTTTTATACCTCCCCTATCACCATGGCTTCTCCTGAGATAACCCTATGGCAGGGGTTCTCAAACTGGGGGTTGGGACTCCTCAGGGGGTCACATGGTTATTACATGGGGGGTGGTTCATGAGCTGTCAGCCTCCACCCCGAACCCCTCTTTGCATCCAGCATTTATAATGATGTTAAATATATAAAAACTTATTTTAAATTTATAAAGGGGGGTCACACTCAGAGGCTTGCTGTATGAAAGGGGTCACCAGTACAAAAGTTTGAGAACAACTGCCCTATGGGTATCTGAGCAAAGCCCCAATTTTATTGTTCAGTGTGTGAGCACAAGCATATATAACCCATAACCCATATCTTCTCCCAGCACAGAACTGCATTCCAGCTAATTTATCCAGGTAAAAGTTAAACACTTTATAAGTGGGATCCGTAATCATAATTTTCTGTCAAAGGTCACATGAAAGACCTCTTATGTTGTCTCAGCCTATTTCCCGGTACAGAGCTGTAATCTCCGAGAACACATAAATGTTTCAGTATTAGTACTAAAAAGCCACATGAGGGAGCATTTGGAGAATTGAAATGCTTTCCTTGTATCAGTGTAAATAAGTAAGGGAATCAAACTAGATCCCTTTAGTATATATATGGATTTGAATGGATCTAGAAGGTATTTCCCATTTGTCATCTCATACATGGCTTGTATGATGATATGAACCTCTCTGAAGTTAGGATTTCCAAAGGCAAGGCTTTGAATGGGGAGGATCATATAATTTCTTACCCCAGCCAAAGTTTACTTTCCTTAAATCTGAAAAGGGAACACAAATACATTTTTTTTTAAATTTCTGCTGAATGAAAAATGAGTTGTTGTTTGAATTTTCTCCCACTTAGACAGTGTTGCCATCTCTCAATTTTATCACCAGTCTCATGCTATTTGATGTTTTTCTTAAAGCCCCAGCTCTTGGAGTCATGTGATTAGGAGAAAAATCTCTTTTTTAAAAAAAAAATAGAAGCATCTAGCCCTTATGACTGGAGGGCATAGCTTGAAAATATAAATCCCAAAGGCTCAAAAACAGAAGGAAAATAAAATGAATCCAAAATGTATTATTTTTAAAATCTCATTTTTGGGAGCCTGACTCATGATTTTTAAATGCTTGAGGTTGGCAATAGCACTGCTAATCAAAATAGGAGACACTTGAAAAATGTCCAAGTGTGCTATTGTGTGAACTGGGTGTACTCTGGACTCATTACTTCAGTGACATGACATGGACAAATCCTTTGAAGCACTAAATAAAATTGTGAGAGAGGAAGAGATCACCACAGCTAGAAGATATGGCTATCTTATAAAAAACTCAATGGCCCACTTGGACTGTCCTCATAAAACAGAACTGTCTCAGTCAAGGAAGTGCTTATAATTACCATGATCTACACATTTTTGTTGGTGGTGCAAAAAAGTTGTGGAATGTACAGAAGACTAGCACCATGTCCCCAAAATTAAGTGTTCCATGGTCAATGTTGTCAAAGACAAAAATTCATATCAGAGGTCAGGTGGGTTGTTTGTTTGATTGTTTGCTTGTTCTCTGGATACAGGCTGCATAGCTGGGCCAAGGGCCCCTGAGTAAATAGCTGAGGCAGGTCTGATTGTAGGTGCCTATGTAAAGGTCACAAGGCTCTGACCGTTGAATCTTTGATCAGCCGTGTTGTCTGAAGTCTGAGTAGTAAGCATGAATAGTTAGTATAGAAAGTCACTTCTTAGGTGAACTCAAGAGCCACAAACAGAGGCATCTAACAGGAGAGTTTGGGAGGCAAAGTGAGAGGCTTTCCTTCCAGAGTCAACACTATGAGCAATTTCAAGACGGCCAGCAATGGAACAGTGGTGGAGAGCTGTAATCAATATGCCATGTTTTCTTTCTGCCTGAATCTAGAAGGGACTTCCTGGGGATGAAGTATAGTTAGTGGCTGTACTGGAGGAGAAGACTCTTGGATTGGAGGGGTAAGTAGAGATGCTACTGAGAATCAGAGAAGCTGAAGAGTTCCTAGACAGGAACCTGGGTTCAGGAAACGTTAGTAGCCCAGGTTCAAGGAAGAAAGGAGCCAGCTACCAAGGAGTTAGAAAGGAGGCCTGACTGTTTGTAATCACCAGAGCAAGCATTCTACACCACTGGAGATAGATGAAGATGGGCAGGCTGTGGCCACCAGAGAGACGAAAACTGGAAAGAATTCCACACAGCTAGAAGTTTCCAAATGATACCAGAACCCCCCAACATGGAAACTGGAAGAGATAACTGAAGATCTAGCTGGTCCAAGGGAATGGAGAGATGTACAGGACCACCTGTGGATGGAAGCTTGGCCCAATCTGTAAACTAAAAAAAAAAAAAAAAAAAAGCTTTCTCACAAAGAGTTCTCTGACCGTCCAGTGGAGACAGATGATCCTTGTTGGTGGTTCAATACTCAGAAGAATCAAAAGAATGTTATGCAAGGGACAGGCGGACAACAGGATGGTGTGCTGCCTCCCCAGAGCCAAGACATGAGATATCACCCTAAGATTGAATAGGCTTTTAAAGTTCATGGGAAAAGATCTATTGGTAACATTAATGATACTGCTTCAAGGGATAGCTTGCAGATAGTAGATGACTTTAGGGAACTCTGAAGAGTTCTGAAGAAGAAAAATGTCCACTTTATCTTCTCTGAGATTGTTCCTGTCCCATGAGCAAAAAGAAGACAGATGGCACTAGACAGAAGATTCTTGAAGTGAGTCACTCGCTAGGTAAGTGGTGTAGGGTTTTAATTTTGCGGAATATTGGTCCACCTTCTATGGGGAGAAAGGTCTATATAGGTGGACAACCTTCACTTCAGTAAAAGTGGAACCAATATTCTCAGGCACAGTCTGTAAAGAGTAATCAGGAGAGCATTAAACTAATGGGAAGGGTAAAAAAAGGGAAAGGTATGAGCACTCAGCACACACACAACACCCCCCCCCAAACCCTGAGATGATGTGAATAAAATCAGTCAAGGAACCAAACGAATGTGAAGGAAATTATTTAACTGCTTATACACCTATGCTAGGAACATGAGCAACAAGAGAAATCAGTTATGAGCACAAATTTGACATAGCTGGTATCATTGTAACCTGGTGGGATGATTCCCATGACTGGAATGTTAAATGGGTCATAACCACTGATTTTAGGAACTATTGAATGGGCAAAAGGGGAGTGGGAGTGGCATTCAACATCAAAAGTGGTATTACCTGTTTGCGGGTCATGGATAACTCAGAAAAAAATGATCTTGAATGTTATGGATCAATATCCTAACAGATAAAACACAAGATGGGGTATAAATTGGTGTCTGCTATAGACCACCAAATTGCACTAAGATGACTGCCTATTTACACATCTATCTATAATGTGTGGGAATAAAAGCTGCTTGATCCTGGGAGACTTTGGTTTGAGTGACATATTTCTGTTCTGTATTTGAGAAAAAGCAGATGATGTAGTCATATCATATGAAAATTTTCTTTCCATTCCACTAGTATCTCAACTGCTGAAGATACATATTTTTAATCAGCAGGTTTGGATAATTTACATCCATACAAGAATTTAAAAAAAAGGTGGCTGAGGAGTTCGCTGGACCATTAATATTGATTTTCAATAAGTCTTGGAACATTGGGGAAGTTCCAGTAGATTGGAAGAAAGCTAATGTGCCAATATTTTCAAAAGGGTAAATGGAATGACCTAGGTCATTAGAGGCCTGTCAGTCTGACATTGATCCCGGACAAGATAATGGACTAGCTGATACAGGACTCGATTAATAAAGAATTAAAGGAGGATAATATAATTAATGCCTGTCAACATGGATTTATGGAAAATATATCCCATGAGACTTGATTTTTTTGAAGAGACATATATATTTGGCTAACAAATGTCATAGTATTGATGTAATATACTTAAATTTCTGTAAAGGCATTTGACTTGGTACCACAAGATATTTTAAATAAACTAGAAAGATAAAATTAACATGACAGCATTAAATGAATTAGAAGCTGGCTATCTGATAGGTCTCAAAATGTAACTATGAATGGGGAATCATCATAGAATCCATCTGTTTCTAGTGGGGTTCTTCAGGGATTGGTTCTTGGTCCTACGCTAGTAAACATTTTTATCAATATAAAGACAGAAAGGAGCTGCAGGGAAAGTAGTTTACCATTGCTCCATCGGAGAAGGGAGGTGTGTTTGGGGCTATAGTGCCAGATAGGCTGCAGTTACTCCCCAGGAGAAGGCATTTGGGCTGATAAGCCCAGAGAAGAGGGGAGCCAGAAGGTAGATCTGAGAAGTACGAAGGAGTCCAGGGGAAGAGCACATGGTCTGGGAGTGGCAGGCCACTACTAGAGACAGGGTCCCTGGACTGGAACCTGGAGTAGAGGGCAGGCCTAAGTTCCCCTACCAGCCACTGGAGGAGTGGCATAGTCAGGGCAATGAAGGGAAGACTGCCATTTTGTATAGAGGGATTTTGATACCCTGTCAGGGGAGGACGACAGAGACCTGACCAGAGTACCCCAAGTCCCAGAGAAAAAGAGAGGGCATGGGGACTGGAAATGATAGAAGACGCCACCAGACTTGTGAAGAGTTAATCTGCAGAGCAACCAGTGGTCACTGGACCTTGTGACAACATTCTAATGACTGGACGTTGAAGCTAGAAAAAATGACCAGAAGTAAGGTATAAAATTTTAACTTACACATTATTGATGGTGGTTTCTCCATCACTGATAATTTCTAAGTCAAGTTTGGCTGTTTGTAAAAGATCTACTCTAGGAATTATTTTGGGGAAGTTCTATGACCTGTGTTACACAGGAGGTCAGACTAGATGATCATAATGGCTCTTTCTTGCCTTGGAATCTATGAATAAACAAAAACAGTTCAACAGTGAGATTCCAATTTCTTTTTCTGGTAAGGCAATTGTAAACCCCAGCATTTGCCCCAGAAAGCTGAACCAAGGAGCAAACAATTAATTAACTGCATCATGGCAAACCTGCAACTATTATATGTTGGAAGCACATGTGTTATAAAAATATGCTATGCCTAACTGGTTTAAGGGACTAAGAGGTTCCATCCCTATAATCCTGCAGAACTCTCCTTATAAATCAGACCCCACAGAGCATAACACACCCCCCCCAAAAAGTGAAGACTCTAAAAATTAGTGATTGCACTCAGTATCTCTCATACATGTTATATATACATATCACTTTAGTATTTAGGATCTGCACCCTCTGTTTGGTACACTATTCTCAGGAACTATCACCCTGCAATAGAAACTGGCATTCAAGCTGGTATAAGTTTTACTAAGGTTTTCAATATTTACATGTTTGTTTTATTTTTCATTATATAGCAATCATTTGATCATTTTTATTAAAATGATGCAAGCCTGAAAGACTGATATTTGCCGTCATTCTCGTCTCTAGAGAACCATTCTTTGCAGCTCCGGTAAATTGGACCTAAAAGGTAAATGGTATTATAGTGTTAATTTCAAAGTGAATTATTCAAAAAGTGCTCCATATGTCAGCAAGCATCATTTTGTGGAACTATATTAATGTCTTCCTTAAATACAGTTCACCCTTTTTAAAAGCTGTTTTATAGATCCAGGAAATATGTCTGGTATGAAGAAGTGCTTATTGTAAAGGATGTTTTAGTAGTTGGGTTCAATTAATGAGAAAGCCAGGATGTAGCCTTGTCTCAGGAATAGCTTAATAGCAATAACACAGGGCACTGGAATTCTCACACTTTCAGGTACTGTGTGGTTATTTATTTAAGATCGCTGACTTGCCCAATACAGAACATTTATTTTGGGTCCAAAGAACAATGCTTCCTTTTGATGGGCTTATCAGCAAGGAGCTAAGAAACAGAAACAAACCTGTTGCTTTTCAGCAGAGTTGTCTGAAGATAAGCAGTACCCCCAACTTTCATCATCACCCAAAATGACTAGTGAAGAAAAGCCAAACAAACTGCTGACAGCAACTATCTTTTAATGAGTAGGAGGCCAGGCCCTAAAGCTCCATTTTCACTGTTCAGGAACAACCTCCACCTACCTTATAAAGGTTTCTTATATTCAGAGGCTTGCAAGAAGATTTATAGCAACTCCTTAGGTTTTTCCATACTGACAGCATTTACTGGCACTTCTAAATGATGGGTCAAAAGTTAGCTTTGGTTTCATGACAGTGTGCACACTTTGAAAATGTAAAGCAGTATGCAAATGCTAAGCTTTATTAATAATAAATCCAGTTTTCTAGAGTTATGTTACTCAGTTCAAGGGAATCAGATTGGGGGTCATTTGTGTTGTACACCCCTTTAGGGGCACTCTATATAGCTGAGGATTAGAAAGCCAAAAATATGAAGAGGATTTTAAAATGCATTCAAGATGGATGTGCCTTGATCATCTTTTAAGAGATAATGGCTGTATCTAACATGATTTAGATAATGGAATAGTTTAGAAGCCTCTGTCAATATTGGGGCCCCATTGGGTTGGGCACTGTTCAAACACAAGACAGTCCCAGATCTTACAGGGTAAGCAATAACAATCTTGTGGTTGAGGGGGAACTGAGACACAGGGAAATGACATTACTTGGCTAAGGTCCACAAGAAGCCTATGGCAAACCTGAGAACTGAACCCATCTCTTCTGAGTCAGTACCTTAGCCCCAAACTGTTTTATCTTAATCTATACTGGCCTTTTCTCCTTGAAATGCCCACCACTTCTACCACACATGCAGATCCACTGGTGGTAGCAATAATGCAAACACTGACTTCAGGTGTTTTAACCACTGTGTTGTCTAAGCCTTGCTCAGTGTTATTTGTATTATGGTAGCACTAGAGGGCCCTAAATTGGGATCACAGTTCCATTTCGCTAGGCATGCTGCAAACAGAGTAAAAGATATTTTTGAATGACTAACAGCAGCAGGAGCACAGAGAGCACCTGCTCTGTTCCTGTGCCCAGTGCCATTGCACCACCCCTCTGCAGGGAAGAGCAATTGCAAGGGAAATCCTGCTCGGTTCCTGCTTCCCTGGACTTCGAGCATGCTCACAGATGACAAAAATGTCCAGAGAATTTAGCCGCCAAACTCTAACATGTCTCTCCTGCACATGTGCAAACTGAGATTTTTTTGAGCCTTATCAATTGGACAAATTTGAACAGATTTTTCGTGGGGACAGCCAAAGATAGATCCCTAACACCAGGGTGACCCCACTGCCAAACTTCAAATCTAAAGCAGGGAGGTACTAGAGCTTCTCAATTAAACAGTTGTATGAATTTTTAATGTGTGAAACAGTGTATTTTTTCCTGCCTTCATTCCAGGAACCAGCTGAACTGTATTTCTTGAAACATTCCAAACAATTTGAGCCTGAGGCAGACACCCGGCATGCAAAATTTTGGCATGAGCGATTACATTTTGGCAAAGCTGTAAGCAACTGAAAACAGGGGCTTACAATTGGAAGTGACAGGCTATTGGTGTTGCTATTAGCTCCATCTAAAATATCTCTGTCTTTATTACAATTTCAGGAAGTAAATCAGTAAAACGGGCAGGAATGGTTCATAGAAAGTAAACCATGGAAGGTGAGCTAACCAACCAAAGTAAGACTTGAGGAGGGATTTGAAAGCTAGAAAGATTGCAGAGTGCTTTCAATCAGGAGAGTACAGTGTGTGAGGCTGTGTACTGTTATAATCCACATGGACAGCTTCTCATACTGGAATGAGCATACTGGTAAGTGCAAAACTTGGTTTGCCATCTATAATGCAGATAGCTGGATTTTGTAATTAAGAACATAAGAATGGCCATACTGGGTCAGACCAAAGTTCCATCTAGCCCAGTATCCTGTCTTCAGACAGTGGCCAATGCCAAGTGCCCCAGAGGGAATGAGCAGAAGAGGTAATTGTCAAGTGATCCATCTCCTGTTGCCCATTCCCAGCTTCTGGCAACAAAATTAGTCGCTGTGTAATTGCTACCCATGCAAACCAGTGGGGCCAGGCTGAAAATGGGTGACTGACATGCACGGAAATAGATTGTATAGTTAAAACAGGTTTAAGTGACGTTCACAGTAATTTAAAATATCATTTGATAGGATGAACTTCCAATGAGATTATGATCTGGTGGACTATTGAAAGTGTGAAATAAAATCTTAGAAGTTGTACCTCGGTACTGTGAATAGCTGCCAAGGGAGGAAAAGATATTATATAAAACTTTAGGCTTCTATGCCTGACCAATTTCAGCATATCCAACAAAACAAGAAATTTATTTATGAAGGCAAATTTAATCAGAAATCCAGCCTTGTAAAATCTTTCTAAAATCCCACAAAAAAAAGTGTGTAAACCTCTCCATTGACCAAAAGTCAATAAGTCTGCATGATCATACATTTAATCCACTCTTTTGAAAGACACCAGTAATGTGTATCATACTTAGTCACTAACATTCGAATATTACTTGCAAGTAGGTCTGTCAAGAGATTAAAAAAATTAATCATGATTAACCACGTGATTAAAAAAATGAATCACAATTAATCGTGTGATTAATTGCACTGTTAAACAATAATGGAAAATTATTTATTTAAATAATTGTGGCTGTTTTCTACATTTTTAAATATATTGATTTTAATTTCAATTCATTCAAAGTAAAACAATGTAAAACTTTAGAACCTACAAGTCCACTCAGTCCTACTTCAGCCAATTGCTCAGACAAACAAGTTTGGTTACAATTTGCAGGAGATAATGCTGCCCACGTCTTGTTTACAATGTCACCTGAAGGTGAGAACAGGCATTTGAATGACACTGTTGTGTCCAACATCACAAGCTAGTTATGTGCCAGATGCATTAAAGATTCATATGTCCCTTCACGCTTCAATCACCACTCCAGCATATATGCATCCATGCTGATGATGGGTTCTGCTCAATAATGATCCAAAGCAGAGTGGACCAATGCATGTTCATTTTCATCATCATGAGTCAGATGCCACCAGCAGAAGGTTAATATTCTTTTTTCGTGGTTCAGGTTCTGTAGTTTCCGCATCGGAATGTGACTTTTTAAAGACATCTGAAAGCATTCTCCACACCTCATCCCTCTCAGATTTTGGAAGACACTTCAGATTCTTAAATCTTGGGTTGAGTGGTGTATCTATCCTTAGAAATCTCACACTGGTACCTTCTTTGCATTTTGTCAAATCTTCTATGAAAGTGTTCTTAAAATGAACATGTGCTGGGTCATCATTCGAGACTGCTATAACATGAAATATATGGCAGAATGCAGGTGAAATAGAACAGGAGTCATACAACTCTCCCCCAAGGAGTTCAGTCACAAATTTAATTAACACATTATTTAATGAGCCTCATCAGCATGGAAGCATGTCCTTTGGAACGGTGGCTGAAGCATGAAGGGGCATACGAATGTTTAGCATACCTGGCACGTAAATACCTTGCAACACCAGCTACAAAAGTGCCATGCAAATGCTTGTTCTCACTTTCAGGTGACATTGTAAATAAGAAGCAGTCAGCAGTATCACCCGTAAATGTAAACAAACTTGTTTGTCTTAGCAATTGGCTGAACAAGAAATAGGACTGAGTGGACTTGTAGGCTCTAAAGTTTTACATTGTTTTTTTTTCAGTGCAGTAATGTGACCAAAAAAAAAATCTACATTTTAAGTTATATTTTCATGATAAAGAGATTGCACTACAGTACTTGTATGAGGTGAATTAAAAAATACTATTTGTTTATTATTTTTATAGTGCAAATATTTGTAATAAAAATAATAATATAAAGTGAGCACTATACACTTTGTATTCTGTTGTAATAGAAATCAATATATTTGAAAATGTAGAAAAACATCCAAAAATATGTAATAAATTTAAATTGGTATTCTATTGTTTAACAATGCAATTAATCACAATTAATTTTTTTAATTGCCATTATTTTTTTTGAGTTAATCACGTGAGTCTTGCGATTAATCGACAACCCTACTTGTAAGTATGCCAACCTTAATGGAACAGTGCTAAAGAAGGGCCTTGAGGACTTTGCTATAGATTTCTTTATAAACCGGTCTATTTAATTCTGTAGCAGGGATATAATTATCTCAATTAAATTCCATAGGATGGTTTTAAAATTCTGTAGAAAGAAGGCTTGAGTCACCCCTGTCTTTGTGCTCCCATCAGCAAAAGGACCTAGTTACTAGTCATTCCTCATTCTCATCCTGGCTGATCCCAGCATAATTTACATCACGTCAGTATAGTCCCTTACTGATTTTCACTCCATCCCCCAACATACTCACTTATTCCCCCAGCATGCCATCTATGCCAACATGGTCATGAGCTGCTGGATTAGGAGCCATATCTAGTGGCTTTGGGCCAGCAATGTGTTTTCCTCTGCCAGACAAATCCTCTGCTGGTGAATTGCAGCCAAAATCTGGCCCCTTTACACTGCCTGAGTATCACAAAAAGGTCAGTAAATAATATGGAATCTAGTCAAATATCTCAGTATCTATTAAATTCTATAGGACTTCAGAGTAATTTTTCTAGAACCTTATTGATTTTATCCCTTTTAAATTTTATAGGATTTTTCCATAAGGGAAATACATTCAATTTATTTACCATTGTCTCTACCAAAACAACAACAAACCCACACTGGTATTTTCCCCTCAGCTTGATATTAAATGAAATCCATGCCTGGAATTATCAATCAGCGTCAGAGGTTTCACCAGTTACTCTTGCAGCAGGCTTTTTTTTTTATTCAAAGAAGAGTAGATAAAAGTAAACCCGAAGAAGAAAAACATGCTGTGGTCCTATTTTCTATGATCTTCCTCCCTGTCCAATAAAATAAATCAACTGCCATGTGGTGTGTTCTGCAGTTGATCAGCAGTGGTACATACAGCTCTGGATACTCTGCACAAAACAGGGCTTTATCTTGGATGTACTAGCTAGTCACCAATTATTGTGCGGGAAGTGTTAACGTGAATGGCAGTAAATCCTCTGTCATCACAGGCTGAGTACTCAAGCCAAAGCCATTGTTGCTTTCCTGTGTGATCCACTGAGTTGCTGATAAATTTTCAGCTCTCCAGAACTGGGGGAATCTAGGGTGAGCACTCTTTTCTCTGGAACTAAATGGAAAAAGGTGGTCCACAAACTGAACATCTTATTAGCTCCGTAAGAGTTTGTGGTCTGTGCACATGAGGCAGTGGGAGGGAGAGAGGGGAATGGGTCTTTGGTGATCTTGAGAAAGGTGTCAGCTGGTTTGCTCATACTGGCATATTTCATTTGATGCCCCGTTGCTTGCAGAGGTGTAGTCAGTGCCTTAATTCACCACTTTATTGCAAACTCTTGGACCAACTGATGAATACTAACAAAATATATGCGCTCTTTGGAGTGTGTGCTACAATCAGTAGGATGTGATCTTGCTCTCTGGCTAGACCCCTTCCTTTTTGTTTTGTTTATTTATTTACCATTTTTTGGAAGGTTGCACACCTCATCTCACTTCATTATTCTCCTCTAGCTCATCAGTTTCTGATTCAGAGCATGGACATATTTACAGGATATGGACTGCTATTAGGAATTCTGTCACCTTAGTTTTTTTAGCTAGATCTTATCTTTCAATGCAAGAATAACTTGTCACTGATATTATCCAATGCTATCCTGCTACCTTTGTCAGACTGGCAACCAATGGAATATTGTGCATTACAGTATATTCCAAGCGGTGGCTATGCCAGTTCTAGATTCAATCTGTCTTCATATGGAAGTCTCTCCATGCCTCTATCATTTTCATCATCCACCTCCGAACCCCTTCTATTTCAGTTATATCTTTCTTCAGGTAGGGTTCCCAGAAATGAAAATGGTATTCCAAGTGAGGGGAAACATTGCTTTAAAAGTGGCATTATATTCTCAAATATTAAATTTTATGCCATACTTTATACACATCCTATCTTTGCTTGCTTTTTTGGCTACTGCTATACATTGACCAGAGGTTTTCACTGAATTTCCCCCAACAACACAAGTCTTTTTCCTTAGTGGTTACAACTAATTAATTTGGAACCCAATTCAAAATTATTTCTTCCAGTGTGCATTACCATAATTATCAACAATGAATTCAGCTGCCATTTTGCTGCCCATTCTCCTAGCTTTGTTAGGTCCCTCTGAATTTCCTTACAGTTTTTTTTAAGTCTGAAGTCACCTCTTCTGTGATGTATGCCATCTCATCAAACACCTGCTTTTCCAGATCACTAATAAGCATATTAAACAACAGTCCTAGTGGGGAATTGTGGGTCTCCCTACTGTTAGCCTTTTGAAATGTTGAAAATTTACTCTTTTTGCTACTCCTTGTTTTGTATATTATCCTATTTGAAAATGGAATTACTCTACCTCTCATCCCATGTTTGCTTAGCTTTGTTAATATTCCATCGTGAACTGTCAAAGAATTTCTGAAAAATCCAAATAAAATGTCAGTTGATTTTCCTTTATCTACAGCTTTGTTCATGAGATCAGAAGATTCTAATAGATTAAAGAGGTACAATTTTCCTTCACAGAAGCCATACTGGTTCATTTCTATCATAGCATGTTTGTCAAGGTGTTTTATAAATCTATTTAATTATTGTTTTGATCAGTTTTCCCCTAACTGAAATAAGGAGTACTAATCTGTAATTTGAAAAGGTCACCTCTAGTCTTTACAAAAATATATCAATAGGTGCAGCATTTGCTACTCTCCAAAATAAATACATGTATTCACTGTATGAATACAGTAGCCAATGTTTATAATAATATTTTTGTTAGCAGTTCAGTCACTTCATATCTACACTCTTTCAGAATGCTTGAATGTGTACAACCCCGTTCTGTTGTATTGCTTCTCTTTAATTTATTCATTTGTTCCAAAATGTCCACATTCAACATCTCAGTCTCTGACAATAACCAGAGTACATCACCAGGGGAGAGACTTATATAAATGCATCATTTAGTTCTCTGCATTCTTCCTTAATTACTCCCTTTATTACTTGGTAGTCCATCTGATACACCAATTCTCTCCTACTTTTTCCTGATATAATGAAATAAGAAATTGTTTAGTGTATGTTTTTGGCTATTGGCTCTTCACCCTCCCAATTTCCACCTTACGTTTTCACTTGCCATTGTTTAGACCCTTTAATTTGGCCTTACTATTTGGCTCAAATAGCCTCTTGCAATTTGCCATTTAACCGTACTAGGTGCTTCTTTGCCTTCCTACTCTTCTTTTTTTATTTAGGTGCATACATCTCTTCTGCGATTCTACGACAGCACATATGCTTGTGTTCTTCACTCTACTTCGTTATCCAAGCACTTCTGAATGTTTTCCATCCAGCTTTTCCTTTGCTGTCCTTTGTGCCTTTTTTCTCCAGCACCACCAGCATGGCCAGTTGGTCTCTACTTCCTGATATAAATCCAAAAAATTCCAATTTTAACATTTTTGATCTTTCCCAACACAACACTCTTCACTCTCCTTCACACTGATTTCTACCTATTTTTTAATGACACTCCATCAGTGACAGCCCTACATTTCCAAACACCCTCATCTGCTGCTTTTAGGATTTGAGTTTCACACCCACAGATAACAATCTTCAAAGAGAGATTAACCCAAAGTAATAAACTCTGGGGAACAGGCCATTCCAAGTCTCTGCTCCCTCCCCCTTCTACGGTAATGAACTCTTTGAAGCGATGCTAAGCATACATCAGAAATTACAAAAGAGCTCATGATGTATATGGTTATGATTGAATGTTTTCAATAGGGAGGGGTGGAGTCAATGTAGGGATCATATCACATTAAATCAAAAATCAGTGAGTTCTCTCATCCATCTCCAAAAAAGACAAATAACTACTAACATCAATCATTATGGCTTCAAGATGAAAAAAAAATCCATATTGCTTCTAAGCAATACCTACCATCTAAAACCAATATTATATCCAAAGGAGAGTTCCTAAAATGTATTCCAGACACAATCATAATGAATCTCCAGATCCATGCAGCGCAGTTCATGAACAAAAATAATTATAGTCTAAAGTTACATTTAATTAGAAATGTTCTTTGTTTCCTAAATGGTCTGACCACATAAGAGTTATATAATATACTATTAATGTATTTTTTTCTATCAAGCTTATATTAAATTCAGTAACAGAGACCCAAAGATTTAAGACTCATTGCTATTAGGTAAGACAATCCAAAGTCTTAAAAGTCTGTGTTGTAATCAGGCCAGACAGAAAAAGTGTAGTGTTGTTGTTTAAATGTTTTGGTGGTTTTCCCTGACAAAATTTGATCCATACGGACTTTTAACTCAATAGGTTACATGAGCAGAACACTTAATGAAAGTGTTAATTAAAATAGACTGGAATGTGAATTGCATTGGATATTATATGTTATTTTGTCCTATTCAGTTTCAGCACCTAAAGTTACCAATAGGTGGCAGAAAATAAATAAAATTAAATTTCCACATTTTAATAATGATTTAAATACAAGCATCCCCTCCTTATTCCTCCCACATCTGCCTGGAATTAGAAGTAGGGAAGAAAATATTTGTGAAGGTAAAGGATTACTTGCTAGGATTTACCTTATTTTTTAATAATTTCAGCAATTTCCCTGGAGCGTGTGAAAAAGTCCATAGTGCAAATGATTTGATCCTTGCTATTGCTTTTATAACAAGCCATAAGCCTGCAACCTATTGAGGCATTTACTCTGCTGCATGTTCTAGGATCCAATTCTTTTACTGTCTGTTCACAAACAACATTCCTGTATATTGACAGCATTTCATACCTCCAGAATGTGAACAAAAGCTGTAAATTCTGAGCAATTAGCTGAGAACTGTCTTCAAACTGTCAGTAGATTTGTTAGAGAGAGAATTTTCTAAATTTCCTGAAAAGAGACAACTAAAGAGATTTTTAAAAAAATTAGGTTTTGTCCTATAGTGTCTCTAAAATTACAAAGAAGTCTTAGAAGACATGAACTGCATTAATGGTAACCCCTCCTAAGGATCAGAATACCACCATTATCAGAATATAAAACTCAACATGTGTATCAAACAGAATACCAGTCCAAATTCTCCACGGACTTCTGCCCACTTACATCAGCAATGAGTTCTAGGAAATTTGTTAAGAGGGATACTTACTGGTAACCTAACTGGAGGCCTTAGTAGTTACAATTTGTTTCTAAAAAGAAAGTAATTTATATGATGATGCTAATTAAGCAGGTGAAAAAATAACTTGATGGAAGAGGCAGCAAGCACCACATTCTTCTTTTCATTAGTGATATTGTCACAAAATACAATTGCACCATTAAAGATCTGATCTAGCTAAATAATTTATTAGGCCTGTACAAAAGCAATTAAGGCAGCATTACCAATTAGATGGCTTTTTTCAGGTTAAATTGCTCATGATATTTTAAGGGTGAAAAAAATTGTCTGAGTTGCTTGCACCGCACTAGAATGGTCATCCCTCAAAACGTACAGAGATCAGTTTTAGTTCAGCTAGGCCTTCAGAAGACAGATGCAAAACATAGCTGAACTATCTCAAACACTTGTGCCTATAAATCTGGGCTAAGAATCTTGCAGAAAAGACTAATTTAAGATTTCTAGCCTAGGCCTACAATACAGTGAATCTAGTCTAGTGCATTTTTTACTAGTAGATAACTCTCCAGTGATGCCATTGTAACATCACCACCGCAGCTTGTTAGCAGGTTTTAATCCCAAGGTCTTAAGCACCAAAGTACAGATCTCTAAAAGGAATACCTCTGTCATCTTATAATAGTAGACGAATCATATTCCATGAGGAACAATCACTAAACAGGGAACATGACACACATGCAGAAGTGGAAAAAAAATGGATTGGAACATTTTAGAAGTGATTCGGTTTGGGTCTTAAAAAGGCAAAGGGTCCCATTTAAGTCTTACTAGCTTCCATCTTGAGGAGAGGCCCTCTCTGCTGTTGCCCCATTGCTGACCTAATGGACACTGCAGCTGTTAAATGGATTCCGTTTCCATTCCTGCTCCTACAGCCTTTTTAAAAAAATGTAATATGAAGAGAGTTTTCTTGCCAGAGGATTTTTTTCCCCAAACTCTCACTATGCTACTATACATATGAAAAAGAAAACAAATAGGATATATAACATCACTAAGAGTGTGATGAAATAATGCCAGGAGATTTTCTCTGCCTGGCTTTGTGTTCATTCAAGGACCCAAAGCCAAGTAAATGTCAGGCAGTTAGGGCTAAATCATCTCTCAGGAGAGGAGGGGATAAATAATATGCAAACACCATCCAAAAGTGACCACTGAACACAGAAGGGAGGAACCTAAGAAACACAGCACCTCTCCCTATCCCTAAATGTCTCCATGTGACACACAAGCATTTAGGGGTTGAATGTTATGGGAAGGTGACTAGGTCAGAGAGGGGCAGATCTAGAAGAAAGCCACCCCACTAGACAAATTAGAGGATTGGGCCAAAAGAAACCTGATGAGGTTTAACAAGGACAAGTGCAGAGTCCTGCACTTAGGACGGAAGAATCCCATTCACTGTTACAGACTGGGGACCGAATGGCTAGGAAGCAGTTCTGCAGAAAAGGACCTAGGGGTTACAGTGGACTAGAAGCTGGATATGAGTCAACAGTGTGTCCTTGTTGCCAAGAAGGCTAACGGCATTTTGGGCTGTATAAGTAGGAGCATTGCCAGCAGATCGAGGGATGTGATCATTCCCCTCTATTCAACATTGGTGAGGCCTCATTTGGAGTACTGTGTCCAGTTTTGGGCCCCACACTACAAGAAGGATGTGGATAAATTGGAGAGAGTCCAGCGGAGGACAACAAAAATGATTAGGGGGCTGGAGCACATGACTTATGAGGAGAGGCTGAGGGAACTGGGATTGTTTAGTCTGAAGAAGAGAAGAATGAGGGGGGATTTGATAGCTGCTTTCAACTACCTGAAAGGGGGTTCCAAAGAGGATGGATCTAGACTGTTCTCAGTGGTACCTGGTGACAGAACAAGGAGTAATGGTCTCAAGTTGCAATGGGGGAGGTTTAGGTTGGATATTAGGAAAAGCTTTTTCACTAGGAAGGTGGTGAAGCACTGGAATGGGTTACCTGGGGAGGCGGTGGAATCTCCTTCCTTAGCAGTTTTTAAGGTCAGGCTTGACAAAGCCCTGGCTGGGATGATTTAGTTGGGAACTGGTCCTGCTTTGAGCAGGGGGTTGGACTAGATGACCTCCTGAGGTCCCTTCCAACCCTGATATTCTATGATTCTATCATCCCCTACAAAACAATGGAAATTTCAACAGGATTTCTCTAGTATTAATATTCAGGCTGTACCTTTTATGGACAGTATCTTCTGCCTAAGAGATCAATCCCTCCTCTCAGATAGGACAGTGAGGTGGGAACTATGGCTTCTCCAAAGGGGTTAATCAGCTTTTAGGTTGAGCAGGTTCAAACTATGCTTTGGAATATTAATTTTGAGAAGGATCATCAAACCTGCCTCATTTTCAGACATTGCTGTCACAAAGAATAATATTTAAGACATTAGACTAAACTGGATAGAAATGAACAAGTTCATTTTTTAGCAGCCTTAATAATCTGGATGTTTTTAGTGGCTTATCACTTTAACTAATAAGGTTAAGGCTGCTACAAACTACAATAAGAGAGGCTGGATACACCTAGTCTGGGCTGCTTGATAAAATAAGAGTGTACCTTAAGGAAGGACATTTGTTTATTGCTAGTGACTTTTTTGCACCTCCAAAGGTTTCCCCCCACCCCCAGCTCCTGATGTTCTCATCTAATTTCCCAGCCATACTTCTCAGGCCTCAACATCCTTTTACAAGAAATAATGTCACACCTAATTTTTGCAGAGAAGATGCATTATAAGCCCTCCACCTACACACATATCATGGTTCTGAATTCCTAGTCAGAAGGCAAGAGAGTTGCAATGCATTTGGCCAATGGAATTTAAGCATGTATGGGCCAGGTCTACACTAGAAAAGGTTATACTGATATAACTATGCCAGCAATCCCTGCTGGTTTATATGCAGCTCATACAGGCAAAAAAAGTGCTTTGTAGAAAGTGCTTTGGTAGTACATCTTATACCAGTTTCCCAAGAGACATAAACTAGACTAGCAAAAGCACTTTTATGTTGGTATAACTGAATCTACAATAAAGCATTTTTGTTGATATAGAAATGTTAAAGAATAATATTTTTTTTAAAAAAATCACAACCCTAATCAACCTTATTCCATTAACAAAAGTTTCTAGTGTAGCTCTGCCCATGGTGTTTGTTTCAAGCAATTCATATGTGCATTCATTTGCATTGCACTGTACGTATAGATTGATATATTTACATGACAAATAAAAAACCAGAAATTTACACCTTCCATATCTAACCACAACAGGGTGCACTGTTCAACCCATAGTTTGTTCAAAGAACACTTTCCTCCAGTTGGCCAATTGAAATAAGGCCCTACACCCAGTTTGACAGCATTTTTCTCAGTCTATTGGGATGTAACAATGCTTTTTGGATGCTGCAGCTGATCAATTCCAAAATTTCTGGGCAAGTTCTAGGCTTGGAAGGGAAAATCAGAAAGTGTAAATCACATGGAGCCCCGGGCATCTAGTTAGCAGACCAGTTTCACCTAGGTCTATGATTGTCTATATAGATCAAACAACTAGTTGATAGAAGCCATTAACACTTTTCATCATCACACTCCCATCTCAACTAGATGTAAGGAGCCCTTGGTGTAGGCAGTGCATGGCCTATACAAGCAACACAGTGAGTGACCCTCTAGTATTTCACCAGCAATACAATTTCCTCCCATTTCTTATATTTTTCAGATAAAACTATGCAAGGCTAAGAAATAGCCTCACTTCATGTTTTGAAACACGAAGAGAGATTATTCTCATGTCTATACAACAGAGCCGGAAAAGCCAAAATGCTAGCATGAGAGCAAATCAGAAAGGCCCCCTTGCAAGTGCTGATCTGGATAGAAAAGCACCAGCTACCTTCATAATTATACAGAACAGCAGTGCTTAGACAGAGATTCCGATCTCCCACACCCTAGACAGAGAATCAGAAGTAACTGCACTGAAATCAGTGAGAATTACACCAGTGCAGAAAGCAGTGCGAGATCAGAATCAGATGTATTGAGCAAAGGAAAGAGGCACAAAGAAAGGAAATGTGGCTGCTGCTTTTTCACTATTTGTGTAACTGTGCCAGTCAAGATCAAGGCTGTACTGTACTAGTGTCTCTGGGTACGTCCATACTACCCGCCCGGATCGGCGGGTAGCAATCGACTTCTCGGAGTTCGATATATCGCGTCTCATCTAGACGCGATATATCGAACTCTGAACAAGCTCCCGTCGACTCCGGAACTCCACCACCGCGAACGGCAGTGGCAGAGTCAACGGGGGAGCCGCGGACATCGATCCCACGCCATGAGGACGGGTAAGTAGTTCGAACTAAGGTAGTTCGACTTCAGCTACACTATTCGCGTAGCTGAAGTTGCGTACCTTAGTTCGACCCACCCCCCCCCCAGTGTAGACCAGGCCTCTGTGTGCAAACACATAATAAGAGTTTACAATCTAAACAGACAAGACTGACAAAGGTATGGTGAAAGGTAGTGTTACTATCTCCAGTGTACAGAGAGAGTGAATGGCTTGTCACTCCATAAAGGATCCTAAATTCACCTAAACCTTGACAAAAAACCCAAACCTGTCAGTTATCAGAGAAGAGTCTGACAAACTACTGAATTACATGAAAATCAGCTTAAGAAAACAAAATCAGTGCCAGCTCTCACTATTTCATTGCCAATCATTTGCTATTTGGTGAGAATGTCAGCTTTTATTTTAAAAGTAAATTTTTAGCCCTTAGGGTTGCAGAAAAACATTTGAAAATGTGATCCAACTGCACCCAAGAGATCCAAAAGGCAGAAAGCTAATAAACCCTCCCCCAAAAAATTATTGTTTTTTAAAGAATCTCATGACTGTTTGAGATCTGACTTTAGCTTTTTGAACACGAGGGCTGGCAGTTTAGATACAAGTAATGTTGTTTTGCTTTGGGTGGAGCACATCTTAATAGAAAGATTTCTCATGGACGTCTGCCCTCAGCCTCAATTCTCATTCACAATTATAAACATTCCAGTGGCAACTATAGCAAAGCTTAGTCATAAAAGTGATTCTAGGATAGTATTTGCCAGTATTTGTTCAAAAGCCAAATGTCAGATCTCAAAAGCCATTAGACTTTTAAAATAATTGGGGGGGGGGGGGGTTTAGTAGCCTTCTGGCTTCTGAATCTCTAGGGTGAACTCAGATCACATTTCCAAGTTTTTCTCTGCAACCCTAAGGACTAAAAAATTACTTTTATTTTTAAATGAAAGCTGACATTCTCTCATAATCATTTGAGCTCCGGACCTGAGGCTTTAAGAAAACCACCAAATATCAAGAGATTTGCAATTAAATAGTGAGAGCTGGCACTGATTTTGTATATTCTTCAACTCATTTTAATATAATTCAGTAGCTGAAAACAAGGAAGAGAGTCAGTTCAATGTAACCAACCAGATCTCTCTGAAATTGTCGGTAAACATTCCCTGGACCTCAGTTCAAGAACCTCTGCTCTAAAAATTCCTAAATTTCCTCTAGTTTTCCTGCTAGCATGCCTCAAGATTTTTCATGTGTGAGACACCGTGTGCAATGCTACCACATTTGACATCTGTAATTAAAATGGTCACCCTACCATGTTAAAAATAAAAGGAAAAATTCATGGTTACTCACTGTATGCCTGAGGTCAATAGAAAAGCTCCCTCTTGATTTCAGTGGGCCTTGGCACACGTCTTATGTGAACTCATGAAATTTTTTTGAAATGAGATGTGACAATGCTGTTGATAAAAGCCCTTTTTATATGCACAGCAAAATGACAGTGTTTCCAGATAATGATGGCTTAGTTAACACCATGTAATTCATATTGAATTACACATTATGGCCACTTTAACAAGACATGAATTTGACATTACTGATATAACTACAATGAATCTCATAGGAATAACTAGTCACTTTTTAAAAAATGTTAAAATGTCAACCATTAAAAATAACAAAGACGGGAAGCCAAACATTGTTGATGGAAATTAGTATTTTATCAGTTAGCAGGATGAAATATGCAGGAAACCAGACTTAGCTTCTGCAATTTTCCATATACCTTGTTTTGTAAATTTACTCAACAGCATTCTGATTTTAGGTTGCTTAAAATAAAATAAGCTGCTTAAAATGAAATATGTTTTATATACTAGTGTATGCAAGCAAGTAATTTACCACTACATCAAACACTGTGTAATTGCACTTTCTAATGTACCCACAGCAAAAAGATAATTGCTGTATTGTGATTTTGTGCCACTCTTCCTGGCAACCTTCAATTCCATCTGATTTGCTGTTGATATACAATTAATTATTTAAATTTAAGTCTTCACCCATGAGTTTGTGGTCTGTATGATATAGCATCTAAAATTAAATACACTGGACTTTTGTCCTTGACTATGGTCTATCCAGATATGACAAAGGAATTACCATACAGGTTTGTTTTACCAAGACATTATTTACCTCAGTTCTATTACTTACTTTAAGTGAATGCAAAAGTGTTCTCTTCTATTATCTACTATTCCATATTCTTATAGTCGCACATGGCAGAATTTTTTTATAGTTTCCTTTTTAAACAACTGGTTATTTAATTCACACAATGAGAAAACAATTATTTAAGCAGTTTTCATAGTAAAAAACATTGTCAGCAGGCAATTATGGTGTGATGTGCATCTAAACAGAATGGTTCCACATTTCAGTTAGTTGTCACACATATTGGTTAATTCTACCTTACATTGGCAGGTCTGAGGTTGAGAGGTATGACTAAGAAAATTTGTCCTTCCCTCTTCCAGATCATTATAGTCCTCAAAAATGGAGTCTTTCAGTCAGCCAATCACATTTCTGCAAAAGAGAAATAGGAGAGCAAATTCATTAGCTAAAGGAAGAGATTATTTTTAGGAGAAAGTATTGCAGGGGGAAGAAATTATTATTCTTTTATTTTGTCAAATTTAAGTTCATAAATCAATTTTAAAATGGGTTTTGTTGAGATCCAGTAAGTTTCTCGAGGAATCAAGAAATCTCAGGAATGTGACAGTTTGATCTACCAGAACGGTAAATACACCTCTACCCTGATATAACGTGACCTGATATAAAATGAATTTGGATATAACGTGGTAAAGCAGTGCTCTGGGGAAGGCGGGGCTGCGCGCTCCGGCGCATGAAAGCAAGTTCAATATAACATGGTTTCACCTATAACACGGTAAGATTTTTTGGCTCCTGAGGACAGCATTATATTGGGGGTACAGGTGTACAATAATACTTTGCATTTAAAGTAGACCTTCTCTACAAATCTTGATTGCAAACATTCTTATTGATCATTTATATTATGGTAGCACCTAGTGGCTTCAACAAGATCCGAGCCTCATTATGATAGGCACTGTACAGACATAGAAAATGACAGTCCCTACCACTCATAGTCCCTTTCTGAGATAAAGTATCATCAATCACATTCTACAGATAGGAGGTGAAATCCTGGCCTGACTGAAGTCAGTGGGACTTATGCCATTGGCTTCAATGGAGCCAGGCTTTCACACAGGGAAATGAAGGCAGAAAAAAAGTTATTTGATTTGCCTCCCCAACGTGAGACAGGAAAATCCTGTCAGCGCCAAAAATTGAGAACCTGATCACTGAGGTTCAGTGGAAAGACTTTCAGTGAGTACAGTGAACTTTAGATCTGATCTAGAATCTAGATCTATAAATTCCCAGTCCAGTGCTGAAGCCCAATAACTATTCATCTTCTTGGAGAGGCAGATTTACTAGTTCATAAATGCAATGATAAGCTCTCTTTTATCACCAATGCAATTTAAAAAAAAATTCAAAGGTGTTTGTCTTTACTCAAGATATAAAGAAAAATATTTTAAAACTATCTCCACATGGAACACATGATTTTTTTTAAATTATGAATGTATTTATGATGTATTTGATTGTAGCTAATGAATACACTCATGTTGCCCCTTTGGGATAGCTTTGAAATTCAGACCATTTGTTAATTGCATGAAATGTAAGCGTGTCACACATCGTATACACTGGATAACACTCTTAATCCAGTGAAGAATGTAGTTCTACACTAGTCTAATAATTTGTTTGCTATATTCATAATAGTATTCATCTCCCTTTGTTAAGCTGTCTGTTTTCCAACCCAGTGGCCTTATTCTAGTATCTCAACTCAAGCAAATTGGATTAAGGTAGGTTTTATGATACTATGAAACTTATGTTCTGTTTTACTCCCTTGCAGCTTTCTCTGTTATGTGCCGAGTGTGGGAAGTTCACAAACCACAACAAATTGAGGCATATCAAGGTAAAATGAATAATACATGAGATTAAACATTTCAGTTCTAATTTTTTTTAAAAAAGATCAGTTGAAGTTTTTAAAAAAAAATCTTTAGCATGGCATAAGGTTGGGAATAAAGTGGGATACATTTTAGTTGTTTTTTATTTGTAAGGGAGACTATTTTAAAATAAAACATAAACATACCACATACCTTTAAATAAATCTGATTGATGGTCAATAAGCTTTTTTTACATATTTTATGAGTATAAAAAACAGCAAAGCACCAGCATGTGGAGCATGATCCTGCTTCATTGACATCCTTGGGAGTTTCACCATTGACTTCGGTGAAAGTAGGCTCAAGTACCCATTAGTAGGGGATTAAGTAGGAGACAGTCAGACAGCCTCTATGGCAGGTGTAGTCAATTATTTTTTGTCAAGTTCCAAATATCTTGGTCAAGGTATAGTCAAGATCCAGTCTCCAGAGAAAATTATTAAAAAAAATAATGATAATAAATAAATAAAAATATTTCAGGGTCTATTCAAAAGCATCTGGTGTACAGATTTGTCCTGTGGTCTGCCTATTGACAACCCCCCTGCTCTGGAGTATATGTATAAAGATTGATTCTACAGGAATAACTTTCCTGGGGACTAGTTCAACATTGTGGAATGAACTCCCCCAGGATCTAAGGACAATTACAAACCACACCACCTTCTGCTCTAAGTGCTAGGCACGTTACTTTGACCTTGTCTCCTCCAACATAATACACAATACGAAAAAACAAAAACAAACTTCCTCCCACCACCACCAACAAAAAAAAAGGCCCTACTAAAACAAGACATTCCATTGTACATACTTCTCCCCCCCGGGGGCAAGGATGAGAGGGCAAACATATGACAGAAGTTAGTCACATTGCTTAATATACTACTGGAAGGCACTCAGGGACTACAGTGAGAAACGTGGTATAAGAACCTGTATAGAATAGAATAGTACCTCACTAATTCCCCATGCATCGAAACCATATACATGTAGGAGGTGTGCGACTATCTGGCAGGCTCAGCATATCTCATGTCAGGTGCTGTGAGATTAATGTGTCTGACACAAAGGATATCACTAAGGTCCTGTTTCCAGAGAACACAAAAATTCAATCTGGGATTCACCTGTGACTGTCATAGGGGGAAAGTGTTACCTTATGAATTATTCATAGTGAAACTGAGAAAATCCTCTACCCTTGAGCAGATTTTGTTAGTTAGCACTTTTCATCTCTAGCCTTCACAGCAAAATCCCAAGTCGAACTTTTATGCTCCCTGAAATATGCTTAAGGAATTCCCCTCTTCTCACTGCAAAAGCTGTTTTCAGAGTGATAGCATGGAAGGAAGGAGGAGAAAAGAAATGGAGGGGCAAGGAAAAGAAAAACTGAAGACAATTAAAAGAAGAAAAAATATCATTAAGGAAAGTCCTGCTCTTGTGAATCAGGGAAATCAAGGAGAAAAATCAAGGAGAAAAGGTCTCTACTTCAGCCTAAATTTCTCTTTACACAGCAAATCCACTGTATGAATAACTGGAAATTTGAATAAATATAATATTTAGCTAGCATTTTTCACATGAGGATCTCAAAGAGCTTTACTAACCCTCCTTGTCCCCTAGGAATTATTATAACCACTTCAGAGATGAGTCAATTCAAGTCCTAAAATTTTGCACATGCAATTGCCATGACTATGACTGCAAAATGAGTATTTGCACATATAAATGGCCAGTTAAGTATTTAACTTCTTGTTTTCAGTACAAAAGCCTGATTTGCACAGGATTTGCAGGATTTTTATGGATTTTAAGGATTTTGATGTATGCAGTGGAGCACGCAGAATTAAAAAATGAGATCCTTTATGAATTACCTATAATTACAAAGTTAGTCATTGCTGGGACAAGAACTCCAAAGTCGTGAATCCTAGTGATTTGCTCTAGCCTCTAGACAGCATTATTGAGTTCATTCTAGATATCTGTGCCTTTGTACTCTTCATATCCAATTCTTATTTTTTCACATTTATGTATTCTCTTAATAATCACAACAAGGTGACCATTTAAACAAGTTTAACTTTAATTTATTATAGGTAGCTATCACATTATGGGCCCCTTATTTATGTTTGGAAGACAGGGTTTGCTTATATGAATTTTTTAATTAAGAGAAACATATAGAGACAGATGTGACGTTACACCTCATATTCTTCATAGAAATATTGTTATGATATGAATATGGTATATCTAAGATATGTTTTATGCAAGATGAGTCATGTGAGGTATCATTGAAAAGGTTATGATCTACTAAATGTGTTTATCCAATTTGTATGCATGTATCATTTCTGTATCTGAAGTTAGGAATATTGACTATGTAACAATTACAACTGTGTGTGTAGTTGGGGGAACACTCACCAGACAGTAGGCAATCAGCCTGAATGGGCCATTTAAGAAGGACAATAGCTTTGAAGATACTAATCTCCCATCTTCCTGAGGAGCTTCCTGGGATGTTGCTTTGACACTGCAGGGTCACCTAAAGATGTCACCTGGTACGGAGTACCACCTTGGACACGGCTGGTATTTTTCTACTGGAAACAAAGGATTCCCGCCTTATGTAAATCCTATTTAAGGCTGGGAAGTGAGTCAATCAGGGCTCTTCTCCATTGCCTCCCTGCCCAAGAAGGAAGACTGCTGAAAGCACCTGAAGTGACAAAGGAACTAAGTGGGGGAAAGGCAAAGGCTGAGTCCAGGCTGAGACAGGGGTCTAGTCTGTACAGAGAAATAACTTGAACTCTAAGCTGCAGAAACTCTGCAACCTGCCAAAAACAAAAACAACAGTTAGGGTGAGAAATTACATTTTGTAACCTGTTTCTTTAGTGAATTACGCTCAGGTTGCGTGTTTTGTTTTATTTGTTCAGTAATTTGCTTTGTTCTGTTTGCTATCCCTTATAATCACTTAAAATTTACCTTTTGTAGTTAATAAACATATTTCTTGTTTATTCCAAAACCCAGTTTGTGCAATTCAGATTGGGGGAGGGGAGGGGGCAACTGTGCATATCTCCCTCCACATTGAGGGAGGGGGTGACTTTTATGAGTTTATGTTGTACAGATCTCTCTATACAGTGCAAGGCAATATTATTTTGGGGTTTACACTCTAGATGGTGCGTGCACCAGAGTGCTGGCCATTGCCCTAGCTGAATCCTCCTATACAGAGCTGATTTCTGTCTGTGTCTGCAGCTGGCTGTGGCTTTGCCTGGGTGTGTGCCGGAAAGGGGCTTGAGGGCCTGGCACAGCAACCCAGTGCAAGTGAAACTCAGGCTGATAGGGCGAGTGGGCTCAGTGGGACCCCAGCACATCCAGTGGCACTCTGATGGGGGGGTCCTATAACAACAGAGTTAAGACAAAGCTCAGTTTTATTATAAGTAAAGGGTGTTAGGCAGCTTACACAGCCTGAACACTCCCAGAAAGAGACATTGAAATGCAAAATACAGGACATTAAATATTGAATACTAAAGTTAAATATAAAATATAAACAAAGCTAAAGGGGACAAAATAAGGGCTAAAACAAGACCAAGAAAGAAAGAGCGCAAGATCCACCAGTTGTTGAAAGCCAGCACTGGGCATCTCTTTCACAGCCAATGTAGTCATCTCAGGCAGGGCTCAGTGAGAGGAAAACAAGAGGAAGTGGATCCATAGGAGTTTCTTATAAAAGGAACATGCAGTACTGGCACTAGACATAAGCAGGTTAAGCAATTGCTTAGGGCCCCAAGCAGCTCAAGGAGGCCCCCATTCAGTTTTTTAGTATGTGTTGTGCTTGGGGGAGCTCCCCAAAAATATTCCTGCTTAGGCCCCCAGTGGGCTAGCACCACTGATAGTAGGTGAAATCCTGGCCCCATTGAAGTCAATGGGAGTTTTACCACTGACTTTGATGGGGCCAGAATTCCAAGCACTATCTTTAAGACACTAAGTGTTAGACATGTGCGTAGAAAACTATACACCACCTATAAGGAAAAGAGGCAAAGACAATAGAAATTACTGAAGGATCAGAAGAAAAAAGATCTGAAAGTGATTTGTCACTTAGACATTTTATTAATAGTATCTAGTCAGCTTTTGAGTCAATTATTATATAGCAGTGTTTCCCAAACTTGGGATGCCGCTTGTTCAGGGAAAGCCCCTGGTGGGCCAGGCCAGTTTGTTTACCTGCCATGTCCGCAGGTCTGGCTGATCGCGGCTCCCACTGGCCACGATTCGCTGTTCCAGGCCAATAGGAGCTGCTGGAAGCAGTGGCCAGTATGTCCCTCTGCCCGCGCTGCTTCCAGCAGCCCCCATTGGCCTGGAGCAGCAAACTGCAGCCAGTGGGATCCACGACCAGCCGAACTGTGGACACGGCAGGTAAACAAACCGGCCCGGCCTGCCAGGGGCTTTCCCTACACAAGCAGTGTCCCACGTTTGGGAAACACTGCTATATAGTAACTGGCAAGGTCATTACCCTCCCCTAAATAATGATATTGCATTTTACTGTTCTTTCTTTCCAGCACCAAATTCCAAAATGTTAGTACCAGCCTATCTAGGAAAGTCTCTATTTCCCAATAAGCAGATGCTAGCACTTCATCAAACCCCAAGACTCATCTATGGAATGCTTAAAAATGTGATTTCAGGGCAACCTGAGATGTAAATGAAATGCCTTTTTATTATAAGTTTCATATGCACCGTGAATCAAATTATAGAATTCCATTGCTTGTCCAAAACTTTTAGCAAGTTCCCTGATGTAGTTGCCATAGAAAAGAAGTAACTTGTCCACTTATACATTTTCAGAAAGGTTCTCTGAGCAAGATGTCCAGAATAAGACACTTTTATCAGCAGTATTATGCCATAAGTAAGGCTATGATTTTGTCACGGGGGTCATAGAAGTCACGGAATCCATGACTTCCGGAGCCCTCTGTGACTTGAACCCATGGCACCTGGGAGCCGCAGAGTCCTCCCACCGCCTGTGGTGCCCCAGAGCTCAGAGCTGCTGTGGACAGCGAGGGTGCCCCAGAGCTCTGAGCTCTGTGCAGTGGAGGGACCCCACAGCTCTGTGCCAGGGCCCCTGGTGGTGGTGTGGGGACCCTGCAGATCCCCATTTTGTCATGCATCTTTTTAGTAAAAGTCACAGATAGGTCACAGGTTTCCACGAATTTTTCTTTATTGCCCATGACCGGTCCATGATTTTTACTAAAACTATATGTGACAAAATCTTTGCCTTAGCCATAAGAAATTCATTGCAGGGAAGAAAAAAAAAGTGAGCCAATTTTGCCCTTACTGTAACTGCTATGGTCCTGACCCTGCATTCCTGGTGCATTCAGATTGGAGCCAATGGTAATCTATGGGAATTCTGAATGTGCAGTCATTGCAAGACTGGAATCTATGAGATTTCTAAAGTGATAAAGAGCATTTGGGGTAAACATTTACAGCAAGTCTATCACAGTCTATCACAGGCAGAATCTATTGCAAAGTACAGCAGTAATTATGTTAATTATTGTAATAATAATTAGACATGGAAATCTATAATTTACTGCCTTTCCTGTACAGCTTTTGCTAAAATCTGAAACTAGATTTGGAACTGGAACCAGTCAATGTTTTGGAAATGCCACAACAAACTATTCTATTCTTCTGTTACCTCCACATCTTCCAGAGCAGAAAGGCCTGATCCCAGGCCCACGGAAATCGGTGGTGAAGAAAGGATTATTTAGCTTAAACAATAAGTTTCACAAGAAATTTAAACATGAGAGTGGGGAAAGGAGCATGGATGGATGAAAATTAAAATCACAGGAGAGGGAAATGATTGGTGATTAGCTATTATACAGGTTTGAAGAAAAAGATTTCTGAAGCAGAATGAAGTTAAAAGTGGACCATTGACTACTCTGTGTGGGGGAGACCACTGATGAACCATTTTATTGAGTTCTCTATTTTTCTCTTCTTATTGCTGTTTATTATTTGTATTGTGGTAGTGCCAAGGGGCCTCAGTCATGGATTAGGGCTGCCTCATGTAAGGCACTGTATACACACAACAAAAAGACGGCCCCTGAAACAAAGAACTGACAAGCTACTCTCCCTTTCACCATCCTCTCTCATTTATTGCCTTACCATCTCCTTTACCTAAACAGGTTGCTGTCTTCCCTTATCTTCTCCATCTTATTTGCCCATCCACATCTTCAGCCCATCCCCTTAGAGAGGAAGGATGATTTGGTGGTTAGGGACATCAGAGACCCAACTTCTATTCCTTGTTCTGCCAGAGACCTCCTGTATGACTTTGGGCAAGTCACTTAATGTCTGTACCTCAGTTCCTCATCAGGAAAATGGGGATAATAACACTTCTCTACTTCACAGGAGCATTCTGAGGGCAAATACACGAAAGATTGTGAGATCCCTCTAAGTACCATAAATAGCTCATTGTCATTAGCTATTAACTCACTCTATTTCTTTAATTTTCAAATACAGCCTCTCAAATTAGAGTCAGAATATTTTTTGTCTGTGTGTCCAGTCTTTTTGCACAAAACCTCATCATACAATAAAGAGGTGGTTTGCACACACAGAAACTTGGACAAACTTTTGGGATTCTGGAACTGGGTGACACGTGTGTGTGTGTGTGTGTGTGTGTGTGTGTGTGTGTGTGTGTAAAATTATGACAAAAAGTGACTTATTTCCCCCAACCCAACCAGTTCTATAAAAAGAATTGCAAATACAGTTGCAGAGATCAGTATTTGGCCCCTTTGAAAATATACCCATTTCCCCTGGTCTATGTAACACATTTGAAAATCATATGGAAACACAGAGCTGTTTGAATGTGACTTTTTCTTTACTTATTAGACTAGAGAGAGCTGTCAGTTGTTTAACATCCCTACTATAATCACATCAGCCTCATCTTGTGAAATGTGAGAATCAATTACTTCTCTTAATAGAAAGCTTTAATTTAGGTTCTTCTGTTATTAAGTGCTAGATTTTCCTAGAGAATTTTGGATAATATATATTTTTAAATGGTACTTGAGTTAAAACATATCTATTGATGGGATTTAAAGAACAGACCCCAAACTATTGCAAAGCAAGCAGGCAAATCAGTATTTTCCTCCCCACTGGCTGCTATAAATGGCTGAAATCCTGAACCATGGTAAATAAGCACAGATATACCACTTAATGAATTAAGTTAATCAGCCAGCCAATTAGCTGTAGAAATAACATCTTTCCCCTCCAGGTGGACTCTCCTCTTCTCACTTATAGCAGCTTAAATGTCAAACATGTAGTAAATGCCGTGAATGAGAAAAAATAAACATCTAGGTTCCTTTTTAAAAAAACAAAAACATTTAGTTTCTCTTTAGAGCAGTTTGGTTATTCCCGTTCAATGTTTTTTATACAATGCATCACTGATGGCTACATTCAGTAAGGCTTCTTTCCTCAAATAAAAGTGACGTAAGACAAAAGAGACAAATGTAACTGAAACAGCTGAACAGTTCCATCCTTCTAGGAAATATACAACCATATTGAATTTTCTTCTTGATTTTTATGCACTCAGCACTAGAGTTATTTGTAATTTTTTGTGCAGAATTTTCCCCCATAAAATTATCTTTTTTCCAGAAACAGAACTTTTCATGAAAAGAAGTTGATGGCCTCAAAACGGTCTGGTTTTACTGATATTTTCATCAAAATTGTTTGTAAATCATTATTGACATTATTTTATCAAAACTCACATTTTATTACTGAAAACAGCATTTCTCAGTAAACAAAACATTTTGATAATGATTTTGGTAAGAATTTTGGTAAAATTAATATGAAAAACTTCATAAAAAATTGAAAACCGTGTCCATTTCAAATCCCATGAACTACAAAAAAAAGTCAAAACTGTTTGCAAAGTCATTTATCTGTTTTGGAGCTGTAACTGGCTGACAACAAGTTTTTTAAAAGGAACAGATTAAAAAAATATGTCTGCACTAGGCACCATAAACAGTCCCCTCATGTAGCCCACATTCAAACTCTCTTGAGGAAGAATCCATAGATTAGCAGTTCACATTTACTTGGCAAGATACCATGCTCTGAAGGTCAATAAACTCAGGCTCTTGCAGATCACCAAGACAGCACATTCCAGATGCAGGGATCCTCCAGTGAAAACACCCTGCACTGTCAGTCCATATGAGTGCACAACTAGAAACGGTCAAGCAGAAGCATCTTGCTGGTCTTAGCCATTAAGAAAATTACATGGCAGATGGTCTCTAAGGTAGCCAGATCCCAAACAATAAAGGGCATTGCTGATTAAAACCAACATCCTGAATTGCACATAGAAGCCAGTGAGATATCAGCATACTTCAAGGAGCTCAGGTGCAATATGCACAGACTGACCTGCTCAGTTAAGATGGCATACTAAATTAACTGAAGCTTCCTAATGATCTTTGTGGTATGTAGGAATTGGGCAGTATTCCTTTACACAGTTTATGAGCTCTCTCATGGTCCTCACTGTCTTCTGTGTTTCAGAAGCTACCAGAACTGGGCCAGAGCAGCAGCATATATATTACAGCTGGTCAGAAAAAGGAATTTCTGTCCTGCGGGAATACCAACATTTCAGAATTCATTTTACTTCCCAATTGGAATGAAACATCAGAATTTTTCATGGAATGGCACCAATTCATTTTGTAATAAAAAGTTTAGTCAAAATTAACACATTCCTGTGAAACATTTAGATATTGACAAAACCGTATTTTCTGATGGAAATCTGTTCAGTTGAAATTTTTTTTTACAAACTCTAATATTTATCTAGTGAGGCCTTCACATTGTATAAAGCTAGTAAACAATTATTTGGACCTCACTTTGCTGATCGTATTGTTCCTTCATATTGCGTTTGTTACATAAAGAGCAAAAGACAACAGTCTCCCTTGGCAATGCTAAGTACACTATGTTGCAGCACTCCAACCCAGAGTGAACAGAGGTACGGATGACTGACTGTGATGAGCCGAGGAAAGGCTGCAATCTCTTAGCAAAAGGTTTGTGTGCAGTTAGCTACCTGGGGAACAAAGATGAGGGAGTAGAAAATAATGAAGAGGACACATCAATGACATGGGGTGATTTGGATCACTTAGTAATCTGGGCATAATCAAACAGCATGTATGTCAATATAGCCAAGTGTAAAGTCCTATATTATCTAGGAACAAAAAACGTAGGCCATACTTACAGGATGGGGGACTCTTTGGAAGCAGTAACTGAAAAAGACTTGGGAGAGTTGGTGGATAATCAGCTGAATATGAACTCAGCATTTAGTGCTTGACCACTCTTGGAATGCTTATTTCTGGTTTCCACAATTCAGGATGGATGTTGAAAAACTGGAAAGGTTCAGAAAAGAGTCATGAGAATGATTAAAGGATCAAAAAAACAAAAGGAGCTCAATCTAGATAATTTATCAAAAATTAAGATATTACCTGATCACAGTCTTTAAGTACCCACCTGGGGGGAAAAAATCAATAATAAAAGGAACTTCAATTGAACAGCCAAGGTAAAACAAGATCCAATGGCTTGAGGTTGAAGCTAGAGAAATTCAGACTAGAAATAAATCTCTCATTTTTTAACAATGAGGGTAAATTAACCACTGGAGCAACTTACTAAGGGTTGTGGTCGATTCTCTTACTGTGGTGGAAACTATAAAATCAAGAGGGGAGGGATAGCTCAGTGGTTTGAGCATTGGCATGCTAAACCCAGGCTTGTGAGTTCAATCCTTGAGGAGGCCATTTAGGGATCTGGGGCAAAAGTCTATCAGGGGATTGGTCCTGCTTTGAGCAGTGGGTTGGACTAGATGACTTCCTGAGGTCCTTTTCAACCCTGATATTCTAAGACTAGATGTTTTTCTAAAGATAAGCATTAGTTAAACCACAGCTATTGGACTTGAAGCAGAAAACAGGGAAGTCCTATGGCCTGACTTATGCAGCTCAGACTAGGTGATCATTTAGTCCTTTCTGGCCTTAAAAACTGTGAATCCATGAATCCAAAAGCAGATGGGGATCAAAAAGTACCAGTAAAGTTGTGGAACTCTTTGGCAAGGACTGGACATATTTCACCAACAAATAAGGAAGTCACAATCCCCTCTAGTTTCTTAGCCCTGATTCACCTCCATCTTACCCATATTAAACATCAGCGCGTTGGCTC
Organism: Mauremys reevesii; assembly: GCF_016161935.1. Lineage (NCBI taxonomy): Eukaryota > Metazoa > Chordata > Testudines > Geoemydidae > Mauremys > Mauremys reevesii. Next base: position 88,920,001 of record NC_052626.1, read on the forward strand.
TCATGCATCTTCTTTCCTTGGCTGGGGATTTGGAAAGCAAAGAAACAACATCAACCGAATTCAGTGAAAATGAGACAGGGACAAAACATCACCATATTGGCGGGTGGCACTGCAGCCCAAATGCCTCCTGATCTCCTCTAGTAGCCTTACATACACATCACATTGGTGATAGAATGGGATACTGCAGGATTCTCCATGAGAGGCCAATCATGAGCAGTTACCAAATACCAACCTCTAAGATCTTTCAGAAAAGAAGGAATGGAGCCATTGAACAATGATCCCAATCACCCCATCACATTCCATGGACAGATCAGCAACAACTCATGGTTAACATCATCAAAGGCCACCAATAGTACTAATAAAACTACCTTTCTTCTATTGCCAGGAGGACAATATTGACCAAAGATGTTAATATCTATTGGGGTCTGCATCATACACTGTCCTGGACCCAAATTACTAAGGACCTATGAACTCAAAGGAATTTAGATGAAGTCAAGACTGAATCATGACAAACTTCTCAAAAAATTTCCCCCAGGCAGGAAAGTCATAGACAGGAAGTACCTGTCAAAATCATTGTCAAATGCTGGCTATATTAGCAAGTCCCTAATCTCTTATTTAAGGGTAGTTGGCCTCTTGTAGTCCTAGGAGGCAGCATTAACAATACTCATAAATAAAAAACCTTCCTATATTATGTTGCCATACAATAATGGCCACCAACTTGTAATAATGCTATTATAAAGCAAAGTATTCTGGGCCACTAATGTAGGTTTTATTTTCTGTTTTAAATAAGGGCAGGGACTTATCATAAAATAAAAACATCATCAATGAAACAGCAACAAAACTGGCTTTCCAGAGCCATTCAGCATTTACAAGCTACATTATACTATGCCTCCATCTCTCTCTGTAGAGTCTTGATGTTCCCATAGACCAGACTTTATTAACCCATAGTGACAACCAACAGATTTTTAAAAGGGATACAAATATATAGTATCATAGGAGTGATTGACGTGAATGAGTTGAGCAGTAGCACACTTAAACAGACACACAATCTGCCATTCATTCTAGATGTCACTACAGCATTGTCCCACCACACATGAAATCATGAATGTATTGAACTTAGGGAACTATAGCCAGTGATATAATGAGATGGAGTTCACTACTTCCCCATCTCTGAAGACCTGGGTTCTTTTAAACCCTGGCTTATGTTTTGACTGAAGTCCAGATTTTCCCAGCTCTACAACAAAAAATGGCAACCTCCGCTCAAGAGAAATACAGTTTTGGGATGACAGAGATTTTTTTTGAAGTTAGCACTAAGGTACATTGGTTGACCTGGGGAGTGAAATTTGAATTATTTGTTCACAAAGCTTAACACTTCACTTACCAATTTCAAAACAATAGTTTTGCACTATCCCCCATATCTGCAGAAAAACAGCTGGAAACAAATACCAATCAAAATATAAAACTTGTGAAAGCACATAAAAGAGCTTACATACGTGTCTGCTCTCTCTTTATTAATATAGCTAGATCACTTTCACTAACATATGATTAATTTATCAAAACAACATATCTGACAAGATTATAATGAAAATGTTCACAGACCCTTAAACTGATCTATATTTTTAATGCACCTTACATGTTTATAAACAAATATAACCCTACATGATGTGGCTGGTAATACTGGATCAGCTATTCATAAGAGAACACACCAGAATGAACAGATAATTTTTCAAAAGAAGAATTTCAGAGATTTAAAGTTTTATGATCAGAACCTTCCTGATTTTCATACCTCACTATCCATCTGCATGTGGGTTAGCTTCTGGAGCAAAGTTGCAATCCCTCTCATTGAAAGTTCAGCCATTGAAATGATTTTTAAATGATACAGTGCTAAGTGAAAAACAAAGCTGCAAGACTTTAGGAGTGAGTCACCTATGAATCTTCAGTGGGTTTTTGATTAAAATTATTGAAAAAGGTGTCACATCCTCCTGTTTGCATTATTCCAGGAATGAGCAATTCAAAGAAAAGCCTGCGACTTCAGATACAATTATCGTGTTTTGTTGCAATGAAATATTATTTCCATACAGTAAGAGTTAATGGTAAACACTTGCATTTGTCCCAATACAATAAATACAGCATGAGCTTGATTATGCCAAGCCTTGCGTAGGTGCACAGTGTCAGTGGGCAGGCAGATAAGTGCATAAGGTGTCTTTTCACCTCTGTACATGCTCCAAAGCATGCAAGGATCGGGGAGTCTAGCACCATCAACAGAGCTAGACCCCCAAAGATGGAGAGCTGTGGGGCGGCCATGTTCCTACCTACCACTCACACACTGGCCTCTACTGCTGGGTTTGTAGAGGGAACAACATGATGGTCCCTTCTAACCTTAAAGTCTATGAATCTTGTAAAAGGGACCTCAACCATCAGGTCTGGTGCCTTCTCTCACATCTGTCCCCAGCTGAAAGCTTCAGTCTGCCCTGTGCTATTTATTAGGGCTTTTCTTGTCCATGGGGTCATGACAGCTATCAATCTGAATGATGAATTGTGATAATTCAACAGAGTCCAGAGCTGACCATTCAGAATTAGTTCTTGCTGCCAGATGTTGGAATCTTGATCTGTTTAAATATTCCTTGAATCAGTATCTTGCTGTGTGATATTTTGTTGCTTCTTCCGGCCCCAGGTACAGAGGCTTGCAAAGTACACTTCCCTTTGCTCAATCCAAGTGAGAGCCAATGTAGAACCATGAATCATATGGCATTGCTTTGTTAGTATGTATGATGCATTCATATATAAAAACTGACACAGTGCAGCATTAGCATAAAACTCCTTTTATTAACAGCATTATCCCTGTAGTATTATGCTCATTAGGATAGTATAAATCCAGCACATGCAGATACATTAGCAATATTGTTGCCATGGGAATAAAATGACCTACAACACTATATGATTTATTCTTCAGTAGCAGTATTGATACTTACCCCGCCTCCTGCTATCAAGATTACTAGGTTCAGACTCCAGCAATACATGTAAGTAAATAATGTTAAGTGTCGTTTCTTATATTATTGAAGAGTGTCTGATTTTCCTTTAAGAGCGTAGCTATGACTTTTGTCCACTTTATTTCATTTCTTGCAGTGGTGGGTAATTGGAAACAGGAGCAAATAGTAGATTTATTTTATTTTTTAATGTCTTTATCATGACAGTCACTTTATTTTAACATCATCTTTTGACATGAGGTCATTGTGCTGACTGTTACAGAAAAGTGCCTTATGAAGGAGCAATTACCCAGAGTAAATGGATTTCTGAGAAGATTCAAAAGAGAAAGATAACAACAAAGAGCGAGATGTACATTAGTGAAATAAAGCTAAAATCAAATAAGGATTAGAAGAAGCTGAATGATCCTCAAATAATGCAGTATTCCAACTGCTTAATTAAAAAATGGTTTTCATCCCCAAGAGATTGTGCTGCGTTACTGCTCAGCTGTAGTAGGCACAAAGTAGCATAGCACAATGGGGGCCTAGTACACTAGATTCCCCTAGGTATAATTCTAATACAAATACAAATAAACTGTAATTATAACAGTGGCAGAAAACATACAAGTCATTAAGCCATGTATTCTGACCCTTTGAAAATGCATGCACTGTGTTTGGGTAGGAATGAAGGCCCTGATCCTGCATGATGGATTGCATGGTTAGAACACATGAAGTCAAAGGGCTCCATGCCAACCCAGGACTCTACCTATGCTGTGCTTATTGCAGGATCCAGATCTAAGTTATGAATGTGTTATAACAGGGATCCTATGTTAACAAGTCACAATACATAGAGCCTGCATTCTAATATCGGAACTATTTTAGCTTGATATATAGATTTTTCCTAGTGAAACAGTAGATGATGTCACCCTTAAATTATTGCAGAAGCCTCAAAGACCTATTGGATGAATCATAATGTATATCGAGTATTTATTGTAATTTCATAGATTCAAAGGTGGTCAGGGTTGGAAAGTTTATTTCTGATAGTCTAAATCTAATCCTTGCATTGGACAGGATGTTCCACTTATATTACCTCACCAGAATTTTGTCACATTTCTACTGGTGAAGTGTTGGTTATGTCACTATGCAGTTTATTAACATACATAATAACAAAATACATGTTTGTTTAAAACAAGAAAGAGAAGTGGTTTTCTGTTTAAAGAGAGAGGTTATCATCCCTTTGTAGTTAATTTTCATTAGAACAGTCATAGTGTATAATCCATCTCCTGTGAGCTTAGATACAGGCCAAATCCAATTCACCTTACCATTGACTGAGACTAACTCAGATACTGCATGCCCTGGCTTGGTTTGTATGAGCAAGTGATGCTGTTGCACTTCAGTGGCTGGACTACAGAGACAATAAGAGACTTAAAACTTCAGTTAGTTAAAGAAGTTTCCCAATAGGTAAAATGGCAGAGGCCTGTGATTTTGGAGCTGAAGAACAAGAATTCTCAGCTCTCTGTATGTGTAAGAGAGAGAGAGATTTATATAGAAAATGCATTTTGTGGCATGTAGAACATGAATTCTTTACAAAGCAAGAGGCAGCATTTGGGGCCCCAGCCTATTCATACTGAAGTCAGAGTTTGCCACTGACTGCTTTGGGAGTAAGCCAGGGCCTTTGGCCCATAGTTAAATGTGGAGCATTTGAAGGCCCAGTCTTGTAGGCTTCCCAACCAGACCAGGTCTTCCTATTGAACAAAATAGCTTGATTGTGAAGGCTGCGATTAAAGTCCAAACCCAGCCTAAGGAATAAGCTGTAATGTCTGTGATCTCATTTCAGCTGTCAACCTGTTGCACAAGACGAAGAGAAACAATTCCTCAAGCAAGCTCCATGACATGGACTCTGATTAGGAATTTCCCTGAAAGAGTGTTAGACGTTACTGTTGTTACAAGAAAGTAGCACTTGGCAGATTCTGCTTCATAGGTCTGGGCACTGGTTCTGCAATGAGCTCCATGGAAGAGGGCCCCTGTGTACATGCAGGATTCATTGCAGGATCAATGCCTTAACTTGTTATTAGAATCAATAAGACCGTAGGGCACGCAACATCCTGTGGGACATGGGGTGAAATCCTGGGCCCATTGAAGGCTGCTCTTTAATTCAGTGTCTTCCTTTGTGCATAATTGCCATTATTTTAGACTGGGTGGTGATCTTATATTCAGAAAGTGTGTATATATCTCTTTATCTATATCTATATCTAAAACTAAGGTTTTGTAAATAAGTTGCTCTCTGTAAATAAGTTCAGAGATCCACATTTAAGGAGGCAGTTATTCAAACACCACAAAATCCTGACAACAGTAAACCAAGATCACTCTGTTTGATACACAGCTCAAGGCCTCAGTACACTTGTGTGTGTTAATCCTAGTGGAATCGTGTACATTCACAGTTTGAACAACACGTTACAGATTCGCTAGGAATTGGAAAGCATTGTTCAAAAATGAATTTCTGACTACAAATAGCTTCGCTGCATCAGCTGGTGTCCTTGGAGTTTGTCAATTGATGAGAAGAGAGGAGAAGAAAAACACTTATTCTTCTCTCGGGGGGAAATTCTCCAACAGAGTTCTAAGTAGGCATATGAGAAAATGTAAAACACACAATAGTGGCATATGCGTAACTATATCTCATTATCAGTGTGAAAAAATAAAGAGGAAATTACAGAGGCTGACCCTGTTATTATTGTATTACAGTAGTATCTGGACAGACCAACCAACCTGGGGCCCAATTGCACAAAGCATTAGACTGGCATATGAATTTTGGATATCAGCGCAAGCCGAATCTGCTCAGCACCTCCCAGGCAGCACCCACACCCTGCAAGCCTGGTTCCTATTGTTTGCCCTAAAGTGCCATATGAAACTGATTGAATGCTGTTTGCTGATCTCAATTTTTCAACAGCAAGATTAAAATGAGGCTTCAAAATGAAAAGGTATTTAGTCAAAGTCAATTATAGTTTGTGAAAACAGCACTTCCAAATCTGTCGCCATTACCAGTAATGGGGTGAGAGGGAGAGAGGAACAGACTTTTGTTTATTACTATCCACTGTCATTTTAGATCTCCTAACCACATATTTTGTGGATTGTCTTATTTGTCCTCTTGCCCCCTCCCACTCTGCCAGTCTAAACCACTACTCTTGAGACTTTAGGATTACTCTTTTTCTTCTAGAATATATTTGAAATGGACGTCTTTGAAACCTACAATGCCTTTTCATGCCCAAAATCACATGAAAGATCACTGGTCTCTTCAGAGCCGTAACAAGGAATTTTTGCGCCCAAGGCAAGGGTGGCTCCAGGCTCTTCAGCGGCGGGTCCCTCAGTCCTTGTTGGAGAGAAGGACCCACCGCTGAATTGCCACAGAAGAATGAATGAAGCGGTGACGGCAATTCGGTGGCAGGTCCTTCCCTCCAAGAGGGACTCAGGGATCCGCCGCCAAAGAAGCGGTGGCAGTAGAGCTGCCGCCGAAAGCATCGCTGATTGCAGGAGAGCTGCACCCGTCTGCTTTGCGTGCCTGAGGCAAGTGCCTCACTTGCCTCACCCTTGTTACAGCACTGGGTCTCTTAAAAGATAATTTCATCCTTTATTGATCTTCCCAGATTTTAGTGAAGACATAACATGAATATCTTAGCTTAAAATCTACCTATTTCAAAATTAGCAAACATTCAGTCTCTAAAGACAACTTACCAGATTTTCAGTCACTTGATTTCCATACATAAATCTTTTCCCACCCAACTTTCAGGAGGCCTCCCTAAATTAACCCCTACAGCTTTCATTTCAAATTTGAAATCTAACCCCTTTACTGATGTATCCTGGTCTAGTGAAACAGTACACTCTCTCAGGAACTCTAAAATAAGAAATTCAATTTTAGCTGTTTCTGTCTTCAAAAATGATCTTTCTAAAAATAAAGAATGTGTATACACAGGAAAAAAGATTCTTTCATAACATTGATTATGACATTGTGTGTAGAAGCCTTTCAATTAATTAAAGCAAAGACTTTGAGTTCTGTGGGGCTGTAATGTTAAGGAAATTAATTTGTATATTATTAATAAACACTTCACTCAATATTTACAATTTTAAATGTCTTCTGTAATTTAGACTCACTTGCACTCTGACCACTAGATGGACTGTCATTCTATACGCTTCATTAAACTTACATACAGTATTTATTTCCATAAAAAAATAGCCTAAACCACAGTGCACAATTTCCTACACATAGACAAAGGGTAAATGTTTAAAAAATGACTACCAAACTCAGCAACCTATTTCCCATTTTAAAAAACACCTAAGTCACTTAGGAACCTAAGCCCTATTGACTTTCATGAAAATTCTCCACCTATAGTACTTCTTGGCACAGCTATTTCAGTGTAGGATCAGGAAAATGGAGAAACTCATCAAGAAAGATTTATTTACCTTTGTTGGCATGTCTCCATCACATCCTAATCTCATCTGCCTACAGAAGGCCTGAGTAGCAAAGTATGAATCTATTAAGGTGCTTATTCGGGCCCCAGTACTGAAATACCTGAGCATCTTAATATCTTTATTAATCTCACAGCTCCCTGGGATGAGAAACTGAGGGAGCAAGTGACTAAGTGGCTTGCCCATGATCAGACAGGGAGTCTGCAGTGGAACATTGAATAGAATCTGGGACTCTGAGTTCCCGACTAACACCTTAACCACCCTGTCTCACCAGAGCTAAACATCCCCAAAGTGTAGGAGCATTCAGATTAAGGATTTTAGCTTTGGACCATCTTTACAGATAATATTGGAAGTTTCTGCTTGGAGTAGATGCACAGGAGTATTTGGTTCTTTATACCTACCTGATCATCACTTTTATTTTTTTTTCCCCCCAACAACAGGCAGAGATATAGCATTCTCCATGATTGGATGTCTGTTGCAGGAAAGAGTAGTGCATGACTACTATAATACTTAGTCCTGCCATGAGTGCAGGGGACTGGACTATATGACCTCTCGAGATCCCTTCCAGTCCTATGATTATATGATTCTATGACCAACATCACTGCTATCCTTTCTTACCTGTAGGCCAAGTGAGGGCAAAATCCCAGCACATTTCCATATCCAATCATCTAGGTAACATTTAGAAAAAAAGAAGAAAAAAAAACAACAGAGCCACCAGTGCAAAGATCCACAACCTCTGTCACAGCTGCAGGAGACTGTTGAGCCCAACTTTTGGAGAAATGCTTTCAAATCTCCAAATCCTCAGTTGGATCCCAAAATGTAGCCAATGCCTATGTTTTCCAACATACACAACATTTATTGCGATGTTTCCTTTCAAGTGTCCACTAATTGTCAGTCCTTTTTGAAGTAGTGACTAATAAGCAGCAGTAATCAACATGAATTAATTTGATATTAAGGTGACTCTTGAGTGGGTCTCTGGAGGTGTAGCCTGCAGATTTAGCAACAAGGCATTAAAAAAAAGCATACGTATTTTTAAAATCAATGAGGCATCTCATATTGTCTGCTCATTACACCACTCAAAATATTATTTCAACATATGCCACTAGATTCAACTTTACTTTTAAAGAAGCAGTGTTATTTTGAACAGGAATTTCTCCATGCTTCAGAATTTATCTTAGGCCATGTCTACACTTACCAGAGAGCAAAGCTGCTGTAATCGATGCTGCAGGGGTCGATTTAGCAGGTCTAGTGAAGACCCAGTAAATTGATGGCAGCACGCTCTCCAGTTGACTCCAGTACTCCACCGAAATGAGAAGAGTAAGGTAAGTCGATGGGAGAGTGACTCCCATTGACGCAGCGTAGTGTAGACGCCGCGGTAAATCACCCTAAACTACATTGACTCCAGTTATGTTGTTCACATAGTTGAAGTAGCGTAACTTAGATTGACTTATTGCAGTAGTGTAGACAAGGCCTTAGAGACCTTTCTTGTGTTATGAGATATTGATTCAGTGCACTGGGATCACTTTATGTTGTCAAGCGGAAAACTTAGGAGCAGTGCACTTTTCTTTGAACAGACCACCCATATGTGAATTTGGATTGCATGATACCAAAAGAGATCATAGCAGGTTACCAGGCCATTGGTGAAATCTGGTGCCTTTTATTTATTTGTGAAGCATAATGTGATCCTTCTCAGGAGGAGTTCTGAGATGCTTTTCAGTATCTTAGTTTGGCTCAAATGCATTAAAATGCAAATAAAAATCATTTTAAAGAGCTGTTCACTTACACAGTGCTAAGAATAAGTTTATGTAGAAGAGCTCAACCTAGCAAACTTAAAGGGTCAGGCTTTCAAAAGAGGCTTAGGGCCAGACTTTCAAGGGCTCAGTGCCCACAATCAGAGCCAGATTTTCAAAAGAGCTAAGCTCCCATTTAGGCATCTAAATAAAGGACCAGATTTTAAAAAAAACTGCTTATAACTCAGCTTCTCCCACTGTGACACACATAAGATTTTCCGAGGAACACTCAACATGCTGAGTTCTTTTGAAAATCTGGGATTAAGTAATTGGGTTTCTTGTAGGCAATGGCTGCAAGCACTATGCCCAATAGCAAATGTTTTCAGGCCTGGGTCCTAAGAGAAGATACAACTGAGACAACAGCTGTGGCTTCTCTTTGAAAGGCAGAGAGGGCAATAGGGCAAAATGAAGTGTGAGATATTTACTAGTAGGGGACGCTGTACTATAAGAAAAGCACCGAACTAAGTGGCTGGAGAGAAGAGGGAGGAAAGTGTAGGAAGTAGGAGGAAACGTGGTCAAAGATATAACCAGGGTCAAATTTTATATAGGTGAGGATGAATAATAAAAAGAAATTGATGGTTTGTGTGGTTGGAGTGGAAGACAACTTTAGAAGTACCATTTTCATTTCTACTGGAACTATTAGAAGATCTGAATAGAGATCATATCATGGAACCATAAAAACTCCTTGGGTAAATCTAATCCAGAATGCTTGCCTGTTTGTGTCACAAGACAAAGAAATTGTAGCAAACCAAATTCACCTATACTGGCAGATTAACTCTGTGGTCAGATCCTACTCTTCAGTTTGTTTTCTACCATATATCATACTTGATGTTATATAAACCCCTTTTCAACCACCATTTACTTGAAAACTGACATTGGCTGAGATAACTAATGTACTACATAGTAGAGCTGGTCAGAAACTAGAATTTCCATTTCAAGTGAAATACTAATACGTTGAAAAAAAAATTCTGAATTAGAACCAAAAGTGGAAATTTCAAAATTTCCCATGGAATGAAAATTCCAAAATGTTTGTTCTGATAATGTTGAAACAATAAAATGCAATATAAAATATGTAATATTACAACTAATACTTTTAATACACTATTAAAGTAAAAATGAAATGACAAAGAAGAAACAATTTGTTTAATCTTTTTTGGGGCAAAGATTTAGTTGAAATAGGTATGTTCCTGCAAAATGTTTTGATTTTGATGAAACTGCATTTTCCAATGAAAAAATATTCAGTTGAAAATGTTTGGACCAGCTCTACTACACAGTTATTAAGAAGCAGCATGGTCGAAGAGTGGGAATGGAGACTCAGGAGACCTAGTTTCTAATCCCATATATGACACTGGTTGGTGCATTGCTATAGGTAAAGCTCCTAATTTCACATATCTCAGTTTCTTCCCTGGTAAGATATCTAACTTCTTCACTTAGAGAGTTTTAGTTTTTGGACACTATTCCAATTCCTTACTACATAGTTGCGCTGACAAAGTACAGTTTCCCAGAGCATTAGATGGATGCATTTTAACAAACATTTTAACAAATCTAAATGAATTACAAATTAATATAGAAGCTGAATGAAACTGAAATAATAGCCTCATGTGAACATCCCTATCAGGTAGTTTTGCATAGATTATATTTTTCAAAAGAAATACAATTTTTCCAGTTACCCACAAACTGTGAGAGAGTCATTGTTCCTGAACACCCTTTTAAATCTGTGCCAGTTTTTAAGCCATTTCTTACCACTAGAATTTGTTTTGTAAATTTAAGACATTATATTCCCGTGGCTAAGAAGCTACCTGATGAATAGGGGGTGATGCTATTGAATGCAGTTAGCATTTTTTAAAAAGTTGCCTATAGAGAAATAATGAAGAAAAATGCAAACTAAGCTCCCACCCCTCAAAGAACACCATGCAGACAGAAAGCATGCCTGCATATACCCCCCCCCCCCTCAGCTTCATGGAAGTATTGGGTGTACTTGACACAAGGTCACCAACCCATGCGATTAGTGGATCAGTCAGAGCACAGGTCTGTATTAGTGCTCCTATCGCAGCCTTAATCAAATCTCAAGCTGTAGGATATAAATTGATCACTGCTGGGGGTAGAACATCCCCTATTATGCACAATATTGCATAACTGGTAGTAGGGTATAAAACATTCCTCTGAAGTAGCAGGTATTCAGACACTGCTTTAAGCAGGATACTGGCCTGAAGGTGACTATTTGTCCAGTTAGAAATTAAGTCTTTCTTGTTATTATGAAACAGTCAATTTGATTTAAAGTACAAAGCATGTATCAAGGAAAAGGGAAAGTGAGACACCTGTAGACTATGTATTATTGATGGATATAGAAGGATATAAACATTCATAATTTAAGAAAAACAGGTAATGTGTGGAGGTGGGTTATTGAGTGTTCTCTAATAAAAAACAAAAAGGAATGAAAAATCCTTTTAAATGAAGAGATTATTTCTTTGTGTGTGTGTGTGTATATATATATATATATATATATATATATATATATATATAAAGTCAAGTTTTAAAAGTGTGATTTGTTTGACTATGAGTCATCTCTTCAACATTTGATGGATATGAATCAGATGACCTTCAGCATATGTTGAAAACAGACTAAAGTTTTTGATGGTTTAGAAATCTTCAAAGATAGTTCTTATAGGCAGCAGGATCATGTTCACCATTTATTGTTTCGGGGTTTTTCCCCCCTCCCCATCAACCACAACCAAAAAGTAATACAGACTTATCCCTCCAAGCTGGCATGAGCTAGGCACTTACCTGATATTGTACTAGACCGTGGGGTAAGAAAGCAAGGAAGGAGGAGGATTCCAGCTGAGTGTGTTGATGGTTGACGTGATACCACTGTGCCAAGAAAGGAACATTTCAGGGCACAGAGTCAGCATGAGAACACTTGAGCAAACAAGTAAATTTCCCAGTGAAAATGTTTGATCTTCAATTCATGAAACAACTCACTGAGCGTTGATGAAAAAACATCTTCCATTTTTATGAAATTTTCTCTACCCAGATAATGAATGATGATGGAGTAGATTTCTAATCATTCCAATTCTTTTAGACATGTTACTGAACTCAGCCTCACATCCATGTAGTCTCTGTAAGGAGATTGGCTGTAATGTAAAAAACTGTAAATATTCTTAATATGCCCCACAAACAACTTTTTTTTCCTTTTACACTTTGTTGGAAGTTTGCACAGCCCCAGCCACTGAAATCTGTGTACAGGCCAGCACACAGAAGACCAAGGTTTGGGACTAAGCTGGTGAAAATCACTCCTCAGACAAGTTCTGCACAGAGTGCGGCTAGTATGATGAACTTGATGAGGGTCTCAGGGAAGTAAGAGAGAAATTTCCACTTACAGGTGGAAAACCACTATGAGGCTTTTTCATACAACTGCCTTGCTCTGTCTTCAGACACTAGGAAAAGAGATGCAGTTATAGCTGTCTAGCAGAAAAGGAATTAAATTCCCAGATATTCTGAGCCCTGCAACAGACATTCCCAGCTCTGCGACTGACTTCTCATATCTCTTTGGTCAAATCATAGAATCATAGAATATCTGGGTTGGGAAGGAGCCTCAGGAGGTCATCTAGTCCAACCCCGTACTCAAAGCAGGACCAATCCCCAACTAAATCATCCCAGCCAGGACTTTGTCAAGCCTGACCTTAGAAACCTCTAAGGAAGGAGATTCCACCCCCCACCCCAGGTAACCCATTCCAGTGCTTCACCACTCTCCTAGTGAAAAAGTTGTTCCTAATATTCAACCTAGGGTGACCAGACAGCAGTGTGCAAACTCGAGATGGGGGTGGGGGCAATAGGCACCTATATAAGAGAGATAGCTCAGTAGTTTGAGCATTAGCCTGCTAAACCCAGGGTTGTGAGTTCAATCCTTGAAGGTGCCAATACTTGGTCCTGCTAGTGAAGGCAGGGGGCTGGGCTCAGTGACCTTTCAAGGTCCCTTCCAGTTCTAGGAGATAGTTATATCTCCTATTATTAATAAAAAGACCCCAAAACATGGCATGTCCCTATAAAATCAGGACATCTGGCCAACTTAAACCTCCCCACTGCACCTTGAGACCATTACTCATTGTTCTGTCATCTGGTACCACTGAGAACAGTCTAGATCCATCCTCTTTGGAACCCCCTTTCAGGTAGTTGAAAGCAGCTATCAAATCCCCCCTCATTCTTCTCTTCTTCAGACTAAATCATCCCAGTTCCCTCAGCCTCTCCTCATAAGTCATGTGCTCTTGCCCCCAATCATTTTTGTTGCCCTCTGCTGGACTCTTTCCAATTTTTCCACATCCTTCTTGTAGTATGGGGCCCAAAACTGGACACAGTACTCCACATGAGGCCTCACCAATGTCGAATAGAGGGGAATGATCACATCCCTCGATCTGCTGGCAATGCTCCTTCTTATAGAGCCCAAAATGCTGTTAGCTTTCTTGGCAACAAGGGCACACTGTTGACTCATATCCAGCTTCTAGTCCACTGTAACCCCTAGGTCCTTTTCTGCAGAACTGCTTCCTAGCCATTCGGTCCCTAGTCTGAATGGGATTCTTCTGTCCTAAGTGCAGGACTCAGCACTTGTCCTTGTTGAACCTCATCAGGTTTCTTTTGGCCCAGTCCTCTAATTTGTCTAGGTCCCTCTGTATCCTATCCCTACCCTCCAGCGTATCTACCACTCCTCCAAGTTTAGTGTCATCTGCAAACTTGCTGAGGGTGCAGTCCACGCCATCCTCCAGATCATTAATGAAGATACTGAATAAAACCAGCCCCAGGACCAACCCTTGGGGCACTCCACTTGATACCAGCTGCCAACTAGACATGGAGCCGTTAATCACTACCCATTGAGCCCGATGATCTAGCCATCTTTCTATCCACCTTATAGTCCATTCATCCAGCCCATATTTCTTTAGCAAGAATACTGTGGGAGACTATATTGAAAGCTTTGCTAAAGTAAAGGAATAACACATCCACTGCTTTCCCCTTATCCAAACCAGGTAACTCCTCTTGTTCCTCAGTTACCCAATTGCAAAATGGAGATTCTATTATCCTCAGACATGTGGGGAACTGAAAAATAACCAGTTTGAAACACTAATAAGTGGACAAAAACAGTAAAACAAAAAAAATAAGACCAATGCAATTTTCAGCTGCACAAAACAACAGAGGTATCACACCAAGGAGCAGAAACACACCAGACTTGTTGCTGCATTGAGTCTACAGAGCATCTGGAATATTCCATTCCGTTCAGAGCTATTACTCTACATATCTGAAAAAGCTGGAGAGAGTTCAGAGAAAAGCAAGCAAAATGGTTAGGAAACTGGAGGGATTGGATTTATGAGGAAATTATTAAGGGCTAGATGGGGAGACCCTTACTCATGTAGGTGAGCACTTACTCATATGAGCAAGCTCACTGAAATCTACCTGGACAATGAAACTGATCATGTGAGTACATGCTCACCAACATTAGGGTGACCATATTTCCCTATGCTGAATACGGGACACATGGTAAAATTACTTGTATTCAAGCAAGTTCAATGGCAATCAATCAGAACAGTGCAGTACAAACATTCAAATTAACATCAAATTGATTGAACCCTATTAAAAAGAAATACTGCATAGATGGATTCTTTTTATTTACCTTCTTATCTTTATGGCTTTAGGATGCACATGGGGAGAGGTGAAACACACACTTCTACCCCTTCCCCCACCCACACACACACCCGTACACCTCTCTCACACAGGGAAGGTGACTGATCGACCTACCCAACCTTCCGTGCCTGGTGCTCTCCACCCTCCAAACCTGGATGGACCCCTGGGAAAGACCCACCTCTCCTGGTACCTGCATCTTCCCGAGGCAACACAGTGGAGGGGCATGTAAGCTCAGATACCCTGCTCCCCAGATTTCTGCCAGGGTTCACACCAGAAAGTGGCCAGCAGCAGCCTTTTGGCACTGCGCAGGAGGGAAGGGATGGGAGCTGCTTCCAGCTGCAGGGGAAATGGAAGTGAGGAGAGATGACCTGGGCCGAGTCTTTGTAGAGCTCATCTCTTCTCTCCCCCTCCTCCCTCATATGGCTGGAAGCAGCTTGTCCCTTCCTGCCTTCACAGTGTTGAAAGGCAGCTAACACCTCCAGGCTGCTGCTGGCCACCGACATAACCCAGCCGCCTCCTGTCCCCTGGCTACAGTGAGGGCAGGAAGGGGTTAAGCCCTAAGGATGCATTGTGCACCAGAGCCCAGGCAACCTGACTTCAGGGACCAGGTCAGAGAGGTGGTTCAGCAGGGGAGCATGCTTAGGGGACAGAGCAGCCCCACGTTCCCTGGGGGTAGGACCCAGGGTGGGGAGGGGCAGGTGAAGAGGGTGCTGTGGAGCCTGCAGGTATGGGGCGCAGACAGGATGGAAATTGCTTCCTCTCACCACTCCAGAGCTTAGTTGAGTGGCGGAGAGTCTTCCCCGTGCCAGTGCTGTGTGGGGCTTTGGCACATGCAGGGCCCAGCTCCTTCTGGCCAGCGCCCCAGGCCGGAGGAACTTGGGCTTTCCCAGGGTGCTGGCCCAGCTAGAGGCAGTGGGGGGAAGGAAGGAGCCTGCCAGCCAGGCTGAATGCTCCGACCGGGGCTGATTCTCTGCACAGCACTGGGAGCGGGATGCTCCCTCCAGGATGGGTATGGAGGAGCAGCGGGGCTGGGTGGGGGCCAAAGGGACAAATCAGGGAGAGGACAGCAAGGGGGGGGCATGTAAAGGGCCAATGAGTGGGCAGCAGGGCGACATACATCTGGCAGCTGCCTGGCACCTGTCTGCACACACCAGCCACTGCAGCTCACAGCGTGCAGCCAGTGCTGGCTGGAAAAGGGACAGGTAGCAGGGCCCTGCTGGCTGAGATCAGCACGCAGCAGGGGCTGCACTGACAGACCAGCAGGGGGAGCAGCCAGCCCTGAGCACTGTAACTTTGCCCTGCCATCCCACCCCCATCGTCAGTCAGTGGTGTGGGCAGGCGGCTGGTAAGCAGGGATCTGGCCAGCAGCAGGACCCGCCCGTACGGATGGGAGGGAGACACAAAATACATGACAATTTGCCCATCTTAAAGAAAAAGTTGGGACACCTGCAGGACGGCTTAAATATACTTGACTGTCCCGTTTTTAAAGGGACAGTCATCTGGTCACCCTAACCAACATGAGTGCACGGGTTGCACAATCTAGTCCTGTGTTCAGCTTGGCAATGTGCCAGCTGGAGAGTGGGACATAGTTTACAAATGATTGAAAGGTAGGGTGACCAGATGTCCCATTTTTAAAGGGACAGTTCCTTTTTTGGGGACTTTTTCTTATATAGGCACCTATTACCCCGCACCCTCTGTCCCGTTTTTTCACAGTTGCTATCTGGTCACCCTATTGAAAGGTGAAAACACCACTGAGGGAGAGGAATTATTTAGGTGGTACAAGAGGATGCAACTAGTAGTAGTCAGATGTAACTAGGAAAGGAACATTTTGGGTGACTATCTGGGATGGGCTGTGGGGGGTTCCTGACAGCAAGATCCACCAGGCTGTGGCATCACAAGGGGTACTTAATTGGACAATGCACCAGTGAGAATATTTTAGGGAACAGTCTTCCATTGGCAGGGAGATAGACTTTTTCCATCTGTATGGTAAATGAAGACATATGCGGGGCAGGGGTGTGTGTGTGTGCAGAGTTTACCTACAATGATGATGAGGAGTAAAAAATGTTGGTTAATGAATTATTCTAAAGGAATTATCAGAGTTTTTTTTTTTTACTGCCTCTCTGTCAAGAGAAAACACCATTCGTTATTCATCTGTGACAATTAATGCAACGGAAAATCCCAGACTGTCACTTTGTTACCCTCCCTCTCCTCCTGTTGGACAGATTCTAGTTACTAGTAACAGATGAAATCTCACAGATGTGTATGTACCAGTATGATACTAGTAACTGATGAAATCTCACAGGAAGCCCAGGAACTGAGTATTATAAAAGAAGGGGAAACATATAAATAATTTACAGCCAAAATAACACAAAGAGATTTCTTGGATTAAGATTCAGGAAATTCAAAAGAAACAATTTAGACTATAAAGATAATAGATTAGACAATTGGCTTCATCCACGTTTCAGACCCTTGAGTCCACTTTTCACATCGTTAGCCGCCTCTTCCTTCCACTGTATAGCTAAATCAGAGAGCAAAGAGACTAGCCATTTCTCATAACCATCTGAGTTTAAATGATGTTTTTGAGCAATCCTTGGGTTTTTTAAAAAAAAGAATCTGCCCTGTTAAGAGAAAGAATGGTTTACATTAAAGAGAAGCGTTAATCTTAATCTAACCCCATAGTAAAGGGATGAGATATTTTACTGTATCTACACTGTAATATCCTAGTGAGGTGATATCAATGCAGGAAGATAAAGGCTGCATTTATAGGAGCAAATTGCAGTGCAAGGCAGAGCTGTACTACCCCTGGGGAACTACAGGGGGTACTGTGTACCAGAGAACAGGTGTTTCCCCTTCTCACCTGTCAGCTTTTCTGGCTGATGTAGCAGGGAATGAGGCAATGGTTGACCTCCTCTCCATCCCCCGACATGGCCTTTGCTTCAGGTGGTGCTAGCAGGAAACAATCCCTGAACCCAGGAGAGTACGTATACTAAAATTGTGTCTGGTCTCTAAGATGGGGGACATCAAATTGGAGAAGGCTCCTTGAACCTACCCATTGGTGCATAAATATAAGTTTCAGGCATAATTTGGCTGTTAGTGTACACCACTGAATTAGCTACACTTACATCTGTATATAGAGTGAACAAACAATTTACACCATATCCAGATGATCATTCATGGAAAGAATTTTCTGTCCTTTTGAATTTATTTTTTGCATATATTAGACTTTGAAAAATGCCACTGCTTCAAACTTTGATATTTATAGATTCTTCTTATCCCATATAGAAGCCTAAAACTTGAAACAATTTAGGAGTACGTTTTCAAAATACTGAGGGGTTTTTAGCTGTATGACTCCCTTTGACATTAAGGTGTCAGACAGATAAACACACTGCACAATGCTTTGTAAACTTAGCAGTTATAGTGCAGAATTGTCCATTGTCCTTTAAAGTGACAGCCCAAATCACTAGTCGCTTTTGAACATTAAGGCCAATGGGATTAAACTGAACAAAGGAAAATTCAGGCTGGATGTCAGAAAATATTTCTTAATAGTGAGATCTAGTTGACCTTGCAACAATATTCTGTGGGAAATGGTGGAGTCCATCAAGGGAGTCATTTAAAGATGGCATGACCAACACACCTGCCAACTCTCAACTTGAGTGATCTTTCAGCTTCTTCCCTCGTGTGCTATCTGCCACAGCCTTTTGCAGCTCACCTCACTGAGTGAGGACATCTCTATTCCTGCCCCTATGACCAAGACTGACAAGGGTGCAGATTCCAGAAATTCTTTACTCTTCAGCACTTTTCCTTATAATAATAATCAAAACAAGATTTATGGAAAAAAACACAGAAAATGGAATTGAAACAAAACCAGTTGAGTTAACACAACGGAATTCACATGTCTCATAAGCTATATGAGGCATTTTCATTATAGACCAGCTGCAGCCCATCTCTGCCACATCCAGTTTCTATATTATCCTTTCAAATAGGTAGATTGGCCTTGTCCTCAATACAAACCTATAACAATGGAAAAGGAATATGAACAATAAATTAGGAACAAGAGAATGGACCCTCTGTCACAGAAGTACTGGAAAACCACTTGAAAAAAAATATCCATGAGTGGGCCCAATAAAGTGGCAAGGAGATGGACACGGTGTATTAATAAGGATTTTCCATCAACAGCTATTGGACTCAATTCTAATGCTCTATGTATTAAAAATATCTGCTGCTCAGAACCACATTATTTTTATTATTTCCTGTTATCATGTACTTGTCCTCTAAAGGAGAATGTTAAAATACGTGGTGAGGTCTCCTAGAACTCTTACCCTCTATCATGCCGCCTGCCTAGACCAGTGATAGTTCAAAACTAAGTTTTCACAGAAAGAAAAACTTTCCCTTTTAGCAAGAAGGTTGGGGATAAAGAAAAAAACATTCCCTATCACATGCAGCTTTGTGAATTTCACTGTGGGCATAAATAATGAGAAGTATTTATGGCACAAGTACTCCTGGTTGTTTTTGCTGATGCAGACTAACACGGCTACCGCTCTGAAACCTGTCACTGTGGGCACAGTAAAACCAGTGCCTGAGAGTCCTGGGGAAGGGAGAGGTGTGGCAGCTAAAGTTTCAGTTCAACTCTTTTTGCTTCTTGGAACATCAATCTGAATCAATGCTCTGAGTTCAGCAGCAGCCTCTCACCCTCAGAACAGGGGAACTTGGAAAGGAAAAAAAAAGTCTAAAAAATAAGGCAAACCTCTCTGCTCTGTCTGTGAAGTTACTGTATTTGGGGTTATAGAATAAAACGGTACTTAGCACTTATGCAGCACGTTCCATCTTCAAAAACACCATTAATTGACTCTACTGTGAAATAGGTAGATTAATATTGTTATCCCTGTGTTACAAATGGAGTAACAGACATGGAGTTAAGGGTGACCCTGTACACATAAAAACACTGGGTTTGTGCCAGGGAGGTTTTCTGGTTTAGTTTTTATGATGTCAGAAGAAAGGGTTTGGGGAAGGCTGTATTGCCTGTAAGTGGGATTTTTTTTGTCCTGGTTTTTACATTAGAAATCTAGCTCTTGCCTGCATTCTTTTTGCAGGAAGACTATGAACAACAGAAGAATTAGCATCATTATGACATCACAGATAACAATAAGAAAATAAGTGAGCAGGGCAGTGCGAAAGCAGAGTGGAACGAAACACAGGATTACTGAATAGCAAAAGCAACCTGGCCACAGGTGAGACACCAGTGTCTTGGCATTGGCAGTATTTGTATTTGAGAAAGATTCTGTAAGGCATGGTACTCAGATAATTACCAAAAAAAGTATCTGTCTATCCAAGGATTTCATATTACTGCTCATCATCCTAATATCTAAATGCCTTCCTCGTAAAATTGATTAGCATTAGCAGTATTCAGTAAAACTCTTAAATTGTACAGTATTTAATTGTAATTTTAATTCTACAGATGATATGTATTTCAAAAATGGATATTTCAATAGCTTTTTTAAATCTTCAACTGCTGTAAATCAGAATTTCATATTGTAAGTCTCAATTCATGGGCTGAGAAGCCGGCCTTGTCTCTTTTAAAAATAACTTACTTTTTCTGTTTTAAAATTTCAAAAAATGTCAATATCTAACTTGCAGTGCTCACATTTTCACAAACTTGTCACAAAAATTTCAGCACGAGTATTCTGCAAAGGAAAATACAGGTACTCATGGTCACCTCTGATGTAGAAGAGTTAATTATGTTTCTTATAAATAAAATAGTCGTACTATTTCCCTATTTATATATTTTTAATTTAATTTAACAAGGTAAAATCGAAGGGTATGTAAAGCTTTGGACAAAAGTCAGGCCAAATTTTTCTTAATTTTCCTTTATTTGCAAGAAAGTTGTTTGATGTTGCTCCCTTTCCTGATTCCTAGCCAGCAAACAATTTTCAGTTTGATAAATAGTGTGCATTATGCTGCTCTTCAACACTTGTTCCATGTTCTATCCATTTTGTACCTTGGAAAGTTTTAGAAATATATGTTTAATACTTTAGCAAAGGGAGTCATCCTCCAGTAACAGGTAGATGAACTGGATGACATAATTGATCTTTCCAGGTTCTAACTTCTATGATCCTCTCTCCTATGTTTGTTTTATTTTCCCAGAGGTATCCCAGTCTTCATGCCAATTAAAGAGATTGTAGTTTGAACTGGCCTTGAATTGCTCCTTTTGGAGTTCAGTAATGATTTTTTTTTAATGGTTGTAAATCCAAAGGTAAACTTCATTGTTGTTCACCTCACTGACGGAGTAATAGCTCAGATCGAAGTTTGTCCTTAAAAGAGGGTGAAATCATTTCCACTCAGCTGAAGGTCTGTTAATAAAGATCATGATTACTTTCTTTTTGGAGATATACCAATCTCCTAGAACTGGAAGGGACCTTGAAAGGTCATCTAGTCCAGCCCTCTGCCTTCACTAGCAGGACCAATTTTTGCCCCAAATCCCTAAGTGGCCTCCTCAAGGATTGAACTCACAAGCCTGGGTTTAGCAGGCCAATGCTCAAACCACTGAGCTATCCCTCCCCTGCTCCTCACTTATTCTCCTTTGGGTTGTTTTGAAAATGAGGTGGTGATATCCAAAGGCAGAGAACTGGGAGTTAGGTACAGGAGCAGTAGATCACACATTTCTTACCTTCAAGTCACTGTTTGGCCTTGATCAAGTCATTTCACCTCTCTGGGTACCTCCGTTTCCCCATCTGTAAAATACTTGGGATAATGATACTTACCCACCTCTAACATGCTTTGAGCTCTATGGATGAAATTCTCTGTATAGGTGCAAAGCAATATCATTTGTTCCCCCTTCACAAAGAGACAAGTGATGATCTCCTTGCCAAATGAACCCAGCCCAGGGCTCACTAATAGGTGAGGGCAAGTTTTCCATTCTGACAGTAACTATTTCTTTTTGGTCAAATGTTATAGTAGGAATGACGAAATACATAAAAGTAAAATGAAGTTAATTGAGACCTGAAAAACCTTGCCAATGATAGAAAAAGACCAGGTAGATTTATTAAAGAAAATGAATTGACATTTGGCCAGCCAGGCCTTGGAACTTGGCTGGAAGCTGATCATAGGTCATGTCAGCAAATCCAGTTCAGAGATGCAGTAACTATTTTTAAATTTAATTCTCTGAACTCAGGTGGAGACCCTTCTCTACATTAATTTTAGATTCTTGAAGATAATGAAGCCTTCTAACTCCCACTTCAACTCCCCACAGCTCAGACCTGTTCAGTAGAATAGAAAGAAGCCTTCTGCAGTCTGGCTGAATTTCTTACTGACTCATTTGGCTGGTGCAAAAACCAATTCCGCCCCCCCCCCAGTTCATAAGTGGTTTCTAATTGGTGCAACCATTACCACTTCCTTCAGCACGGACCTTTAGCATCTTTAACAAAAATACTGGCGTGCTGTGATTCTCTGTGGAAGATGATATTTCCTGTAAGCTACATGTTTAAAAGCAAGGTGGGGAAGGGATTTAAATGCTGTATTGATTTGTTTATGAAGCTAAAGACACCATACAGGGCATATTCTCTCCCTTCCACCTCTAACATGCAGTTTCTAATACAGTTCTTGCTCCCACTGTAATAACACTTACAAAACAAATGTCTTTTCTCAGTAAATCATTCCATGTACCACCATGGTATGACGTATTGTCAAAAGTCCCTGTTGCCCAGTTTGCACTGACAAAACCTTACTGAAAAAGATTTTCTTGCAGAGACAAACCCAGTAGTAATGCATTTCAGCATGATAGTTATAGATAGCAACAGATTAACATCGGGAGAGTACTGTCATCACATAATAGAACAGGAATTGTGGAAATGAGGTCATTTATGAGATAGCCCTCTCCTTACATAGGGGAATAAATACCGCACAAAGATCAGTAATCATATATTCTCTACGTCTGTATATACAGACACACAGTGGGTGGTTTTTGGTTTTTTTTGTACTGACCACATTTTTGAAACAACCCGGTGGCTTTCATCTCAAAAGATCCAATCCTTCTCCCACAGAAATCAATGGAAGCTTTGCAATTGACTTAAATGGGAGGTAGGATCAGGCCCAAGGTTAGATACTTAGCCCCAGAGGTGAATGTGGGGCCACATTCTCTCCAACTTCATCATTTTCAAGAACCCAGTTCTTGACTTCTTACTTGGGCAAAAGCCCTGTTAACTCCAGTAGGAGTGCATACAGGGCTGAGGAGCTGACCCAACAGAATTGTACAAGACTGGAAGACAGATCCCTCCAGCCCAAGCCAGTGGCATTTCCCAGATGGACCATCATAGACTGCAGTGCTCCATGCTCTAGCATGGACATATTTGAGTGGGGAAGCAATGTGGAAAAGTCCCAGTCTGGTCAGTTCACTGAGAAGCAGCAACAGGATTACTCTGGGCGGGGGGGGGGGGGGGCGGTGTTGCTGGGAGTACCTTTTAAAAAGATGTAGCAAGAACTGCTGGCCATTCTCCCCTCACTCCCAGGAGGCCTTGTGGTTTAAACAGGCATAATGCCCTCCCACCACAGCAATAGGGTACTGAAGGGTTACCCCCAGCTCTCAAGTACTGTACTTTAGCCCATTATATCCTGGTATGTCACTCTCTAAGCAGTTGTCTCCTGTGTCATGTGAAAGTGAGGTAGGGAATCAAGCTTAGTTCTGCCCCTTGAATAAATAAACTAGTTAACCTCTCACTTCAATGAGCAGTTATAGAACTTGCAGTCTCTACCTTTCAGCAGTGCTAGATGAGTACAACAGCTTTACTGCCTGTGTGCTGAATATGGCTCAACACATAGGCATTTTCAACTGGCAGTAGGGTCAGAAGTTAAATTAATTTCCATTACCTCCAAAGATAAATCATCACTACCAACACAAGAGAAATTCCATTCAGACAACTAAACTCAGACCGCTGCCACAGACTTTAGTTTACACATAGCCAATTTTCTTACTTGCTGTTGAATTGATAGGTCCACAAATAACTAAGTACAAAGTTGGCTGATGAAAACTGAAGCAAGCCCAAGGGAGAGGAGCAGGAAACCTGCAAGATTCCCATTGACTCCATCAGGAAAAGCAGAAGTTTCTTGCTCTCTTTTCAGTAATCAGCATAATGCAGGTTTATGTAAGATATATAGGTAAAAAGGGTTCTCGGGTGTCACAAGAGGCCTGCTTTCTCCACCTAAAGGATATATTTTTATGAGCTGGAGGGTTGTATTTATGCAGTTTTTTTTACTTTATTTGTCCGACTATTGTGAAGAAGTTGGATCCCATGTGCTAATTATGTATTATGAGCATACTCATAGAATCATAGAAATGGAAGAGACCTCGAGAGGTCATCTAGTCCAGTCCCCTGCACTCGTGGCAGGACTGAGTATTATCTAGACCATCCCTGACAGATGTTTGTCTAACCTGCTCTTAAAAATCTCCAATGATGGAGACTCCACAACCTCCCTAGGCAATTTATTCCAGTGCTTAACCACCCTGACATTTAGGAAGTTTTCCCTAATGTCCAACATAAACTTCCCTTGCTGAAATTTAAGCCCATTGTTTCTTGTCCTATCCTCAAAGGTTAAGAAAAACAATTTTTCTTCCTCCTCCTTGTAACAACCTTTTACATACTTGAAAACTGTTATGTCCCCTCTCAGTCTTCTCTTTTCAAGACTAAATAAACCCATTTTTTTTCAATTTTCCCTCATAAGTCATGTTTTCTAGACCTTTAATCATTTTTATTGCTCTTCTCTGGACTCTCTCCAATTTGTCCACATCCTTCCTGAAATGTAGCACCCAGAGCTGGATACAGTACTCCAGTTGAGGCTCAATCAGTGCGGAATACAGCGGAAGAATTACTTCTTGTGTCTTGCTTACAACACTCTTGCTAATACATCCCAGAACAATGTTCACTTTTTTTGCAACAGTGTTACACTGTTGACTCATATTTAGCTTGTGGTCCACTATGACCCCCAGATCCCTTTCTGCAGTACTCCTTCCAAGGCAGTCATCTCCCATTTTGTATGTGTGCAACTGATTGTTCCTTCCTAAATGGAGTACTTTGTATTTGCATAATGGTGAATTTGTCAGTGTGCAACATTGCACAAATAAACTCAATATTACTCCAGCAGGTTGTGAACATGGCTCAAGTATGGCAATGAAAAGCATGAGGTGTTAGTGGTTAGAGAGCAAATCCCGAAGCAGCAGGCAGAAAGAAACACAATATAGAATACAGACAAGGAAATGATACCAGAGCATGATTGTATCAAATTCACTTAAGAAGAGGTTAGAGCAGGGGACCTGTGGTGTTCTGCAGTGTTTAATGTTTAATAAAGTCAGTCTGCAACTTTGAAAGCATGAAGCAATCACTGCTAGCTACCTCTAGAGGTCAAGAGGTTAATCTATAAAGCATAGGACTAGTCTTCAATGCAAAAAGACGGTCAGAACTGGAGTTCACTAACACAAGATAAAATCCTAGTGAAGACAAGGAAGTCTGTAGTTTTCACATGAGTTGTCAGGTTGAATTAATACTTATGGAGAGCCTCATATTTACCTAACCTGTTCACTACCTTGTCACCACTAGGATTTCACCTTGAATTAGTTAACTCAAGTTAAGAACAAACCTTTCCTGCATTGAAGACAAGGCCTTAGTTAGCGATTGTAGCTGCAAGGATCTGTACAGATATTGCTTGTCATCAGTTCTATGCTGTTCAGGGCAGGGACCTTACCTTCTTATCTATCTGCAAAGTGCCTACCACAATTCTGGACCTATACAAATAAATGATGAGTGTAGTACAAAGACTATAGATTTTATTTCTGTCACTGACACAGTATGTGATGGAACAAGTTACTTATGGTCCAGTTTTTCATAGAAGATGAGTACCTGCTGTTTCCAATCAAGCCATTAACCTCAGCTGTAAAATAGGAACAACCACACCTATCTTTGTGGATTAATAGGGATATAAGTGCAAGGTATTATTATTACCTCCAATATATCTGGCACAATTATAAGGAAGCCAAACATGTTCTTGGAATTCTTAACTACAGAAATGCAATATCAGTAGGTGGTAAGTAATCAGATCCAGTGCATTGATATTGTAGCATCAGGCTATCAGAGACATTTGTGATACTGCAGGAAGGCCCGGGAGGCCAAGAGAGACACGGCAGCAGCTACAAGAGCTGTGTAAAAAGTCTAAAGTGAAGCTGACACAGGAATGACAATCTCAAGTGTTCAAAAATTAGTCAGGCACTGAAAAAATAATGAAATTGTTGTTAAAAATCATGAGATTATTTTAAAAAATAGTAAATGTTACATTCTTTCTATTTCCTTGTTTCTTAGCAATCAGGGTGCACAGTTGGGTCCCATTTTCCAGTTTTATTTTGCAGTCATGAGGGCTAAAAACCAATTTTTTAAAATGAAAGCTGAAATTCTCATGCAACCATTTGAATCCAGCAGCTTGGACTTTAACAAAAATTCGTAACACTATGAGAATTGTCAGCACTGTTGACAGCGTTAATGTCACAGACTTAGGCTGCCTAAGTCTGGAACTGGAAAACCAAGATTTAAAGCTAGAAAGGAGCAGAGACACAGGTTCTGTGGAGGACGGGGAAAGACATCTCTCTCTAGGTCCTCGTACCCAGGTCCTCGTAAATTTTGATGGTTCTTTCTGCGTAATGTTTCTAAGATACAGTCTTTCCTATCCAAACGTATAGCTAAAACTCTCAGCCAGGCTCTTATCTTGTGTTGATAAATGCAACCTCACCTGGCTCACGTCCATCCAGAATTCTGCTGCAAAGATCATTTTCCTTGCCCATCACTTTGATCTTGTCACCCTTCTCTTTGCATCCCTCCACTGGCTCCCCTTCTCTATCACAGCAAACTCAAGCTACTTACTTTCATGTTCAAGACCTTTTATGGCCTATCCCCAGCCTAGCTGTCATCTCATTCACTACTGAGATGTTGACTCCTGCCTCTGATGGTCATCTGCCATCACCAACTTGTTCAATTTTCTAATGAGGACCTTTGTGCTTTCTTCCATGCTGCCCCCCTCACGCGTGGGAGGAGTTCCCTGTAAATAACGGCAAGCCACCATCAAACTTCTTTCCCAGGATGCCTACAAAAAACATGAAAATGGCTGGACTACTGGTGTGCGGAGACCGCTGCCCACCATGCTGGCCAATACTGTCTCATTGTTTCCTTGTATTCCCCGCTCTGACTGTCTCATCTCATACTTAGATTGTAAGCTCTTTGGGGTAGAGAACATCTTTTGATCTGTGTTTGTAAGTCACCTGGCACAATGAGGTGCTTGTTCTTGACTAGGGCTCATAGGTGCTATATTAATACAAATAATATATATATATAATAAATAACTAAGGAAGTGTGCTGTTAAATAACTGGAGGCATGCAGATTGACTTGGTCATAGGCAATGCTCTATGGCTTACTGTAGGAGACACATTTGTGCAGCATGCAGCTCGATGCCAGCAGCCTAACGTGGAGTGTGTGTGTGTGTGTGCGCACACACACATCGGCGCAATTTTATTCATTCACAAAGCTTTATTAATTAATGTTTGTAAGTGTTTTAAGATCTTGGATAGAAGGTGCTGTAACAGTGTATAGTGTTGGGCATTTATTAACAGATGCCAGCTGAAAATTACTCCATTCATATTTCATTTGTTTTGTGGTTGGTTTGATATCTATATGCACCCACTCTGGAATGTTGGAGCACAAAAACATGGGGCATTTTTGTTCTTGGGAAACATATATAGCAAAATAATGTATATTAATGTATATTTCTGTTCACCATATATTAATTTATCTGAATCTATTAAGGATGCTACTAAATCAGCCAGCGCAGTGTTCTTTAAACATGCTAAGAAGTCCATAATAATGCTTTGACCTTAATTGTTGTCCAGGAACTGATATTAGTTATTTTTCTTGTTATTTATAACCTCAATGCTTAAAGTATCCCTTTTGCATTAGGGTTGTCCTACACGTGTTGTTTCGTAGATGGAATATTATCTATTCATGGCTACATAAAATAAAGTTTAATAAAAATAACATGTAATTACTAGCTCTTGTGTACATGTAAGTGCACATGCTTTGCTGATTAACAGGAATTTGGAAGCTACTAGGTACTAAAATGACATAACAGTTTTTAATCACAAGATCCTCTGGCGTCAGCTTTAATTGTTTGATTGCTGAACAGAAACAATCTAAATTGCCCATAATCTTTAGCCCATTTTTCATGCTCCAATGTTTATAAAGCTCAGTGGGGCATCCCCAGATTACCTGCCCTACAGAAAACACTATTGAAGCAGAGATAGGCTCAAGCTGTAAAATTCAGATTTCAAGCACTTCAGAGCTCAGGAATCTTTGGATTTAAGGCTTACTGTGTGTGTTATTTGGAATTTGGGTTTCAAGCACTCCCAGAAATTCTGATGTGTTCTGATCGGAGGTTTTGGTTTGGGCCTACCTTTTGCTGGAGGATAGGCAAAGAATGATTTCCTCTGAAAAAAACTTACATTAGAATATAGTTCTTACTGGAATGGCCAGTCCAAGGACCTTTTTTAGCTCAACTGGTCATGCTGTCATGCACCAACTAGGGATTCAGGTCATGAAGGGTAGAAATGAGGGTTATGAGAGAGTAATGCTGAACTTCAGAAAGGCAGGATGCTTTGTTACTCGCAATCCATGAGGAGTGAGAGCAGCAGTGCTGCTGAGCCAGCAAGAACACCATGCATGGAGTATACCATGGAGCACTGAGCAGCTGGATGTGAAACAGTGTCATGGGCCCTGGTAGAAGCATGTGTGTCTGTGGCTGGCCTTCATGGATGCCCTGCTTTAATTCCAAAGATTAGATCCTCTACATTCTCAGGTAAAGCAGCATTCTAGAGTGACAGCAGAAGTATCATGAAAAATTAATATAGTGCTATGCATATCATTGCACAGGATTGCATTTAAGCCACTGTATCCTGTCTCTGTTCCCCACTGCCCTGTCTAACCCACTTTCCCCCCGACTCACCAGTGCCCAGTGTTCAATAACTCATTTTGCTGATCATTGTGCCATTTGTCTGCCCTTCCTACTGGTGTCGAACAAAAGTGCTTCTTGCTTTGCCTCGGCACCTCTTTTGTCAGGATGCAGAAGCCTGAAGAATGAAGGCCGGTGACAGTCCTGGACTTCTGGTTTGAGACGACTGCAAGGACAGGATGCAGACATCCCAATGAGTTCAATGACTGGATGGGGAAACCCTGCTAATTAGTTAAAGAATGCTCTTGTGTCTGGCTATTATTTGGCAGACACTGCACAATCCTTACAAGCAGCTTCAAGCTCCATCAGGCATATGTTAGGCAGAAAGCCAGGATAGGACCACAGCTCCTGATAACAAAAAAAAGTCTGTTTTTTGTGTGACACTCGTGTCAGATGCAGGGAACCAGCATGTAGCCACACTCCCCTAGAATCAGGGGAAAAAATTAATTCCATGCCTAGAAATAAACTACAGTAGCATCTGACTGAGACACAGCCCAATCCAGAGGTTACAGACTAACCACAATAATACAATCCAAGATCCTTAATATCTATATTTAAGACATGTATCGTTACAGTTGTGCTTTTCAGTTCTGGTGTCTGAATTTGATTATCCTCATTAAAGTAATATTCTATCTCAAAACACAGTGGTAACGTAACTGTACAAGAAACTGAGATAAAATTCAGGCTTTTAGCAATAATATTAATTCCTCTATTCCTTCTTTACTTACCTTCTTCTCCTCCCCTATATGTGTGCATGCATATATGTATTGTGACAGACCCAGGCCAGTGGGGTACAGGAGTCTGGTACAGGGCAAATATACTGGCCACTGGGTGAGTAGTTTTCTGTTCCCTGAGTGACCAGAGCAGGGGCTGCACTAGAGTAATCAGGAACCTGCTAGAACCAATTAAGACAGGCTGATTAGATCACCTGCAGCCAATCAAGGCAGGCTAATCAAGGCACCTGGGTTTAAAAAGGAGCTCACTCCAGTCAGGCGAGGAGGAGCCAGAGGAGAGGAAGTGCATGTGAGGAGCTGGGAGCAAGAGGCGCAAGGAGCTGAGAGTGAGAGGGTGTGCTGCTGGAGGACTAAGGAGTACAAGCGTTATCAGACCCCAGGAGGAAAGTCCTGTGGTGAGGATAAAGAAGGTGTTTGGAGGAGGCCATGTGGAAGTAGCCCAGGGAGTTGTAGCTGTCATGTAGCTGTTACAGGAGGCGCTATAGACAGCTGCAATCCACCGGGCCCTGGGCTGGAACCCGGAGTAGAGGGTGGCCCCGGGTTCCTCCCAAACCTCCCAACTCCTGATCAGACACAGGAGGAGTTGACCCAGACTGTGGGGAAGATCATTGAGATGAGCAAATCTGCCAATAAGCACAGGACCCACCAAGGTAGAGGAGGAACTTTGTCACAGTATACGTTATTCATATTAACACAGACACTATATAACTAGCCTATTATAGCCTTAGCTCTCTTAATGCAGACAATAGTAGTGCTATTAGATCAAGGCAACTAACTATTCTCGTATCTGAGTCCTTAGACGGGTTGATCTTGGCCTGTCAGAACATCAGGGACTTCCACAACTTTTGCTTGTATTACCCTTATGCCCTCTTTCTTCCTCAAAGCCTTCTCTCCTTTGCACAGCGAGCATCCCTCCAAGCAAAAGCCCAGCAACAGCTCCATCCAGAGGCCATCAATGCCAATCCCACAACAGAGAGAAGGGTTAATAGCATCCCTTCCCTACTCCGCACACATCATGTGTCTATTCCTAGAACACAAGGCCAGCCTCTTCATCTTCCCTTGACAACTCAAACCTGCCATAAAACAGATGATTAAACAAGGGCCAAACTCCACTGTTGCATTTGGCCCTAAAAGCATATCCAGTAACTGAGCAGGACAAGGGTTCTGCACCTCTATCTCCTCCTATTTCTTTCTTGTTAACTTAACCGAACTAGTAAATCAGCGAATTCTACAAAATAATTGTATAAGGGGCCCTCTTACTTCCATTAGTCACAAAGAAACTCAGCCTGCAGGAAGACAGATTACTAAATGACAATCTTAAATAGCAATAAACCTATTATACTGTCTACAATATTTAAGGATTTGTCTACACTGGGACATTGACCAGCAAAACTATAACAGTATAATCATATCAGTATAGCTATGTGAGTATAACCGTCAGGGTGGACATTTCCTAAATAAAAGTGACTTTTATTCCAATAAAATTGCATAAAGTGACTTTTATTCCAGAACAGAATGTTCACATGGGGAGTCATTCCAGCATAGCTATAATTATTCCAATTTCCCAGTGTGGACAAACCCTAAAAGGGAAGTGGGAAGAGAAGGTTGTGCAAGAGTGCACTACCTGGATTTCAAGAAAACTCGAGAGCCATCAGTCTTTCTGTGCCCCTTACAGGCTGATCCACACAGCATCAGTGCTAGGCACGTAGCACCCTGGAAGGGAGACAAAAGCACAGAAATGGAAAACTTTTATATCCTTAGATATCCTGAGTACTTTAATTAGGTAAACCATGCCGAACAATTAACAGTCTCTGTCCCGAAGAGTTTACAATCTAAAGGCACAAACAAGTATAACTACGGCCCATTCCACTGTGGGCAGGAGTCTCTATGGCTGCATAGGAAGGGATAAGTTTTCCTTAATGTATTGCTATGCTACCATAGCTTCCAGAGGCCCAAATCAGGATAATTTGCTAGGATAATTTGCAGTACAAACAAATGCGAGGGCATGGCCTCTGCTCTGATGAGCTTACCATCTCGGAATGCAGTGCTAGGAAAGTGAATCACTGGGCATATTTGGATCACTTGTATTTGCAGAACTGTATTAGAGAAAAAAATGTTTTTGCTGTGAAACAACACACCCAGGAGCATGCTCGCCTTCCAGTGTATTTATAATTGGAATCTCTTCCAAGTGATGCAGATCTTGTCTCGCTTTCACAACACTGGAGGCTGGTGACATCTGAAAGTGGGTAAGCAAAGCTAACACAGCAGAATGTGCAGGTTCCACTCACTGCCAAGGTCAACACAGATAGCTTTAAGGGCTCGAAATGCTTGTGTCCTGGCAGCTACTCAGATTACAGACACATCTGATCTCAAAAAAAAAGGAGAAGGAGATTTTCACTGTGCTAAATAGAGGGATAGGTTACAGGTCACCGGCAAGTACTTCACAAACTGAACATTCCAAATAAACAAGTTTCTACAATTTAGAAATATTTTTACCCTAGATCTTTCAAAAAGCTGTTCCTACTCAATGACTGTCCACAACCATAGATCAGTGCTGGAGAAAGAAAAATCCCGCTTATAGGGGCTAGCTATATCTGGGTATTTTGTTCTAATATTGAAATACTAATACACAGTATAAAATAAGTTTAAAATATATTTTAAAGCATAACTTTGGAGGGGGCACACATAGCTGTGAAACTGATGCTTTTGTTTTCCATACACTGAATTCTTAAATTTGTGAGAGCTCTGTCTATGTGCAGAGACTGCGACCATTTTGTTCTCAGAGTTGCTGCGGCCTGTTACAGATGAGCTGTGCACGCAAAGAGCTCCTGGGAAACTTTCTTTACATTCATTATTGTTATTGTTTTCCTTAATGGAAAATGAGGAACAGACTGAATATGTATGGTTCCTCTTTTTGACCTGAAAAATACAATAGAGAAAAAGAACTTACCTTTACCCCTACAGGCAGACTATCCTCTCTGCAGTGGACCAAATAGTGTTTGTGCATCATGAGCATGGAGCATGCTGGGATGTCATACCAGAACCACTCCAGGCATCATCATGCAACTGCTCTTCACAGATCTAAATGTGTATGTGTTGTGGGGGTAAGTTAGTAAGCATAAGCAATTAACTAAAATGCCTCCCTTCCTCCCCTTGTTTATTTGGGGCACTCTATGCATATAACTTTCATGTTCACATTTTCCAGGTACTATTTGTAGATCACCTTTTAAAGAATTAGTCCTGGCTCCAGTATCTTATTAAATGTTGCAAGAGGGTTCGCATACACTCTGTCTTGTTTGTAATAAGGTAGAAAATAAATTTGCTATGGAATGCTAACCCCAAAAGAAATGAGATAGTGCCTATTTAGCCATCTTGAGGGTATCAGATGCTAAGGTGTAGTAACTAGCAACCAATACCTGTAATTGGATGAGTGTGTAACTATATCCACTAAACTGAATCTGATCATTTTTTTTCAATGAAGAAATTAAAAAAAGTAAACTTAAGGTCTGAACAGTTGCCATGGATGAGCCAGCTATCAATATGACATGGCACAATATCAGTACTGCAGATGTGTTTTTAGGATAATGTGAATGCTTTGGGAATGTTTCAGTAAGAACTGAGCTTCTTCAGAAATATTTGCTGGTTCTTGCAGAAGTATTCTACACTCAGTGTCCTTTTCACACAGGACATGTGACTACCACATCAGAAAGTTTTGATAAAGGACATTTCAGGGTCTGCCACAGACTCAGTGTGTGACTTTGGCCAAGTCATTTAACTTAATTGTGCTTCGGTTTCCCCCAACAACAAAACCGGGGTAATACTTCACTACCTCTGAGGCTTAGTTCATTATTGTTTGTGAAGCACTGAGATTCTGGGATGAAAGCTGCTATGGAAATGCAAAGTATTTTTATATGGGGAAAAATAACCTTTAAAATACATTGAGAGGATATTTTCTCCCCTTAAAAAATAGCGCCTGCCTCTCCTAACCAGGGACAGATGTTCTGCATGTGGAATCCTTCCTGGAAGTCACATAGTATGTCCTAGAGGCATTACTCTTGGGTACTAGGAACAAAATATTCACACTAGCCAAGTATGATTTCCGGAGTTGTTAAATCTCTTTGACGATTTACAAAGCCACAACAGAGTTCCCACTGATTTGGAAAGCTCATTAAAAGCCTGAAAGATTTGGAAACATTTGACATGTCTACATTTAAGAAATAAGAGAGAATTTAGGGCAGGGGAAAGATTCCAGATTCAGGGTTCTGGAGGCTGCAGACTTCTGTCTACCAAGCAGCCACAGCAAAAGCAACAACACTTCAAGTTTTCCTACACTGCTGCACCACAATGCCTCAACGCTGGCCAGAAACAAGGAAGCCAGTTAGGTTATGCCAAGAGCAGCTGGAAGTGTCACACTAGTGCAGTTGACACAAAGGACATATTTATATGACACCCAGGAGGGTGCTTCCCCGCATGGGTAGGCACATATGCTAACTCCACTCAACGTACCATGCTAAAAATAACAGTGTGGCTGTGGTGGCACAGGCAGCAGCTCAGATAAACACTTGAGTATGTACCCAGGGAGTCAGGCATGACTGTACTTGGATGGCTAGTGCAAGCCACACCCATGCTGCTATATGTAGTATGCTAGCATGAGCAGAACTAGCACGTCTGTCTACTCGCACTGGAAATCATCCTCCCAGATGTTATGTAGACATACTCTTCGTGTCAACTACACCAAGGGATATTGGATTGAAACTAGAAACCCTCTTCACATAACCTACAGAACAGCCATTGTTGATTTTAATGTTCAGTCACTTTCAACATGTGCTGGTGTGACCTGTGACCTCAAGGTAAAAGACTCATGCTTCCCATTTTTGCATGATGGCTCTGAGAAGAGAAGGGAAGTAATAAGAGGTACATAGATCGGGGCAAGATTTTCAGACGTGACTAGTGGATTTGGTTGTCTCAGTTGGGTGTCTCCACTGGAAACATCTTAAAGGAGACTAATTTACAGAAAGCGCAGGCCCCTTTTAAAAAGTGTAAATTGGGCACCAAATAAAACAGCCACCCAAGACCATTTGTCTCTTGAAAATTTTGGTCAACACAATAAATGTCTACTAAAAATTCTATTAAAATGATCAGAATACAAGTTACCTGAGGGCAGCAGCATCTTCCAATGTCAGAAAGCAAAAGTCGAGGTGAAAAGTGCAGATTGCAAAGACAGAACAGCAATTTTCATATAGTTTAATTTTAGAAATATGAACTAACGAAACTTGCACAGATATATAGATGGATTTTTCATTCAGCCAAATATACTGGACCTGATACAAAGTAGTGCTGAGCATCTGCAACTCCCACTGAAGTCAATGGGAGTGCAAGTGCTCAGCCTAATTCAGGAACAGGCCTTTTGAGAAGTCAGGAGCTACAAGAAGAGAAACTGCAACTACCTCTGCAATAGCATGTCAGCATCTTACTTAGATCTGGGGGGAATCTAAGATATACAACGTTAACATTATTAACAGGTCAAATCAGAAGAACTATATCAGAAAGAAAGAAAAATTTCAGAGAAAGTTTATTTTAGGGAAAAAGTTTTCTTATTACAAAAAAAGCAAAGCGGCTATGGCTTCACCAAAATAAACAGCTTATAGAAAGGAAGTCATTGAAAATAATGTGAGTTTTATTTGTACTAGACACCATTAATTTGTTTTTCTAAAATGGATAATCTTAATTGTTTATAAATGTTTTCATTTGGAATGTGAGGTTTACACAGTAAATTCTAATTGATATATTCTGGATGTATTTAAAATTTATATTAATTAGCCATACACGGTAAAATATTTGATTGCCCTCAAAGTCTTCTGCTAATATATCTTTATGTTCATTTCCATTAGCCAATCAAGAGACTAGTTCAAGTAAAGAGCTGTCCAAATGCTTCAAATTCCAGTTTCCTTGGCCATTCTAGAGACAAGCAGGTAAAAAATGTTCTGGGATATGGAACGCTATGTTTCAAAAATAGGAGAGAACTGAGAATGATGAAATGTCTGCCTGGGAATGAAGAAATATTCAGCCCAATATGCACACAAGAAACGCATATGGGTAGCAGCAAACACTGATTACACTGGATTGGTATTTAGGCAATATGCTGATTGGAATGCTAGAAATGCAGATAAATAAGAAAGATTCATCTGCACAATGTTTCCTTCATCTGCACATTGATTATTTAGAGTATAAGTTCTTTGGGGAAGGGACCTGGTCTTCATATTTGTGTGTAAGGTGCCTAATATACTTAGGGTGCAGGAGCATATCCATGCGTGTACAGACGAGACTCAGATTAGATAGATTTTACTGAGTTTACACTCAGTATTTGAAACTGAAACCCAGGTACTCACATTTGATGCATTTCAAGGGTGGAGGGAATAGATTTTTTTTTCATCTCAGTTGTCTCCCCCTCCCCACTGAAACATTTTATTGTTGGGGGAGGGGTTGTTTGTTTTAAAGGTAATGTAATCAGGAGGACCAATTTGGTCAAAATGGAAGGATCAACACCCTTAATGTTGTGAATAGTGGAGGAGGAGGAGGAGGAGGGAAAAAAAGAGAGAGAGAGAGAGAGAGAGAGAGATCTATTAAGACCCCTAATAGCCAGTGCCAGCTTCATGCCTCATTTGAAAGATGACACCCGTAGAAGCACAGTGTCCCCTGCTTCCAACCTGTTCTGGCTCAGCAATGACTTGACAGAGATGTGTTTCCCTCTATTAAATCACCAACACCACTTCCTCCAGCACCTCTGTTTTCCAAACACATTTCCCATCAAAGTACTTACCAGGCCTGACACTGCTTCACTTACGAGATCTGTTGGGACTGCAGCTTGTCGAAATACAACTACAGGCCAGAAAAGGGAAAGTATCTATCACTTGCATTTCAGTTAGAAATGTCTCAGAATCGGGCTATCAGCCAGTTTTGCAGTAGAGCAAGCCTAAGAGAGAGAGCATTACCAGATGCTGTGGTTTGTTTAGTTTAGTTCTAGAGGCAGCAGCAGCAACAACAACAAAAACTGGGATGGTAGTTTATGAGCGTTAAAACTAAATTTGGAATGAAAAGTAAATTGGGAAAGGGATGGGTCAGACCCAGCGTTTCAATCCATCCTGTAACAGAGATCAGATTCAGTCTGGAAATCTGTGACTTAAATCCCCAAAGTTTGGTTTAGGACCAGACTCTAAATAGAATGCTCGTAGCAATATTATTATTTATATTACAGTAGCACCCAAAATGGGACACCTGTCCCTGCATCCAAAAGCTTAACAGTCTATAATGGCAAAGTAAACAAAAGGTGGGGGAAAGGGATACAACATACAGCTGAAGCGATCAGGGTGATAGAAAGCACAATGAGTCATTTTGTAAATATATATTTACATATAAGCTCGCCAACTGCATATCTCCCTTACCATGTGAGTTCCTCCCTCTGTCTCTAGTTTATTGCCATTCATAAAGAAAAATAGTGGGGATATGTTCATACATTAGGAGAAATTAGATAGTTAGGGGCAGTTACTGAAGTTTGCAGTGGGTCTTGTTGTTCAAAATTCCTTTTTTATGGATCCCAGTGGAAGAAAGGAAATTGGGACAGTGTCTCATACTGCAAAAATTCTCTTTCTAAATTAAAACATGCATATAAAATACATAGGCGTGTGTGTGCATGCACACACACAAAAACTAGCCTCACAGTAATAAGATCAAGCGGGACACTAATATGGTGGAGATTCCTAAGTCCTATCTTCTAGCCTGGATCCCCATCCCAAGCCAATAGTTCATCCTTCCCCATACCCAAGCAAAGAAAACATGTTTTCATTTAGGAAGAGAATTTTTGCAATATGATACACTGCCCCGATTTTCTGTCTTCCACTGGGATCCATAACACCATTTTGAACAACAGTGATGCCTGCTGCAAACGTCAGTTACTGCAACTAAATATCCAATTTCTCCTAATTTATCAACACGTCTCCATCAGTTATTTTCCTTTATG
This sequence comes from Mauremys reevesii, assembly GCF_016161935.1. Lineage (NCBI taxonomy): Eukaryota > Metazoa > Chordata > Testudines > Geoemydidae > Mauremys > Mauremys reevesii. The sequence continues at coordinate 88,957,662 of NC_052626.1, forward strand.
GCAGCGTTTCCCAAACTTTTTCGGCCACGGAACACTTTTTAGCCTCTTACGGAACACTTATAATATTATTTTGTAGTCGTTTGGTTTTCAAATAAAAAATTGCGTTATTTATGCTGAAATATATTTTATTTAACAAAGCAAAAAAAATTAAAATAACTTGAACTAACAATTTCTAACTGGAAAGCGTGTATAAAGTAGTACAAAAATCAAGTGCAAGAGTCAAAATTAAAAACAGTGTTCTACTTAAAAAAAACCCTGTTTTTATACATACACAAACACCAAACGAATTAGATTTTTACCAGAAAAATATATTTTTATAAACAGAAATACAAAATTGGATTTAATGGGATTGGTGTTTCCGCATTTTTCTATCACAAATTCGCTTAATATTAGGAATAATGCTGGAAAGTTGAATCCTTATGTCAGGCGCAGCATCAAGTCTATTCCTATATTTGGTTTTTGTTGCAGTATAATAGAAAAATCCCGTCTCACACAAATAAGTTGTAGCAAAAGGAAGGAGCACTCGAACTGCAGTTTTAGCCACATTAGGGTACTCTTCTATTAGGCTGCTCCAAAAATTATTCAGTGGAAGATCCTTAAACTTTTGTCTCAAATCAGAGTCAGAAATTAAGTCAATTAGGCTTTCATAATCGTGCACAGTAAAGCAGACTGGTTTGGCTGTAATTACAAACGGATTTCGAACCCAAGCATTATCATCAGTAGTTGTAGGAAAATATTCTAATAAAGAGGCCTGCAAGTCACGTAAGTGCTGTAAAATGGTGCTGGAAACTTCTTCATGGACTGTAGAATTTATTTCAGTCAGAAATTCATGTATTGTAGGGAAGCAGTCGAAGTTATTCAGTTCTACAGAAGATGCCCAGAATTGCAGTTTCCTTTTTAACGAAATTTTATTGATTGTAGTAAAAATAGTCACATTGTTTCCATGCAGTAACAGATTAATTTAATTTAATTTTGCAAAAATATCTGCAAGATACGCAAGTCTCATTAGCCATGAGGAATTTGTCAGACAGCCATTAAATTTTCGTCCTGAATTATCTGAAGTGAGGAATACCAGTAGTTCACTACGAAGCTCAAAAAGCCTCACAAGCACTTTTCCTCTGGATAGCCACCTTACTTCCGTATGTACAAGAAGCGCTTTGTGCTGACTACCCAATTCCTCACACAAAATTTTAAATAACCTGGATTGAAGTAGTCGAGATTTGACAAAATTGATAATTTGTACTGCTTCATCTAGCACAATTTTCAGATATGCTGGTATTTTTTTTTAACTGCAGGTGCTTGTCTGTATAGAACACAATGGCTCTTAGTGCTTTCTGGTGCCACACTTACGATTCATGTTACAGCTCCCTTCATCTTCCCGATCATTGCCCGAGCACCATCAGTATATACAACAATACATTTTCCCCAACTAATTTCATGCTTTCTGATAAAATTGTTGATGCAGTTGAATATTTCTTCTCCAGTTGTGTTGCTTTGCAGAGATTCACATAAGAGCAGGTCCTCTTCAATAATATTATTAAATCTATATCGGACAAATACTAGTAGCACAGCAAGTCCTGAAACATCAGTGGACTCATCTAGCTGCAATAAATACTCATGGCAAATTTTCAGTCGGCAAACTAGCTCTTTTTCTATGTTATCAGCAAGATCTTTAATATGGTGTGTAACAGTATTATTTGACAACTGTACAGCATTTTTTTTTAACCAGGCTGCTCGCTCAACATGCACATTACAATATCTTTCACGCAAGGCTTGATAAGTGTTTCTCCAATAGTGTGAGCTTCTCTGGCAAGTGCTATACGGTAACTTACTCGATAAGATGCCTCTGTTGCACTTTCGTTGCCTGTTTTAGCAATTTTAATAATCGAAAATTTACAATTTCCAAGTGAGTCACGCTGCCTCTTGAAAAAACTTATATCTTTGTCTTTGTATTCAGCATGCTTGGTTTCCAAATGGCTACGAAGTTTAGCAGGAGCCAATGAACTGTTTGCTAGTATTTTGTTGCACACGACGCACTGCGCATCAGGAACATCTTTATTTCCAACACACGTAAAACTGAAAGACAAATAACTTTCATCATACTTTCGTTTCGGTCTTTTAATACCTGCTTCTTCTTGTTTTTTGATATACTTTGGTGGAAATTCTTTCACCTTGGATAACTCACTAGTACTAACAGATTTTTCGGCAACAAAAGTCTGCGATTGTCATCCTCACTTTGAAGTGTCACAATATTTTGCTCGTTTATTTCGGCCACAGTTGGAGTACCAGAAGAACTTGCTTTTCATTTCAAAGTTGCTTCTTTTAGCCACAGATCCATGGTGATTAGGATTAGTAACAACATTAGAAATACTGATTTTTGTCACATTTTCTTTGTCACAAATATTTATATATTATTTCGAGCAAAACTAGTTTAAGTTGTGCTTATCGCACACACTGTAAAGACCCACAGGTTTGAACGTGTTGAATATGTTATATTCACCATAGTGTAAAGAGAATGGTGTGTGCATACTGCTGCAGTTCGCACAGCCTCAAGCGGAAGGGGTACGACGTCACTAACTGAAACGTGCCCGAAAGCGGTAGATGTCAACATGCTTGCATGCCACGTTCTCTTTACACCATGATATTCAATACGAGATCTATCAATAACCGGAAAATGAGTTTTGTGTTAAATTATAGTAATTCAAAAAGAGTTGTAAACTACGCTTCAAATATGCCAACTTTAAAATTAAAAAAAAATTAAAGACCCTATTTTTTAATTACGATTATTTCACAGAACACCTATTCACATCATGCAGAACACCAGTGTTCTGTGGAACACAGTTTGGGAAACACTGCTTTATGGCAATAAACTAGGTAGGATTCTCTATAAAAGCATGCCTGTTTGCTAGTTGGTAAATACAATTACAAGAATTTTAATGCCATTTAGAGACTTGTTACAGGTAAACACCAAGGCACTTACTTCTGCAAGTGTTTCCATCCATCCATTTTGCACTGTAATGTATCTAGTAGTATGGGGCAGTCCACTAGGAAGTTCAGTTGATGTCAAAATTCTGTTAAAAATGCATCTGTTCAGCTATGAAGACAAGAGCATCAATTAAATAAAAATATACCCACTTTTTTTAGATCAAATACAAAAATAAAATGGTAAAACAACAGTAAAGGCCAAAGGTGACCCTAAGAAGCTCTCATGGCTAACTGGCAAGGACGTTACAAGAATATCCTGATCCTGGGTCACCAAAGAATATCATGTGAGGTCTTCAATGAAAGCCAGGGCCACACTAATGATTAACAGTGGTGTGAAATATATGCATGGATACTATATAAGGAGTTATGTATATGTGCTGAAGATATGTTCCTAAAGTCTGTTTCAAGGCAGAGCTGATAAACAGGTTTTCTGCTAGACAAAATATGTTTATTCACGTGTCTCGCTGTTGGCATGTACATTAATCACTGTAAGCCAACACAATGAAGAGTCATTTACATACGAAATCAACTGGGGGCAGCACACTGGAGAATAAGCTGCTGGTCGAGAGTGACCAAAAGAACCACTATATTCACACCCTACACACTACTGCAATAATCTTTGAGGTATCATTAGGCCTTGTGAGGTATCATTTGTAAAATTACAAATTGTTGGTCAATAATATCATGGTGAAATGTGTGTTAGCAGTATTATATGTAAAGTTATGAACATAAGCTGAAATTATGACTGAAATATGTTTACCAGACAAGTCTGGGGAGCAGGCAAACCTGTTTCTCAAAGACAAAGAACAAGTTGATGTGTCTAACCAGCTGTCATCAAAGTTGATCATCGGTCAAGTAGAGATTCTTTGTCCACGGAGTGAGTTAGAAACAGATTGATCTGTATTTTAACAAACAGCAGCATGGAACCTCTTTCACTACAAGACATCATTTCTCTGTCCTCAGACTGGGAAGGAACTTTATTTAATCCTCAGGCAAATGCATTTCAGTGGGTGACTGGACTATAAAAGTGAGGGGTAAAAATACCCCAGGTATTCTCTCTTTCTTTCTTTGTCTCTCTCTCTCTCTCTCTTTCATCTCAGAAAACAAACAAATCAGCCCTTTGACTTTTGGAGGAAGAGGCATCCTTAGCTGAGAATTAGGTCAGCCATGTTGCTGGGAACATGTGACAAAAGATTTTACCTTGAACCAAGACTAGTTTGTTTAGTTTTGGTTACTAGAAAGTGTTATCTTTATTTCGCTTGTAACCATTTCTGACTTTAATGCCTTATACTCGTACTCACTTAAAATCTCTCTCGTTGTAGTTAAATAAACCTGTTTTATTCTTTAATCAAAACTAATCCAGTGTGGTGGTTAAACTGAACTGTTTGGTAACTTCATTTATAGTAGCAAACCATTGGGTATTGAAACCTTACAGGGGCAACAGAGCTATAATAGCTGAACTGTCCAGGAGAGGGCTGGACAATGCAGAACACATGTTTTGGGCAAAAATTTTGGGTTGGGAGTGTGTTGGGAACACCCTGCAAGCAGTAACCAAGGCTGGTGGAATCTAGGACTGTTCACAATCTGCTGGGGTCAGAGTTGTTGGACCAGGGCTGCAGTGGTATCCAGACACCCAGGGTGTGACCTTCATGCTGGAAGGCTGATTGTGAGTGACCCTGGTTGGAAGCTACAACAGCAAAGCATTTTGAGGCACCCAAGATTGCAGGGCAAGCGGTGACAACTCCTCACTGGTCCAGATTGCACCCCAGAATGTGCCAGCAGGTCATCCTGACTCTGAGATACAGCCAATGACCTTTGGGGAATAGAGAGAGGAAGCAAGAAAGACACCCCTTTATCTTGCACCTAGGAAGTAATTGGGCAATGCAATTACATTCATGAAAATGGAATCACAAGTTGCCTTGGTTGAAATGCTGCCATGGACATTTGGCATGAGATAAATTTCTTTAGTCTCTCAGACTCACGTTATGATTTTTTTATATCTATATAACACTTTTGTTTCCATTATCCTTACTCACTATCTCTTGAACCTTTGATAATAAACTTATTGTTTTCACTAAAAAAATAAAATTTCAGTTTTGTGGTATTATACAAGAAGCTGATCCTGAATTGAACTGTGCAAGCTGGTGTGCCCAGTGTTGTTTTGGGGACACCACGGGTTGTATTCCTGTGAGTATTCAGTAGATAAGGGGCTGGACACGATAGGGGAACACTTCAAAAGAGCTCAGAGACTGGGGTTCACCTATTGTTAGCCTGCAAGGCAAATGAAGGGCTGAGAGAGTCCAGAGGAAATTGTTTGGGTGGCTAAGAGATTGGCTTCCTCAGTTAAGTTTAAGCTAGTTTTCCTTTCTTTGGAGGAAGGGGGTAACAGGGTAACAAGAACTGTCACACCAAATTTTCTGTGGATAGTTTAATAGTGCAGTCACACAAAATTTGTGTTTGCATGCAAAAACATGGATAACTGCACATGCAAATACAGCAAGGAGTCCAGTGGCACCTTAAAGACTAACAGATTTATTTGGGCATAAGCTTTCATGGGTAAAAACCTCACTTCTTCAGAAGTGTGTTGTTTTTGTGGATGCAGACTAACACGGCTACCTCCTGATAGTTGCACATGCAAATACTGATCTGCATATATAGAATTTTGCCTATACAAATGTGAGTTTTACGAGAAAAATACAGATATATTATTACTATTTATTTGTATTATGGTAGCTTGTGACCCTAAGCGCACTCCAATGCCAGATGGCAAGGGGATCCTTGGTGTGTACAGTACATTTCAGCTGCTCTGACCAGCTCAATACACCTCACACACTGTTGTCATGATATTTATTTTAAAGGTGTCTTGTAATATATAATTTGACACCTAACACCACACTGGTCATTAATGTCACTGTGAAATGCATGCAACAATGTTGTATGTGCAATTAAGGATACTCTCTGGTATTATATTTTGGAGTCTGTAAACAGGCTTTTTCCAGACAAAGGAGAAAGGCACCTCTTTGGCTCAATAGCAAATTGAGCTAAGTGTGACCAGGGACAGGGACAATAAGCTATTCATTTGCATTGGAAATTGCAGGAAGATAGTTTGCATTGTAAATCACAGGAGACTGAAAAATAAACATGGCTTCGGCTCCCTGGTGGACACAGAAAGCTGAGCCCCAGGAGGGCTTCCTGATGTTGAAGACAATTATAAACTTTGGGATATAAGGAACTACTGAAAGACTTTGGGGCATCCATCGCCTGAGAGAAGAAGCCAGCACTTTTTATCTAATGCAAAATGGTTCCTGCTAAATAGGCTGGAGAATGGGGACGACTTGGTGTGAGTAAGGAACTATGTTAGGCAAAGCTATATCTTGTTAGAATTAAGTTTTAGTCACTGTTTGTAACCCTTTTGTATCTCTTCCTCTTTTGCATGAAATCATTTAAATCTATGTTCTTTGTTAGTAAACATATTCTTAGTTTTACTACAAACCACCCCAGTGCTGGTATATTAAGGTGGAGTGTATAACCCCAGCTGAGCTAACCAGCTGTTGTGTGTAGTGGCTCTTTGGAAGCAGGGGACTTGGTGTTACCTCTGTGAGTGTCCAATAAGGGCAACTGGACACTGCAGGGGAAACAGTTTTGGGGAGACTCGAGACCGGAAGTGTTGTTGGGGTCAGCAAGGAGTAACTGGGCTGTGGAAGCTCAGAATGAGACATCTGTGCTGGTGGCATGATGCTGGTCTTAAGGCTCTGAGCCAAAGGTATACAGCCTAACGGCACCCAGATTTGCAGGGCAGGCAGTGACAGAACCCCTAGTGGTCTGGGTAAAACCCCAAAGCATCACATAGCTCCCAAAGGACACAATGGGGATTGCAGCTCCATTGTATCGGGCAATGTACATTCTCTGCCCCATAGAGCTTACAATTTAAGGAAACAAGGCAGACAACAATTGGAAAAGAAAACAAAAGGACAAAAAGTGAAGCATTGCCAGGCCTCTGTACCATGGATTTTAAGAAGTTTTGCTGTTATAGTCAATAAAGCCCCCATTGAAAATTAGTTATAAGTCACTATTGTAAAACAACAAAGTCAAAAATGCACCGGCCAACATTTCTGCAATTCCAGGCACCAAAAAGTAAATGGAAGTGTGAAAGGAGCAGTAATATTTTCCTCTTATCATCTTGACTAAGGATCTGAACATATTTAACCAATACAAATTTTAACATACTTTTACTTAAAATGGGAAATCCTAACTAAGAATCTCTCACGGAGATCAAAATGGCATTCAAATGGAGATTGGAATATTTCACATAATGTATGTATTTTAACTTCCAATGACATACTCGCTCGCATGGGGCTATTACATTACAATGCAAGGGTGTATGGAATCCATCCTTTGGACAGAAATAAAGCCTCCAGTGACACTATCAGTTGGGCAGATGCCAGGGAAACCCTCACTATTGAGCTATTTTATGAGGCGTGCCAATGACACATCAAGTGTTAAAACTTTAAGACTTCTTTTAAGTTCATATTATGCCCAAAGATTTGTAATGCTTATATGAAAACACTGTAAGCAGAAGCTACTATGCAATCAATGTTAATGTTAAAACAATTGCTTAAAACCCACTAGAGAAATAGCTGAGACTGACCCAATAATACACTGTCAATGGAATAATCAGGAGTCCGAATGAATATTGATCTGTATCTGATCCAAAGTTATTTGGAACATAGTGATGTAGTCATTGGCAGCAGTAATTATATGAATGCAACATAAGGTATTTTCATACATATATGACATTTTAAAGACATAATAAATGACACCATGTTGCCTCTGCAGAGCTCCCAGCCACTGCCAGTCCAGAAGGCAAAAAGTTAGGCCTTGGTGATCTCCTAGGCAGCAAGAAAAGCCTAACCATAGTGCCAATATGCTGGCCATGATGCTAGAGGGCCAGATTTGCAGTTACAGACTCTAACTGGGAGACTGAGATTCTCCTGCTCATTGCGGCCCCATTACAGGTAAAAGGACCAGAGCTCTGTAAAGGGTCCTTAACAGCCCCAGATCCAATCCAAATAGAATTCCCTTGGTGCAAGAAGTGAAGAAGACAACCATAGGCTGTCATCTGAGAACCCACATTCCCCCAAGCCCTGCTTAGAAGCTGAAACAGAAGCTACGCCATTTTTAATATTAACATTTAACTTCAATGTAATCTTATAAAAAGAGGCTTCGTTATTTAAAATAATTTAATCTGGCTTCAAATGTGAGAAAGATTTTTCACTAATACTCGTAAAAAAAAGAATTAAATTTTATATTTATAAGATATAGAGAGAGCCCAGTTTCTGGTCTATACTTTACATAGCCTTCATGTGAAGATAAACACTTTCATTTAGAATACCATGAGGCAAATGAGGTTGGGGGAGAGGAATTATCATTTTAGACATTTGATAATTACATTTAGTTCCCTTTTGCCCCACCTACTTAAATAAGAAAATTAAAATATCTTCCTCCATTTATTTTTTCAGTTCAAAGTACTATGGACTAATGAGCTAGTGTGGCACAGGATGAAACCTCAAATCATCCTCCCATCACAATTAAGCTAATGCTATGAAACAAAGTTAATTGGCAACTATTTAAGTCAGTGACTGTCATAGTAGATATGTGAAGATAGCTAGACTAGAAGCAAAAGTTGACTATCATGGCAGCTGGTAACACCAGCCCAGTTAAAAGTTATGTTAACATTTCAACCTCTTCTCTTTCAGAGCTTCCCACATCAGCGGTATCCATTTGCTCCGGACTGCTATTTGGCACTTGACCTTAGCCCACAAATTATACTTCCCACCCACTGACACTCCTCCAACCACCCACTTTAAAATGTGGTTTTCAACACACAAAAAGTAAGTTAGGAGTTGTAAGCTTGTTAAAAGTTCTTTTCACCCTCCAAAAAGGTATTTGCTTTATAAAGGACCAAATTTTGCAGTTAACCCACAGTGTGGACTATTCAGCTGTAGTATTTTCACCTGAAAGAGATAAAGAACATTAAAGGCTGTCTGCTGGGCTTGTAGCACTGTATAATTTTATGGCCTTGTTAGATTTTTCAAGTGCTTAATTACACATTGAAGATGACTAATTGCATGTAATTAAATTAATTACATAAATATACCATGATTATGTGAAACATTCAGACAAAAACTGCATTAAAAGAATATAATGGTGATCACATAAACCTACCAAAAAGCAAGGAAATTCACAATAAAGATCATATCACTATTAACACACCTCCATACACGATTACTATTATGTCTACATGCTTCACTAAGGCTAAGCATTTGCAGTTTAACTACTTCCTTGCCTCTGTTTAAAAAATGTTAAGCTACAGAATCTTCACATCCATCGATACCTCACATTAATTTTCCTATGCAAACTGAAATCACTTTAAAAAGGTCATTCAGTCTTGGAAACTATAGGCTAGATTCTCAGCTGGTGTAAAATGGCATATCTCCAGTGACTTCAGTGAAATTACATAATTTACATCAGTCAGTGATCTGGACATGTGCTTTTATACATGCTGAGACTTGTGTTATATGCTGTGTACGATAAAAATTTTCTATTATGTTATATACATGCATATTCTGACCCAGTCAAAAAACAAAGTAGTTTTATTACAGATGGTTTGAAATCACTTGTTTTAATTTTTGGGTTTTTTTTTTAAACTTTTCACAAATGTAATAGAAAAATATTACAAATGTGATCAAAGAATTTTTTTAATTTCAATATTTTTTGACTTTTAAAAAAAATAAAAATATTAAAAATGCAATATTTATAAAAATAGAAAATTTCTACAATATCATTTTTTTGCCAGAATGTTTGTTCAGAAAAGGCCATTTTACATGAAAGAATCTTTTGTAAACATTTTTTTTTACCAGCTCTATTATTTAGTGAGCATACCAGGCGTTCATAATTTATTTACATGAGTTATAGATGATATTACAACTCACGAATGTCAGACACACAGGTATGTTACGAAAGGTCATCAGTAACAAGTGAAAATGCATAATGTATGTTCAATGAACCCATTGATAGATACATATTTTATGCTCATACAGAGAGTAAGCAACTTGCCCAAGATTAAATAATGAAACCAGGACTCCACAAAAACTTACACACGATTAACTTTACTCATTGTGATGAGTTCCATTGACTGCAATCTACTCAGTAAATGCAAAGTTAAGCACTTTGCGATATAGAGGCCTGACAAGTAGCAGAGCTAGGAATGGAGCCCAGAATTCCTGATTCCCCTACCTACAATAACCGTTGCTGAAATGACAGTGCTGGTCTGACTGATTTTAAAGAGTACTTTCCTCACAGCATTTTTCTTCTCCTAAAGCTTCTGGGTTTTGTTAAAAATACAATGAATAATATATGTGTACAACATATAAAGCAGAATTAAATGCACTTTGCAATCCCTAAAGAAGCACAATGTGCTGACACCACAGTTGTGCTCTCTCAAATATTACTGGAATTATATTTTGTGGGATTTTCTTCAAAATTCATCAACCATAACTGCCAAAAAACTCATATGAGATAGTGTGTCATTTAAGCAGGCTGCGAAATGATCATAAGAAATACAGCAAACTTTGACACTATCTAGTTTGGTTCAGGAGGAAAAGCAATTACGCCTCCCCCTGCCCCCATCTTTTGTTCTGCTTCAAGAAACTCACAAAATGGAAAATCAAAACATCAAAGAATATGAACCAAAAGGTTGTCACAGTCACTGACTGCTGCTGATATCTAGTTCTACACACTAGCTAACATGAAGGTATATGTCCCCTCGCTTATTAAAAGATGACACAGGTGCAGAATAGTCTGGGACTAAAACCTGAATCTGAAAATCCCTGATCTTTGGAGAAATTTGGATCAAATTTTGGGCTTTAGCCCTTCTCCTTCCCCACAAAATCTATGCCTGGCAAGTATGTTAGGCCAAGTGGCTTAACAAATGGGGCTGTGGCATGTAGGGAAAGGGTGGTTTTATAAGGCAAAACCAGTCTGACTGCTTGTGCTCATTTTACCTGTGAACTTTAATGGCTCTGGAGGGTACAGTGTAAGTCACTCTTGTTCTGGCCTTTGTAAACCCAGATCCCCAAGGACTGTAGAAGTCTACTTCATTATCCAGACATCTATTTCATTATGAATATCTGTCTAGACAGGAGAGAGATCAGTATACAGCATTACACATGGATAGTCCTGCAAACACCATGACAATAGCTGGGAAAAGCATACAGTGGCCTTAACTAACCTTTGTTAACACAAATTTGCAGCAGAAAAACACCAGCAAAAAGTTGCAGTTTCCAGGCAAAATAAACATTCTTTTTGTTAAAAAAGGGACACTAAGATTTAGCAATTTGTCTTTAATTAATTATCAAGGAAAGGGAATTACAATATTTTCTCTAAATAGCTTAATACTTACTGTTTTGTTTTCAAATGATCACTAACTTTTATTAAGTGGGAAGCAGACTCTTGTGCCTCATTACATAAATCAACAGATATTTCACTTTTGATTTGTTACAGAGAAAACATGGAGTAATGGTTTATCATAAGTTAGAAAGCATTAGTACCTTTTTGGAGTGATAACGTTGGTCACATTCATGCTTTTAGTATACATTATATGGATGTAAATATAATTCTGCAAAAATTACATTGCAATTTACTAGTACTATCAGCTCATACAATATCACTGAAATACTTTATAGAACATTTATGCATTTAAACTGTTTATATGCTTTTTTATTCTAGTGCACACTCTTAAAATTAACTGTTGAAAAAGTGCTTATTATTGGCGATAGTATGTGAAAATCTAATTTTAATACATCCTGCTACAATATCTTATTGCAAATGCAAATTAATTAAATAATATAATACATGGGTACCTTTTTTCAGTAAATTTCAGAAGTTGGCAGTAATGCAAGTCTATATTTATAAATGTGTAATTAAAAATTGTTGAGGGCATCTAGAATTACAGTGAGGCAATCATTTGTTTAATATAAATAAAAGAAAAAAAAATTAATCTCCTTTCAAGGGGAATAGATCATTCTCATTATCAATGTGGTTTAAAACTTTATTGTGTTTATTGTGTTTCTGTTGAGGGTTTGCTGGTTTGGAATAGACATTACAAAGACTCTTGTTACATGAACTTCGTCTTAAAAACAGAACCAATGGGTAACTAGGAAATTGGGGAGGAGGGGGAAAAGAAAATTGAGAGGTTTTTTTTTACTCTTGTGATATGGTAGGAAGGAATTTTGGAAATTCCTTACTTATTGACGTGAAGGGGACCAGTAAATTTCGCACAATCAGGGTCATATGTATGATTTAGTTCCCTAACGTAATTATATGTAGTGATTAGACAGAATCTATTATACTTTTGTTTTCCTTTGATGGATCTGAAGGGTTTAAAAAAAAAAAGCTATTTCACTCCTGCTAGGTTTTAATCAAACTACCTTGCTTAATAACCGTTAATATTTAAAATTGTCCCAGCAAGGTTCTGAAGTTAGCACCTCAGCTCTGCTTCACAACTTTGCTATTTCTATGGTCTATTCAGAGCCAGTTTTCCACAGCATTGCCTTAACAAGTCTTACACTGACATAAGGAAGGCTATCTGTGCAACAGTAAGGGCTAGACAGCTTCACAGGTGAAAGCTTTGACTCCTTAGAGAAAAACAACTATTGCAAACAAACAAACATTAAAAACTCTTCAAGAAAGTCAAATAAGCCATAATTTTCCTCTACTTTAAGTCAAACGTATCATATTTCTTTTAAACAGATGAGAAAGTGGCACGCTGAGGGTACTCCATAAAGTGTCAAAACAAGTCAGATGTCACATACATTTCTAAACTGAGAAGATGTTTGGAGTGTTGTTGTAGCTATGTTAGTCCCAGGATATTAGAGAGACAAGGTGGGTAAAGTAATATCTTTAACTGGACCAACTTCTGTTGGTGAAAGAGACGTTTTTGAGCTTACCCAGAGCTCTTCTTCAGCTTTGGGAAAGGTACTCAGAGCATCACAGCTAAGTACAAGTTGTAACAGATTGTTAAGCATATGGAGTAAACACATGATGCAGGAGACTACTCAAGATAAAACGGGAGTTAATATCTCTGTGGCCATAGCACAAAGGAAGGTTAGTGGGTTACAGATTGTTGTAATGAGCTATAAAATGAGTGTCTCAATTCAGTCCATGATTTTTAGTGTCTATCAAATTCATGAGTTTAAGCTCCTCCAAGGCTTGTCTTGAAGGTGTTATGTAGGTTTCCTTTAGGGTGACCAAATCATAGAAATGAAATATCAGGACACGGGGGTGGGGTGGGGGAAGGGGGCGGAGCAAAAAAAAAAAAAAGCTGTAATGGCAGCGCAAGCCTGGAGGGGGGGGGGGCGGTGGCGCGGCTTCCAGTTCCTGGAGCTGGTGGTGAGTAGGAGCTCCGGCACCGGGCGGGCAAGGGGGCTGGCAAGGTGACTGCTCCCCCAGGAGGGAGATGGGGTGGACTCAGCTGAGGAGCCAGGACGAGGGGGGAGGGGGGAACTCGGCTCCTTACCTGGCCTGCGGCGGCCGGCGGGACATGCTGACGCGGGGCGGGGATGCTAGCCCCCCTACAGGGGCGAGGAGCCGGCTTGGGTCCCCCTCGAGCCAATAAACTTTACATGGCCCACTCGCACAGCCCCGAGCCGCTCTCCCCCGCAGCTGCCGGGGTCCGGAGCCCCGGACCCCCCCCCCCGTCTCCTCCAGGCTTGCGCCGCCATTACAGCTGCAAGCCTGGGAGGGAGGAGGAAATGGAATGCCACATGCTTGGGGAAGAGGCGGGGCAGGGCGGGGATTTGGGGAGGGATCCAATAGGGGCAGGAGGGGGCGAGAGTCCCTCCGGGAGGGCAAAATTGCTTGTTTGTCCAGTGTCCCGACCGCACATGGGTCGGGACGTGGGACAAGCAAGCAAATATCGGGATGTCTGGTCACCCTAGTTTCCTTTGAGGATGAGATCTGAGAGGTCAGATATGGAGTGATCATTTTGTGAAAAGTGTTCACCCAAGGGGTGATGTCGTGTTTTTGTCTTATTTTTCTGTGTGAGTTCATTTGAGAGTGCAGTGATGGTCTCATTTCACCCACATTGTTATTATTAGGGCATTTAGTGCTTTGGAAGAGGTACACCGCATATTGTGATAGGCATGTGTAAGACCCATGGATCCTGAAAGGAGTATTGGGGGTGGGCAGGGTATCGATCATCATAGCAGTGGAGATATGTCTGCAGGTTTTGCATCTGTTGTTATGGCAGGGTTCGAAGAAACTAGTCAAAAAGAAAGACTAGTAAAAGTGTCATCGAGATGATTGGTGTATAGGAGGCAGTGTTGCCTAGTGGACAGAACAAAGGACTGGAACTCAGGAGACCCGGATTCTATTCTGTCACTGGCCTACTGGCTGACCGTGGGCATGTCACTTTACCTCTATGCCTCAGTTTCTCCACCTATAAAATGGGGATAAAGATATCCTTTCTAAAGTGCTTTGAGATCTCCTGATGAAACGTGCTATCTAAGAATTAAATATATTATGTTGGGATCAAGATTAAAAGTTTAACAGAGAAAATGTTGTAATATTAAAAAGCTGAGTGCTTTAGAATGAAATGTAGTATTGATGTGGAAATTTTCACAGAAACCTTTTGCTTTAAAAGGAAGAGGCTATTTTATTTAAGACCATGTCTACACTACAAAGTTATGGCGCAGTTATTAAATCATTTGTGTCACGTACACTTGGCTTCTTCTGTTGGCAGTGCACATCCTCACCAGGAGCGCTTGTATCGATTGTATTGTCGGCATGGAGAATTGTGGGACGGCTCCTGAAAACCAGTAACAGATGATGTAAGCAACACAGTGTCTACACTGGCACTGCATCAATTTAATTTCATTGACCATGACTCTACACCACCTCCCCGAGCAACATTACTAAATTGGCATAGAGTGGCACCTAAGTTGGCAGGAGCCAAATTAAAGTTAAGACAATTCCACAGCTAGGTCAATGCAAAGCAACTTATGTTGACCTCATCCTGTACTGTAGACCAGGTCTAAGAATATGCATTGAACATAGATCCAGGAACATTATAAGATCAACAAAAAGAACAGGAGTACTTGTGGCACATTAGAGACTAACAAATTTATTTCAGCATAAGCCTTCGTGGGCTACAGCTCACTTCTTCAGATGCATAGAATGGGACACACAGACAGGAAATATTTATACATACAGAGAACATGAAAAGGTGGAAGTATGCATACCAACTGGAAGAGTCCAATCAATTGAGATGAGCTATCATCAGCAGGAGAAAAAAAACCTTTGAAGTGACAATTGAGATGACCCACAGAAGGTGTGAGGAGAACTTAACATAGGGAAATAGATTCAATTAGTGTAATAACCCAACCATTCCCAGTCTCTGTTTAAATCTAAGTTAATTGTATCTAATTTGCATATTAATTCGAGTTCAGCAGTCTCTCTTTGAAGTCTGTTTTTGAAGTATTTTTGTTGCAAAATTGCCACCTTCAAGTCTGTTACTGAGTGGTTAGAGAGGTTGAAGTGTTCTCCCACTGGCTTTTGAATGTTATGATTCCTGATGTCAGATTTGTGTCCATTTATTCTTTTGCGTAGAGACTGTCCGGTTTGGCCAATGTACATGGCAGAGGGGCAGCTTCAAGTCAGCGGCACTGCTATGGGTACCTGCATGGCCCCACAGTATGCCAACATCTTTATGGCTGACTTAGAACAATGCTTCCTTAGCTCTTGTCCCCTAACGCCCCTACTCTACTTGCGCTACATTGATCACATCTTCATCATCTGGACCCATGGAAAAGAAGCCCTCGAGGAATTCCATCATGATTTTAATAATTTCCATCCCACCATCAACCTCAGCCTAGACCAATCCACACAAGTGGTCCATTTCCTAGACACTATTGTGCTAATAAGCGATGGTCACATAAACACTACCCTATACCGGAAACCCACTGACCGCTATACTTACCTACTTGCCTCCAGCTTCCATCCAGGACACACCACATGATCCATTGTCTACAGCCAAGCTCTAAGATACAACCGCATTTGCTCCAATCCCTCAGACAGAGATAAACACCTACAAGATCTCTATCAAGCATTCTTAAAACTACAATACCCACCTGCTGAAGTGAAAAAACAGATTGACAGAGCCAGAAAAGTACCCAGAAGCCACCTACTACAGGACAGGCCCAACAAAGAAAATAATAGAACGCCACTAGCCATCACCTACAGCCCCCAACTAAAACCTCTCCAGCGCATCATCAAAGATCTACAACCTATCCTGAAAGATGATCCCTCACTCTGACAGATCTTGGGAGACAGGCCAGTCCTCGCTTACAGACAGCCTCCCAACCTGAAGCAAATACTCACCAGCAACCGCACACCATACAACATAAACACTAACCCAGGAACCTATCCTTGCAACAAAGCCTGATGCCAGCTCTGTCCACATATCTATTCAAGTGACACCATCATAGGACCTAATCACATCATCCACACCATCAGGGGCTCGTTCACCTGCACATCTACCAATGTGATATATGCCATCATGTGCTAGCAATGCCTCTCTGCCATGTACATTGGCCAAACCAGACAGTCTCTACGCAAAAGAATAAATGGACACAAATCTGACATCAGGAATCATAACATTCAAAAACCAGTGGGAGAACACTTCAACCTCTCTAACCACTCAGTGACAGACTTGAAGGTGGCAATTTTGCAACAAAAAACTTCAAAAACAGACTTCAAAGAGAGACTGCTGAACTCGAATTAATATGCAAATTAGATACAATTAACTTAGGTTTAAACAGAGACTGGGAATGGTTGGGTCAGTACACTAATTGAATCTATTTCCCTATGTTAAGTTCTCCTCACACCTTCTATGGGTCATCTCAATTATCATTTCAAAGGTTTTTTTTCTCCTGCTGATGATAGCTCATCTCAATTGATTGGACTCTTCCAGTTGGTATGCATACTTCCACCTTTTCATGTTCTCTGTATGTATAAATATCCCCTGTCTGTGTGTTCCATTTTATGCATCTGAAGAAGTGAGCTGTAGCCCACGAAGGCTTATGCTGAAATAAATTTGTTAGTCTCTAAGGTGCCACATGTACTCCTGTTCTTATTGCGGATACAGACTAAAACAGCTGCTACTCTGAAACCTATAAGATCAACATATCTCTTCAAGTTTTATCACACTCAATGAAATAGTCTTTTCAATCAAATAGTGCTGATCTAGTGGTATGAGTTCAGGAATTCTGAATTTCTAATCCCAGCTTGGACACTTGCTGTTTGAAGTCACAAGCAAGTCATGTAGGGTCTGATTCTGAAGTCAATGGGAGCCTTTTCATTGACTTCAGTGACCTTTGGCTCAGGCCCTTATCTTTCAGTCTCTATTTTTCCATCTCTGAAATGAAGACTGTGGAACAAATTCACACTGGCACAATTCCCTTGGCTTCAATAGAGCTACACTACCAGAGATTTGGGCCCTATGTTCATTGGCTCCTTGGAGCTATTGTGAGAGTTAGTTTGTGCTTGTAAAATGCCACATAACTGCTACTATTTTTTTAACCTCTTGCACATACCCTACTTTGTTACAGCATAACTAATGTTTGTATTAAATGTTAAAGTAGATTGATAATGAATATATCCAACTTCTACATGGCCTGAGCATGTAAAATAATTGCATATTCCCTACCAATAACTTGAGTCAGTTCTTTACCAGCAGAGTTATATTAACAACTGAGGGTGACTTGGGCAATTTAGTGATGGAAGAAAAATTGAAAGTGAATTTAGGTTATTAACAGTATTGGAGAATAACAAATGTTATGGTGTTCAATCAGTGGTTTAATAGAACTTGACCGCTGAATATAAGGACCTGGAAATACACTCACTCCAAAGAGGGGGCAGGGGAAGAGGAATATCGACAACGTGTTTGATTTGAAGGCATAGCAAAAATAGCGCGATGCCTGGGCTGGGTACATTAGTATAAAGCGTGCAGAAGGTAGAGCTCCAAACAGACTTGTATTGTTTATGTATGCACTGAATAAGAAGATTTAAGGTTTCCTCATGTCTTCATATTCCATTCTGCTGTTAACAGTAGATCCCGGTGTTCACAGTGAGCTGTAGGCACATATGCGATGCACAGTCTCATTTCCTAATAAATGAATGCCTCCCAGCATAACAGTTCTGTGCTTTAACCTTTCCAGGAAAATTAGTTGACGTGCTCTAGATGCAATTTTAAAATTAGGCACCTTCTTTGCTATCTGTCCAGAAACTAAAAGTAGTTGCTTTACAACACATTGATTGAGGAGGTAGTATTATCTCACCCACAAATGATGTACCCTGTCATTCCTCATTGCTATATTACAACACTGCTATGACTGAAAGCCCTTTTCTTCAGCTAGTAGAATAGTAGAGTTTCTAAGAAGGGATAGTTGCCCTATAAATAAGACTGACTATAACTTGAGTTCCTTAAATAGGTGGCTGGTAAAAATATTCTTCGGAGGGGGCTGTATCCATACGGCTCCTGTCCCACGGCCAGGGGCGGCTCTAGCCATTTTGCTGCCCCAAGCATGGCGGCATGCTGCAGGGGGCGCTCTGCTGGTCACCGGTCCCGCGGCTCCGGTGGACCTCCCGCAGACGTGCCTGCGGATGCTCCACCCAACCCGCGGGACCAGCGGACCCTCCACAGGGATGTCTGCAGGAGGTCCGTCGGAGCCGCCTGCCGCCCTCCCGGGGACCGGCAGAGCACCCCCCGCGGTATGCCACCCCAAGCACGCACTTGGCGTGCTGGGGCCTGGAGCCGCCCCCACCCATGGCTTTGGATCAGGCACCCTGCTACGGCCCGTTGGCTCTCATCACTCTGGGATTTTGAGGAGTTCTCCCCTCCCACTTCCTGGCCCTGGTGCAGCTGGGCCTAAAGATTTCCTCCCTCTCTCAGGACTCCCCTTCTCTTCCCCCCCATCACCTCGGATCACCTCCTGTCTTATGAAAGGAGACTCAAAGAGCTTGGCTTGTTTAGCCTAACCAAAAGAAGATTGAGGGGGGATATACTTGCTCTTTATAAATATATCAGAGGGATTAATATTAGGGAGGGAGAGGAATTATTTAAGCTTAGTACCAATGTGGACACAAGAACAAATGGGTATAAACTGGACACTAGGAAGTTTAGACTTGAAATTAGACTAAGGTTAGAGTGAACCATTAGAGGAGTGAAGTTCAGGAACAGCCTTCCAAGGGGAGTAGTGGGGGCAAAAGACATATCTGGCTTTAAGACTAAGCTTGATAAGTTTATGGAAGGGATGGTATGATGGGATAGCCTAATTTTGGCAATTAATTTTGGCAATTGATCTTTGATTATTAGCAGGTAAGTATGCCCAGTGGTCTGTGATGGGATGTTATATGGGATGGGATCTGAGTTACTGCAGAGAATTCATTCCTGGGTGCTGGCTGGTGAGTCTTGCCCACATGCTCAGGGTTTAGCTGATCGCCATATCTGGGGTCGGGAAGGAATTTTCCTCTGGGGCAGATTGGCAGAGGCCCTGGAGGTTTTTCGCCGTCCTCTGCAGCATGGGGCATGGGTCACTTGCTGGAGGATTCTCTGCAGCTTGAGGTCTTCAAACCACAATTTGAAGACTTCAATAACTCAGACATAGGTTAGGGGTTTGTTATAGAAGTGGATGGGTAAGATTCTGTGACCTGCTTTGTGCAGGAGGTCAGACTAGATGATCATAATGGTCCCTTCTGACCTTAAAGTCTATGAGTCTATGAGTCACACCCTAGACACTACTGCAATGATATTTGTACAAAATATACCTTGTGAGGTATCCTATGAAAGCTACCACCACCCTGATTATTAATGGCATTGTAAAATGCATGTGCTAACCTCATATGTGAAGCTACGAATTCCCTCTGTATGATGTTTCTAGAACATGTTTAAGACCAGACAATCTAGCCTAGGTAAAGGTGATAAAGAGGTCTGTGAGCAGTGCTTGGCTTGGCAGTTCATAGCCCCAGTGCCTCTGGGCTGCATCGGTTATGAATGTAAAAACATTGTATGAGCACCAGTACCTCATTGCTTGAGCCCGGCACCTCTTTCACTACAAATTAAGTGTTGACTGAGAGTTTGCTTCAACGTACCATTAAAAAAGCCATCAAGCTAAACCAACAGGGATTATCCAGCTCCTGAACTCGAGAGAGAGAGAGAACTAACATGGCTCTTCTCATCATTTGACAACAAAGCATTGGCCAGCCAATGAGAGTTTAGAAGACTGTACCTCTTTTCATGTTTAAAGCCATGACTCATTTATACAAATTGATTCAGCAGCTAAAACAGCAAAGCTGATGTCAACTAGAAAGTTTGAGATTCACATATATACAGATGGCTGAAGAGCTAAATAACCCCATGTCTGTTTAGTGCAGTATTACATTTTTCTTGGCCTAAAATAAATATTTTCCAATGAACTTTGTAAACATGATTGAAATATTTACTGCAATAAGCCAGTGCCAAAGAATTAGGGTCTGCTGTAAAGCCCATCAAAGTTTTTCACTGGATCATTTCCTTAGACAACTACCTGTGATTATTTATCTCACTTGTTAATTACATCCAAAAAACTATGTTACAAGAATATTAAGATTGCAAAGTCAAGCACTCAAAAGTTAGGAAATGCCAGAATTAAGGTTGCCTGTGCAATCTATTTTGCCCCTCTTGTGTATATGCAGTATGATACAGTCATTAATTATAAGATCACACTTTTTTTCCCCAAAAGGACCCCTGCACAGGATGGACAGTGCTCCCTGAATCGATAGCTATTCAACATTCCTTTTATCTTCCACATTCAGTTTGTGGCCCATGCATTATTTACTGCACACCATCCATGCTCTGCCCTGAGTACAGAATTATTAATTTCCTCATGGGCTTTTCTATGGTACTGTCATTGTAGTGTCTTAGTTCTTTACAAACATTAATGAATTGATCTTCACAGTACCCTTGTGAAGTAAGTTGGTGTTCTTCTCCACATTTTACACAGAGAATTGAAGCAAAATGATTATATCCAAAATTGTTAAAAGCATTAACTAATTTTGGGTGAGAAGTCTAGACTCATTTTTCAGAGTGTTCAGCTTTTTATCGTACTTCTCATGTTCAGCACAGGGCTCCCGTTGACCTCAGTTGCAGCTGTAAGTCCTCAACATTTCTACAAATCATACCCCAGGTGGGCACCAAGAAAATTGGAAACATACATTGGCCACCTAAGAAAATTTTGTTTTAAGTGATTTGCCCAACATCCCATAGAAATTTTGAGGCAGGGATAGAGTTCACAGGATGACATTCAGCTACCTTAACCACGAGACAGCTTTTCTCTTCCTATAGTTCCCTGCCTCACTCACTACACCTCTTCCAGCTTCCACAACAACATAGGCAGGGGTTCTACAGACAACCACCTCATTCACTGCACTGTCATGGCTTATGCCCCAAACAGTTCCATCCTGCACACTGAATGAGGCAGGGGTCCTGTGGAAAAAAATAGCACGTGATTATGTAATTAAAAACTACTATGAAACACATGCAGAAGGGGCCCAAATGAAGATTGAATGGACAATCCTAATTCTGGCATTTCCTAACTTCTGAGTGCTTGACTTTGCAGACTTAATGTTATTTTAATGCAGGAAATTATATCCAAAAAAATAAGATTTAAAAAATCTTAACATTACATTTTTTTTTCATCATGTGGAACCATATTGACCTCATCACTAGGGTTGGACACTTTAGATACACACCACAGACCCCCTGTCACTTGAGCTAATGGAGTAATCGGCAGCAGTAGAAGGCTGTTATCTTCTATGTGGACCTGCCAGTAAAGGGCGATTATAGACACACACTTTACCAGTGGGTTTCACAGCTGTTTGCTACACTGCAAAGAAATGCTGATACTCAGGAATAACGGGTTCAATTCCAGGTTCTGTAGGGGAGCAGGGTCCTGTTCCCTATCTCCCCCTTTCCCCACAGTCTTTCCCTGCTCCTGACTGAGGCTGGGAGGCTGCCAGGAGCTGGAGTACCGAAGACTCCTAGGAGGGGTGGCCCTGAAACTTGGGGCTAAAAACTGACTTAGAAACGTGTTCTGTTCATTTGTTAACCTCTGTTTAAACAATAAACCTCCTTGACTGTGACTGGTTGAAGCAGCGTATGCTTTGGAGCTGGGGAGAAGTGGCAGCCCCAGTGACACCCCCTTTTGGTTTTCCAGTTTCCCCCCAAAATCAAAGGGTCACTGATGCCTAAAACATTTCCAGAAATTTTTGGTCCTGATCAGATGCATTGTTAAAAAATACTTGTGTTACAGACAGAAAAGTAGAGTTGAGTCTTCCAACTTTACAAGCTTGACCAAACAACCTCTTATAAAGTGTAGGGAAACTTTAACTATAGGTGTTGCTACCTGTGCTCCCTAAAATAAATCAACCTCTTATTGTGCATTCATGCTCAAATCTTAGTATCCTCCTTCTCTTCAAAAGTACAACTGATGTGGACACCCATTTTGAATAACTGCACCTACAGCTTGCAGTGTATGTGTGTGTGAAAAATTAAATAGTTACATATGCAGAAGACCATTTGCAGTGTAAAGAGGCATTTGACACACATAATTTGCACTAGAAAGCCAGGTGCATTCCCATATTTAGAGATTATAATTAAGGAATAACTCCAAAAACCTGGCCTTAATTATCACTAGCCCAATTATCCAGAAAGTTCATTGGAATACAAGATAAAGCTCAATGCTAAACAAAATTTATCTTTAAACAATCCTTAAGTGGATCAGTGGGGTTTATAAAACAATTTACTGGCCACTGAATCTACAAACGTCAATCCTATTAAGAACATAAGAACAGCCACATTGTGTCAGAACAATGGTCCTTCTAGCCCAGTATCCTATTTTCTGACAAGTGCCAGATTCTTCAAATGGAATGAACAGAACACTATAATTTTGAATGATCTATCCCGTCATCCAGTCCCAGCTTCTGGCAGTTGGAGTTTTAGGGACATCAAGAGCATGAAGCTGCTCCCAAAAATCTTAGGTTTAGTTTTGACTTGGCTACTCAGTTTAGTACTATGTTCTTGGATTTTGTTCCCCAATGCATTTCCAAATCTCAGTGAAGGAGACTAGCATATGATTTAAAGAGGAAGTGAAAATCTACACCATAAGTTACTTATTGACTTAATACACACACACACACACACACACACACACACACACAACATCTGCCAGACTTAAGAGGAAAAACTCTTTTGGCAGAGTTCACCAGCAAGGTTTCCCACAGTCAATCACAATAATCAATGACAGGTAATAGCAAAGTTTTAGACGACCTGGAAATAAATCAACCCTGTCAAAGAAAATAGAGGCTTTAATATTAAGGGTGAAAAATCCTGGCCCCCTAGAAGTGAATGGGAGTTTTGCTATTGGCCATGGAGCCAGGATTTCAGCTTAAGTATATATTAAATGACAGTGACAACTAGAGAAAACCTGGTTTAAATAAAAACCCACTTCGCCAGAAAATTATAGCAACCACTGTTGCTGTTACAAATAATTGGGTTCATAGATTCCTAGAGTTTAAGGTCAGAAGGGACCATTAGATCATTTAGTCTGACTCCCTTTCCCATGTGTAACAGACTCTTAAATTTCACCCAGCTACCCCTGTATTGAGTCCAGTAACTTGTGCTTAACTGACACATATCTTCCAGAAAAGAATCCAATCTCGATTTGAAGATGTCAAGAGATGGAGAATCCACCCCTTCCCTTAGCAGTTTCTCACTCTCACTGTTAAAAATTTGTGCATTATTTAATTTGAATTTGTCTGGTTCAGGTCCCAGCCAGTGGTTCTTTTTATAACTTTTTGTGCTAGATTAAAGAGCCCTTTAGTACCCAGCATTTTCTCCCTGTAAATGTACTTACATTCTGCAATCAAGTCACTTCTATCTTCTTTTTGATTACCTCAATCTTTGTAATAAACTTAAAAAACTTAATCTGTTTAGTCTCTCACTGTAAAGCATTTCTCTCCAGCCCTTGAATCATTTTTGTGGCTCTTTCCTGCACCTATTCCAATTTTTCAACATCCTTTTAAAAACAGCAGCATCGGTCTCACCAATGCTCTATATGAGGTAAAATCACCTCAACTCCTACTCACTACTTCCTTCTTTATACATCCCAGGATCACATTACTTTTTGGCCACAGCAGCCCACCGGGAACTCATTTTGAGTTGCTTGTCTACTATAGTCCCTAAATTCTCTTCAGGGTTACTGCTTGCCAAGATACAGTCCCCCATTTTGTAGATACAACTTGTGTTCTCCGTTAATTTTGTAGACCTGACCTGTGGACTATGCATCCTATATGCATAAGGTTGTATTTGACTGTTTAAAAACATATTTTTCTTGAATAGGCCTAGTGATCCAGATTGCTGTGTATGACTGCCCTATCCTGATCATTATTTACCATTCTGCCAATCTGTGTCATCCACAAATTTTATCAGCAGTGATTTTACATTTACTTCTAGATCAATGTTGAAAATGTGGAATAGCATTGGATCTGCAACTGATCTCTGCAGAACTTCCCCCGACCAGTGATGATTCCCCATTGACAACTACTTTGAGATCTGTCAGTTAGCTAGTTCTTGATTTAAAGTCTGCTTAGTTGGTAATGTATTCTGCTAATTTTTTAGTCAGAATGTCAGGTGGTACTTAATAAAATGCCTTACAAAATATATTACATCTGTGCAGTTTCCTTTATCAACCAAAACTGTAATCTCCTCAAAGAATGAAATCCGGTTTGTTTGACAAAACCTATTTTCCATAAAACCATATTAACTCTGAGTTATATTTCTATCCTTTAAGTCTTTCAGTTCAATTGATTCCCATATCAGCTCTCCCATTATTTTGCCCAGGATTGAGGCCAAGCTAACCAGTCTTCACTGGGACGGTTTCTCAGGTCCAGGATGGAATTTCTTCTGGTCTAAACTAGAAAAAGACACCCACCTGGGATGTAGGAGACCCTGGTTGAAGCCCTGACTCCACCTGATTCAGTGCCGCATCTAAACAGAAACAAATGTCGAAAACTCAAAAATTTTCATAAATAGAGTTCTTGTTTTCTAGCCAGCCCTACTCTTGAGTCCAAGTTATCTGGGCCTGCTGATATGAATATTTATCCATAGTAGATGTTGTTTAACATTATCCTTTGTTACTAATTAACTGGAAAGTACTTCATTATCCTGTTGATATACAAATACATCAAGTTTCTACACTTAGCTTCATTTATATAAATTGCTATCTTTCTCTCTCCTTTTCAATTTGTTAAATATTGCTTTTTTATTTCTATTTGCTTGCTTCATTTTGCCATTGAACCAGGATGGGCATTTAGCCAGTATTGTCCTCTTTCTTGATTGTGCAGTAAGAGACAGTTACTGTTTCCGTAACTGGGGTTCTTCGAGATGTGTTGCTTATGTCCATTCCAGATTAGGTGTGTATGCTTGCCACATGCACCAGTGCCAGAAGTTTTTCCTTCAGCAGTATCCATAGGGGACCAGCTCTGGCACCCCTTGGACTGGCGCCCACATGGCTTGATATAAGGAGCACTGCAGGCTCCCCCCACCCTCAGTTCCTTCTTGCCAGAAACTCTGACAGTGGAAAGAAGGATGGGTCATGGAATGGACATAAGCAATACATCTCAAAGAACACCAGTTATGGAAAAGGTAGCTATCTTTTCTTCTTTGAGTGCTTACTTATGTTCATTCCATATTAGATCACTTCAAAGCAGCACCCCTGGATGTGGGTAGGAGTTCACAGACGTGGAGATTGCGACACAGCTGTCCTGGATAGGGATGTGTGCCAGAAAGGCCGCTGAAGACGCCTGAGCTCTCGTCGAATGGGCTCTGACAATCAGCGGTGGCAGACCCCCTCCAGGTCATAATAGGGCCTTATGCACGAGGTAATCCAATTAGAAATCCACTGCGAAGACACTGGATGACCCTTCATCCTATCTGCTGTAGCGGCAAAGAGTTGAGTCGCTTTATGGAGAGGCTTCTTACATTCTAAGTAAAAAAGCCAAGGTCTTCCGGATGTCCAGGCGTGAAGACGCCTCTCTTCACTGGTCTTGTGCAGTTTGGGACAGAACACCGGGAGGATGATGTCCTGGTTCATATGGAAGGTGGAACCCACCTTTGGCAGGAAGGCTGGGTGGGGCCACAACTGAACTTTATCTTTGTGGAAGACTGTGTACAGCAGTTCTGAGGTCAAAGCTTTAATTTCCGAGACCTGTCTCGCCGACGTCACCAGGAAAGGACCTTCCAAGACAGGTGGGAAATGGAGTCAGAGTCCAGCAGCTCAAAGGGCAGGCCCGTGAACCTAGAGAGGACCAAGTTAAGATCCCACTGTGGGATGGGAGCCTGCACCTGTGGGAAGAGTCTCTCCAGCCCTCTCAAGAATCTGACCATCATGTCATGGGAGAACACCATCTGTTCTTGGATTGGTGGGTGAAAAGCGGAGCTGGCCGCAAGATGCACTCTAATGGAAGACTGTGTCAGGCCCTGGCTCCTCAAATGGAGCAGGTAGTCCAGGACAGCCTGTATGGAGGAACACAAGGGAGATATGCCCTGTTTGGATGCCCAGTGGGAAAACCTCATCCACTTGGCCAGGTAAGTCAGTCTAGTTGAGGGCTTCCTTCTTTCCAGGAGGACCTGTTGGACTCCTTCCAAACAGGTCTGCTCCTCCAGGTTCAGCAATGCAGCATCCATGCTAAGAGGTGGAGGGACCCGAGGTTGGGGTATAAGAGCGTATCATGGTCTTGCAACAGCAGGTCCAGTCGGTTGGACAGGGGCCAGGGAGGGGCCGCTGACAGGCTCATGAGCATGCCAAACCAATGCTGGCAAGGCCACACCAGGACGATCATGATAACCTGCGCCTGGTCTCTCTGGATCTTTGCCAGTGCCCTGCTGATGAGTGGAATCAGAGAGAACACGTACATCTGGCTCCCTGACCACAACAGGAGGAAGGCATCAGAGAGGGAGTTCTTGCTCAGACCCTGTCGAGAACAAAACCGGTGGCATTTCCTGTTCTGTCTGGTAGTGAACAGGTCCACTTGGGGAATTCCCCACCTTTGGAAGATTATGCAGGCTACCTCTGTATGGAATGACCACTCTGGTAAGAGGAGAAGTCCCTCCTGAGCTGGTCTGCCACTGTATTCCTCATTCTCAGAAGGTGACAATCTTCTAGGTGGATTTCGTGGCTGTTGCAGAAGTCCCACAGACAGAGCGCCTCCTGACAGATAGCCGATATGAGTGCTCCCCCTTGCCTGTTGATGTAAAACATCGAAGATGTGTTGTCAGCCAGGACTCATATCACCTTACCCAACAGGTGGGACCAGAAGACTCCACATGCCAGCCGAACTGCTTGGAGCTCTTTATGTGTAATCACACCTCCTCTGGGGACCACATCCCCTATGTCTGCAGGTTTCCGAGATGTGTCCCTCAGCTGAGGTCCGAGGCCTCCAACAGCAACTTGATGGAGGGAAGAGGGTTGTCGAACAGAACCCCTTCCAGGACTGTCCTGCGGTAGGTCCACCATCTCAGCGAGCTAAGTATCTCCTGGGGAATGGTGGTAATCTTCTCCGGGGGTCTTAGGACTGGGAATAGACCGTTGCCAGCCATTGAGCTACTACGGGCCAGTTGCTGGGAGGATTGTCCTGAGTAGGGTGACCTCCTTCTTGGAGACAGGCAATGACAGCCCAGTGATCAGAGGTCTCTGGTGTCCAATTGGTCCTGGAATCTGTACCGGGCCTTGGAGATGGTCGGGCTGGTCCTGGAGTTCTTGCCAGGTGGCGTGTGCCTCAGAGGATCTGTGCCAATCTACCAGCAAGGTACGTCTCGATGGTGTCCCCAGTACAGGGACTGAAGAGGGCTCCACTGAGTCTGCCTCTACAAGTCCTGAAGCCTGACAGCTTCGGGTGGGTGAGCAATGGCGGGACATCCCTCTCGATGGGAATCAGTACCGCTGAGGTGGGGACACATGCATAGGTCCCAATGTGGAGTTTCCCTGAGACTGGGGTACTGCAGGAGCCAGTGTGGGTGGCACTGGGAGCGTCAGGATCTCTTGAGCCGCTCAAAGAGCTTTGGGTGTCAAAGGCACCTGAAGCTGGCTAAGGCCTGCACCACTATCCAGGGTCGCAGGTGAAGCATGGGATGGGCTGCAACACTCGACTTGAGCTGTGGCCCAACTTCCCAAAAGGGGTGTTGAGCTGCCCGGCACGGGTCGTGGCTCACCCCCTGCCTGCTCCTGTCCCTTACGGGAGGTAGGAGATCTTCCCCTCACATTTTTTTTTGGCTTCTTTCTTGGAACAGTGGAGGGGGACCCGTGCCAGCTTATGGACAGTGCTGGTGGAGCACTGTGCACAGAGGTCGCGATTCTCAGTGCAGAGTTGGACCACTGCTCCAGTGCCAGAGTGAGTGCCAACTCCATTAGGAGCACTCTTAGACAGATATCATGCTCCTTCTTCATCCTAGGTTTAAAGGACTTGCAGATACGGCACTTGCCACTTATGTGCCCTTCGCCTAAGCACCTTAGGCAGCTGGTATGTGGATTGCTGACGAGCATAGGCCATTTGCAGCAATCACAGGGCTTAAAGCTTGGGGACCAGGACATGCCATGTCCCCCAGCTGAGCCCCATTTGGGACTAACAAAAAGTTCAGAACTACTACTAAGGGTAACTGAGAAACTACTAACTATATACAACTATATTACAGGTTTTCAAAGTTCACAAGAACAGAAAACGAAACAATAGCCAAAGCAGCAGATGTTCCAGCACTGTCACAGGCGACAAGAAGGAACTGAGAGTGCGGGGGAGCTGGCAGCACCCCTTATATCGTGCCATGTGGGTGCCACTCCAGGGGGAGCCAGAGCCGATCCCCAGTGGATACTGCTGAGGGAAAAACTTTTGGCACTGGTGCATGTGGTGGGCACACACATCTAATATGAAATGGACATGAGCAAGCACTTGAAGATGTTTTTTTCTATCCATCTAATAAATTGTTCTTTAGAGACTTTCAATTTTTATTCATATTTTTCTGTCAAAATTTTTCCTGACAATCTGTTTTGTTCATAATTTTCCTCAGCTTTTGGAAATTAGCCCTTTTGAAGCACTAAATATACGTATTACTGGTGAGATTGTCATTTGTTTTATCACATGGAATGTAACCAGGTCATGATCACTGGGCAACCAACTTCCAGACCAATTATTAATTTGTATTAAGTCATCATAAGAAGCCCCAAAATAGAGTTAGCTCACGCTGAGTGCAATACCTTGGGTTAGAAAATCATATCTATAATTTCTTAGAAACTAATGAAGTTTTACCACTGGCTGCACAAGACCTCCAACAAAAGTCTCCCAAACTGAAGTCCCCACAGTACAATTTTTCTTTCACATATTACTGACAGATGCTTACAATGTAACTAATTCTGCTCTCTGGTTTCATTTGGGGGGGCTATAACAGTCCCTGCACCAATACCCCTGGCAGGGCTTTGCTAGTTATCACATTGATTCATATGCATTCAAGATCTTGTGATTCTGAGTACCAACAGCTCTACAACAGGTAAAGGTGTCTTGAAAGTACAGTGCTACTCCCCACTTCTTTTACTCATGCCATACTTCCTTAAAAGGTTATAGCCAATGCTTTAATATTCCAGTAATGCAAATTATCCCTACACAATTCAGTAATGCCAATTATATCAAATTTCTTCAATGATAATTTACAATACCTCTTCCATGTTACCCAGAGCATTAGCACAGCTTTATAAGCTATTGAAAAATATTTACACATTCTTTGTCATATTGGTTCATTTGGTTCGCAACTTTGGACTTTGAGTTTCTACTGCACTTGCCTCCTCAGCACCTTCCCCTTGCATTAGTTTAATGCCCTCCTCACTGCTACAATAGTCTCCAACTGAGATTAGCCCTCCTAATTCTTAAATGAGGGCCATCACATTCGTACAGCAACCTCCCCCATTGGACTGTGCCCCAGTGTTCCACAAAACCTTCGTTTTCCACCGGTTTCTCGGTTTCTCATACAACCAATGATTGACCTCCATTATTTTCTGCCTTCTGGTGCTCATTGGACTGGAAGGAACTCCAAGAAGATCACTTGGACTTTCCTTTTCTTCAGCTCTCTTCCTAACCCCCCCTGAAGTGTTCTATAATCTGTGTAATTCCATGTGATGCTGTCTCATTGGTTCCAACGTGTGTCATCACCAGCAGCAATTGTCTCAGTTCAGAGCAACTGCACCTATATTTCCCCTCTGTGGCCAACCAAGGGCACTCACTTTCAGTCTTCCAGCTTCCCAGTCAATGCCCTTCTGGGTGGAGAGCCACGTCTCTCTCCTTTCTGACCGGGCTATTGCCAGGCTCACAGTTCCCTGCCTTCACTGTATTATTCCGAGCACAGACAGGTTGCCTAATGAGATTTGCTTGCTTTTTCTTCAAAGACAGTTATTAGCTGTAACTGCTGCAGTTATATGGTACCACATGGCACTTCTTATGCAAATTTACTTTATTCTTAAGACAAAAAGCACTCCAGGAAAAATATATTAAAAACAAGAAAAGAACCTACACACATACTAATAAGCTTACCAGACATCACCCAAATATGGATTTTGGCAGGAGCAGTCAGAACAAGCACCTAGTCTTATGGAGCATCAGTAGATCCAGTCCTTCCAACCCTCCGTAAAGAATTGGGTCTCTCTATGGACCAGTCTATTTACTGGATCAGAAAGAAGGTCTGGAGCCAGTTTCGAACCAGACTATTTATCGAAAAACCCCTTTGTCTGTTGGTCCCTGGAGAATCTAGTTTGAATTAGTATGTGTGTACCTTTCTCTGGAGATGTTACAACCTGAATGAATTTGCCTAATCATCCCTGCTTTTCTCCTATTTGCCTTTCCCATGGAAATATATACAATTCCACAATAACACATACACAACTGCATTTTTAATACAATGGACCCCGAAGATACTAACATAATTCTTTAAATTTATCTTGATTCCATAAGGTTTGTTCAGGATATTACAGGCTTTTGTCAGTCTGTCACAGAGACTTGCCAGGTGACTTCATAACTCCATCCAATCTTGCTTCTACGTTCCTTCTAACTTTCTATCTCATTCCTTGAGAGAGAGAGATTCCTCAGTATTTAACTTGCTGAATATCTGATAACCATTTGATACTTCTAGCCAGATGGGATGCCTCCTGATTCTCTTTTCCCTCTGGGTCACAAATCACTAGTCCATTTCTACTCTCTACCGTTCCCTTTTGTCAGTTCTTCCCTTTATGGTGTCTGTGACAGTGATTTCTGAATCTGGTAGTCCAAGATGTTTTTATTTTCTCAGAGGCTATGCAGTGTTTAAACTTGTGCTTTCAGGCCATATATCTTGTCTTCCACTAAGGCCACCAGGTTCCACTTCATGCACCAGAAATCTCTTCAGTCTTCTGGCAGAAAGGAAATCACAACACTTCCAAGGCAGGTCACAGCAGTTGTTTCCTCATTGTCCACAGCCACTACCTGATGTAGAGTCATGCATAAAATAGAAAGAAACACACTCCCTCCTGTGAACTCTCTCCAAAACCCGAATGTTTGCTGCTCCTGTTTGCCTATGCGGCTTTCCATTATAAATGCCTCTGTATAAAGGGCTTAAAATGGTAAGCGGAAAAAAATTCATGAGGCTAGCTGTTCAGGAATCCTGATGTGAGGTACCCCCGCCCCCAAAAGTCATTCTCAAACTTTTTTGGCATTGCTTTTCTATAACTGAAATGGGTTGATTTTTAAAATCAAATTTGGCAAGTTATTAGCTGTTGATTCATTAACAACTAGTCTATGTGGCTGTCAGACAATGGAAGCCAAGCGGACCTGTTGGGTTCAGCAGCTAGATTCCCTAAGGAAATATTATAAAAGATTCCTCTGTGCATAAATAGCACCTATAAAGTGCCACATTAGATACACAATGCGGTGATACCCTGTAGATAGGGCATGACAGTGGAAGTCGGGAGACTTTGGTTCTAACCTTAGCTCTGCCACAACTCACTGTGTGACTGACCTTGTGCAACTGATTTCCGTTCTCTGAGCTTCAGTTTCCCTATCTGTAACATGGGATGATAAAACTTAGCCACCTTTGTAAAGTACTCTGCAATCTACCTCAGTTCAATTTATGAACTAAAAGCATGCCAGGTTCACATCATCTGAGTAAGCGATGACATTAACGACCACAGTATTTAAGAAACATTGTGACACTGAGTACTATCCTCTTTGTGAGTTTGCCAGTGGAGGGAACATAGGAAATGAAGCTGTTAGGATTTTGTGGTTCCCAATGAGTCAGATGCTGGGCAGGATCAAGGGTTTTCGATTTGATTCGATTCAATTCAATTCAACAAGGCTTTATTCAATGTGCACAAAGGGAGAGCCCCTGGTATCAAAAATCAGCCAGAGTCCCTCCAGCAAGGAGCCCCTCCTATTGCTATTTTATAGCACATGGCACTTACATAATAAGTTACATAACAAGTTACATAACACAAACCTCTAACCAATCATATTTAACCTTTTCATATATGGATTTGTTCATCACATGCTTATACTTCTCCACTCCACATGTTGAGCTCACCCCCCTCTCCCTGGCCTTCTCTAGAATGTTCCTAGGGTGGTGAGACACAGCATGCTTCTTTATGCACAAGTACCTTGTAAATCACATTTTGTTTAAAATGAACACAAGCATACCCTTCAAAGGTGAGCACTTGGAGAGGAAGAAAAACAAATCTGATTAGACAAAAAGGAGAGCTAATTTGCATTCTTGCTTGGAACATCCTGAGTGAGCACAAGGGGCCCATATGGACCCTAAGCAACACAACATGAATGCATGCAACGTGTTAGTATAATAAACACGGACAAGTTTTGCTACATGTAGTGATAGCAACAAGATCTGGTTATTTGATTCTGTCACTGACTCCACTGGCTGATTACAGCTGCTTTCTGTTTCCAGATATTTCTTTTCACAAACTCATCAGGAGTAAGAGAGATAGTTTTGACTAGCAGAGCACAGGACCAGGAGTCAGGCAATCTGGATCTTACTCTTGATTATGCTGCTAATTTGCTGTGCAACTTTGAAGGAGACACTTATCTCCTGTCCGTAAGTTTTCCTGCCTGTAAAATAGAGGATAAGTGTGCCTTGGCTAGCTTTAAATGAAAAAGGCTATCCTAGCACAAAGTGCTACATACACTCCATTTACTAAGTAGTATTAACAAGCATAATAGTTAATATGAATAATATACTTAGTTACAAGCTTTTTTAAAAGTGTGTACTTTTTTATATATAAAAACACTTTTTTGCCTAATGACCTAAATATTATTTTTTAATCACTTTGAAGACTTTGGGGAAGTTGCATTGATTTATCGGCCTCTGTGAAGAGGGTGTTATTGAAAAGCAGTGAGTCAGACTCTCTGCACAGCAGAGCTCTGTACTGAACATATCTCAAGCTGGGTTACCACAGGATGAGGAAGAGTTAAAGGAACACAAATGACTATTCTGTATTTTAAACAAAATGAATGTGCTCTGCTCAAAGGCAGTGTTATGCTGGGCTGAGGCAGGAGGCAGACATGAAAGCTTTAAGCTTTTAAACAAATCACAACAACATGTTATTCTGACACCCACCCACCCTGACTGTTAAACTTTTAGTGGTTTTGATAAAGCAGAGTGTTTTGCTCATTGCATAACGGGTAACATCATTGCACTGGGTTGAAATGACAAGTCATGGCTTTTATATTAATACATTAGTCCTTGCCATTCCATATGATGAATTTGGAGGGGGAGTTATTGACGGTGAGTGGGGGTGGAAAACAGTAAGAAGAAGAACTTGCCCTGGCAAAAGGAATGTATGGGAATGGCTAGCAAGTTAGCGACACACTGGAAATCAGTACAAAATAGTGGACTTGTGTACATCCTCCCCAAAATACAGCAGTAACGTTCCCTTCTAAATTTGTTTTAACAGCTTATCTAGCAAATATAAGATACAATATAGATGGTCCCCATGGAAGGTGAGAAAACAGAGAAGGAGGACGAGCAGGCAACGGGGGGGGGGGGGGGGTAGTACTTAGGTGAAATATCCCATAGCATATTCAGGTGAATGCAAAGCTAACCACCATTTCCCAAGAAAGGAAGAAAGGCCAGAGGACACCAGCATGCAACCATGGATTATCAATCAGACACGTAAAAAGAATAAAGACTATATTTTCCTCCAACTGTTAGTCCTTTGAGCTACCCAAGGGAGCATAGAGAAGGAGCCTGGATTATATCGATTCTGGGACTAGGAAGTTTTCCACACAGAAAATATATTCAACAAGAGGAATATCTTTGACTCTCAAGTTTCAAACGGTACCAGAAGTCACCTCTGGGATATTCACTATTTGGGAAGTCACTTCTAGATATTTATCTAGTGAGAAATCCTGAGCTTCTTACTCAGTTTCTATTCAGTGCTCACTTCAGATGATGCCTCTTGGACTACCTGGGGAGTTTGCCTACATAAGGGCCAGCTTAAAGTAAACAACAGCTACTGGAAATAAAACTAAGATCGTATTTAACTAAAATAAATAAGATACTACACAATTTTAAGTGAGCATATTTACACATTAAATGGCCTGTGTACCAAATTCAAGACCATGCTATTGATGTGCAGCAGCATGTGTGGAGAGTGTACCTTTACCTACAGGAAAGCAACAACTGAGCAGGTAGAAATTGCCAGAGCTATGATTCATTTCCAATAATATTGGCAGTCTGTTTTATTGTCCCTCAGAGCAGCAACAAAGTGTTTACTCTGTAGGATAGTCACCCCTTCTATATCTAAAACCAAACCCCTCCCTCCAACACTGTTAGATGGTGTATTCTCACATGAATATTTCTAGAACTCCTTACATCAGATTAGCAGCTGGAGTACGCACCTGGACCAAATGCCTCAGTGGGACCTATGAAACAAAATACATATGTAATCAGGTAACGTTTCAAGTATATTGTTAATAAAAATCTTTAATGATTTCAGATACATAGTACTCTATATTGTCCTTGATCCAAGGATTTAAAAAATGATTTACATATGTATCAGTTTTTATACTCTACAAAGATCCATATCTTAATCTAACAATCTATTAAAATCCTGTCAGTCAACCTCAGATCAAATACTCCAGCAGCAACATAAAAAAACCTCCACATTTAAATAATCTTCCCATGTCCTTAGTTTCCCACCCCCTCAATGCACATGCGCGCACACACACATTTACCCACCTGCCCTACCAGCTTTCTCCATCACCTTTCTCCTTATAGGTAAATGAGAGAACATGTGCCTTGCAGCACATCCTGAAGACTAAGACATTTAGGCTATAACTAGGGCCCTACCAAATTCATGGCCATGAAAAATGTGTCACAGACCGTGAAATCTGGTCTCTCCTCGTGAAGTCTGGTCTTTTGTGTGCTTTCACCCTATACTATACAGATTTCATAGGGGAGACCAGCTTTTCTCAAATTGGGGGTCCTGACCCAAAAGGGAGTTACAGGGGGTTGCAAGGTTATTTTAGGGGGGTCACGGTATTGCCACCCTTACTTCTGCGCTGCCTTCAGACCTGGGCAGCCAGAAAGTGGTGGCTGTTGGCTGGGTGCCCAGCTCTGAAGGCAGCACCCCACCAGCAGCAGTGCAGAAGTAAGGGTTGCAATACCATACAATGTCACCTGCTGCCTTCAGAGCAGGGCAGCTGGAGAGTGGTGGCTGATGACTGAAGGCCCAGTTCTGCAGGCAGCAGCGCAGGAGTAAGGATGGCAATACCATAGTATGCCACCCTTACTTCTGTACTGCTGCTGGCAGCAGCTCTGCCTTCAGAGCTGGGATCCCGGCCAGCCGCTGCAGCTCTCCAGCTGCCCAGCTCTGAAGGCAGTGCCGCCGCCAGCAGCAGTGCAGAAGTAAAGGTAGCTGTACTGCAACCTCCCTTACAATAACCTTGAGACCTCCCCACAACTCCTTTTTTGGGTCAGGGCCCCCACAGTTACAACACCATGAAATTTCTTATTTAAATAGCTGAAATACACATTTACCCCGATATAACGCGACCCAATATAACACAGATTAGGATATAACACGGTAAAGCAGCACTCCAGGGGGGCGGGGCTGTGCGCTCCAGCAGATCAAAGCAGGTTCGCTATAACGCGGTTTCACCTATAACGCCGTAAGATTTTTTGGCTCCCAAGGACAGCATTATATCGGGGTAGAGGTGTAATGAAAATTTATGATTTTTAAAATCTTATGACCATGAAATTGACTAAAATGGACTGTGAGTTTGGTAGGGCCCTTAGCTATAACAGATCAGCAAAATGGGGGGCAGGCGTGCTCCAAAGACATGGAACCCTAACTGAGAATGCAAATCTATAAACCAGATTCTGATTCTTAATTAGCTAAACACTTCAGCCCATGTGAAACATGTAAGTAGCTCTCCTATTTTAACAACAGGGAAACAGGAGACAGTTAAATAACATGCCCAAGGTTACACATGAAGTCTCTGGTAAAGCTGAGATTAAAACCCAGCTCTTCTGATGCCCAACACTGTGCTCTAACCACAAACTACCTCTCTGTTTCAGTTACAGAGTATACTCTCCTTGTGGTTTCAGATGTAAGCTCCAATATAAACTCTAAGAAAACGTTAAGAAGCTTCTCTGCCCATGCGTTTTCTTTTAACAGAGGTTTGTCTTTCCCCCCCACATGTTTACATAGTTTGTATAATGCAAATATAACTTTTTCATGTTCTCATTTTAAGGCAATGTAATGAAGTGTTTGCTTGAAACAAAGTGCTTCAAGGAAATACCCTCTACTAGAGTAGCCTACATATTCCCATAACTACATTTGGAAGAAAACTCATGGTGGAAAATACCAGATATACCACCGTGACTTACTCCAATCCTCAATAAATCCAATATGAAGGTGGCAGGAACCAGATTGCTGAAGTTTGAACAGTAAAAGGGCAATTAATTTATCCCAAACATTTTTTTAAAAGCTTTGATTTATGCTATTGTAACTTCTGTAATAATATTAGGCAGATTCAATCACTCCCAAGAAGAACTTAAATGTACAATATTCATGCTACATAAAATCTTATGTCCTGGTAACTGTAGGGAAATTAAACTGGCAGTGATGAGCATTATGGATTTTTTGCCCAGAGTATCTCTCAGCTAAGAAATAAAATGGGTCATTTACCTTTACAAAACATTTATTTCCTATTAAATAAACCTTTTCAATTTCCCATTGGAAAGACCAAATATGTTTTACATACTTGCTGAATTAATTTTCCAGGAATGCACACTCTCTGTACATGTTAAATCTATAATTTCTGGTATTGTTTTTAGACAGGCACTTTAAACAATTAAATGAAAATGCAGAACAATGTCTTGCCCATTCCTTTTTAAACCTCTTGAACCCTCCACAAAAGAGGGCCACTGGCTCTGTTGAATTCTGGATCAAGTTCATAGCTACAAGTTCAAGATCATAGCACGATCACCACCTCCCACAACACCTGTGATCCTCTGAAACAATGGAAGTATCAAGCAGAATAGTAAGACTTGTGATAGTAAGAGACAGAGTGTTTTTAGCAGCTGCATCATAGGTCTAACACTGTGGAACTCACTTCCAAAATGAGCAAAAATCTCACTGCATTCAGACTGAAATGCAAAATCCACATTGTCAATCTTTCCTGTATCATCAGCAAAATGTTACTGACAGGAGAAAGGGTGAGGATGGACAAAATATGTTGCTTGCAGTCTGACAGGAAAGCATATATGTGCACACTTATTAAAAAGGAAATCCCTTCCTCCTCCCAACACATGACTTTGTCGCACTGTCAATCTAAGATGTAGGAGTCCAATAAAGTTCTATTGTTTCATTATTGATTGAATTATAAATTGGATATCCAAATATAACTATGTATCCTCCATCTGTTCTCTTCCATGCTACACACTATACATGACTAGACTAGACAAATGCATACACACAATCACTAGACTTCCCAAGCCTAGTTCACAAGTCCATCACCCTGTGGCTCAAATTCTTCCTAAAAACTCCCTTTTCCTAGTGTGCCAAGAAGTGGCAGACTAGTCACAACACAGACTTCACCCTTCACCCTTAATAGCATTTCCTCCTCTGGATTAACCAGTAGGCCGGATCTTCATTTCCCTTTAGATTGCAAGGGCCAGATTTTCTAAGGAGCTTTTGACAATCTGGCCTTAAGTGCGACAATGGGAACTGAGCTCCTTTGAGAACCTGATCCCAATGGTGAGTGCTGCTGCCCTCATCCAAAAATTTGACCCTGGGCTCTAGGAGTGCAATGTTGTCTTTATTAGTCTCTCGTATATTGCCAAGTTCATAGTTCAGACAAATAACTAAGTACAACTGAAGGGGTTATCTGAGGGTTTCCTTTTGATCACAGCCAATTCCTGGAAGCGAGAGACATACTGCAATGGGGTATGTGCCCCTGGCATTGACAGGCTTGAATAAGAAATAAAGAGGGAATAAGAAGAGGTGTCACTTCTGAGGGGTAGGCCAGTAGAAAAAAAACAAGGTTTTTTTTAGCTGACAGAGCCGTGGTGCGTAACAAGTTCATTTACCATGCAGCAATATTTTCAGCAATTATTCTGGAGGCCATGCTTCCTTACGTCATTTACTTTGAGTGCATTCAGTTATTTTCTAATTAACATGGCTTTATTGAATAGTCAGAGGATGGGATTGTGGTGGCTGCTAAGTACAGTCAGACCCCAGACAGAAAGGGCCTCCCTTCTGGCCTCCTTGGAGGCTGAATCAGGAAAAGGGAAAGGAATAAATAATTTTGTCAAAGGAAAGAACTGTGG
The DNA here is from genome assembly GCF_016161935.1 of Mauremys reevesii. Lineage (NCBI taxonomy): Eukaryota > Metazoa > Chordata > Testudines > Geoemydidae > Mauremys > Mauremys reevesii. Next base: position 88,996,651 of record NC_052626.1, read on the forward strand.
GAGTTCCACCCAAGTAAGGGCTGGATGAAGATGGTCAGTGCTGGCATGGGCTAGTCATTGAAGCTGGTAGGTTCTAGGAGTCGATACAAAGAGCCCTCCTGTTGGGGGGAAAAAACAGATAAAAATGCAGACAAAAGCGTTAAACATTCTTAGCATTCTAGATTAGTAGGTTACCTTGGGTAACCTGGAAAAAATATCCTTCTAAGGGCTTGTCTATTCAGCTCAGTTGCGTGGACTAAAGGGGTGTGAATTGCAGCATGCACTAATGGGCTGTGCTGGAATTCCCCCATGTACACCCTGCAAGTATAAACTAAAAGGTAATTAGTTTGCATTAACAAAGTCTCATTTGAAAGTACAAAGCTAATGTGAACTTTCAGTTTGTGCCAGCAGTGTCCACATTGGGCAGTTAGAGCATAGCACACTAGTGCGTACTGCAGTCCCTGTGGTCTGGGGCCACAAAGATAGCCAAAGTGAATGAGAATTTAGGTGCATTCAGAAACATGCGCTATGGCTCCTTAGTGTGTGAATATTCTTACAGTGTATATAGCTAACCCTATAGGACTGGCATATATCTCCTGTGGCATTACATTATAAATGGATGTGTGTGTACATTTATGATTCCTTTCCTATCCCTTTGCTTCTTGCCCCTCTATTGTGAGAAATAAATAATTAAGAAGAAAACAGCACATGCTGCTGTAAATTGTTTCATCTTATTTAATTCTGAGTGTGTCATTTTAAGTTCTGTCATAAAAATGTTCTGATAAAAGAAGAAGAAATTGTTGGCAACTTAAACACTGACCCAGAGCAATCCCAACTTCTGCCATCAAGGGGTTAAGTGCTCAGATGTGCTTTGTTTCTAACATTACTAGACAATGTTTTACATTGAAAGGGTTATTCAAAGATGTCACTGGCTAATTCCAATTTGGACGCCGAAAAATCCATCATCCTCAAGGTATGGTATGGACTCTACATATTCTTTGGGTCAGCTGGCGTTCCTCTTGCTAAGCAATATGCTAATAATTCCTGTGGATACCATAACAGCTACTTCATTAACTATTAAAATAGTCAACAAAGCCAGGATGGATAGACATAAAATATATGAATAGATTTTAAAACATAACTAACCAGTAAACAAACCACTTACATTATTGCTTTGAATATATGACTTAAGGACTTCCCTATTCTTTGACTTAGTCACATCTCCAATTTATGAGTTAAATACTATACAGGTATCATATAATTGCAAATATAATACATATATTGTGAAAAGAATGACATATGCAACCACTAACACCACTATAGACCATTACTACCTTAGTATCCATACTTAGGTTTTTAGATAACAGTTCTGTACTTATGATTATTTTAATACTGAATATTTAATGTATACTCCTTTATATTTAAACCATATATTGTAATGCAAGGAAATGAGTATATAGAGCTAAAATGAAGGCTGTACCAAGAGTAGAATATCTTCACATCCAGACTACCCACACAGAGAAAAAAAAAAGACATGCTTCTTGCAAACAACATTACTCATTCTTTACTGATGAGGTAAAGAATGCTACTTATTGTGAAATATACACAAATCCATTAAAATACATCCTAGAATATTTCAGGGACAGTAAAACATATTATGGTTGGAAAGAAAAATGCTTATTTTTTTTTTCCAAAAAATTGCAGCATTCCAAGTATTTGCAAGACCTATGGGTGGTTTTACACTGTAACTTAGTAGCACATACTCCGGGTGAAATACTCTATGAAACAAAACACGACACTATTCCAATCTTTTGTACAGGCATACATCCTTTAGCTCTGCATGGGTGTGCTACAGTACTCACCACGACACAGATACATAAGAAATGGACCTCAGCCAAAGTTCTGAGCTGCAATTTTGGTTCAGGACCATCTTTAGTTTTAAATAGGCAAGACATCCGTATTAAATGAGATAGCAAGATGAGCCAAACTCAGAACATCTACATGCCAAACCACCCAGGCATATGAAAATATTGCCATGCATCTCACACAGCAAGTAAGATGACTCATTCATTACCTGTGAACCATCAGGTATCTAAGATGTCATGCTGTAAATAATTTCTTGAGCATCACAACTTTTTTTTTTTTTAAAGTGGATTTTAAACCAGTGTTATTTTTAAACTAAACAAAGTTTATCGATCAAAGTCATTTGCATACTGGATTCAGCCTGAGTCATGTTATATTGTGCAATATTATGTTACATCCCATCTGGCACAATTTAACACTACATGGTGCAGCATAGTGAATTCATTTAAACGTGTATTTTGAGTAAATGTCAGATAAAAATATTACTCAAAATTTAGTTTGGAAAGATAGATTAACAGGTAACAAGTTTGTGGATGTGCAAAAAATGTAAACACATGTAATAAAGAGAATCATCGCTCCCCCCGCCCACACACACTGCTTCTTCTCTCTCTCTTTGAGAAACTATAGGCATTCAGATGAAGAACTTGTTATGCTCTGAAAAACTCTATACCAGCAAGTATCTGGAATATGCTTTAAGGGAGTTTCTGCTTACAAAGTCTATAAAATATCCAAATATCACTAACATGTTTGCAGTTCGTAACAATATTAAGTATCATGCCTTCTTAAGCATACATTTCAAAAATGAAAATGCTGCATTTATTTTGGTGTAGTAGCTGCTGGAAACAGCATAGTTTCATAGTGGTTGTCTAGCCAATTTTCTGTAGATCAGCATGCATGGCTTGCAGACAGTAGTTACAGGGTTGTGGGTGAGCATTATCTCTTTTCAACTTAATCTCACCTAGAATGGAATTTTTTTAAAAATGATAATCTCTCTTCTGACAGCAGCGCCTTCCACAATTCTGGATGTCTGGATTGCTCTCCTCCCTCCGCAGCTTATGGAGTGGATCAGCATTCTGGCAGCACATGGCCTGGCCATGCCCCCTCTGCTCCTGATTGCTGCCAAATGAATTATTCTCAAGCTGTAAAATTTGCATAACATCATTAAGAAGTATTGTGATATTTAATAAAATAATAATACTGTATATCAGACCAAGAAAGACTGCCATATGGTAACGATTCCACTTAATATTTGATCCTTGATTCATGAACCATCCAGGAGTGGTAGAATTGTATGAAGACTGCTAGCAGAAAAGAAATTATTGGTAAAATTTAGGCTTTAAGCAATTTAAAAAAAAATCATGATTAATTGCAAGATTAAAAAAATAGTCATGATCAATCACAGTTAAATCGCACCGTTAAATAATAATAGAATACCATTTATTTAAATATTTTTGCATGTTACTTACATGTGTGCTGCTCCTGAGGCTTATGATGCCTGGCACTTGACCAGCGGCTCAAGGCAGGCTCCATGGTGTTGCATGGGGACTGCATCTTATCAGAGCCCACGACCCTCCTGCAGCCCTCTGGCCACTTCTGGCTCACCATTTCAGATTTTGGTTTGGTGTGAGTGTGTGTGTGGGGAGGGGGGCATGGTGGGGTGGGGGTGGGGGAGAAGAGAGTGCTGTCTCTTTAAGCTGAGCACTGAATGCATTTTCAGCCAGCAGCAGCTGGTGGCAGCACTCATTTCTGAGCCAGCAGCAGACAGGCTGCCCCGTTCATCAACCCCAACTCAGCAGCGACCAGGTACACAGGTGGGGAGAGGAGGACACCATGTGTTTCTGTACAATGAAGATGGAGTAGATCTCAGAGAACCTTTCTTCTGAGGGAACACTATCACATGCATATCGAAAAGATGAGATATTTCATTCTGGATCACATTGTGTTTTTGGGGTGGTTGAAGGAAAGATTGGGTACAGCCCTCAGCTCAAGAGAGTATCCCTGGCTACTATTTTCCTGATCCACTTGTCTGTGGTCACTGAAAACCATTCCTTTAGGAAATGGGAAATCCCATCCATTACTTCAGCTCTGGGTGGAGGTCTAGGCAATCGTTTCCAGAAAGTGGATTTTTGGAGGGATGAGGTCCCTCTGGACTTTCCCCCAGACCTTGATTCCACTGTTTTCCGTTAGGGAGTCTATTGTCCCTTGGCTGGTACCTCTGTGAGGAAAAGGAGTGAAAAGAGCACCTCTCTCTGAAGGCCACTCTATATTCTCTCCTGAGAATGGAGAAGGAAGTGACTGTTTGCATTTTGCTATTTTGTCAGCCATCACCTTATTGAGCTTATCTCCAAAGAGGAGGGAGCTTGTAAACTTGGCCAAGCATAGGACCTGATTAGAGTGAGCATTCCCATTCCAGAGCCAGAGTCATAGGTGGCACCTAGCTACTGAGATGGAAACCATGGCTTAGCCTGAGAATCTCATTGCAACACTGAGGCATCAGCTAAAATGCTGTCTGAGATCTTCCAGCCTGGAAATAGATGCTGCTGCAAAGCAGGTAGCTGCCAGAGACTTTTGGAGGGGGATGCTTCAAAGCCCTTTTTGAGAGTGGCAGCCATCTTTATATCCATGGGGTCGTTAGGGTAGGACTTCCCTTCTGAGTGAATAACCATATCCCTGGCGAGGGACCCTACAGTGATGTCAGCAATAGAGCCCTTTGGCTCTTGAATGTTATAGAGCCTGAGGTAGCTGTTTGTGCTTGTCCTTATCAGGCTTGTTCCACTCATCCCTAATCACTTCCTCCAAGGAGAAGGGAAGGCATTTTGCAGTCTCAGGGGAGGATTTTGAAGGGAGACATTTTCTCTGAGGCTTACTCCCAAGGAGCCTGCTCAGGTTTCAAACTGAGACAGCTCACCTCCCTCAGTGGAGGAGTGTAATTCAATATGGACAAATGCAAAGTACTCCACTTAGGAAAGAACAATCAATCAGTTGCACACATACAAAATGGGAAATGACTGCCTGGGAAGGAGTACTGCAGAAAGGATCTGGGGGTCATAGTGGATCACAAGCAAAACATGAGTCAACAGGGTAATACTGTTGCAAAAAAAAAAAGCAAACATCATTCTGGGATGTATTAGCAAGAGTGTTGTAAGCAAGACACAAGAAGTACCATTCCACACTGATTAGGCCTCAACTGGAGAACTGTGTCCACATCTGGGTGCCACATTTCAGGAAAGATGGGGACAAATTGGAGAAAGTCCAGAGAAGAGCAACAAAAATGATTAAAGGGCTAGAAAACATGACTTATGAGGGAAGATTGAAAATCTGGGTTTGTTTAGTCTGAGGAAGAGAAGATTGAGGGTGGGTATAACAGTCTAAGTACGTAAAAACTTATTATCAAGAAAAGGGTGATAAATTGTTCTTATCCACTGAGGACAAGAAGTAATAGACTTAAATTGCAGCAAGGGAGATTCAGGTTAAACATTAGGAAAAAACTTCCTGTCATGGTAGTTAAGCACTGGAAAAAATTGACTATGGAGGTTGTGGAACCTCCATCACTGGAGGTTTTTAAGAACAGGTTAGACAAACACCTGTCAGGAATGGTCTAGTTATTATGTAGTCCTGCCTTGAGAGCTGGGGACTTGACTATAAGTTCTACTGAAGTCCCTTCCAGTCCTACACTTCTATGATTCTATGATGGAAGGCTGGATGCAGTCTGGGCACAACTCACCATCTGTGGGGCCTGGGAAGGCTGACTCATGTATACAGCAATGCTTAGATTTGATGAAGTGTTTTCTTGGCTCCTCTACCATGCCTGTAAGCGGCAGAAGAGCCAGCAGAGAAATGCTGCAGTGGATGCTCAGGGAGGGTTAAACCCCCAAAGGATTAATTAACTCAGGGAGAGGAGGAATATGGAGAAGAGAGAAAACTGCTCTTCACTGCCCAAAAAACTAGATAGAAAAGATAAAATAGGAGTTAGGGCAAGAGCAAAAGAAACCACCATTGTGTATTGCTGTGGAGGTAGAGAATCTGGCAGCAAGCAGGAACAGAGGGGGTGCAGTCAGACCATGCCGCACCAAAACACCAATCCACCTTAGTGAGATGCAGAGGGAGGAAAGCAGCCCAGATGTTAAGAATTGTGGGGGATGCTGGGATGCAGAAATTTGTTTTGTCACATCAACCAAACTCCTCTGCCACCCACTCCGGTCTCAGTTCTGTGAGCAACAGATTCTCTCTCAGCACGAGAGAGATAATTTGGTAGTGAATTTCATCTAAAAGCCATTTCTTCATATCAGTCAGGGAGTCTGAAAGCCTGCTTTCAATGGCATGCATTGGTGCATGCACACACACATGACCGACATATTTAAATACATAGGCATAGAGGGCCTGACCTAAAGCCCATTGAAGTCATTTGGGATCTTCTGATTGTCTTCAGTGGACTTTGAGGCAGGCACTGATAGCATAAACTGTTGGTCCTTACCTTTTTGTGAGGAGGGGATATTCTAGGACAGGGGTTCTCAAACTTCATTGCACCGTGACCCCCTTCTGTCAACAAAAATTACTAAATGACACCGGGGCAGGGGTGGGCCGGAGCCCAAGCCCTGCCGCCCTGGGCTGAAACCTTTGGGCTTCAGCCTCAGCCCTGGGCAGCGGGGCTCAGGCCTCAGCTTTAAGTCCCAGCAAGTCTAACGCTGGCCCCGGCAACCCCATTAAAATTGGGTTACAACCCACTTTGGGGTCACAATCCAGTGTGAGGACTACTGTTCAAGGATAAATAAATAAATAAAAACCAATAGAAGTCACTAAACCCATTTAAATTTAGGGCCCTACCAAATTTCTTGTTAACCAGATTGCTCCGCAAACACAGAATGAAGATTATAAGATAGTGATGAGGTCCTACAAGTGCTTACAAGCGCCACCTCTTTCTATCTGCTGGGGGAGAGAGTGGAGAGCAGTAGGAAGGTTGGGATGGAGGAGTGTGGGATGGTTGGGTATGTAGAACACTGGCCTTGTGGATTGAAGTGTAGAAGGATGAGGTGGTGGAAATGGAGATAAAAGGAAGAATTGTTCATTAGGGTCAATCGGGAAAGGGATGGGATCATTTTGGATGAAAAAGAATGAGGAGGCATTCAGGATGGGGGTGGTTCAGAAAGGCTGCAGGTGGTTAATACAGAAATCCGGTTAGCGCTTTCCCTGTGGAGAATGGAAAGACTAGGAGCATAAAATAGCACCTAACCACACAGAAGGCAGATTACCTGCCATTCAGTTATTGAAATTTACTATTGGTAAAAAGCTTTAACTATTAATATCCCAGGAAAGCCAGAGTAAGAGATCATCGTTCAAGTCCAGAAACATGTTCCTTACAGAATGCTCTAATAAACTCACTTCAAAGGGTTCTAAATACATTGGTATGTCTAGTTGGATGACTTGTGTGTAGATGTGTGAAGCTACTAACAGTTTGTTGTTCTGTACTTTCTTTTAGTTCAGTTCTAAATATAAGATTAGTGTTATTATCACATTACCTTGATAATACGTGCTGTGGCCATATTTTTCTCAACATACTTGCTTTGTGAGTTTCTTGCAGAGTGATCTTAAGAATTCCAAGCAAAATGTAATCAAATACATTAAAATTAATAAAATCTATATTGCTCAATAAAAATATGCAGACCTCATTGATGGAATAATTAACCACCTAGGAACCTTTCCAAAACTGGTAGAAAGGGTCTTATGTGTATTTTTGAACTTCTGAGGTAGTAAGAGCAAAGAGCACTAAGTTAGCATTTTATAACTAAAACCAACATACTTAATGCAGACATGAAGCAGTATCAGCACAGTTCCCCGACACATGTAGTATTACACAATGAGAATTTGAAAGACACACAAATGAAGCACTTTATTCAAATAAACTGTTATTCATGATCCTAGCTGTACTGGAATCCAAAGTTCACAAATTAAAATTTGCTTTCAAGACCACTGTTTTCACATGTAAATGATAATTATTAGGGATTCTCTACACAGGGAGAAGTAAATTAAAATAAACTGAATTAAGACCACTTTAATTTTGAATGAGGATGTTCACACAGGGATTTAATGCTATTTAGCTAATCCACTTCAACTTCATACCTTGAGTTAATTTGGATGAACTTTCCTAGATGTCCCCATATAGACAAGCCCTTAAAGTGAACCACTTAGTTCCACTCAGGATTGATATAGTGTCATTACCATAGCATCCGAGATGATTACAATGGCACCAAACATCAACACCATTTGCATTCTGAATTGTGCAGATCATATTTTCTATTTTCTGCTCATGCTTTAGCATGCTAAAGCTAGAGTGAACAGCATGGTATTGTGGCACTGGAGTGCATTTTTGCAAAGCAGACAAATGTCAAGATTTTAGGAGAGTTCATTTGTATTGCTAGGTTTGCTTCTGGTACTTGAATTCTCATGGCAGACACTATATATAAAAAAATAAAAATAGACGAAAACAGATTTCATTTTAAGTATCCAAGCTGTCTTAAATTAGAATTTCTTTTACATGATTAAAAATATGACAATTTTATTAAATGAAACACTGTTGGATCCACCTTTTCCAAAAAATAAGTGAAACTTTTCAAAACAAATGATTTTGTCCATACTTCGTATGTTGGTCATATCTATCATCATGGGCTCATGGGACTCTCATGGTCCATACCCACCTACTGTTCCATCTCCTCGCTTCTCTTCACCTCAAGTCTTTGAAATGAGTCATTTACAAAATTTGTGTAAAACTCCTATCCCTCTAGTCCGTTTTCATCTTTTGCTTCCCTTCACTCTACCAAAACTGCTCTTGCAAAGGTCTTCATCATCATCTGGCTTGACACTGGTCAAGGCCCATACTCCATTCCCAATCTCTCTGATGTTCCTCCTGCTTGGGACATGCAGATTGCATCAGCTTCTGCTCTGCGACACCCACATTACCTCTCTCTAACATCAACATCTTCATCCATCATTCTGATTGCATTGTCTCACACCCCATTTTGAACTCTTCTACTTCTTCCTGTTACCTTCTTCCATCGTGTCCAGTTCAAACTTCATCCTCTAAACTTCAAGATTCTTCTGAACTCTCTCCCTTCTCTTTTATTAACCCTACCTGCACCAGTGATGCCAACCTCTGCAACTTTCTTGTTTGATCCTCCCATGAATGCAATTAATTCATAAAAGCTGCCACTACTCTCTTTTTTCTAAGCCCTTCTGAAGATGCATTTCTGCACAACAACTATAATAAATCAATCAACATACTATGATTCTGCAGAGGGGCAGCTGGGGAAAGGTTATTTTTATTTGCTTAAAATATATAGAGAAAAATATAGACCTATTTATAAAAATATGTGATAGTCTTCTTCTCCCTTCTTACGTTGTTTGGCTTTTTTGGAATGGAAGCTCTTTGTGCCAGAGACCATGGGAGAAATCCCAGTGCCACACAAATCAATAGCAGAACCCTCACTGAGGTCAATAGGCCATCCCAATAGGTCAGAGTCACTCCCTTGTTTGCAGAGGCCCATCATAATGGGGTCATCATGATCATGATTGGGGCCTCTGGACACTAGTGAAATTTAAATATTAAATAATTATTAGCACACAAACATAACCTGATTAAAGACATATGACAAAATGTCCAGCACAAACTAGAGTTATTAGCCACTACCTGTAAAACCAGTGTTAATTCAGATAGTCTTTCGGTTAGAAGAGGCAGCCACAGAAGCAGCTCATTTTTTTCTAAATTTTAAATTCACAGAACATTATTACTCTTTGTTTACAGTTATAAAAACTTTATTCAGAACAATTAACATAATTCACCTATTTACAATAAAATTAGAGTTTTGAAAACTATAAAACATCAAAATACAGAGGAGCATTTACATTTAAATTGTTCAAGCAATTAGGTTAAACAGATTAAAAATTGTCAGGTTAAAAGTCTGAGCTCAACATATTACAGCTACCATTTTTTTAAATTTCTAGTAAACTCTTTTCCTGTCTCCTGGTACCGTGTTGGTGCTATCACCCTACATCACCAAATTTATATTTTAGAACAAAATTGACATCCCAATGCCTAAAACATGGATGTATTAATATAAGGGTCTGGTTCATTTATTTGTAAATGAAAAACATAAGTTTAATAGTAGAAAATTTCAGTGAAAACATCAAAACAATAAACAAAATATTCTAATTACCTAAACATTTGGTGTATCACAATAAAGACTGAGAATTTGTAAGTGACATTAAAAAGGGATTTCTTAAAAAAGCCGACACCACTGTTTCCTGAAGAGTTTGAGTACTGAAAGGCAGTAATTTATTATTATGCTTGCACGGGTTATAGAAACAGCTCCATGAAATAAGTGGACATCACAATTGTCATCCCCCACCTCCAAGCCCAATGACTTGTTTCTATTCTCATGCTAAAACACAGTAGTAAAAGTTTGTATGTGTTTATGGGAAGCCAGAATGGGTGTCCATTAAAAAGTTTTGTAAAATTTAAATTGTAAAGATGTATTTCAATGAAATCGTCATTGGAAAGGTAAGTGGTCATTCTAGAATCATGCATTACAGGTGCAAAAATGGGCTGACAAGTCTCAGACAAGAAATACTGCAGCAGGGAAAAGCAAAGTCCATCCTTTATTTGAATGCTTCCAATCCTGCCTGAAATGATGAGCATCACATCTAAATCTTACTTTTTCTTAGAAACACGAATTAAAAGATTTGTTGATGTTCTTGATTTCAGACCCAATGTTACATTTCCTTCAGAAAGACTTCTAACAAGGTTTCTCTGCATATTTGGTTCTTGTTTCCGGCTTCTTGTTCCAATTCCTAATGAAGAAATAGATGTCATGTTAAAAAACAAACAAACCCTCTTTCAAAAAGTATGAGCATTATTTCTTTATTTTGTTTCATGTTGGGGGCAACCTGAATCCACTATTGTGGGACTGTGTGTGGATTCTACAGCTTTTTCTACATTTATCAGAGTCTAGCTTTCATTATTAAAAAAAAGGCAGCTCTCTTAGGTGAGACGATAATTTGCGCTGAGAAGTTTGTAGTGGAAGATACAGAAAAATGACCAATAAAGGAGGTATAGGAATCCACTTAACTTTGTGCCTTATTGAAAGGAACTACATAATGTATACATAACATGTAGTTATATTTTTTACATTTTATTCTCCAGTATGCCTAATACCCTACTCAAATTTGTACGCAGACAAATTTCCCTAGCTCAATTTTGAAAAATAAATAAATAAAATAAAATAAAATAGAACTTACTATTAGCTATTGAGCATAACCTCATTCTTTCCCCGGAAGCATGGCTTTTTGGAAACAAAACTGCTACTATGGTAAGAGCAGAACTCTTTCTTCTTGCCCCCAGTGACATGGTATTTAAGTACATGTCATATCTGAAACATGTGTTACTAAATACCTGAAAGGTAGGCAAACTAATTTGTGTTTATCCCTTTTCTTTTAAAAAAAAATCTTTTTGGCATGTCTAATATTTTGCAGTATTAAACTAAGTACTCAAATACATGATTCCTTAACAATACAGTTACAGAAATTGGCGTTGGTATCCCTTATTTCCCAACACTGGGTAGAAATAAGTAACATGGAGACAGCACTATACACAGAAGTACAGAAGCACATCTGTCTACTATACATTTTCAAAAAAAACCTACACTATACTATTGCAACTATACTATTGCTAGGTTTTGTCTGTGGGAAAGGGTATGTGACCAGAGAATGCCTTAGAGCTAAAGTCAGCAGAGTAAAACGTAGAGCAGCCTTCAATCTACTCTAAATTGTACAAGAGGATTTTGCCAGCATTGGGAATGACCAAGAATGGTAGAGGAGGGAAGGCATAGCTTTAAAGTGATTTTTGCATCCTTCCCATTCCTGAGCTGTGCTGAATTCAGTTCTGATGTAGTCCACAATCTAGCTCAGAGTTTTCCATATAATCTCTTCCCATACATAAAGTTACAGAAAGCATTCAGCTTTTTTTTGTTTAAGTTCTGTATGCACTGTTAAAGAAAGGAACAATACAATACATCTAAAATACTGATTCCCTCTCCAAATGGAAGAGGATAGTAACCCTGGCGTGAGGTTGCTTTACACAAATAAAAATGAAATTGAAGTCCTGACAAAAATGTACAGCACTATGCAAGATATTACAGAATATACCATGTGGGATTATGGTTAAGAGCTGTCCAGAGAGAGTAAAAATTCCATTTCTTGACAACTTTTGAAATTTGTGGAAGGAAAACCAAATCCGTTGAACATTTTTTTTTTTTGAAACACAGTTATGTCAATATGTCTGTGTTTGGATCAAAAAAGTCTTCGGAAGTGACCAGAGTGTCTACCCTGAACCTCAGAAACCTTATGTAGAAAATTTCATGAAAATAACTACATTTTGGCTTTGAAAAAGCAACACATTTTATTAAAGAACATTTAGTCAAAAATATTCTGATCAGCTTTAGTTATGGTTGCTCTATGCAGAATTTTTCATGGAACAGGTGGGCTTCACAAGTTTTTGGAAAGATGAGAGTGAGGGTCCTTAGTAAAAATTCATTTGGAGATTGCGACCAAGAGTAAATAAGAGTCTAAAAGGTGTAAAATCAAGAGTGAGCTGAGGTGATACAGGGACCAGTTAACAGAGAAATGTGTGTGAAACACTGGCTGGGGAGAATGAATTAGGGAAGATAATTTACTTTTACAATTATTAAGATGTCACAGTTTGACTTTTAAATCTTGCTTTCAGCAGCTGTTCTTTCAAGGCAAAAAGGTTCAAGGGATATTTGCTCAGTGGGAAGGAGGACAGTTAGAATACATGAACCTGGACAGTTCTTTCTAATACAAAATAGACTTAGCTTTGGATGTTTTAGTAAATTTAGAAGCACAAGTAAAAAATCATTAAATTTGAGGCAAATTTGTAACAGATTACTTTGGATTAACCCTTGTGTAACACACCCTTCAATGCCAAGAGACTAACAATAATATAAAATACATTAGTATCTACAGTGGGCACTCTGAGAACATAGAGACTAAATGTTAAATTAGAACTAAGAAAGCCACACATTTTTGGAAAATTGTGGGAAAAATGCTCTTCATACATTTTTAATCAGTAATAGAATTTGTTACAACAAAAAGTTTTCTACACCTCAGACAGAAGTTTCTTGCAAGCCACTATTATGATCACCTTTTACAGAAGTTTTGGGATCACCACCTAAAGTATTGTAAACAATTTGTTAGAGACTAAAGAATGCTTAAATATTGCTCGCAAATTTCATCTTCTCAACTTCACTGCTGTGTTTTCCCAAATGGTATCAAAAATGTATCTAATAAATCTCTTGTTGGAAAAGTAATCATGCTGTGTTAAAAGATGAAGCAAGCATTCAAGAAAGGTTTGGCAAAATGCTTAATAGATTAATTTGTTTCTCAATAAAAGCAGATATGGAAATTCCATAGTAGGCACTTAAGTTTGACGCTTGTCAATGGGACTGTGCCAGATCAAACCTGCTACCAGTGAGGAGTACGCTTTTAGAGTAATTAAAATCATTAAAGTATCTGTAAAGATTATGTTTTTATCATTTAAAGTTGTTATAAACTTGGAATGCTGGGACCATTTCTAATCAAGACCCAATAACTGACTAACCCTATTCCAAGTTGGGTTGTTGGGGTTTTTTTGTGTTTGTTTTTTAAATGAATGGACATACCATATTCAGCAAACAGCTTAGCTGACTGATCACAGCAGCAAACCATGAAAATGAGAAACTGTAAATGTCTAAATTTAATCTTGGACCCCCTACACAACCAACCATGGCCACAAATTCCAGTTTAATATCACAAGTTATAGTTTTGACACTTACCTGCTTTTTTGGGCACTCTTAAAGGTTTATGACTTAACAAGATATCCTGTCGAATACGCTTTGCGGACACAGGATTTTGCAGGGTATTTAATCCACTGTTTGGCACAGAACTTGGAAAAAAAGACAAATAAAATTTACTTTTAGTGAAGTGATGTTAAACCCACTCACTGTACCGTGGTATTTCAGGACATGCAGTCTGAAAATATATTAGACAGTATCACCTAGTATTAGTGGGTCTTACTAAAAAAATGCAACAGAATAAACTCAATTTTCTTTCTGGTGGCTGTCTTCAGATTTCATTTCAAACAGTTTTCTTTTAAAGCTTTGTAGTACAATCTTGTAGGAATGTATTAATTGTGAAAATAAAAAAAAACAAAGTATATCGTTTCATGAAACAATGTAGTCCAAAATTCCATTGATATTTGGGAAGCAACGAGGATGCTAATTGGATGGTCACAATTAAGAACATAAACGTACTAAACAAAAAACAGATGCAACATATATAGAAAGTTCTTGGAAGGGTCAAGCTGTGTATATTGCTTCAGTCAATTTTTTAGTTACTACAATAATTCTCCCTCTGCCTCCATATAGTGGAGGTGGATGGGTGGAGGGAGACAATTATTTCACAGGTAAGCTTTAAGAAAGTGGTTGAAGCTGATAGTTTACTAAAAGAAAAAAACCTAGTATTTTATAGTATTTCAACTAATGGAATTAAAACATGACAATGAACTACAATGAACATGAAGTTGTCAGTGACATCACACTCCTACCACTATTGTCCCGCCCACCCTCCATGACCTGATTCTGGAAGACAACTTTGAAATCAAGATAGAGTAAGTTTTAAAATATAAACCACAGCTACATTTCTACATGTTTTCTTGTTTCTCTAACAGTATGTTATAGCACTATCCTTCATACTTTAAAGACTGTTTTGTTAAAAAGCTTGTGTTCTACTCAAATACACAGCAAACAGGAAAACTGATTAAGGCTAGGACCAGCTTCCTTTTACTGCTGGGGCCCCTTTATCTCTTAAGCCTGGCTCCTGGGAAGATGATCCACACTCAGTGGGGGCATGTGAGTAGCCTTTAGCAAGGGACCCACCCCCCTTGCTCCCCATGTTACTAATGACTGGCTTCCAGTCACTGACCTGGGAACTACGGTTACTGGTTACTATGTTTAGCAAGTGTGTGTGTGTGTGTGGGGGGGAAGGGATGGTTGAGATTTAGACTTTGTATTTCAATGCTGGATTGGGAGGGATATATTTGGTGTAGGGAGGGCATGGGGGGGGGGGGAGGAAAATATAAGGAATGCTCTCTCTTTTCCTTCTCCATAAACAAGAATATGGTTCCCTTCTCTCTCTCCCCCACCCAGAGATAGATAAGAGAGGGTGAAATGTGTCTCATCTGCTTTTAGGAATTAGTGTGTCACTTGTGGTCAGTCAGCATGATTTTAGGGAGAAAGAGAAGAGAGTATTACTGAGCGAGCAAGTCCTGAGGTTTCCTCTAAAGTTATCCTGGTTCGGGTAGCAGGAAAAAAACGTGTGTGTGTGTGTGAAGTGGGGGGTGGGGATAGTGAAGCAGCTGTTTTGGAGAGGCAATAAGGCTGTATGACTTTAACGGTTCAAATGGAAGACAATGGAATGCTTCAATTTTAGAAGAGTTTCTCCTGTTACAT
Source organism: Mauremys reevesii (assembly GCF_016161935.1). Lineage (NCBI taxonomy): Eukaryota > Metazoa > Chordata > Testudines > Geoemydidae > Mauremys > Mauremys reevesii. The sequence goes on from NC_052626.1 coordinate 89,012,046, forward strand.
AATATTTGCGTCTAATCAGGCAAAAGAAAGTCTCAGAAACAAAGAAGGTAATTATGTACATTTCTAGGATTAACCTCTTAACCTTAGGAATAAGTGAGTGATTTTGTAGCAAACTTAACTGAGGCGTTTCATGTTCTCTGAGAAACGTAGTTATTTTTCCTTAGAATGCTGTGCACTGCTTTGACGAAATGTCACCAGCATCTCGATTGTTTAGCTCAACTCATAATTATTTGAGAATACGTGGAAATACAAAAGATACCTCTCCCAGCCCAGAAAGCAACAACAAAACACTTCTTTTTAAATTTAAATTGATGTCAACCAAAGCATGAGCATGGAGCTTCTTCACTTCTTGGAAGTTCAATACACTCACTCATTCCAGGAAGAACAGACCTGTTTTGAAAAAGGTACCAGAACAGTGATGCAGCCTGTGCTGCATTTCTGAAACGGGTACTTTTGCTAAATTAGGAATAACTGAAGATTTTTTTTTTTAAATGATATACACTCATAAAATTAGGGTTGCATTTCTCACTCATATATATAAAAGCACATCTGAGTGAGAAATGCAACCTTAATTTTATGAGTGAGTGTGTGTGTGTGTATATATATATATACACACACACACACACACACACACACAACAAAAAAAAAAAACTTGATATCAGGATTCATGACTTCTCCAGAAGCATTTTATGGATAGAGCCTTGATTCCTACATTAAAAAATAACTTATGCTGGAATGTATTACTGACTGCATCAACCAATGCCAATCTATAACTGCAACTTATTTAAAGGGATTCTATTTTTTTTTGTTTTTAATTAAAAACAAAATTTTCTGCTAAAGGACCTTTGAATAGCATCTCCTGAAATAAAAAAAACCCTCTTAAAAACTTGTGTGGCGTGAAAGGGATATTTCTACTACCCTCATGTTCAGAAGTGATTTTTTTTACAGACCACCCTTTATCCGTCATGCCCTTCCCTTGCAAAGAAGCCTGACTGCTGTCCTTCCAGTTTCAGCTTTGCTGCTGCTATTACTAGTAAACATCCTCTTTCAGGATCTAAGTAGTGCAGTTCATGAGAGTGAAGTTATAATGGTTGAGACAGAAATTGTAACTAACAGTTAAATTGATAACACACACAAAGTGATATCAAATGCATGAAAAACATTTCTTATCTCTTTCAGTTTTGGTAATCTTCAGTGTTTTTTGTAACAGTAGGCACAACATTTTCAGATAGTAATTTGATTTTCAGATTGATGATGCAATTTCCCCTTCTAAATCCGAAGTAATTTTCCCACATACAGCGTAGGACGGTTACGGAAAATGCAATGTTAGTCTGTATTATTCTATTAAAACTAAAAAATAGTTCATATTAAAAAAACCCTTAAGAACAGATTCTACATAACCTGGGAAGGTTTATACTTAAATCTGAATTGTCAAAGCCACTGTGGGTCAGAATTATTTCTCATATTTCTGAATACCAGTGACTTGATAAAAACTTCTTCACATGTGGGAAAATATGTTACAGCATGAGAATTGTGATGAAAATGAAAGCAGTACGTAAAAGCTCATTTGAATGGCAGTAGAACAGACACTGTTTTTAAAATTACCTTAATAACTTCCTTTTTCTCTCAGCAGCAGAAGTCATTGCCATATATGATGGCTGCTCATGTATTGGACCAGGATTTCTATTCAGCAATGATGGAAGACCAAGTCTAAAATTAAAATAAGATACTAATTTAAATTATGAAAACCCTATCCTGTGTGAAAACAGTTATTTTTTCACTTTAAGCCAAGTAAGTGTTTTTCAACTGAAAAACACAGCACTGGTAATAAAATGAACTTATTCCAAATAAAACAGTTATAATGTCTTTTTTGAAAGGTATGGACATACTTTATAACTTTCCTTTTGAAAGCCAAAACACGGTACTACAATATTAGTAGTTAACATATATATGGCAGTTTTCATCAGGGGACTACAAAGTGCTTTTGAAGGAGGATTAGTATTTCCCCATTTTACAGATAGGAACATTTCTTAACTTCTCTGAATCTCAGTTTTTCTGAGGCCACACAGAAGCGGTACTGGGAATAGTACCCAGTTTTCCTGACTCCCAGTAAGTGCCCTCTACCTCATCTCTAGTATATTAGGTAGCAAAATACATCCAAAATGACTAGAAAATTTAACAACTTAATTTGCAGTTTGTTTTTAATGTGTCATTAAAACAGGATAGGAGTTTCAAAAATGCTAAGTGTTGGCTTGACTCTCCTCCCACTGAAGTCAATGGAAATTTTACTATTGACCTCAATGACCAATGTTGAGAACTTTTGGGAAAAAAAAAATCACACCATTAGTTATTTAAGTTTACTAGAAAAATAGAAAACAGTATAACTAAAACATATTAACTGCATGAAAAGAAGCAATATAAAACAAAGCATGTAGGAAAAGAGGAATAGAAAATGAATGAGGAATTCTCCTCATGCACAGATGCACAGAACTACCTTTGTAAAACACTGCTGTTGCTGCACAGGTGTGACTCCTTTTCAGACAAGTCAGCAGAAGGGTCATTTGTGTTACTTGTACCTTCATACAGAGTCACTGTTGAGTTCATGTCTGTCTGTTCACACTCTGGCATCACGTTATATGTGAAGTCCATGTCACACTCTTCTTTCAAAGGGAAATGAATGTCTACATTACAATTGTTAACTTTGGGAAAGCTTGCCACTTGTAATGGTTGCTTTACCACAGTCTGTGTACAAAAGATTGGCATAGATTTTCTGCAAACTTCTGGTGTGTACACAATAGGACGGACCTCCTTGCTGAGGGAATCCTCCAGGAAACTAAGGCTAGACTGTTCAGAAGCTTCAGGACTTTGTGCTGTTGCTGGAGAGTTCATAAGCTTCCGCCTTGTTCTTTTTTGTGGAGGGACTGCACGTTCGCTTATATGTTGCACATTTTTCTTGCCTGCTTCTGAAGGGACTCCTGAAGGTGTACCTGTTCAATACAGTGAAGACTAGTAAGCAGTTTACCGAAACTCTGTTCATTAGAGCACTGCTTTCCCACTCACCCACAATCCAGACTAGTGTAGCTGGTTTCATTTCTTTGCCCTTCTTTCCTCCTTCCTCTGCTAAAAAAAGTAAACTTCTATGCAAGAAAAAGCTATTTGAAATAATTTCTGTTAAATGAACACATTTGTATTTAAAGGAAATAATACAATTATTTCTATTATAGTAGTTACCTGTATTGCAAAATTTGGGCTCTGTTGTGCAAGGTGCTGCACACACGCATGTACACAGATCTCTGTCCTAAAGAGCTTACAATCTAAGTTGAAACAACACACTCCAGACCAGTGTGACAAAAAAATAGAAAGAAGACATTGACCACGGAATGGTGCATAAAGATAACGCAAGTAAGATCAGGTTAGCTATTGTACATCTTAGTTGTTCCTGAAGGTTTTAAGTCATAAGTTATTATTTTTCTTTAAAAAAAGAGCACCTGGCCCTCACAATGTAGCCATTGTCAGTTTGGCTTACTTCTAGTAAGTATTGCACACTGTGGGCAGGTGTGGTCATAAGGTGGAAGGAGAGAGGATTGTTACAAGTGGAGGGAGTAGAGGAGGAGATGAGAAGGGAAGAAATCTTGGAGCTAATAAGAGTAAGAATGTTACATTGGATATTGTCACTCTTCTAACAAAAACCCCATTTCCAATAAAAGTAGAACAATTAAAAAAATTAAATGTTTTCTGAAAATCTTTAAAATGTCAAAGGAAGCAATAAAGTAGACATCCATGATCACACCCAATAGAGAATACTTTATTTACCCCCTCAGTAAGTGGAATGACTAAAGTATTATGGCTTGATTTAAAACTAACAAACAAACAAAAACAACTGAGGGGACAAAAGAGGGAAGATGCTATTTTTGCTGAAGTTTTTAGCAAAGGAGAATCAGTGTAAGATATATACCATTGTTTAAATAGCTGGGTAGTGGTGACCCCGGTCAATGGATAGTTTATAATGTAAGTAAAACAATTCTCATGTTACAAATCGAAGCTAGCAGAGGCCAGTCATAAAAGTGAAATGCTCCTATATTTTACTTTAATTTTAACTTTTAAACTGATGAAGTAAACTCTGGTATGCTTAAAATTACACCTACAATGGACTGGCTTCACTTCAGTTTGCAGTCTCAGAATCACACTTTACCTCTACTCTGCTTGCTTAATTCTTATGATCAGGTAAGTAGTTAGTAGCTTGCTCAGGAAATAATCTGAAATGTTAAACTGCAGTACTCATTCAAGAAGACTGATGAAAAAACTTTTGACAGAAAAAACTGAATGCAAGTTTAGAAGTGAATTTTGAGTTTATCAACCTGAAACATTCCTTCTTAACTTTAGTCTTCTCCCACAGAGATTACCCTAGAGCTTTTAACAACTCGAAAAATGTTTGAAGGATAGAAAGTTGATAAAAAAATAGCTAATATAATAACTCTCATTTTTGCCACAAAATTACAGTATATACAAACTATAAGACCAGACAGCACATAGTTTATTATTTGCTAATTTTAGTTTGTAACTAAAGCTTAACCACAATACCTTTTCTGTGCAGTAAAGGGGAGGACAGTAGTGAAATGTTAATAGAGAAACAATCAAAGAATCATAGAATATTAGGGTGGAAGAGACCTCAGGAGGTCATCTAGTCCTATCCCCTGCTCAAACCAGGACCAACACCAACTAAATCATCCCAGCCAGAGCTTTGTGAAGCCGGGCCTTAAAAACCTCTAAGGATGGAGATTCCACCACCTTCCTAGGTAACCCATTGCAGTGCTTCATCACCCTCCTAGTGAAATAGTGTTTCCTAATATCCAACCTAGACCATCCCCACTGCAACTTGAGACCATTGCTTCTTGTTTTGTCATCTGCCACCACTGAGAACAGCCTAGCTCCATCCTCTTTGGAACCTCCCTTCAGGTAGCTGAAGGCTGCTATGAAATCCCCCCTCACTCTTCTCTTCTGCAGACTAAATAACCCCAGTTTCCTCAGCCTCTCCTCGTAAGGCATGTGCCCCAGCCCTCTAATCATTTTTGTTGACCTCCGCTGGACTCTCTCCAATTTGTCCACATCCCTTCTGTACTCCAGGTGTGGCCTCACCAGTGCCAAATAGAGGGGAATAATCACTTCCCTCAATCTGCTGCCAAAATGCTCCTACTAATACAGCCCAATATGCCATTGCCCTTCTTGGCAACAAGGGCACACTGCTGACTCATATCCAGCTTTTCGTCCACTGTAATCCCCAAGTCCTTTTCTGCAGAACTGCTGCTTAGCCAGCCTGTAGCAGTGCATGGGATTATTCCATCCTAAGTGCAGGACTCTGCACTTGTCCTTGTTGAACCTCATCAGATTTCTTTTGGCCCAATCCTCCAATTTGTCTACGTCACTCTGGACCCTATTCCTACCCTCCAGCGTATCTACCTCTCCCCCCATCTTAGTGTCATCTGTGAACTTGCTGAGTGTGCAATTCATCCCATCATTCAGATCATTAATAAAGATGTTGAACAAAACCAGCCCCAGGACTGACACTTGGGGCACTCCGCTTGATATCGGCTGCCAATTAGACATTGAGCTGTTAATAACTACCTGTTGAGCCCGACGATCTAGCCAGCTTTCTAGCCACCTTATAGTCCATTCATCCAACTAGCAAGAATACTGTGGGAGACCGTATCAAAAGCTTTGCTAAAGTCATGATACATCAAATCCACGCTTTCCCCATATCCACAGAGCCAGTTATCTCATTGTAGAAGGCAATTAGGTTAGTCAGGCATGACTTGCCCTTGGTGAATCTATGCTGACTGTTCCTGATTGCTTTCCTTTCCTCCAAGTGCTTCAAAATGTATTTCTTGAGTACCTGCTCCATGATTTTGCCAAGGACTGTAGGTGTAGTTCCCCGGGTTCTCTTTCTTCCCCTTTTTAAATACGGGCACTATATTTTCCTTTTTCCAATCATCCAGGACCTCCCCCGATTGCCACTAATTTTCAAAGATAATGGCCAATGGCTCTGAAATCACATCAGCCAACTCTCTCAACACCATTGAATGCATTAGATCTGGATCCATGGACTTGTGCAAGTCCAGCTTTTCTAAATAGTCCTTAACCTATTCTTTCACAACTGAGGGTGGCTCACCTCCTCCCCATACTGTGTTGCCCAGTGCAGCAGTCTAGGAGTTGACCTTGTTTGCGAAGACAGAGGCAAAAAAACCATTGAGTACTTCAGCTTTTTCCACATCATCTGTCACTATGTTGCCTTCCTCATTCAGTAAGGGTCCCACACTTTCCCTGACCTTTTTCTTGTTGCTAACATTTGTGTTACCCTTTACATCCCTTGGCCTTCCTAATTACACCTCTGCATGCTCTAGCAATATTTTTAAACTCCTTCCTAGTCATCTTAAAGCGAACAAAAGGGAGTACTTCTTCACACAATGCACAGTCAACCTGTGGAACTCCTTGCCAGAGGATGTTGTGAAGGCCAAGACTATAACAGGATTCAAAAAAGAACTAGATAAGTTCATGGAGGATAGGTCCATCAATGGCTATTAGCCAGGACAGACTAGGATGAAGTGTCCCTAGCCTCTGTTTGCCAGAAGCTAGGAATGGGCGACAGGGAATGGATCACTTGTTCTTTTCATCCCTTCTGAAGTGACCTGGTATTGACCACTGTCTGAAGACAGGACGCTGGGGTGGATGGACCATTGGTCTGACCCAGTGTGGCCATTCTTATGTTCCTTACGATTAGCAGTTTAAATATCCTCTTTTCTTAATCTTACTACTCCTTGAGATGGGGTGTTCACCCCACACCGGCCTTGAAAGGGTTAAGATGGTCCAGATAGGGCCAATTCATCTTACAGGCCTCACCTGGTTGAGAGTCGGGCTTGAATGAAAATGACTAATGGCTGATAATGAGAGCAAGGTAACTATGGAAGGTGGGGCCAGACCAGATGATAGCTGATTCCCCAGACACAGACATAAGGAAGTGCCCCAGTGGAGAGTGAACTCTGGGACACTCCTAATTAGAACTGTTTGTACCCTGCTAGATAACTCCTCTCCCTTCTTCTTGTTTGCACCCTCCAGATAGATGTAAACTTATCACGTCGTGCACTGAGCCTGTGTTTGATACTCCTGTTTAGTGGGAATCACAGAAGAGAAAGAGACTAGATATGGTGGGCCCTGCATGCTCTAGCAATATATTTATACTCCTCCCTAGTCATCTGTCCAAATTTCTACTTCTTGTAAGCTTCCTTTTTGAGTTTAAGATCACCAAAGATTTCACTGGTCAGCCAAGCTGGTCGCCTGCCATATTTGCTATTCTTTCTTCACATCGAGATGGTTTGTTCCTGCACCCTCAGTAAGGCTTCTTTAAAATACAGCTAGCTCTCCTGGATTGCTTGCCCCCTCATATCAGTCTCCCAGGGGATCCTGCCCATCAGTTCCCCAAGAGAGTCAAAGTCTGCTTTTCTGAAGTCCAGGATCTGTATTTTGCTACTCTCCTTTCTTCCTTTTGTCAGGATCCTGATCTCAACCATCTCATGGTCACTGCTGCCTAGGTTGCCACTCACTTCTACTTCCCCTACCAATTCTTCCCTGTTTGTAAGCAGCAGGTCAAGAGAAGCATGGCCCCTAGTTGGTTCCTATAGCACTTGTACCAGGAAGTTGTCCCCAACACACTCCAAAAATTTCCTGGATTGTCTGTGCATTGCTGTATTGCTCTCCCAGAAGATGTCAGGGTGATTGAAGTCCCCCATTAGAACTAGGGCCTGTGATCTGGAAACTTCAGTTAGTTGTCCAAAGAAAGCCTCGTCTACCTCATCCTTCTGATCCTGTGGTCTATAGCACACGTCCACCCTGACATAACTTTTGTTACTCTCACCTCCAAACTTAACTCAAAGACTTTCAACAGGGTTTTTTTCATTATGCGGTTTCATTTCACAGCTGTGGAATTTTTGTCTGAGTGTAGCATAAATGGGAGGTATGTTTCAAAAATAATTTCCCAGTCTCATTTAATTTCCCCTACCACTATCTTTTATAGACATACTGTGGTACAGACAGCTATTTTTCTCAAAGCCTATTGGCCGATAATAGGAAAGAGGGTTTTATTTTATTTTATTTTTGGTTTATAAACTACTTTCAATTGGCACTCTGCAAGAGCACTAATGATTCCATTTATAGTTCACTACAAGTTCCGCTCTCTCATCCTTGGCCTATTGTCAAGTACTGTATACATTTTTACTGTAAAACTAATGCCCTTTATTCAGAATATGTACCTTCTGTCACAAATAAAAATTGTGACCAAGGCTTTCATTTAAAGGTTTTTGGACAGCTTTTATTCTGAAATCCAACAAAGCTTTATCCAGCAAATCCATTTCTAGTCTTTGAAACAACTATCCATTAAACATTTCAGGACACATTTTTAAATATTAATTTATGAGGCTTTGTTGCAGCTTATATGCATCTGAAAGTGTGTGTTTCGGGAAAAAGTAGTGGTTAGTGTTCTATTTGTCTGCCGTTACATTCCGACAATGAGGTTCCAATTTCAGAAAGTTTGCTTACTGTAAGATGCTGGGTTATGCAAATGTCCTAAGAATGACTAGGAAGGAAGTCTGTGATACACAAACATCTTGGAGAGTGTGCCAAGTTTTAGAAGCTTCTACAAGACTAAATACAGAAAACACTTTTAAATTAACTGTAAATGTGAGCATTTAAGCCATGAATTAGATAGGTAGAGAACACAAAATTATTGCCAACATTAATAATTTGTTGAACTTCATCACAGTAAGAAATATTTCATACTGCAAAACAAGTACATTAATAAAAAGCAGATAGCAGGGGTTCTATCTGGGCAAATATAAGCCAGTAATAAAAATGCCTTTAAAATAACTAACATAAACAGAATGAAATTCATAGTAAAGAACAAGTTAAAACAACACAGAGTACTAAGGCAAAGTGGCCAAGATACTAGAAATAAAGGGAATATCTTACTGTAAACTCTTGATTCTAGCACATGAGGCTTTAAGAAAAAACACTAAATATTGTGAAATTCATGAGAAAATTGGGAGAGTTGTCAACACTGCTTACAATGTTACTGTCACAGGCTCAGGCTAGCTAAGTGTGGAACTAGAAAGCAAAGCATCAAAGCCAGAAAGGAGAAAAGACACAGGAGCTGTGGAAGAACATAAGAACAGCTAGGCTGTGTCCATCTAGTCCAGTATTCTGTCTTCTGACAGCAGCCAATGCTAGATGCCTCAAAGGGAATGAACAGAACAAAGCAGTTATCAAGTGATCCATCCTGTCATCCAATCCCAGTGTCTGGCAGTCAGAGACTTAGGCACACCCAGAGAATGGGGTTAAATCCCTGACCATCTTGGTTAATAGCCATCGATAGACCTATCCTCCACGAACCTAATTCTTTTTTGAACCCAGTTATAGTTTTGGCTTTCACAATATGCCCTTGCAACGAGTTCCACAGATTGTCTGTGTGTTGTGTGAAGCAGTACATCCTCCTTTTGTTTTAAACCTGCTGCCTATTCATTTCATTAGGTGACCCCTGGTTCTTGTATTATATGAAGGGGTAAATAAAACTTCCTTATTCACTTCTTTCACATCATTCATGATGGAGGAGGAAAGACATCTCTCTTTCTAGGTCCTTACATCCAGGCTACATCTAAATCTTGTTATGCAGATGCAACCAGCATCTCTAAGGCCTTGTCTACACTGCTACTTACAGCGCTGAAACTTCCTTTGCTCAAGGGTGTGCGCTCCCAGCGCTGGTAGCTATGGCCCTGATGGAGGTGGTTTTATTACAGTGCTGGGAGAGCTCTTGCTCAGTGCTGGAGCCATGACTACACAGCCACGTTAAAGTGCTGCCGAGGCAGCGCTTTAATGTCGGCTGTGTAGACATATCCTAAGATTATATTTACATTGCAGCTGGGAGCATGTGTCTCCACCTGGATAGACAGACTCACACTACCTCTACTCAAGCTAGTATGCTAAAAATAGCAGTGTGGATGTAGCGGCACAGTTGGCAGCTTGAGATAACTGTCCTAATCCAAGCCTGCCTGACCCCCAGGCCTAAGCTTGGGTGGCTTGCCCACGCCGCTGCCCACGTTGCAATGCCCACCTTGCTATTTTTAGTATGCTAGCTTGAGTCTAGCTCTCAGCTGTAGTGTAGATGTATCCAGTGATAGTCTTTCCTATTCATCCATACAGTAAAACATGTCCAAGTTCTCATTATGTCACATTCCAATGACTGCATCATTCTTCTCTGGCCTTGATTAATGCAACCTTGTCCTGCTCATATCCATTGAGAATGCTGCTGCTAATCCCCTTTGCTCATGTCACCGGTTTCTTTACATCTCTCCACTGGGTCCCACTTCTCTATTGCATTAAACATAAGCTACTTGTTTTCATGGCTGATTCCCAGCCTACTTATCATCACATTTGCTATACAGATGTTGACATTCACACCTCCAATTGGCCTATGATGCCAGCCTCCATTGTCCACTTGTTAAAATTTTAACAAGCACCTTTATGCTTTCTGAGAGGCTGCACCTCATTCTTGGGAGGAGTTCCCCATAAATATCAGCAAAACTAACATATTGTCCTGTATCTATGTCATATGTCAGACACATAATTAGTTGGAGAAGAGTCAACGTGGTTTTTGTAAAGAGAAATCATGCATCACCAATTTGCTAGAATTCTTTGAGGGGGTCAACTAGCATGTGGACAAGGAGGATCCAGTGGATATGGTATACTTAGATTTTCAGAAAGCCTTTGACAAAGTCCCTCTCCAAAGGCTCTTAAGCAAAGTAAGCTGTCATGGGATAAGAGGGAATCCTCTCATGGATTGGTAACTGGTTAAAAGATAGGAAACAAAGAGTAGGAATAAATGGTCAGTTTTCAGAACGGAGAGACATAAATAGTGGTGTCCCCAAGGAGTCTGTACTGGGCCCAGTCCTATTCAACATTTCATAAATGATCTGGAAAAAAGGGTAAACAGCGAGGTGCAAAATTTGTAGAGGATACAAAACTACTCAAGGGAGTTAAGTCCCAGGCAGACTGCGGAGAGCTACAAAAGGATCTCTCAAAACTGGGTGAATGGGCAACAAAATGGCAGATTAAATTCAATGTTGATAAATGCAAAGTAATGCACATTGGAAAATATAATTCCAACTATACATATAAAATGATGAGGTCTAAATTAGCTGTTACCACTCAAGAAAGATCTTAGAGTCATAGTGGATAGTTCTCTGAAAACATCCACTCAATGAGCAGTGGCAATCAAAAAAGAGAACAGAATGTTGGGCATCATTAAGAAAGGGATAGCTAATTAGGGAGAAAATATCATATTGCCTCTATATAAATCTATGGTACTCCCACATCTTGAATACTGTGTGCCGATGTGATCACCCCATCTCAAAAAAGATATATTGGACTTGGAAAAGGTTCAGAAAAGGGCATCAAACATGATTAGGGGTATGGAACGGCTGCCGTATGAGGAGAGATTAATAAGACTGGGACTTTTCTGCTTGGAAAAGAGATGACTAAGGGGGGGATATGGTTGAGGTCTATAAAAATCATGACTGGTGTCAAAGAAGTAAATATTTATTTACTGCTTCCCATAACATAAGAACTATGTGTTTGAGTCACCAAATGAAATTAATAGGCAGCAGGTTTAAAACGAACAAAAGGACTAATTTCTTTACACAACGCACAGTCAACCTGTGGAACTCTTTACCAAAGGATGTTGTGAAGACCCAAACTATAACAGAGTTAAAAAAAGAACTAGATAAATTCATGGATGATAGGTCCATCGATGGCTATTAGCCAGGATGGGCAGGGATGGTGTCTCTAGCCTGTTTGCCAGAAGCTGGGAATGAGCGACAGGGACCAACAGATCACTTGATGATTGCCTGTTCATTCCTTCTGGGGCACCTGGCATTGGCCACTGTTGGTAGACAGGATATTGGGCTAGATGGACCTTTGGTCTAACCCAGCATGGCCGTTCTTGTGTTCTTACTTACAGATGGGAGAACTCTATCTTGGGAAGCAGTATCTCAGAAAAAGATTTGGGGATCGTGGTGGATAATCAGCTGAACATGAGCTCCCAGTGTGATGCTGTGGCCAAAAGAGCTAATGCGATCCCAGGATGCATCAACAAGGGAATCTTGAGTAGAAGTAGAGAGGATATTTTACCTCTGTATTTGGCACTGGTGCGACCATTCCTGGAATACTGTGTCCAGCTCTGGTGCCCCCAATTCAAGAAGGATGCTGATAAATTGGAGAGGGTTCAGAGAAGAGCCAAGAGAATGATTAAAGGACAAGAAAACATGCCTTATATAGACTCAAGGAGCTCAATCTATTTAGCTTAACAAAGGGAAGGTTAAGGAGAGACTTGATTACATTCTATAAGTACCTACATGGGGAACAAATATTTAATAATGGGCTCTTCAATCTAGCAGAAAAAGGTATAACACGATTCAATGAATGGAAGTTGAAGCTAGACAAATTCAGACTGGAAACAAGGTGAAAATAGCCCAACACTGTGGCATTTAACTTCAGAAAGGGGAACTATGCAAAAATGAGGGGGTTAGTAAAACAGAAATTAAAAGGTACAGTGACTAGAGTGAAATCCCTGCAAGCTGCATGGACACTTCTCAAAGACACCATAATAGAGGCCCAACTTAAATGTATACCCCAAATTAAAAAAAACAGTAAAAGAAAGAACTAAAAAAGAGCCACCGTGGCTTAACAACCATGTAAAAGAAGCAGTGGAAGATAAAAAGGCATCTTCTAAAAAGTGGAAGTCAAATCTTAGTGAAGTAAGTAAATAACTGCCAAATTAAATGTAAAAATGTAATAAGAAAAGCCAAAAAGGAGTCTGAAGAACAGCTAGCCAAAAACTCAAAAGGTAGTAAAATGCTTAAGTACATCAGAAGCAGGAAGCCTGCTAAACAACCACTGGGGCCCCTGGACGATCGAGATACAAAAGGAGCACTTAAAGACGATAAAGTCATTGCGGAGAAACTAAATTAATTCTTCATGGCTGAGGATGTTAGTGAGATTCCCAAACCTGAGCTGGCTTTTGTAGGTGAGAAATCTGAGGAATTGTCACAGACGAGATTTTGGAATTAATTGAAAACTTAACAGTAACAAGTCACCGGGACCAGATGGCATTCACCCAAGAGTTCTGAAAGAACTCAAATGTGAAATTGCGAACTACTAACTATGGTTTGTAATCTGTCCTTTTAATTGGCTTGGACTGACTGGAAGATAGCTAATGTAACGCCAATATTTAAAAAGTGCTCTAGAGGTGATCCCGGCAATTACAGACCGGTAAGTCTAATGTCAGTACCGGGCAAATTAGTTGAAACAATAGTAAAGAATAAAATTGTCAGACACATAGAAGAACATAACTTGTTGGGCAAAAGTCAACATGGTTTCTGTAAAGGGAAATCATGTCTTACTAATCTATTAGAGTTCTTTGAAGGGGTCGACAATCATGTGGACAAGGTGGATCCAGTGGACACAGTGTACTTAGATTTCCAGAAAGCCTTTGACAAGGTCCCTCACCAAAGGCTCTTACGTAAATTAAGTTGTCATGGGATAAGAAGGAAGATCCTTTCATGGACTGAGAACTGGTTAAAAGACAGGGAACAAAGGGTAGGAATAAATGGCAAATTTTCAGAATGGAGCGGGGTAACTAGTGGTGTTCTCAAAGGGTCCCTAAGTGATTGGGCAACAAAATGGCAAATGAAATTTAATGTGGATAAATGTAAAGTAATGCACATTGGAAAAAATAACCTCAACTATACATACAATATGATAGGGGCTAATTTAGCTACACTAATCAGGAAAAAGATCTTGGAGTCATCGTGGATAGTTCTCTGAAGACATCCACGCAGTGTGCAGTAGCAGTCAAAAAAAGCAAACAGAATGTTAGGAATCATTAAAAAAGAGATAGAAAATAAGACGGAGAATATCTTATTGCCCTTATATAAATCCATTACACCCACATCTTGAATATGGTGTACAGATGTGGTCTCCTCATCTCAAAAAAGATATACTGGCATTAGAAAAGGTTCAGAGAAGGGCAACTAAAATGATTAGGGGTTTGGAACGGGTCCCATATGAGGTGAGATTAAAGAGGCTAGGACTTTTCAGCTCGGAAAAGAGGAGACTAAGGGGGGATATGATAGAGGTATATAAAATCATGAGTGATGTGGAGAAAGTGAATAAGGAAAAGTTATTTACTTGTTCCCATAATATAAGAACTAGGGGCCACCAAATGAAATTAATGGGCAACAAGTTTAAAACAAATAAAAGGAAGTTCTTCTTCACACAGCGGACAGTCAACTTGTGGAACTCCTTGCCTGAGGAGGTTGTGAAGGCTAGGACTATAACAGGGTTTAAAAGAGAACCGGATAAATTCATGGAGGTTAAGTCTATTAATGGCTATTAGCCAGGATGGGTAAGGAATGGTAGCCCTAGTCTCTGTTTGTCAGAGGATGGTGATGGACGGCAGGAGAGAGATCACTTGAGGGGGGGATAGCTTAGTGGTTTGAGCATTAGCCTGCTAAACCCAAGGTTATGAGTTCAATCCTTGAGGGGGGCCATTTGGGGATTTAGTTGGGGTTTGGTCTTGCTTTGAGCAAAGGGTTGGACTAGATGACCTCCTGAGGTTCCTTCCAACCCTAATATTCTATGATCATTACCTGTTAGGTTCACTCCCTCTGGGGCACCTGGCACTGGCCACTGTCAGTAGACAGGATACTGGGCTGGATGGACCTTTGGTTTGATCCAGTACAGCCATGCTTATGTTCTTAAATTTTTTTAATGGTGAGAGTAACTTAATCATTGGAACAAGTTACCAAGGGTCATGGGGGATTTTCCATCACTGACCATTTTTAAATCAGGATTTGATATTTTTCTAAAAAGATATGCTCTACGAATTATTCTGGGAAGTTCTATTAATCCTCTTTCAAATCCCCCTAAAAACTCTTTCTTCCCATGATTCCTACAGAAAACTTGACAACTTCAAGGCTGCTGGTGTGCTGAGACCACTGCCTATCACGTTGACCAATGCTGACTCATTGTTTCCTTTACTCCCCCACCCATATCTAGTTTCGTGTTTTATACTTAGATTGTAAGCACCTTTGTGGTGGGAACAGTCTTTTTGTTGTGTTTTTGTCAGGGCCTACCACAAGGGGGTCCTGAACTTAGGACTCCGAGGTAGTATGGCGATACAAATATTTCATAGAACCCAGGAGCCATATTTAAACAGACTGCTGCTTTACACAAATTCACAAGTAGTTACGGCACAAATTGAACATGAGATGGGCATGAAATGTATCAAACAAAGTGAATTAATTAGGGAAGTTTTTAACATTGGAATAACACAATCTTACAAGGAAAGAATAGTACTGAAGCTAAGTACAGCAAGATAGGTAAATTTTTGGGCTCTCATAATATCCGCCATTACATTATTAATAGAGTTTAAGGAAAGTCTGTCTTGGATAACAACTCTTACTACACAGTATGAGCATTTCCCAGAGTTCAGCTGAATACAAGGCTTGTGATACGATAGGATAGGATAGTAATTTATGGGGGATTCCTGAACCCACAATAATTTATTAAGATATGCTGTAAGAGCATGCATTTCATCTACATCTCAGCAGTTTTGTCCAGCAAACATTCCTTGAGCCTATCTTTCTGTCATAGAAATCTGGGTGTTTTTTAGTATACATCTTGTCTAGCTTTTGCTTTACAGATAAGACAGAGCTTTTGCAGTTTTGAAGAAGCCAGTGAAAAGTACCATTACACTACATCCATCAAGTCCTATGAACTTTTCTTTGGGTTGGGAATAGCATAGGCTACTGGAGCTAACTAACACTGTTTTTTATGCAGTAATTTCTTTTCCTGATGCAGATTCAGCACCATTCAGAGGAGTTTGGTTGTGTTCTATGCTTCTAATACGGCAGGGGAAATTTACAGGCATATTAATATGGCTGACAAACAGTGAGCTGCAAATATTTCCAGAGGAGACATTTCCATACATAGTGTTCTAGGGTTCTTATTTTCCAGCTATGCCATTGCTATCATTTCTAACTAAAAGCTGAAAAAGTAACAAGGGAAACTGCAAAGAGCACTGCAGTTAAAACCTGGGCACCATGTAAAGAAGTTAGTGGTGACTGGAAGCCTTTTTGTGAGGACTCTCTTCTACAGATCTCGGTACAAAGGGTAACTACATATGGAAGATTTTAATCAGGACTGTCAAGTGATTAAAAAAATTAATCATGATTAATCACATTGTTAAACAATAATAGAATACCATTTATTTAAATATTTTTGGATGTTTTGTACATTTTCAAATATATTGATTTCAATTACAACGCAGAATAGAAAGTGTACAGTGCTCACTTTATTTTTTATTACAAGTATTTGCACTGTAAAAAAACAAAAGAAATAGTATTTTTCAATTCACCTAATACAAGTACTGTGGTGAAATCTCTTTATCATGAAAGTTGAACTTACAAATGTAGAATTATGTACCAAAAAAACTGCATTCAAAAATAAAACAATGTAAAATTTTAGACCCTGCAAGTCCACTCAGTCTTACTACTTATTCAGCCAATCACTAAGACAAACAAGTTTGTTTATATTTGCAGGAGATAATGCTGCTCACTTCTTGTTTACAATGTCACATGAAAGTGAACAGGTGAGAGCATGGCACTGTTTTAGCCGGCATTGCAAGATATTTATGTGCCAGACTTGCTAAAGATTCATATGTTCCTTCTTACTTTAACCATCATTTCAATGGACATGCATCCATGCTGATGATGGGTTCTGCTCAATAACAATCCAAAGCAGTGCGGACTGATGCATGTTCATTTTCATAATCTAGTCAGATGCCACCAGCAGACGGTTGATTTTATTTTTTGGTGGTTCAGGTTCTGTAGTTTCTGCATTGGAGTGTTGCTCTTTTAAGACTTCTGAAAGCATGCTCCGCACCCTGTCCGGCTCAGATTTTGGAAGGCACTTCAGATTTTTAAACCTTGGGTTGGTTAGAAATCTCACATTGATTCCTGGCCTTTTGTGAAATTTACAGCGAAAGTGTTCTTAAAATGAACAACATGTGCTGGGCCATCATCTGAGACTGCTTTAACATGAAATATATGGCAGAATGCAGGTAAAACAGAGCAGGGGATGTATACTTCTCCCCCAAGGAGTTCAGTCAGAAATTTAATTGACGCATTTTTTTTTTTTTTTTAAACAAGAGTCATCAGCAAGGAAGCATATCCTCTGCAATGATGGCTGAAGCATGAAGGGACATACAATTGTTTAGCATATCTGGCATGTAAATATCTTGCAATCCCGGCTACAAAAGTGTCATGAAAATGTCTGGTCTCACTTTCTGGTGACATTGTAAATAAGAAGAGGGCAGCATTGCCTCCTGTAAATGTAAACAAACTTGTTTGTCTTAGCAATTGGCTGAACAAGAAGTAGGACTGAGTGCACTTGTAGGCTCTGAAGTTTTACATTGTTTTGTTTTTGAGTGCAGTTATGTAACAAACAAACAATCTATATTTGTAAGTTGTACTTCAGGGGTGGGAAAACAACTACGGCCCACAGGCTGGATCCGGCCCATGAGGACTTTGGATCCGGCCCATGGGATTGTCACCCCTGTGGCGCTGCGGGGCTAAGGCTGCCCTGGCCCCGCGTTGCTCCCAGAAGCTGTTGGCACCACATCCCTGCAGCGCCTAGGAAAGCGAGGGGCAGAGAGCTCTGTGAGCGCCCTCGCCTGCAGGCATTGCCCCGTGCAGGTCCCATTGGCTGGGAATTTGGAATCACGGTCAATGGGAGCTTCGGGGGAGGTATCTGCAGGTGAGGGAAGTGCGCGGAGCCCTCTGCCCCCCCCCCCCCAGGCCGCAGGGACATGGTGCTGGCTGCTTCCAGGAGCGGCACGGGGTCAAGGCAGGCAGGGAGCCTGCCTTAGCCCCGCTGTGCGCTGCTGTCAGCCCGGAGCTGCTCAAGGTAAGCTGTCCCAGGCTGAAGCCCGCACCCTGAACCTCTTCTGCATCCCAACCCCCTGCCCTGAGCTCCCTCGTACATGCCACACCCCCTCTATGCCCAAACCTCTTTCCCTGAGCCCCTTCCTGCACACCACACCCCCTCCCACACCACGCATTCCCTCCCGCATCCCAAACCCCTGCCCCAGCCCTATATCCATTGCCCTGCACGCAATTTTCTCACCCAGATATGGCCCTCAGGCCAAAAAGTTTGCCCACCCCTGTTGTACTTTCACGACAAAGAGACTGCATTACAGTACTTGTATAAGGTGAGTTGAAAAATACTATTTGTTTTGTTTATCATTTTTACAGTGCAAATATTTGTAATAAAAACAATATACACTTTGATTTCAATTACAACACAGAATACAATATATATGAAAATGTAGAAAAACGTCCAAAATACTTAATAAATTTCAATTGGTATTCTATCAACAGTGCAATTAAAACTGCGAGTTAACTGCAATTAATCAACAGCCCTAATTTTAATATTGTTTTGTTATACACACTCCCAACATTTGATGCACATTGAAAGTTACAGTTTGGTACAATTGGCTGACACTGAAAATACCGTATGCCTAAAATTTAAACACCTATATGAACTGCTTCTCTCTATTTTCTAAATGGCAGCACACGCAATTCTAGGAAAGTCTTGTCCAAATAAGAGATCTGAATACTTAGGTAACGTATACAAAGACATATTAAAAGAGGAGAATCATGTATGTAACACGGTCAATCAATTTGCAGTTGAGTATGTTCAGACTGATTGAATGCTACTTTTCATAATGGTATGGAAAAGACGGTTACTCACCGTAGTAACTGTTGTTCTTCGAGATGTGTTGCTCCTATCCATTCCAGTTAGGTGTGCGCGCCGCGCGTGCACGGCTCTTCGGAAGATTTTTACCCTAGCAACTCCGGCGGGCCGGCTGGGCGCCCCCTGGAGTGGCGCCGCTATAGGGCTAGATATATACCCCAGCTGGCCCGTCCGCTCCTCAGTTCCTTCTTGCCGGCTACTCCGACAGTGGGGAAGGAGGGCGGGTCTGGAATGGATAGGAGCAACACATCTCGAAGAACAACAGTTACTACGGTGAGTAACCGTCTTTTCTTCTTCGAGTGATTGCTCCTATGCATTCCAGTTAGGTGATTCCCAAGCCTTACGTAGGCGGTGGGGTCGGAGATAGATGTTGCAGAATGCAAAACTGCTAAGCCAAAGGCTGCATCAGCTCTGGACTCTTGGACCAATGAGGCAAAGGTGTGGACCGAGGACCAGGTAGGTGCACCACACATCCCCTGAAATGGTATGTGAGCCAGGAAGGCAGCAGAGAAGCGTGAGTCCTGGTGGAATGTGCAGTAAGGTGGCTCTATGGAACATGGGCCAAACACAGGAGGTGCGGATGCACCACGTCATTGAAGATTAAATCCTCTAGGAGGAGACAGGTATGCCCTTTGTCCGGTATGCCAGTACGACGAAGGTTTGGGGGCGTTACGAGAGGGCTCTGTCCGCTAGATACAGATTGCGGACGCCCTACGGATGTCGAAGGATAGCAATTGTTGCTACCCTTGCAAAGAGAGCGGCTTCGGAAAGAAGACCGGAAGGAAGATATCCTGGTAGATATAAAAGGCCGACACCTCCTTAGGGAGGCAGGTCGGACGTGGTAATAACTGCCCTTGTCCTTGAGGAACACAGTATACCTTGGGCCCATAGTGAGAGCCTGAAGCTCGGAGACTCGTCTGGCCGCAGGAAAGGCTACAGGAAACTGCCTTGCAGGACAGGTATATCAATGAGCATGTTGACATTGGCTCGAATAGGGCAGTCATAAAACTGGTTAGAACCAGATAGAAGAGCCAGGTTTATAGCGAGGCCCCACTGGGGGGGGGGGGGTATAAACGCTCCAAGCCCTGAGGAACCAGATGGAATGGAGCGAGACCTCGGCGGGAGAAACATTGCGTGTTTCGAAGCAGCAGGAGAAACGCTTCCACTTGGCCAGATAGTTTAACCGAGTGGAAGATTTTCTACCACCCCGGAGAATCCTGTAGAACCGAGGCAGAACAACATAACTTGGATCGGTTTAGCCACGCAGGAGCCCTGCTGTGAGGTGCAGGGATTACAAGACCGGGTGGTGAAGCTTGCCCTGATCCCGCGTCATGGGGTCTGGGCCAAGAGGGTTGCTACCGACAGGTGTAGCAACATGGGGTACCAGTGCTGCCCGGGTGACACTGGAGCGCTCATGATCAGGGGCGCTCTGTCCTTGCGGAGTTGTAGCAGGACCCTGTGAACCAGCGGGGACAGCGGAAAAGCGTACGGCAGATGGCTGATCCATGGCCTCAGGAAAATTCTCCAAGACCGAGCTTTGGGAGAGGCCTTGGAACAAGGAGAATTTCTCTCTCCGTTCTCGCGAGAGCGAGGAGGGCTATGTGGGGAAAGACCCACTTCCGGAAACGGAATGGATAAAGTCCGGAGGAAACTACCACTTGAGAGACAGGAAGGATCTGCTGAGACGACCCGCCAGCTGAAAAGCCTGGTACACAAGGCAGACTACTCTCAGCTCTCGGACATTGATATGTAAGGCCAGCTCTTGCGCTGACCGAAGGCCGTGATCCCTCGGCATGGATCCCTCTCCTGGAGGACGCGGCACCGACAATATCCGCACCTTTAACTCCGGCCAGGCAAGAGCCGTCGAGTCCGGTGCAGGAAAGCTCCCCGGTACAGACCGTGGTCGAGCTCACTCTGAAGCTGCGTCTGAGCCGCCTGCTCCGCAGCCAAGCGCCAGGCTCCGTCGGATCGCCCGGCACCGATGTCTGCCGCGGCACCGGCAATACCCGCACCATTAACTCCGGCCAGGCAAGAGCCATCGAGTCCGGTGCTGGAAAGCTCCCCGGTACGCACCGTGGTCGAGCTCACCCGGAAGCTGCGTCCGAGCCGCCTGCTCCGCAGCCGAGCACGATGCTCCGTCGGATCGCCCGGCACCGATGTCTGCCGCGGCAGCGACAAGAACCGCACCATTAACTCTGGCCAGGCAAGAGCCGTCGAGTCCGGTGCTGGAACACTCCACGGTACGGACCGTGGTCGAGCTCGCTATGAAGCTGCGTCCGTGGTGCGAGCTATGGTCGAGCTCACTATTCCCTCCACGCCGGAGACAGTGGCCACGGCGAGGGAGCTGATGGCAATGACAGCGTCCGCGCTGCCTCAACCCCCGGCACCGCCGGTGCGGGTTACATAGTCGATGGGCAAGCCTGCCTTGATCAGACCACCCTCCGTCGGCACCGCAAAGCGGCACCGTTCACGATCACGGTCCCGCAGATGTTCTCGGTCCCGTCACCGATCTAGGTCCCGACGCCGCTCACAGTCTCGGCACCGTTCTCCATGTCAGTGCCAGTAGTACTCGCGGCACCGGTCAGCGTCCCGTTCGCCAGCCCGGTACACTCAGCACCGATCCAGCTCCCGGCACCGCCCCAGGCACCGGGACCCCCGTAGCGACTCCTGATCATCGAGCCTCGCGCTCTCGGTCGACCGCCCGGCACAGCTCCGGTGGCAGGTCCCGTTCTCGGTACCGGTATGTCTCCCGGTACCGATCACCGATGCCGCATCGAGCGACATCAGTTAGAGAGGAAGACTCTACCAAGGGCTTTCAGCTCCTCCAGGGCCATCCAGCCATGCATCAGTGTCGTCCCGTGCGGACACTTCATATGCATAGTGCTCTGTTTTCCAATGTGCCCTCCAGAGTCTTCCAGGAGACCTATCAGTGGTCATTCTGGACGCCTTGGGTGTACTACAACGCCAGAGGCGTATCAGTGATCCCATCTCGCTCCGTTCCCTCGGAGCCCTGGGTGCCAGAGGTGACAATTAGTCGTCCTCCTCCGACCGGTACAGAGCAACCCCCGGTTCGGCACCGGGCTCCCAGATCCCACCGGATCAGGAGATCGTCCAGGAGCTCGAGCCCACACAGGACCCGCTTGTCCCTGGCCTTCTTCTTCCTCCTCCCCAGATGAGACGGGGGCAGGAACATACCCCTCCGGCCCTCCTCTAATTGAAATGCGACCAGCCCCTAAATCCAAAGAGGCTGGGCATGTGGTCTTACTGGGCCGTAAGGTGTACCCGGAGGGGGCCCTGCAACTTCGCGTAGCGAGCCACCAAGCCCTGCTTAGCCACTGCTATGGGTGGCGGTGGGCAAATTTACAGAGTCGGTTCTTCGGAACTCCCGTCAAGAGTTCAATGCCCTCCTGCAGCAAAGGACGGAGCTGGAGAGAGCTTCCCTCCAGGCCTCGCTGGACGCAGCTGACTCTGTTGCTCTGGCCTCGGGTGTTGCCACGAGGCGTGTTTCATGGCTCCAGTTATCGAGCCTTCCCTCGCAGCTGCGGCACACTATACAGGACTTGCCCTTCACCGGCACGGGCCTGTTCTCTGAAAACACTGGCCCTAGGCTGCAAAGCCTAAACGGCAGCAGGGTCAATTTGCGCTCTCTCTCTCGGCATGCACACGCCGGTGATTCAGCGCCGACATTTTCGTCCCCAGCCTCCGCTCTTACCCTGCGCCTTGACAAAGTCAGGCCTTTGTCAGAGGACGTGGCTTACACGGTCGTGGGCATCAATCAGGACCCCAAGGGGGCCGAAATTAGGGTCCTTCTGACCACCAATGGGGCAAAAGCCTACCCATCCTCGTCCCTCCTAAGGACCCCTCTCACGAGCGATTCCTCTTGCAAGAGGTGCGGACGCTCCTCTTCATCGGAGCTATACAGGAGGTACCTAAGGGCGAAACCTAATCCCCTAGGCGAAGGGAGGTCTCAGAGCTATCCTAGGCCTGCGGGAACTCAACAAGTCACGATGCGGATGAGTTCCGCATGGTACCCGGGGCGACCGTCATCCCATCCTGGGATCCCGGAGACTGGCACGCTGCCCTCGATATGAAGGGCGCGTGGTTTCACGTCGCCATTTCTCCTCCATACAGAAGGTACCCTCGGTTTGGGGCTTACCGTCGTTATTCCCAGTATACGGCCCTCCCGGTTGGCCTCTTTACAACCCAGGGGTATTCAAAGTGTAGGGCTGTAGTCGCCGCCTTTCTTCGCCACCATCGGATACACGTTCTCCGTATCTAGACAAGAGGCTCATTCAAAGGACCACCGGGCCCAAGTTACCAGTCATGTGGGCATCGACACGAGCCTATTCCGGTGTCTAGGTCTGATGATCAATAGAAAAAATCCACTCTGCTTCCCACACAGGGAAGGGGATTCATTGGGGCCGTCCTGGACTCCAGACTCGCCAGAGCCTGCTTACCTCAGCCTTGGTTTCAGGCGAGGGTAACAATTGGACAAGGTCTACGGACCTTCCCGCCAACTTTGGCTCGCACTTGCCTAGTTTCCTGAGTCACATGGCTGTCGGCACGTTTGCAACCAAACATGCCAGGCTTCGCCTCCGTCCACTTCAATCGTGGCTCACCTGGGTGTGCCACCTGGGCAGACATAGCATACTT
Source organism: Mauremys reevesii (assembly GCF_016161935.1). Taxonomy (NCBI): domain Eukaryota; kingdom Metazoa; phylum Chordata; order Testudines; family Geoemydidae; genus Mauremys; species Mauremys reevesii. Next base: position 89,035,614 of record NC_052626.1, read on the forward strand.
GTGGTCGTCTCGTTCCCCCTGAGTATCCTAGGCTCCCTTGACCGGGAGTCAGCGCCTCCCTGGTGTATCCAGGGATGCTGTTCCATTCACCTCACGGGGTCCCTCATGACCTTCGGAGCCAGCGACGGTCGTGTCAGGAGGCCTTGGCGGTACCAGTGATCCGGTGCCGAGGGAGCGCGCCTTGAAAACTAACTAGCGCTCGGCGCCGAGAGCGGAGGAGCAAGAGCTGCCTCCCTCAGGAGCTGTTTAAACGAAAGCCCCGCGCCCCTTTGTTCACGGATCAAAGGCCCCACAAATGCGGCACTTATCTGTGAGGTAAGATCCCTCGAGGCACTTAGGAGAGGATCTCTTGTCGGCAGCGGCTTGTGGCCGGCCGAGCCTTAGAAAACCCTGTGGGCCGGGCATCGGACCTGGCACTGGGTGAGGGGAAGGGGATAAACCCCGAACCCCTGTAAAATAACTACACTATACTATTCTACAAACAAACAAAGTTAACTACAACTATAAACAGAACGAGAGAAAACTATGAGTAGCTAGGGAAGCGGAGGTCAGTTAAGCTGCGCTCCACTGTTCCAACGGCCATCACGGGCGGAAAGAAGGAACTGAGGAGCGGACGGGCCGGCTGGGGTATATATCTAGCGCTATAGCGGCGCCACTCCAGGGGGCGCCCAGCCGGCCCGCCGGAGTTGCTAGGGTAAAAATCTTCCGAAGAGCCGTGCACGCACAGCGCGCACACCTAACTGGAATGCATAGGAGCAATCACTCGAAGAAGAACTGGCCTATTTTCTAAATCTTATTAGAATCTGTTCCTAGTCTATGTGAACTCTGCTGTATGGGGCCATACAGCTGTGTGTTCAAAAGAATGATCCAGGTGATTGTGCAGACATGTGGTCATTTTACACAGCCTTCCTTTTATACTTGCATCTATTCAGGGAGAGGCAAAACAGTTTCAAATTTAAAGGACTGAAGTAATTCTGGAATTGATTTCATTAACTGAAACATTTTTATGATGCAACTTCGGGGTAATATTATCCCTTGATTGACCTAACATTAACCAGAGTTCTCCAAGTACTTTGTGGGAGCATGGATGCTTCTTAGTCTATGTGTAATCTGCTAATTTCTCCCTAAATATGCCATTGTGCAAACAGAATGAATAAGGAGTCAGTACATTCCTATTTGCTACATCCACTAATATAAAACATTTTATGAAACACTTACGTGTTGAAAAGTAACATGGTGATGACTAACATCCAAGAAGCCAATTAACAAGACCATTGATTAAAACGGTTTATACTAAAATGAATACTAAGTGGGAATACATCTTATTCCTAGATAAAGAACTAAAATTGAATGAATGTCCAAATAAAAAAGTACAAAAAAAAGTCTGAAAAGAAGGCCATCCAACATGGCAAACATTTAATTAAACTTATGTTATGTGGTATAGCAAATAAAAATTTGCAAACAAAATGGAGCCTTTGAAAGATGAAATCCCACCATCTGAAATGGTTCTGACTGTATTTATCCTGTAAAGCCATTCAAACAACATTTTAGTATTAGGCTTATTGACTGGAATGTAGGTATCAGATAGGCACACCTATAGTAATGTAAAAAGTATGTTTTTATCTGAAAAAGACAATTTGTAAAATTGGTCAAAATGTTCTGATTTATATGGATTTTTTCCCCTCTTGTTTACTATACTGTAAAAGTTTTATTAGTCCCAGTCAGCTGATCACTGGAGCTCAGGAGTATTAAACTGTTATTTTTGCTTGCTATATGAGAATGAGTCATTATGAAGTCTACAATTAGTGCTTTCAGTATATACAGATGTTTGATATGCAATAGAAATATTTACACTAAAGATAAGGGACTGGAGCAAAATATATTTTACAATGGAAGTGACATCACCAACTGGATTTCCTTGAGCAAAATGCTTATTTCTAAAAATAGAATTTCTCATTGAAAACAGAGCACATACCTACTAAACCAACTGATCTATAGTGGTTGGCTAATGAATTTTAAGTCTATACTTGCCAAAATTTGTTATCGATCAACTGTTGTTTTACCAGATGATTTTATATATAAATAGTTTAAGTGCAACAGTGATTTAAAGAAGGAGTTTAAAGTGTCACTTCAAATAAAAGAGGCAGGAGGTTTTGGTCAACCTTTGGTTTGCCCAGAAGACTTTACCCTGAGGAACTAATTTATCAAGAGGTGAGTGTACAATCATAAGAGATTTACAGAGGTATAAGATAATGTGAAAAGCAGAATGCAGTATTTAGCAATCATGAGTCACAGCCCAAATAAGTAGGGTTTGTGACAAAGACACACTGATGAATTGGATTAGTTCTAATTGAAGTTTGGGACAAAATAATAGCTAGGATTCTTCTTCTTCTAGAACTCATGTTAATACATGCAGGAGGGGATATTTCTGGAAACTGTGCTAAATTAAGTCTGCCAGGTTGTTCTGCTAAAGTGAAATCAAATATTAATGTATGCATTTCAATAAACATTTCTGGGCTACAAATGATTGATCCAATTACTACACTAATCATAAATTCTGATTCTTTTAACAACTTTCTGACTCACGGAATTCCGAATTGCAAATTATGTCTAGTGAATGAATTTCAGCTATTGAATATTCATGTGACCCAGAGGGATCATTATGGTGGGCAATTTAATGACATTCTTATAACAATAGCTATGATGTGAAAAGGCTAGAAAACAGTTTGCATTCATGGGACTGGCATGTTGGTCATTATTAATATTTTATTCTACACGAGGGAAGTCAGTCATATTAGGACAGGGTGAATGAGCTCTTCAGTATATAACAAGTCTTTTAAATAAGGCAGAAAATGTTTTTCCTGTTTTAATCTTTTTTTTTTTTTTTTTTTTTTTACTATCATACAACTATATTCCCATTGTCCCTGCCCCACACAATAGTAAATTGACTTTACTTTTGGTATTTGTCACTAGGGAAGGTAATGGATGCCATTTTTTCCTGTAAATCAATTTTGTTCTCTCACTACTAATGCACAGTAAGGCTTCAGGAAATGGGATGCCTGAAACCATGCCAAGAACGTCCTCATTCACAGCAATACTTGTAAATACCAGTTATGGCCCTCAACCTAGCTTTGTGCATCTTTCCCCCATGCACCCCCGTACCCCCCCCACTCTACACTGTGAATAGTGTGGGTCACTCTATTACCCAAGACCCTAAATCGATGAAACCTTAAGACTATGTTCATGAACTTACTTATTCTGTATCTTGAATTTTACACATCATTTATGTTTTATTCAATGACAGCTCCAAATAATTTTAGATTCCGTTCAACATACACAAACTGCAACCAAATAAAAATTTCTTCTAACTTGTTCCTAAAACACTCCTTTAGCCCATAGGAAGATGACAGATTTTTCTCAAAGATTAATTTGTAACTGAAGTAATTTTAAAGCAAAGAATTAATATATTTGAGCAACTTCTGAAATGAATGTGTATTTTGACTGTTGAACAACAACAGTATACACTTTGCAAATTTTCTGTGTTTTAATGAGAAAAGATAAGGTTCTGTTTAATGCACAAAAAACTTATATAGCAATTCTATGCTAAGGTTTCATAATAAAATGACTAAAGTTCAGGAGATGCAAAAGGTAAAGTTCTGAAAACAATGTCATTTCAGCCATTTTGTGCAATCTACAAACTTTATGCTAAGAAAAAAAGCAAATATATTAAGATACACACTTTAGGGGAAAAAACTGGAAAATATTGCATATGTACAACATGACCAAGTTACTATTGCTGTAAAAAAATTATATTTCTTCATTTTTGCCGTTTTAGTTGTGCAATCTTGATATTATAGATAATTCAGCAAGGTTTGATTTTTTTTTTTAAAGTAATGCAAAAAATACCCGCCTCAAAACCATTCACGCCCCAACAGGGGAAAAAACGAATAGAAATGCCTTCTAGTACCTTAGCTACAGCATTTATTTCCCATAATGAAAATAAGCAAATTGCATAAGCAGGTACAATTGAAAACATAAGAATCAGGAATTTCTTGCCAATGGTCTTCATATGAAATTTTGCAAGGAAGGTTTCAATGTGTTTTTTAAAATAGCTATTGTATGCTAATAAAAGTAGTTCTTTTAAACCTGCTGTGTAACAGAGATAGAAAGGTATCAGAACTTTTGGTTGTCATCTCTGCCAATGCAAGATTGCTCTAGGTTTTTCTAATCTAACTTTAGATGATCAGAGGATACAGCTTCCACCCATTGGTGGTGTCTGTAATACTAATGACATCAGTAGTGTGTGCATGTGGGGATATGAGATCAACATAGGGAAAAGAGCTAACAGATATCTGAATAGGCTTTGGAAAAGATGGTGAAAGGATTCTAAAGGTTTAAGGAAATCCACGTTTGCATTGCTTTCCCTCTCAGTCCTCCAGAGAAGGCTGGCTGGCTATACGGGGCATGGTCAACCCACAATGAGCAGGGTCCTGTGACCTGAGCAGGCATGGCATGACTGACTTGCAGCACAAGCAGGCTTTGGTTAGCCTGGCAGTTATGGCATGGCTGACCATGGCATAAGTGGGTCTGGTGAGCCTGGGCATTTTGCACCTTCTTCTGCCAAACTTCTCTAGGCTACTGATGTTCTTCCAGGGAGCCTACAATGAAAGCTGCTGAATGTACCAAATACATACCTTGGTTTCAGAAGGGGTTTCAAAAAAAATCCTGCTGCAGGGCTCACTTGAGGTTAAAACAACAGCCCAGTGATACACAGAATCCTTTCTTGGTTGTTTTGGTTTCTTGTTGCCCTGAGCAGGAGATCTGGTAAAGACTTCCTGCAAGCCACTGGAGGCAATTCAAACTGGCTAGGTGGCTGGGTATTCAGCAATATGGCCATTCCCAGTCTGCCTGATTGACAAATCTGGTTAATGCCCCCAAGAATCTGCAAGCTCAAGAGTAAGAACCATGTAATGGATCTTCAGACTTTCCCTATGAATAAGAGTTCTTGTGTGATTTCTCTCAGAACCATGCCAGAACACTTTCTTACAAAATTTATAAAGTAAAACAGGCTGCTCCTCCTGACCCAAGTAACTGAAAAGCAGGGGAGAGAAAGGAGTATCCCACAGATGCTTAAAATCTTAATTATACTGTCTCCTCATTTCCAGCAAGCCTAGTTTAAACCCAATAGCAACCGATGAAAAACTAGTGGCTCGCAACTGTAATTCTTTCCTTGTCATAGAATCATAGAATCATGGAATATCAGGGTTGGAAGGGACCTCAGGAGGTCATCTAGTCCAACACCCTGCTCAAAGCAGGACCAATTCCCAACTAAATCATCCCAGCCAGGGCTTTGTCAAGCCTGACCTTAAAAAACCTCTAAGGAAGGAGATTCCACCACCTCCTTAGGTAACCCATTCCAGTGCTTCACCACTCTCTGAGTGAAAAAGCTTTTCCTAATATCCAACCTAAACCTCCCCCACTGCAACTTGAGACCATTACTCCTTGTTCTGCCATCTGCTACCACTGAGAACAGTCTAGATCCATCCTCTTTGGAACCCCCTTTCAGGTAGTTGAAAGCAGCTATCAATCCCCCCTCATTCTTCTCTTCTGCAGACTGAACAATCCCATGCCCTCTTATTGCAATGCTTCAACTGCTTTAGATTGCTAGGTAGCATGATTATAATGTGAAAAGTGTCACAACAGAGTTTAATTCTATCATTTTAAGCATACCATTTTAGTTCCACATGACAGCTATTTTATAAATTAATGCTACAGAAGCATCAAGTATTAATTTTCAATTTTTTAAAATGATAGCTTTCTTATTGTTTGTTGAATATATCAGCCATTGACGCTACCTTAATTTGACGGTAAACTTTAAAAAAGTTTCAGATTTCCATTTTCTTAATAGACTGTAAGTAAAAGGACAATGTTGTAAAAAAGAAAACATTTTCCTGCCTGGTGTTTTATGATGTGAAAAAGTCAGCAATTTCCTTTGTGGCCACAGACATTGTTTTTCTATACTATTTCAGTTTTACACCTACGCTGACCATAATTACTTGTAGATAGCTAGAGTGACATATTTAGAACTTTCATTAATGGATAATGAATGATAATTAGAATCTTCTTAGTTCAATCAAACAAATGTAATAACTTTATAAACATATAGTGAAAAGGAAGTTATATTTCCCTAATATATCTTAATATATGATCCATGAGTGCTGGCACAGCATGATTAGCATATTTAGTCATAATAGTATTTCATTTCTGCAGGAAGACATTTATAATACCCCACCCCCCCAAAATGCTCATTCTTTGAAAGCTATCCATATTTAGACGCAAGAGTAGTAAATTACATCTACTAACAAGCTGACCTAATACACACCCTTCCTGTTGGCCTCCCCAGACTCATAATACTTTATTAAAGCATACTGTATACATAATTCAATTTAATGTGAATGAAACACTTTATTACCACCAATTAACTTCTCCAAAAACAAAGCATTTAAAAACAAAACTTCAGAAACATTCAAGAGGAAATACATATTTATGAAATACTGTAGATTTTAAAATTAATTCTCTCAACTTATGAATGAAATTAAAAATAAAAATCAAGTGCCAAAAAATGAACAGTTATGTTTTACTGTTGACAAGTAAAGTCCATGCAATTATGTTGCATGTGAAATATGGATTTTAAAATAAGGAATAATGACCACTGTGTAACAGGTGGTCAGTGTTGTTCAGTCTTGATGCAAAAGCCTATTTCCTTTCCAACATCTTGAACATATTATGAACTAAAATAAAATAATCAATGTAGCAAATACATCTGTATAAATCTTTCTTTATATTTGTTTACTAAAGATCTTAGTCAGGTCAGGTATTGCTAAATGATTGCCAAGCATTCTTTTGAAATGACTTTTGGGAAAAAATTAATTAGTTCTGAGAAAACTTATTTTGGGGGGTCTTTAAAAAATAAGAAAAAACACTGCATCCTTCCCATTTCTGTCTCACCATTTTGTTCCCTCTTTAGTATAGAGAGAATCATGTTTTTCTATGCTAATATTGTTCTCTAACCTACTTTTTGTTTCTTAGAAGCTTTGGTATCTACGTTTTGTGACAAAAAGATTGTCTCCTCAAGCCTCAGCTTGGAACAAAATTCGTGACAAAGTTAAATCTGTAGAAGCTTTTGAAAGCATAGCCATTCCTAAATAATTTTACCTTTCTGAACAGGTCTTTTAAACACAAATGCAGTACAGGCCAAAAAGAGGAAGAGCCATCTTCATGAATTTTAGAACTATGCAGTGAAAGTGCAGGACAGACAATCTACTTTTCAGACAGGAGAGTAATAAAACACTCTGATGGGTGGTGCTCACAGGCAGTGTAGCCTAATGGTTAGGGCACAAGATCTCTACTCACCTCACCTCCAATTTCTCTCATTGTCCACTATCATGTCCTGTGGCGGATTGTCTTTTGGTGAGTGTCACCCTGATCCTCCGGTCAGGTCTCCAATGAGATGCATCACTCTCAGGGTAACAGAGTCTGAAGGAAGATATTGGGTCTCACAGCCTCCCAAAGGAAAGGGGGGTGGGAGAGGACCTTCAGTCTGTTTAGTGACCCCTGAGGATACTTAGTTCCAGCTTGCAAAGCCTTTACCTTCTCTGGGTTTCCCCAACAGAGAGTCTGGAAGAGAGGGTTTTCATGCCCTCTGTAACAAGGTAGTTGGTAGGAAGCCCACTAATTGGTAGGGCTCTGGGCCCAGGCCATCTGAGAAGCAACAATGTCCAACACCCAGGAGCACCTTAAGGCTACCTCCTGGGCCACTTCCTACCACTCGTTACCCCAGCAAAGTCTTAGTTTGACACAGTAACAAAGAAAAGGTGAAGAGCTCAACCTTCAGCCCCTCTGGGCTCAGCAGGCTGGCTTTCTTCCAGAGAAAGGTTTCTGTAGCATTCCTTTTCAGGAGCTTTCAGGGTAAGTCTCTCTCCTTGCCCTGTCAGGCCCCTTCTGTGCTGTCAGCCTCCCTTTTAAACTCCACCTCCAGCTGGAGCATGCACTGCAGGAGGGGATGGACAAGGCAGCCTGGGCCCCAAGTTGCTCCTTAACCCCTTCAGTTCTGGTGTAGGGTTTATACATTCCACCGCAAAAAGTAACTCATTTCCTTCCAAACACTGCATTTTCCCATATGCATCAGGAAATGCCTGAGGTATTTGGAATATTTATTAAATTTAAAAAGGAAAATAGGCAATATAGGCCCGATGGTTTCAAATATGGGGACATTTTAAGCAATGTATCATTACTGTACCAGGTAATAGTGGAACCATTAAAAAAGAAAACCATTCAAGAGAAGGCTTCTTTTTTGAAGGGTCACTCTCAACTTAAGTTATATGCTCTCACCATTCCTCTTAGTACCATCTCAAGTAAAAATATCAAAAATTGGATGTCACTTTTTGCGCTCTGTGTACATTTAGGATTTCTTTCAGCATAGACAACGAAAATCAATTAAGTTATTTTTAATTTATTTATCTTATCAGAGGGGTAGCTGTGTTAGTCTGGATCTGTAAAAGCAGCAAAGAATCCTGTGGCACCTTATAGACTAACAGACGTTTTGGAGCATGAGCTTTTGTGGGTGAATACCCACTTCGTTGGATGCAAGTCGGATGGCTTGCATCCGATGAAGTGGGTATTCACCCACGAAAGCTCATGCTCCAAAACGTCTGTTAGTCTATAAGGTGCCACAGGATTCTTTGCTGCTTTTACAATTTATTTATAGTTAATTTAACTTTCAGGTTCTTAATACAGCAATGATTGGCAGTTTTATGTCATATTTTGTGGCTTGACTAATTTTTTAAGCTTTTGTAGAACAGTGCCTAACTGCTAAGCTTTAGATAGTATATAAATAATCAGAAGAAAGAGCCCATTAAAACGTGTGGATCATCGTGCTATGAAGAAAAATCATTTCAGGAGAGGCTGCCAACAACTTAGCTGCTCAGGGGAGAGAGTATGGTTCTTGGTGAAGAATAAAAATCTCCAGTAGTCTGGAAAGGAAACTGGGGACATCTCCTACAAGCTTTACATCATAGTTACATAACTAATCAACTCTCAAGAGGAAACGAAAAGAGTGCATGCTTAGCCAAATGAGCTATGTGAAAAACATGTGTTGCTGGAACTGATTGCCTTTCAGGGCAATGCTACAAAACTCTTCCATTAAGAAGGCAGTTGTTTCTTCCATGATTTGCATGGAGTCTACAGAAAAGCACTGAACAAGATCTACCTGGGAGTTTCCAGGTCAAGTACCAGGTCTGCATGAAAAAAGTTAAGATTGGTGTAAAAAAGCATCACCTCAACTGAAACAAGTGGTTTGCATTCGCATAGGTAAACCTGTAATCCAACAACAGAAGTGGGCTATGTTCACCAAGGAACACTTGAAGACTTTGAACAGTAGACAAATTGAGAATGGGGAATCATCCTCAACTAATCCAAACACAATCCCTTTGAGCAGTGTGAAAACCTGAAGTCTATCCTTATGATTTTGGTTCAAAAGCATGAATGGGTTTGAATTCAATAAGAGCAGGATCAAACTCTAAATGTATATTTAACGCCGACAGCCCCGGTGTTGGTGAGCGGGATTGAATCTGGGATTTGTGAAACTAAACGAATGAGCCTATACTACATGAGCTAACAGCCACATAGCTCTTAGCTAAGGCTGTGGCGGACTCACTAATCTCTAAGTGGTTTCGGTGCCACCAAAGGGGGACAGAGCACCACACCCAGGAAGTGTGTGGGTTACACACAGGATTCGTAGAGAGGTGGATGAAACAGAAGTAGACATGTTTTGTTCCATATGGGAAAAGTGTTTAGCTTGACATGGTAGAGAGGCAGGGAATAGAAGTTACAAAAAATGACAGGTGATGAGTTTTGTTAGATTTCAGCTGTCATAAATACTCTGAACACTTACTTGCATATCCATACATCACCAACACAAAAAAAGCAACTTTTCCAGATATATACATGTAAGGCTTGTAACAGCTGTATCCACCTCTTATTTTAAAAAAATAAAAACGTTTCACGGACCATTTACATGAAACACTTGCAAAGCTAATTTTAATTACATTGTTATTTAAACTAAAAACAAGAAAAAGTAGGCAAAACCACTTATTTATATGTAGAGTGAAACATCATATTTTAGTTTGTAATGAGAAGAGAGCCAGTTTTCATAACCAGAAACTCCAGCCCTCACCTTGAAAATGCTGTGGTTCAGAAGAGTGCACTCAGATGATAGTTATGAAAAGTTTAAATGAGTTTATCCCACCAAAACAGATTTAGTAGGACTATAAGTAGACCAAAACCTCCACACAATAGAACAAAACTGGTTATTGTTAAGGCTATGAGTCTATCACAGCGGTCATGGATTCCGTGACTTTCTGTGACCTCCATGACTTTTGCAGCGGCCAGCAGCAGCAGTTTGGGTGTGTGGGAGGGGGCTCAGGGCTAGGGACAGGGACTTGGAGAGCGTGGGTGGCTCCCCAGATCCCAATGGCATGGCTCTCCTGCAGCTCCTAGGCGGCAGAGGAGGCCCACACCGTATGCTGCTCGCAGGCCTCTCAGCTCCCATTGGATACGGCTCCTGGCCAATGGGAGCTGCGACAGCCAGCACTAGTGGCGGGAGCAGCCGAGCCCCTGCCTCTGCCACCTAGGAGCTGTAGAGACGTGGAGCCGAATAGGAAGCCCTGACAATCCCCTCCCCAAGTACCAGCGGGGGTCCCGGGCCATGCACCGTGGTCTGACATCCTCTCCTCCAGTACCAGCAGGGGTCCTGGGCCACATCTCCCAGCACTTGGCGCGCCCCTAGACTACTCCCTCCCCCCAAGAACTCGCAGCCCCCTGCCCAAGTTTTAGTAAGGGCAGGTATTTTTAGTAAAAGTCATCGACAGGTCACAGGCCCATGAATTTTTGTTTATGGCCAGTGATCTGTCCATGACTTTTACTAAAAATACCTGTGACTAAAACGTAGCCTTAGCTATTGTCACATTTGACTATTATTAAAAAAAAACCCTGCCTTTTATATGTCTCTTGACTGTTTACAGATATCTTTCATAAATTTCAATGGACAATCACTAAGGTTAGAGGACACTCGAACAGCTGAGAGAAAAAGACATTTGATACAAGTGGAGAGAAGGTACCCATAGAGTTAAAGATGAGTATGTAAATATGGTGGGCTTTAGGATCTGCTTTTCATAGATTATAAAGTTAATGTTGCATCATTCAAACTGCTTGATCAGCGATTAAGTTTTCATGTCTGATTCCTCTCTGCTCTATCCGATTTGTTGGAAGTTTATTATTTTTTTATAAGTAAAAGAAAGAAGAAATATATGCAATTAAAATTAAAAAAAAAAACCAAACCCTAAGTGACCTGTCAAGAAATTGCCGAAGTTCCACCAACTTTAGCAATACCTGCAAAATGCCTGATTCATGTCACCAAACAGCCAGACTAAGAGGGGCATTTGGCAAGTTAACTCAATATTCTCCTCTAGGCTTCCCAAAATGCCCAAACCTACTGACCATTGGTTTACATCCAGATAGGACATCCCAGAGTTCACTGTGTAGATTATACCACAATTATGGAAATTCAGTCAGATTAAAGGAAGATTAATCTGAACAATCCAAGGGTGCCACTATATCTACTTAAATCCAGGCAAAAACTGAAACCAGATGCTTAGACATAATGGACGGTCCATCTTCTAGCAGACATGGCATTCTGAGGCAGGTTTGAGGGCGAGGGGAATTGTCTTTCCTCCATATACATTTTCTATGTATCCACAACAGTATCTGATTCATGACCACCATTTTGCACCAAAAGTTTGGATTGTGTTTGCAAGATTTTTTTGGGGATAGATGGCAATTTAACAGACACAGTTCACATAAAAAATGCAGGCACTGCCAATCTATATTGCCAAATATTAATGTAAGTAATCTATCCATATAAATCATAGCTTTTTGGGAAAACATTGCATATTATTCTCATTAGAAAATTTAATTATATACTTACGGCAAGGTGTATTTGGATTGCTTGCAAGTTGTGGAAATGCCAGGATAACAGACATCTCTGGTTGATCATTTTGTTTAGGTTCCTCTTCAACAGGTTGGTCAGCCCAAACTACTGTTTTTGGTCTCTGAATCAGCTGTTCAACCTCCTTGAAGTTAGCCTCAATGACAGCATTTGCCAGCCCAGCTTCTTTTAAGGTGAAGTACTGTTTTCTTAGAACTGGAAGCAAAGCATTTAGAACTCTACAAACAAACAAAAAACCCCAGACAAAGATCATTTTAAATGAAAGTTTTAGTCTAGTCAACAGTAACCTAGCTATGAACTACAACTGTTAGAACATAAAAACTACTATTAACTGAACCCCTGCAAGTTTCTCTCCTTCCTCTGCAGATTGCGGCCCGGGTCACTTGCAGGTTTAAACTATAGAGTGGGTGGGCAAGATTCTGTGGCCTGCAATATGCAGCAGGTAAGACTAGTTCATCACATTGGTTCCTTCTGGCCTTAAAGCCTATTGTTGATTTAGTAGTCTTATTGTATGATTCAATTTGAAAGAAGCGTAATCAACTTCTGAAAAGTACTAAACCCCATGCAGAAATCACTGCTAATTTTGGTGGTGGTCTCTTCCCTGAACTATTAAATATGATGTATATGAAAATTCTTTATCATCCTAGTAAGTAATATTTTCATAACACTGTGCAATACACCAAAACATGAAAAATAGCACACAAGTATGGTTGATATATTTTGATAATATTAAAGATATTATTAGAGATCTGTAAAAGCAGCAAAGAGTCTGTATTCACCCATGAAAGCTCATGCTCCAAAACTTCTGTTAGTCTATAAGGTGCCACAGGACTCTTTGCTGCTTTTACAGATCCAGACTAACACGGCTACCCCTCTGATACTATTTATTTTTTTCAATTATATAGATAATCAACACAGACTTTTTTTCAATTCAATTATTTTTCCATCAGGCACCAAAGTGGTCGTGGTCACTTTTTATACAGCATCCAAAACGTGGGCCAGAGTTCCAGTTTCAGGTTTGCAAGTTTGTGTGGCTTATTCAGCACTTGTATTGTTTGCAGTAATGGCATTTAACATGTATAGTTGATTTTAAAAAATCTGCTCAAAGCATCTAACTTTCTTGAATCCCATTAGCTGTATAACAGCTTCTGTGTAACAAAATTAGACTTTGCTTATCATTAAAAGCCATTTAAGTCTAAGGGTATGTCAACATAGCAAAAGCTGTGCACAGGCTAGCCTACCTTAACTAGCTTGAATCCAGCTAGCGTGGTTAACAATAGCAGTGGAGACAGCACAGCATAGGCAGTACGAGCCCGGCATGAATCCTGGTTACATATTCTACTCGATAGCCTGTGCTACACTGTCTCCACTGCTACTGTTACTTGAGATAGCTGGAGTCAAGCGAGCTCAGGTAGGTTAGCCTACGACACAGCAAAAACTGATCAATATACCTTAACATTGATGTTTATAATCTCCCTGTGCTTTTTTGTTTGGTATACATATGGAAATTATATCAGCATCCTCTATGAAGTCTATGGGTACCACTGCAGTCTGCACCTACGGTCCCCTGGTCTCTGAAATGCTTCCAGTTCCACGCACAGGGCCTGTTAGGCAGGCAGAACTGCAGGGTCTCAATGCGTGGATGAGACGATGGTATAGGGAGGAGGGGTTTAGATTTATTAGGAACTGGGGAAACTTTTGGGAAAGGAGGAGCCTATACAGGAAGGATGGGCTCCACCTAAACCAAAATGTAACCAGATTGCTGGTGCTTAAAAATTAAAAAGGTTGTAGAGCAGTTTTTAAACTAAAGGCTGGGGGAAAGCTGACAGATGCAGAGGAGCATGTGGTTTGAACATCCCTTAGAGGAGGATCTATAAATGGAGATTCGTTATGTCCTAATAAGGAGGAGAGGATGGAAAATGATCAAATACAGGTAGGATCTGATGAAAAATAGTCAAAAGAAAAAAAAAGTCCCATTCAATTACATCATGTAATGACAGACAGCTAAAAAGTGACAAGTTTTAAAATGCTCATATAACAATGCTAGAAGTCTAAATAATAAGATGGGTGAACTAGAGTGACTCGTCTTAAATTAGGATATTGATATAAGAGGCATCACAGAAACTTGGTAAAATGAGGATAATCAATGGGACACAGTAATACCAGGGTACAAAACACATCGGAAGGACAGAACAGGTCATGCTAGTGGAGGAGTGGAACTATATGTGAAAGAAAGCGTAAAATCAAATGAAGTAAAAATCTGAAATGAACCAAACTGTACCACAGAATCTCTATGAATAGTAATTCCATGCTTGTATAATAAAACTATAGCAGTAGGGATATATTACAGACCACCTGACCAGGATGATGACAGTGACTGTGAAATGCTCAGGGAGATTAGAGAAGTTATTAAAATAAAAAACTCAAGGGATTTCAACTATCCCCATATTGATTTGTACATATCACCTCAGGAAGGGATGCAGAGATAAAGTTTCTTGACACCTTAAATGACAGCTTCTTGGAGCAGCTAGTCCTGGAACCCACAAGAGGAGAGGCAATTCTTGATTTATTCCAAAGTGGAGCACAGGATCAGGTCCAAGAGGTGAATATAGCTGGACCGCTTGGTAATAGTGACCATAATATAATAAAATGCAACACTCCTGTGGCGGGGAAAACACCACAAAGGCCCAACATTGTAGCATTTAATTTCAGAAAGGGGAACTACACAAAAATGAGGAGGTTAGTTAAACAGAAATTAAAAGGTACAGCACCTAAAGTAAAATCCTTGCAAGCTGCATGGAAACTTTTTAAAGACATCACAATAGAGGCTCAACTTAAATGTAACCCCAAATTAAAAAACATATTAAGAGAACCAAAAAAAGTTAAATCCTAGTGAGGAAAATAGAAAGGAGCATAAACTCTGGCAAATGAAGTTTAAAAATATAATTAGTAAGGGCAAAAAAGAATCTGAAGAACAGCTAGCCAAAGACTCAAAAAGTAATATCAACATTTTTTTTAAATACATCAGAAGCAGGAAGCCTGCTAAACAACCAGTGGGGTCTCTGGATGATCGAGATGCTAAAGGAGCACTCAAGGACGATAAGGCCATGGAGGAGAAACTAAATGAATTCTTTGCATCGGTCTTCACAGTTGAGGATGTGAGGGAGATTCCCAAACCTGAGCCATTCTTTTTAGGTGACAGATCTGAGGAACTGTCCCAAATTGAGGTGTCATTAGATGAGGTTTTGGAACAAATTGATAAATTAAACAGTAATACGTCACCAAGACCAAATGGTATTCACCCAAGAGTTCTGAAGGAACTCAAATGTGAAATTGCTGGACTACTAACTGTCATTTGTAACCTATCATTTAAATCAGCTTCTGTACCAAAATGACTGGAGGATAGCTAATATGATGCCAAGTTTTGAAAGAGGCTCCAGCGGTGATCCTGGCAATTACAGACCTGTAAGCCTGACTTCAGTACTAGGCAAACTGGTTGAAACTATAGTAAAGAGCAAAATTGTCAGACACATAGATGAACATAATTTGTTGGGGAATAGTCAACATGGCTTTTGTAAAGAGAAATCATGCCTCACCAATCTACTAGAATTCATTGAGGGGGTCAACATGCATGTGAACAAGGGGGATCCAGTGAATATAGTGTATTTAGATTATCAGAAAGCCTTTGACAAGGTCCCTCACCAAAGGCTCTTAAGCAAAGTAAGCTATCATGGGATAAGAGGAAAGGTTCTCTCATGGATTGGTAACTGGTTTAAAGATAGGAAAAGACGGTTACTCACCTGTAGTAACTGGTGTTCTTCGAGATGTGTTGCTCCTATCCATTCCATGTAGGTGTGCGCGCCACGCGTGCACGGTTCTTCGGAACATTTTTACCCTAGCAACACCGGCGGGCCGGCTGGGCGCCCCCTGGAGTGGCGCCGCTATGGCGCTGTATATATACCCCAGCCGGCCCGTCCGCTCCTCAGTTCCTTCTTGCCGGCTATTCCGACAGTGGGGAAGGAGGGCGGGTCTGGAATGGATAGGAGCAACACATCTCGAAGAACACCAGTTACTACAGGTGAGTAACCGTCTTTTCTTCTTCGAGTGATTGCTCCTATGCATTCCATGTAGGTGATTCCCAAGCCTTACCTAGGCGGTGGGGTCGGAATGAGACGTGGCGGAGTGTAATACCGCATAGCCGAAGGCTGCGTCATCCCGAGACTGCTGCACCAACGCGTAGTGGGAAGCGAAGGTGTGGACTGAAGACCAGGTAGCCGCTCTGCAGATGTCCTGGATGGGAACGTGGGCCAGGAAGGCGGCCAACGAGGCATGCGCCCTCGTCGAGTGTGCGGTGAGGCGGCACGGGGGGACGCGAGCAAGCTCGTAGCACGCTCGTATACAGGACGTCACCCAGGATGAAATCCGCTGCGAGGAAACCGGCTCGCCTTTCATACGCTCAGCAATTGCCACGAAGAGCTGGGAGGAATGCCGGAAGGACTTCGTCCGGTCGATGTAAAAGGCGAGGGCCCTACGGACATCCAGGGTGTGGAGCTGCCGTTCATGAGGTGAGGCGTGCGGCTTTGGAAATAAAACCGGGAGGAAGATCTCCTGATTAAGATGGAAGGCCGACACCACCTTGGGGAGGAAGGCCGGATGCGGTCGAAGCTGCACTTTGTCCCCGTGGAAGACGGTATATGGGGGACCTGCTGTCAGGGCGCGGAGTTCCGAGACTCGTCTGGCGGATGTGATCGCCACGAGGAAGGCCGTCTTCCAGGTAAGATGGAGCAGAGAGCACGTGGCCAGGGGCTCGAAGGGCGGGCCCATCATCTGGGCGAGGACCAGGTTCAGGTCCCAAGTCGGAGCAGGCGGACGCACCTGAGGGTAGAGACGGTCTAACCCTTTAAGGAAGCGGGCTACCATCGGGTTGGAGAAGACGGAGCGCCCTCCTACAGCGGGCCGGAAGGCTGACAGAGCCGCCAGGTGCACCCTCAGGGACGAGATCGCGAGACCTTGACCTTTCAGGTACCAGAGGTAATCGAGGACGGTCTGGATGGGGGCCGAGAATGGGTTAAGACTTCGCTGGTCGCACCATAGCGCAAAGCGTTTCCACTTTGCGAGGTAGGTAGACCGCGTCGACGGCTTCCTGCTTTCCAGCAGAACTTGCTGCACTGCAGCCGAACATCCCCTCTCTGCGTCGGTCAACCACTCAGGAACCAAGCTGTAAGATGCAGCGACTGCAGGTTCGGGTGACAAAGTCTGCCGAGGTCCTGAGTGATGAGGTCCGGCCATAGCGGAAGGGGAATGGGTTCCCGAACCGACAGCTCGAGCAGCAGGGTATACCAATGCTGCCTCGGCCAGGCCGGAGCGACGAGTATTACGCGGGCCCTGTCTCTCCGAAGCTTGAGTAATACTCGGTGGACGAGCGGAAAGCGGGGAATGCGTAGAGGAGAGGCTCCATCCATGGCAGGAGAAACGCATCCGAGAGGGAGCCTGGAGCTTGACCCTGGAAGGAGCAAAACCTGTGGCACTTCCTGTTGGCCCGGGAGGCGAAGAGGTCTATCTGGGGAAACCCCCACCTCTGGAAGATTGTGTAAGCCACATCTGGGCGAAGGGACCACTCGTGGGAGGCGAAGGACCTGCTCAAACGGTCCGCCAACGTGTTCTGTACCCCCGGTAGAAAAAACGCTTCGAGGCGAATCGAGTGGGTCACGCAAAGGTCCCAGAGGAGCATCGCCTCCTTGCAAAGCGGGGAGGACCGAGCTCCGCCCTGCTTGTTGACATAGAACATGGCTGTGGTGTTGTCCGTGTACACCGCTGCACAGCGACCCTGAAGGTGGGTCCGAAAGGCAAGACACGCCAGACGGATCGCTCTCAGCTCCCGGACGTTGATATGGAGGGAGAGCTCCTGGGCTGACCAGAGACCTTGGGTGTGCAGGTCTCCTATGTGAGCCCCCCAACCCAGCGCCGACGCGTCTGTGGTCAGGGTGATCGACGGGCGAGGAGGGCGGAACGGAACCCCTGCGCAGACTGTCTCCGGATCCAGCCACCAGGTGAGTGACTGAAGAGCGGGACTCGGCACCACCACCACCATGTCCAGTGGGTCGCGCTGAGGGCGGTACACCGAAGCCAGCCACATTTGGAACGGGCGCAGTCGCAGCCTTGCGTGCGCGGTCACAAACGTACACGCTGCCATGTGACCCAGAAGACGAAGGCAGCACCGCACTGTTGTTGTCGGAAAGGCCTGAAGTGTTCGTATCAGGGATGCCAACGTGTCGTGTCGGCCCCGAGGGAGGCAGGCCCTGCCAGAGTGGAGTCGAGGACGGCTCCTATGAATTCCACTCTTTGTGTTGGAACTAGGTGGGACTTGTCGGTGTTGACAAGCAGGCCAAGAGACCGAAACAGACACAGAATCTCGGATACCTGAGCCGCCACCTGCTCTTGGGTACGGCCACGAATCAGCCAGTCGTCGAGGTACGGGTACACGTGAATCCGACGACGACGGAGGGCCGCAGCTACGACCGCCATGCATTTGGTGAATACCCGTGGTGCGGTGGAGAGGCCGAAGGGTAACACCGCAAACTGGTAGTGGGCCTCGTTGACCATAAAGCGCAGGTAGCGTCTGTGGGGGGGGTAAATTGCCACATGAAAGTAAGCATCCTTCATGTCGAGGGCGGCAAACCAGTCTCCTGGATCCAAAGAAGGGATAATGGTCCCCAAAGTTACCATCCGAAACTTAAAGAATCCTGTGGCACCTTATAGACTAACAGACGTTTTGCAGCATGAGCTTTCGTGGGTGAATACCCACTTCTTCAGATGCAAGCTCATCCGAAACTTGAGCTTGCAGAGGTATTTGTTCAGCTCTCGGAGGTCCAAGGTGGGGCGAAGACCCCCTTTCGCCTTGGGGATGAGAAAATATCTGGAGTAGAATCCCCTGCCCCGCCTGCTGGGAGGCACCTCCTCGATGGCACCCACGCTCAGAGACTGGACCTCCTGTAAGAGGACTTGCTCGTGAGAGGGGTCCCTGAAGAGGGACGGGGAGGGTGGGTGGGAGGGAGGGGGCGAAGTAAACTGTAGGTGGTAGCCGTGCTGGATGGTGTTGAGCACCCAGCCGTCTGATGTTACCGAATACCACGCCTGGAGGAAGCGGGAAAGGCGATTCGAAAATAACGGGGATGGATCCTGAGGGGAGAGTGGTGCGCCGTCCTCGGGCGTCCCGTCAAAAGGCCGGCTTGGGACCTTGAGGAGCCTTGGACGAGCCTTGAGATTGGTTGCGCCGCCCGCCTGACGGTCTGCGGCGGAATGGGGCCCTGCGATTGTTAAATGGCCGAGACCTGGCCTGCGGTCCGGGCCGATAGGGCTGTTGGCGGAACGGACGCCTCTGAGTGGCTGGTGTATGCATCCCCAAAGTACGGATTGCCACTCGTCCGTCCTTGAGGGTCTGAATTCTCTAATCAGTTTTTTCCGAGAACAGGCCCTGTGTTTCAAAGGGGAGGTCCTGGAGGGTATATTGTACCTCCGGTGGCAGAGTGGATGACTGTAGCCACGCGATGCGTCGCATGGTTACACCGGACACCACAGTCCTGGCCCCCGAGTCCGCTGAGTCGACCGCAGCCTTAATCAAGGTCCTGGAGGCCAACTTGCCTTCTTCCAGAAGCGCCGAGAATTCCCGGCGGGAGTCTTGTGGGGTCAGCTCCGCGAACTTTCCCAGGCAACCCAGGATGTTAAAGGTATACCGGGAGAGCAGGGCCATTTGATTAGCGATGCGGAGTTGGAGACCGCCCACGGAGTAAATTTTTCGTCCCAGTAAGTCCATGCGCCTGGACTCCTTAGACTTCGGCGCAGCGGCAGGCTGTCCGTTACGCTCCCGGTCGTTAACGGATTGGACCACCAACGAGTCCGGAGTCGGGTGGACATAAAGGTATTCGTACCCTGTTGGTGGTACCGAATACTTCCTCTCCACGCCACGTGCCGTGGGAGGGACGGAGGAGGGCGACTGCCAGATGGCGGCATTGTTCCGCTGGATTGTGCGGATAAATGGCAGCGCTACTCTTACGGGGGCGTCTGCTCCCACTACGTCCGTGATGGGATCATCGACCTCCTGGACCTCCTCGATTGGCAGGTTGATAGCTTTCGCTACCCGCCGAAGAAGGTCCTGGTGCGCTTTGAGGTCTATCGGTGGGGGCTCTGCTGGCGACGCCCCCGCCACCGCCTCGTCGGGAGAGGAGGATGAGGAGTGACCAGGCAGCACCTCTTCAGGAGCTGGCTGCGCGTCTGGTCTGTCTGGTGCCAGCGTCTCATGCCCCAACGGTGTATCACGGGGGGCAGACTGCGGCGTGGGAGACGGGGGTGGCCTGCTCACCGTGGCCTCCGGCACCGAGCGCACCGAACCAGGCTGTCTCGGTGGAAGGGGAGGCCCCTGCTCATGATGGGCCCAGGGTACCCAAAACCCCCATTGCTGAGGTCCATGGTCTGGCGGAATAGACCCCGCTCTGAAGTCCACCGCGCTGCCCTCCGGAGAAGCAACTGAGGGCTCCCTCGAAGGCCAGGGAGGGGCTGTAGCGGTACCCGGGTGAACATCCGGTGCCGGGATAAACTGTCTCTCCGGTGCCGGTGGACGGTGCCGGTCGTCATGCTTGATCGGCGAACGGGACCTTCGTGAAGCGCGGTACCAGGAGCTCGACCGGCGGCGCCGAGAGACTGACCTCGAGCGCGATCGGCGGCGCCTTGAGCGGCTGCGCGAATCGCGATAACGTCCGCGATGTCTGGAGCCGGACCGTGTGCGGTGCCGGCGACTCGGCGACCGGGACCTGGAACGCCGCCGGGAGTGCGACCGGTACCGCGATTGCGAGTGGTACCGGGACTGCGACCGGTGACGAGATGGGGAGTGTCGTCTCGACGTCGACCGCCGTGTGGAGCGGGCCCGGTGCGGTGGTGATCGGCCCCTTGAAGGAGAACGGGAGCGAGAGCGGATCATGGTGCTCCGATCACCTCGGCCGAGAGAAGGAGGGCGCATCATCAGAGGCTTTCCCATGGATTTTAGAGTCCGTACCGGCGGTGCCGGTAGCTGATGGCCCTGATCCGTGAGGTCAATTAGCTCCCTTGCCGTTGCGAACGCCTCCGGCGTAGACGGGAGCCTCAGCTCTTCCTCGGTCGGCACCAGGGAGCCGGGCGGTGCCGGACTCGACGGCCCTTGCGGCGCCGGAGTCAACGGCCCGGTGCACTTTTTGTGCACTGCCTCAGCCTGTACCGTTGAGGTCGGTGGCGGCTGGGCTGACGGCTTGTGCTGTTGTTTAGCAGCTGCTGTCTCCGGCACCTTTTGCTTCTTCCCCGGGGAGAGGGAGCGGTGCCGGGTCTTCGGTGCCGGGTGCCGAGACGCGCCGGCACTGGAGCGGCTCGGTGCTGCCGGTGCGCTGCTCACTGAGGCCGGTTTCGGCGCCGACGGAGCTGGTGCCGGAGGTTGGAGAGCCGACTCCATCAGGAGCTGTTTTAATCGAGAGTCCCGCTCCTTCCTCGTACGCGGCTTGAAAGCCACACAAATGGGGCACTTATCTGACCGGTGCGACTCTCCCAGGCAGCGGAGGCAAGAGTCGTGCGGGTCACTCACCGGCATGGACCGTTGGCAAGCCACGCAGGGCTTGAATCCCGGTGCCCCGGGCATAAGCCCGCACCGGGGCGAAAGAAGAGGGCTAGCCCCTCTAATTCCCTAACTACTATGCTATACAACTAACTATCAACTTTAACAAGAAAACTAACAAACTATTAATAAATATACAGGAAAACTATTGAGAACGCTAGGGCTGTGGAGGTAAGAGAGCACTCCACTGTTCCTACTAGCCGTCACGGGCGGAAAGAAGGAACTGAGGAGCGGACGGGCCGGCTGGGGTATATATACAGCGCCATAGCAGCGCCACTCCAGGGGGCGCCCAGCCGGCCCGCCGGTGTTGCTAGGGTAAAAATGTTCCGAAGAACCGTGCACGCGCAGCGCGCACACCTACATGGAATGCATAGGAGCAATCACTCGAAGAAGAAACAAAGGGTAGGAATAAATAATCAGTTTTCAGAATGGAAAGATGTAAACAGTGGTGTCCCCGAGGGGTCTGTACTGGGACCAGTCCTATTCAACAGATTCATAAATGATTTGGAAAAAGGGTAAACAGTGAGGTGGCAAAATTTGTAGATGATACAAAACTACTCAAGGTAGTTAAGTCCCAGACAGACTGAGAGCTACAAAAGGATCTCTCAAAACTGAGTGACTGGGCAACAAAATGGCAGATTAAATTCAATGTTGATAAATGCAAAGTAATGCACATTGGAAAACATAATTCCAACTATATGTATAAAATGATGGGGTCTAAATTAGCTGTTACCACTCAAGAAAGAGATCTTGAAGTCACTGTGGATAGTTCTCTGAAAACATCCACTCAATGTGCAGTGGCAGTCAAAAAAAGTGAACAGAATGTTGGGAATCATTAAGAAAGGCATAGATAATAAGACAGGAAATATACTGCCTCTATATAAATCTATGGTACACCCACATACTGCGTGCAGATGTGGTTGCCCCAATTCAAAAAAGGTACATTGGGCTTGGAAAAGGTTCAGAAGAGGGCAACAAAAATGATTAGGGGTATGAAATGGCTTCTCTATGAGGATTAATAAGACTGGGACTTTTCAGCTTGGAAAAGACGGGGGCAAGGGGAGGGGGGGTGCATGACAGAGGTCTATAAATAAGGCAGGGCTTGTAAATAAGTAAATAAGGAAGGGCTTCTCTACACTACCGTGCGGGGTTGATCCAAAATATGCAACTTGACAGCCGACGCTCTCCCGTCGACTTTGCTTGCGCTCCACGTTCTGCTTGCGCTCCACTAGATGCGATAAATGGACCCCCGCTGGATTGATTGCTGCCCGCCAATCCGGTCGGTAGTGTAGACAAGCCCTGAGTGTTATTTACTCCTTCTCATAACACAAGAACTAGGGCCACCAAATGAAATTAATAGGCAGCAGGTTTAAAACAAACAAAACAAACAAACAAAAGTATTTTTTCACACACTGCAGTCAATCTGTGGAACTCCTTGCCAGAGGATGTTGTGAAGGCCAAGATTATAACAGGATTCAAAAAAGAACTAGATAAAATCATGGAGGATAGGTCCATCAATTGCTTTTAGCCAGGATGGACAGGGACGGTGTCCTTAGCCTCTATTTGCCAGAAGCTGGGAATGGACGACAGGGGATGCATCACTTGATTACCTGTTCTGTTGATTGCCTCTGGGGCACCTGTCATTGGCCACTGTCAGAAGACAAGATACTGGGCTAGATGGACCTTTGGTCTGACCCAGTATGGCTGTTCTTATGCTGATCACCTTTTATTAAAGGAGAAATCTTATATTGAAGGGATACTGGGAGGTGGATGGAATTTTCAACATTCTGTTGAACATTACAAGAATACTATGCTTATGATGTTTTCCATTATATAGGAATATATTTTTGTTTCAGTAATTAGAACTGTTTAGATAAAGGTTTGGAAAATTATGCTGCCACTGTCACCTGAAACTCATTGAAATCTGTACATTTATTATACAAATAACAAGTTTTGAAGAGGAACACACGTCAAGCATGATATACAAACACACACTTACTTTTCTGTTTGCTTATGTTGCTGCTCTTGAAGTGATACTAGAGACATCATGTGTTCGATCTGCATTTTCAGATCCTTGACCTCTAGCTTTAAATGGTAGCAGTGAAGATCTTTACGGAGCACCTTGAGAAATAAGTTACATAAAAATTATTATTTAAATTTCAGTGCGATACACACAAATTCAGTCTAAAAAAGATTGAGAGATTAGCATGCAATACCTTGAAAAGTAGTTCTGCAATTCATCTACAACTATGACAATACTCAACTTTTAATTTAATAAATCTTACAGAAGGAATAAAATTTAATTTATGTTAGACATAGCAGTGAAATGCTATTGTCCTATAGTTTTCCATTCACAAACAGATTTGTGTGCTGGACGTAAAGAGTACATATATGTACGACAGCATATACCTTGTGTATATCTGAAATTATTCTAGATTTTTTTTTATTCATGGAGTTTAAGGCCAGAAAGGACCACCAGATCATCTATTCGGACATTCCGTAGATCACAGGCCATCACCCAGCACTTGCACACTAAACCCAAAATGAAAATTATACCAAAACAGTACATCCCACAGGGAACTAAACTATTGTGTGTCTCAGGGTATGTCTACACTATCAGATTAGTTCGATATAAGTTAATTCGAATTTGTAGAATCGACCTTACAAAGTCGAATTTGTGTGTCCACACTAAGGACACTAATTCGACTTTGTGAGTCCACACTAACAGGGCAAGCGTCGAAATTGGAAGCGGTGCACTGTGGGAAGCTAGCCCACAGTTCCTGCACTCCCCGCTGCCCATTGGAATTCTGGGATATCCCCCCAATGCATGCTGGGGGAAAACTGTGTTGAGGGTGGTCTTGGGTAACTGTCAGCATTCAACCGTCACTCCCGCCGGCGGGAAATCAGTTCGCACACTTTTCCTGTTAGTGACAGCGCGGACACCACAGCACTCCACTCCACTGCGATCATGGAGCCCGCTGCGATCATCGCTGCACTTATGGCCATTGTCAACTCCTCGCACCTTATCGTACACCTCTTCAACAGTCAGATGCTGAGAAATCGGGCGAGGAGGCTCCGGCAGTGCGGTGAGGACACGAAATCTCAGAGTGGCACAGACCTCTCAGAAAGCACAGTATGACGCACCGTGGAGATCATGGTGGCAATGGGTCATGTTCATGCTATGGGACGGCGATTCTGGGCCCGGGAAACAAGCACGGACTGGTGGGACCGCATAGTGCTGCAGGTCTGGGATGAATCACAGTGGCTGCGAAACTTCAGGATGCGTAAGGGCACTTTCCTTGAACTCTGTGACTTGCTGTCCCCTGCCCTGAAGTGCAAGGACACCCGCATGTGAGCAGCCCTGACTGTGCAGAAGCGAGTGGCCATAGCCCTCTGGAAACTTGCCACGCCAGACAGCTACCGGTCAGTAGTGAACCACTTTGGCGTGGGCAAATCTACCGTGGGGCTTGCTATGATGCAAGTAGCCCACGCAATTGTTGAGCTCCTGCTCTCGAAGGTACTGGCCCTGGGAAACGTCCAGGTCATCACAGATGGCTTCGCCGCGATGGGATTCCCAAACTGCAGTGGGGCTATAGATGGGACTCACATCCCTATCCTGGGACCAGCCCACCAGGCCAGCCAGTATATTAACCGAAAGGGCTACTTTTCAATGGTGCTGCAAGCACTGGTGGACCATAGGGGACGCTTTACCAACATCAACGTTGGGTGGCCGGGCAAGGTTCATGACGCGCGTGTTTTCAGGAACTCTGGTCTGTTTAGAAGCCTGCAAGAAGGTAGTTTCTTCCCGGACCACAAAATAAGTGTTGGGGATGTGGAGATGCCTATAGTGATCCTCGGGGACCCAGCCTACCCGCTAATGCCCTGGCTCATGAAGCCCTATACAGGCGCCTTGAACAGCGACAAGGAACTCTTCAACTACCGGCTGAGCAAGTGCAGAATGGTGGTGGAGTGTGCTTTCGGACATCTCAAGGGGAGATGGCGAAGCTTACTGACTCGCTCGGATCTCAGCAAAACCAATATCCCCATTGTTATTGCTGCTTGCTCCACAATCTCTGAGAGAGCAAGGGGGAGACCTTTATGGCGGGATGGGAGGTTGAGGCAAATCGCCTGGCTGCTGATTACGCTTAGCCAGACACCCGTGCAATTAGAAGAGCCCAGCGGGAAGCGCTGTGCATTCGGGAGGCTTTGAAAGATAGGTTCCTCAGGTTGCAGGGTAACCTGTGACTGTTCAGGTTCTTTACAGAGAAGCTGAACCTGCCCCTCTTTCAGTTACTGTTGACTTTCTTTTGCGGTTACATAGCCCGTTCACCACGTTTCCCCCCTTCCAACACACGTTTAAAAATAAAGTTAATGGAATATTGTTAATTAACATTTTCTTTACTAATGAATTCGCGTTAAAGGGTTGAAACAGGGACGCAGACTGCGGTGGGTAGGGTGTGCAGTGATGTACAGACCGCTTCTACACTCGAGGAATGACAGGCTCCTGCTCCTAGAGCGGTCTGCACTGCTGGACTGGTTGTTTCAACTAAGCCTGCCATCCCTCCGTTTCGGGACTCTGTGTGCGGGGGCTATGTGGCCTTGTGGCGGGGGAGGACGTTTACAGGTGGGTGTGAAGGAAGGGGTGAGGGGTGCAGGCTCTGGGCTGGGGGTGGGGGCGTAGGAAGGGGTGAGGGGTGTGTGGGAAGGGGGAGGAGGTGTAGGGGGATGAGGGCTCTGGCTGGGGCTGAGGGTTTGGGGCATTGGAGAGGCTCAGGGCTATGGTGGAAGGGCAGGGTAAGGGCAGCCTGCCTTGCCATTTGTGTATGGCAGGTGCTAGGACCCTGGGGCACCAGACAGCATTTCTGCGGGGAGCCGCTCTACTGTCAGGCAGGTACGCAGCGCGGCGGGGTGGGGGGAGACCCGTGGGGGCCAGGGCCCGATCCAGGCAGGGCCGGGGGAGAGACCCAGCTCCAAATATAGCTGGAGCAGGGCACCTGCCGCCTATGCAGAGAACATGAAAAACACCTCCCAGACTGACCAGGGTGCCTAGTGACCGCACTGTGTGTGTGACCTGCTGTAGATCCTGCCCGTGTCTGTACCCAGGTAATGGTGACCGTCCTATGCAATTACCAACCCCCTCCCCCCTCTTCACACAAAGTCTTCTGTAAAGAAACATGACGGAAACAGTAATGAACAGCAAACTATTTTTAATAATCAACTACACAGTGAGGGGACGAAACTGGGATTTGGGCTTGGGTGATCCAGGAAGGGAAGGACTTCTCAAAATTTAGCGAACGAGAGCTTTTTGGTACTTGAGCACTCTGCTGGGGTGGAGTGACAGTTTTCACGGCCCCTCGTGCACCTCCTTCGTGTTATTTTATGTGAGGGGGGTATTGGACTTTGTGGCGGGGGAGGGCGGTTGCAGATACAGTGCAGAGGGGCTCTGTCCTCCTGCCTGCGGTCCTGCAGAACATCCACAAGGCGCCTGAGCGTGTCCATTTGTTCCCTCATTAGTCCAAGCAGCGTTTGAGTCGCCTGCTGGTCTTCCTGCCGCCACCTGTCCTCCCGTTCGCTGTGTGAGCGCTGCTGCTGAGAGAGGTTCTCCCTCCACAGGCTCTGCCGGGCCGCCTCGGCTCGGGAGCAGCCCATAAGTTCTGCGAACATCTCGTCCCGTGTCTTTTTCTTGCGCCGCCTAATCTGCGCCAGCCTCTGTGAGGGGCATGCTGGAGCAGGTCGGGATACAGTTGCAGCTGTGTGATGGGAAAAAGGGATTGACTTCCTTATAAAGATACATTTTTGCAAAGAGGAAACATAGTCTAGTCAGTCTCTGTGAACAAGACCATGCACAGCACTCACGCAGGGAAAGTTCGAATTTTCGGAATTCGCTTTCATTGCCTGGGGGATTGCACTGCAGATCAGACAAGCGGGGCAGGACAGCAGAATCCGTGGAGCAGCCAGGCATGGTAAGCCAAAAACTTTTGGCTGCTTAAAAGTGAATGTATACCACTGTCCTCTTGCTACAGGCAATCCTGAAAGCATAAACTCTGCCCCTGTTGCACCCCTCGCGTCTGTTCCCTGGGAAAGATCCCTGTATGCTGCCACTCTGCAGCCTCCACCACGTGGCTGTAAAGTGACGCTCATTGTTATGCAAAGGAACAGTGAAGCACTCCCAATACTAATAGTACACAAATTACTGTAATTAAATGCAGGAGTCTCTGAGCGAGATCACCCTGAGGAGGGTCACTGAGGCAGATAGAGAGCGCATGCTGCGTGAAAGCCAGCACAAAACCAGGGGCCTATGCTGACATGCTCGTGGAGGCAATGCTCCCGGAGTACCTGATGATAGCCTGGCGCGGAAAAGTGTGCTTTAAGGCACACTCCCCAGGAACCTCATGCGGAGGCTTTTCGATTACCTGCAGGAGAGCTTCTCGGAAATCTCCCAAGAGGATTTCTGTTCTATCCCCATATATATTGACCTTCTTTTCAACTAGTAACTATTCCTGCTCCACTAAAAATAAATGTTAACATGTTTAAAGCACTTACAGGCTGATCCTTCCCCTGATTCAGGGTCCGGGGTAACGGCTGGGGAGGGTTGGTAGGGGATCTCAGTGAGGGTGATGAAGAGATCCTGGCTGTCTGGAAAATCAGCGTTGTAAGCGCTGTCGACTGCCCCCCCGTCCTCATCTCCTTCCTCATCTTCCCCGTCCGCGAACATTGCCGAGGAACTGGCCGTCGACACTATCCCATCGTCAGAGTCCACGCACACTGGTCGGGCAGTGGTGGCAGACCCACAGAGAATGGCATGCAGTGCCTCGTAGAACCGGCATGTCTGGGGCTGGGCTCCGGAGCGTCCGTTTGCCGCTCTGATTTTTTGGTAGCCTTGTCTCAGCTCCTTGACTTTCACTGCATTGCATCCCGGCTGTATCCTCTGAGTGCCATGGCTTTGGAGACCTTCTCATAGGTCTTTGCATTCTGTTTGTTGGAGCGCAGCTCCGAAAGCACAGACTCATCGCCCCGCACAGCAATGAGATCCAAGACTTCCTGGTCAGTCCATGCTGGGGCCCTCTTTCTACTCTGAGATTCCCTGGACTCCTCTGCTGGAGAGCTCTGCATCGTTGCCAGTGCTGCTGAGCTCGCCACAACGTCCACACAGGAAATGAGATTCAAACTGGCCAGACAGGAAAAGGAATTCAAATTTCCCTGGGGCTTTTCCTGAGTGGCTGGTCAGAGCATCCAAGCTCGGACTGCTGTCCAGAGCGTCAACAGAGTGGTGCACTGTGGGATAGCTCCCGGAGCTACTAAGGTCGATTTGCATCCACACCTAGCCTAATTCGACATAGCCATGTTGAATTTAGCGCTACTCCCCTCGTTGGGGAGGAGTACAGAATTCGAACTAAAGAGCCCTCTAGGTCGAACTAATTAGCTTCCTGGTGTGGACGGGTGCACGGTTAAGTCGAATTAACGCTGCTAAATTCGAATTAAAGTCCTAGTGTGGACCAGGCCTCAGACAGAGAATAGAAGGGACTAAGGTGCATGAATGCCCAAGACCCTTGCAATGGCAGAGGATTAATTGATATACACCCAGATAATACTGGCAAGTGACCCACACTCCATGCTGCAGATGAAGGTGAACCCCCTACCCCTTCTCTCCCCAAAAGGTCACTACCAATATGACCTGGGGGAAAATGTACTTCTGAACCCATATGTGGTGATCAGTTAGACCCTGAGCAAGAACCAGCCAGTCAAGCACATGAGAGAGAGAGAATGATCAGTGACACCTCACATCACTGGCCCACCCGATCCAGAGTCCCATCTCTAGCTATGCCCATCTCTGATGATTCAGGGAGAGGAGACCAGATAAAAATCCAAAATACATTTTGAGGTAGGTGGGAAATCCATTCCTAACCCTGGCAGGGGGCTGGATGAAGACCTGAATGTAAAATGTAAACCAGAAGGGATCCTGACCCCCAGGGCTGATGAGCCATGCCCCCGTACCATCACAAACAGTCATACAATCCCATCCATAAATTTGTTCTGCTCTCCCTTAAAACCAATTAAGTTGTTTGCCCCCACTACTCCTTTTGGAAGGCTTCCTAGAACCACACACTGATAGGTAGAAACCTTCTAGTTTCCAGCCTGAATTTATTCATGGCCACTTAATACCCATTTGTCCTTGTGCCAACATTGTTCTTTACCAGTTCTTCACCATCCCTGGTGATTACTCCTTTGATGTATTTGGAGAGAGCAATCATATTCCCTCTCAGATGTCTTCTTATTACACTAAACAAGCCAAGCTCTTCTAGTCTCCTCTAACAAGATGGGACTTCCACCATTCCCCTGATCATTCTATCAGTTCTTCTCTGTACCCATTCCATTCTGAATTAATCTTTCTTGTACATGGGTGACCATAACTGTACACAGTATTCCAGAGGAGGTCTTACCAGTGCTTTGCACAATAGCATTAATACTTTTCCCTCTCTACTGGAGATGTCTCACCTGATAAATGCATTTGACTTTTTTGCAACTGCACTACACCAGTGGCTCATCGTCATTCTGTGATCAAACAACACACCCAGGTCTCACTCCTCCTTTGTCCCTTCCAACCAATGACCCCTCCCCCCCAGTTTGTAGCAGAAAGGCTTAGTATCAGGACACTATGAAATTAGGTCAATTTAATAGAAGTCGATTTAATAGACATCGATTTGATGAAGTCAATTTGATACAGTCGATTGTGTGTGTCCCCACTAAGCTCATTAAAAGTTGGTGGTGTGCGTCCACAGTACCGAGGCTAGCGTCGACTTGCGGAGCATTGCACTGTGGTAGCTATTCCACAGTTCCTGCAGTCTCTGCTGCCCATTGGAATTTTGGGTTGAGCTCCCAATGCCCAATGGGGCAAAACATTGTACCCAGACCCGCGACATGTCATCAGGCTCACCCACCCCTCCCTCCATGAAAGCAACGGCAAAAAATAGTTTCTCGCCTTTTTTCCTGGGTTACCCGTGCAGATGACAGACCACGGCAAGCATGGAGCCCAGCTCACTGTCACCGTATGTCTCCTGGGTGCTGCTGACAGACCTGGTACTGCAGTGCTATACAGCAGCATCCCCTTGCCTATGGCAGACAGTGCAATATGACTGCTAACCGTCGTTGTCGTCCCGTGGGTGCTCCTGGCCGACCTCGGTTAGGTTGCTCGGGGGGCGCCTGGGCAGACATGGGTGCTCCTGGCCGGCCTCACTAAGGTTGTTCGGGGGCACCTGGACAAAAATGGGAATGACTCCAGGTCATTCTCTTTAAGTTTCATCTAATGGAGATTCAGTCCTGCCTGGAATATCTGCCTCAGGCTACTCTCCCAGTTGGCAGCGTCGCACAGTCACACCTACCCCAGCCTACCCCTTGCTCCCATGGCTCATGAAGCCTGGACAGTAGTAAGGAGCAGTTCAACTATAGGCTGAGCAAGTGCATAATGGTGGTAGAATGTGCCTTTGGACATTTAAAAGCTCGCTGGCGCAGTTTACTGACTCGGTTAGACCTCAGCAAAATCAATATTCCCATTGTTATTACTGCTTGCTGTGTGCTCCACAATATCTGTGAGAGTACACACAGCAATGTTTATGGCGGGGTGTGAGATTGAGGCAAATCGCCTGGCTGCTGATTACGCACAGTGAGACACCGGGGCAGTTAGAAGAGCACAGCAGGGCGCGCTGTGCATCAGAGAAGCTTTGAAAACCAGTTTCATGACTGGCCAGGCTTCGGTGTGAAAGTTCTGTTTGTTTCTCCTTGATGAAAACCGGCCCTCTTGGTTCACTCTACTTCCCTGTATGCCAACCACCCTCCCCTGCCCCTTTGATCTCTGCTTGCAGAGGCAATAAAGTCATTGTTTCAAATTCATGCATTCTTTATTAATTCGTCACACAAATGGGAGGATAACTGCCAAGGTAGCCCGGGAGGGGTGGGGGAGGAGGGAAGCACAGGGGTGAGGTAGTTGTAGGGGCACCCCTTAGAATGGCATGCAGCTCATCATATAAGCAGCATGTCTGGGGCTCTGACCCGGAGCGGCCGTTTGCCTCTCTGGTTCTTTGGTAGGCTTGCCTGAGCTCCTTAAGTTTCACACAGCACTGCTGCGGGTCCCTGTTATAACCTCTGTCCTTCATGCTCGTGGAGATTTTTTCAAATATTCTGGCATTTCACCTTTTGGAACAGAGTTTGGATAGCATGGATTCGTCTCCCAATACAGCGATCAGATGCAGTACCTCCCGTTTGGTCCATGCTGGAGCTCTTTTGCAATTCTGGGACTCCATGGTCACCTGCACTGATCAGCTCACCAAACAGGAAATGAAATTCAAAAATTTGCGGGGCTTTTCCTGTCTACCTGGCCAGTGCATCTGAGTTGAGAGTGCTGTCCAGAGTGGTCACAATGGAGCACTCTGGGATAGCTCCCGGAGGCCAATACTGTCGAATTGCGTCCACACCACCCAAAATTCGACCCAGCAGGGTCAATTTCAGTGCTAATCCCCTCATCGGGGAGGAGTACAGAAATCGATTTTAAGAGCCCTTTAAGTCGACAAAAATGGCTTTGTCGTGTGGACGGGTGCAGGGTTAAATAGATCTAACGCTACTAAATTTGACCTAAACTCGTAGTGTAGACCAGGGCAAAGTGTATGACCGTACACGTTGTGCTATTAGATTTCATAGTACGTCTACCACTCCATTCTTCAAGGGCATCCAGATCTTCCTGTATAGAATTCTGATCCTCCTCTGTATTGATGCTTCCCAACTTTGTATCATTAGCAAATTTCATTAGTGCACTCCCACTTTTTGTGCCAAGGTCATTAATCATATTCAATATTTTTATTAGTCATAAGACTGATTCTTGAGGAATTCCACTACTAATCTCCCTCCAATCCAATAGTTCACCTTTCAGCACAACACGTTATCCAGTTCCTTATCCACCCTATAATTCTTGTCTAATCTCCATCTTCTTTAGTTACTAATAATTTCCGATGTTGCACCATGTTAAATGCTTTATCAAAGTCCATGTATATTAGATGTACTGCAATTCCCTTATCTAAAAAAATCAGTTATTTTCTCAAAGAAGGAAATCAGGTTAGTCTGGCATAAACTACTTTTGGTAAACCCATGTTGCATTACATTCCCATTACTATCTACCTCCATGAATTTAATTATTCTTTCCTTCAAAATCTGTTCCAAAATCTTGCACACTACTGAGGTGAGATTAACAAGTCTGTAATCACAACACCCCCATTTTCTTAAATATAAGTATGGTATGACATTAGCTGTTCTCCAGTCACATGGTACTGCCCTGAATAGAGAGATATGTTAAAAATCTTTGCTTCTGGACTAGAAATCTCATGTGCCAGTTCTTTCAGCATTGTGGGATGGAAATTGTCTCATTTCCCCAGCAATAATATTTGGGTTGAAAATTATAGCTAATGGGGGGAGGGATAGCTCAGTGGTTTGAGCATTGGCCTGCTAAACCCAGGGTTGTGAGTTCAATCCTTGAGGGGGCCACTTAGGGATCTGGGGCAAAAATTGGTCCTGCTAGTGAAGGCAGGGGGCTGGACTCGATGACCTTTCAAGGTCCCTTCCAGTTCTAGGAGATTAGTATATCTCCAATTATAAAAACAAACAAAAAAACCACACAAATTTCATCTTTGTTCATGAATTTGAAGAGAAAGGGCTTATAACATAAAACCTATGCTCTAGTTTCAGTGACTCCTATGCTGATCACCAAGCCTGGAACACCCTCCCTATACCAGTGTGCCAATACCTTCTTTTAAATACTTTAAAACTCATTTCTGAGTGTCCAATAAATCCTAACCCCTGCCAGTAAAAATGTAGTGTCACAGTATTTTTTACAAACTATGCTCTATTCAATCTTTTAAATGCCATCAGTATGCTTACCACTGTACATAGCTAAATATTTTCATGAATGAGAAATAATTGCATTAAAAGGATGCAATACATTCAGGCAGAGCAGAAGAACTGCCGTATTTGTGCAAGGGAGACTAAACCAGTTGACACTGCTCTAATCAGTGCTGGAGGACTCTTCCATAACTAAAAAATTCCAGGAAAGAATCTGTTCCCAACTATTATAAGCATGTTAATAACAAGAACTTTGGTTATAAATTGGGGACAAATCAGTTTGAAGAATCAGAGGAGGAGAAGGACCTCAAAGTATTGGTTGATCACAGGATGACTATGAGCCACCAAAGTGATATGGCTGTTAAAAAAGCTAATGCGGTCTTGGGATGCATCAGGCGAGGTATTTCCAGTAAACACAAGGTAGTGTTAGTACCGTTACACAAGGCACTGGGTGAGACCTCATCTGGAATATTGTGTGCAGTTCTGGTCTCCCATGTTTAAGAAGGATGAATTCAAACTGGAACAGGTACAGAGAAGGGCTACTAAGATGATCTGAGGAATGGAAAACCTGTCTTATGAAAGGAGACTCAAAGAGCTTGGCTTGTTTAGCCTAACCAAAAGAAGGCTGAGGGGAGATATGATTGCTCTTTATAAATGTATCAGAGGGATAAATATCAGAGAGGGAGAGGAACTATTTAAGCTCAGTACCAATGTGGACACAAGAACAAATGGATATAAACTGGACACTAGGAAGTTTAGACTTGAAATTAGACTAAGGTTTCTAACCATTGGAGGAGTGAAGTTCTGGAACAACATTCCAAGGGGAGTAGTGGGGGCAAAAGATATATCTGGCTTCAAGACTAAGCTTGATAAGTTTATGGAGGGGATGGTATGATGGGATAGCCTAATTTTGGCAATTAATTATCTTTGATTATTAGCAGGTAAATATGCCCAATGGTCTGTGATGGGATGTTCGATGGGGTGGGATCTGAGTTACTACAGAGAATTCTTTCCTGGGTGCTGGCTGGTGAGTCTTGCCTACATGCTCAGGGTTTAACTGATCGCCATATTTGGGGTCGGGAAGGAATTTTCCTCCAGGAAAGATTGGCAGAGGCCCTGGAGGTTTTTCACCTTCCTCTGCAGCATGGGGCACGGGTCACTTGCTGGAGGATTCTCTGCACCTTGAGGTCTTCAAACCACGATTTGAGGACTTCAGTAACTCAGACATAGGTTAGGGGTTTGTTACAGGAGTGAGTGGGTGAGATTCTGTGGCCTGCGTTGTGCAGGAGGTCAGACTAGATGATCATAATGGTCCCTTCTGACCTTAAAGTCTATGAGTCTGTTTGACTACGTCTGAAATCTACCTTTGAAAGGAAAGTCATTTACCTGTGGAATGTGGCCATCTTGTCCCAGGAGACGCATTTCATTTTCCACACGATGCAGCCAATTAGTATTCTCCTCAAAGTGTTTCATCTCCTCTTCTTTCTTATTCTGCACATGCAAACGACGAGTTTTAAGCATTGCGAGCCTATGATCCCGTTTACAAGTGGCCTG
The DNA here is from genome assembly GCF_016161935.1 of Mauremys reevesii. Taxonomy (NCBI): domain Eukaryota; kingdom Metazoa; phylum Chordata; order Testudines; family Geoemydidae; genus Mauremys; species Mauremys reevesii. Next base: position 89,070,749 of record NC_052626.1, read on the forward strand.
AAATACAACCATATTAAATTATTTAATAGGAAACTACCATATAATGTTCACTGAATTCTGTTATGAAAAAGACTTCGCAGGCTTCCATAATTGGGTAGATATAGTCAAAACAATTTACACAGTCTTTGATCTATGTAATATTTGTAAAGTAGCGCACTCTTCCTAAGTGCACTACTGAAGTCTATTAAATTGTTTTATATGCTCTCATTCATAGTTCTTTTCCTCTGAAGTCTTTTCAGTAGGACTTTTGAAACTATAGTAAATTGTTTAATATTCTTACAAAAACTGCATGTTTTAAAAAAATATTTAAAAGCTATAATGGTCAAACTATAGAATAGAAAAGTTACACATACCTATATTATTTTTACAGGTAGCACTGTCTAGTTACTAATAAGCAAAGAATGTAGAAAAGAGCCAGGAATTCTTGAATTCTAATCCTTGCTCCCCAAGCATGACTACATGTACGGCTTGTCCTCACTACGGGCTAAATCGGCGCTGCTGCGATTAATGCAGTGGTGTTAATTTAGTGAGTCTGGTGAATATGCGATAAGTCAATGAGAGAGCGCTCTCCTATTGACTTCAATACTCCACCTCCTTGAGAGGCGGAAGCTAAGTTGGTGGGAAAGCATCTACCACCGACATAGCATGGTGTAGACACCGCCGTAAATCAATCTAAGCTATGTCAATTTAAATTATGTAACTTAAAGAGTGCAACTTAGATTGACTTACCTCGTTAGTGTAGACAAGGACTTAGATAAATAAGAAAGGAGCAGAAGGACAAAACGAAGCAAGTTTCAACTCCAATTCCTCAAACACTATCCCTATTCTAAAGGTGGTGGAGGGAAGAAGCTATATAGGGGACCAATGGTCACAGGGTACTGAAAATTAGGGCAAAAGGAATGGAGGAGAACCCTCTTTCCCACCTCTTCCCATGTTTGAGTCTCCTGCGCGCTGAGCCCAGTGAGGCCATGTTTGACAAGTGACACAGACCAGGGAGAAGCTGGTATGTAGGTGGATGCAGCAAGTGGCTTAGACCAAGCCATTCAGCCTTTGGAGGCCTGTGTTATATTGCTGACAGTCCCCTGAGACTAGAGGGAACATCCCACATACAGTAGTGGGGAAGTAGCACAAAAGTCTGTGGAAAGGACCAGCTACTGCATAACGATCTGGACAAATTGGAGAAACGGTCTAAAGAATATAGGATGAAATTCAATAAAGGACAAATCCAAAGAACTCCACTTAGGAAGGAACAATCAATGGGAAATGACTACCTATGAAGGAGCACTGCAGAAAGGGATCTGGGGTCATAGGGGATCACAAGCTGAATATGAGTCAACAGCATAACACTGTTGCAAAAAAAAAAAAAAAAAAAAAGTAGGGCTGTCAAGCGATTAAAAAAATTAATTGTGATTATTCGCACTGTTACACAATAGAATACAATTTATTTAAATATTTGTGGATGTTTTCTACATTTTTAATATTGATTTCAATTAAAACACAGAATACAAAGTGTACAATGCTCACTTTATATTTATTTTGATTACAGATACTTGGACTGTAAAAAACACGAACCACCAAAAAAGAAAATCAACCTTCTGCTGGTGGCATCTGACTCAGATGATGAAAATGAACATGTGTCGGTCCGCTCTGCTTTGGATTGTTATCGAGCAGAACCCATCATCATCACGGACGCATGTCCTCCGAAATGGTGGCTGAGGCATAAAGGGATATATGAATCTTTAGAGCATCTGGCTTGTAAATATCTTGTGATGCGAATGCCTGTTCTCATTTTCTGGTGACAATGTGAACAAGAAGTGGGCAGCATTATCTCCTGCAAATTGTAACCAGACTTGTTTGTCTGTGCGCTTGGCTGAACAAGAAGTAGGACTGACTGGACTTGTAGGCTCTAAAGTTTTACATTGTTTTTGAGTGCAGTTATGTAACAAAACAAACAAGCAAACAATCTACATTTGTAAGTTACACTTGCACGATAAAGAGTTTGCACTACAGTACTTGTAGGAGGTTAATTGAAAAATACTATTTCTTTTGTTTATCATTTTTACAGTGTAAATATTTGTAATTATATTAATATTTATGTTAGCATTATACACTTTGTATTCAGTAAAAGCAGCGAAGAGTCCTGTGGCACCTTATAGACTAACAGATGTATTGGAGCATGAGCTTTCGAAGTGGGTATTCACCCACGAAAGCTCATGCTCTAATACGTCTGTTAGTCTATAAGGTGCCACAGGACTCTTTGCTGCTTTTACAGATCCAGACTAACACGGCTACCCCTCTGATACTTTGTATTCAGTGTTGTAGTAGAAGTCAATATATTTGAAAATGTAGAAAAACACCCACAAATATTTAATAAATTTCAATTGGTATTCTATTGTTTAACAGTGCGATTAATCACAATTCTTTTTTTGAGTTAATCGTATGAGTTAACTGTGATTAATCGACAGCCCTAAAAAAAAGGCAAATGTCATTCTGAGATGTATTAGCAAGAAACAAGAAGTAATTCTTCTACTCTACTCTATGCTGATAAGGTCTCAACTGGAGTACTGTGTCCAGTTCTGGGCACCACATTTCAAGAAAGATGTGGACAAATTAGACAAAGTCCAGAGGAGAGCAAAAAAAATGATTCAAGGTCTAGAAAACATGACCTATGAGGGAAGATTGAAAAAATTGGGTTTGATTAGTCAGGAAATGAGAAGATGAGACATGATAACCGTTTTCAAGTACATAAAAGGTTGTTACAAGGAGGAGGAAGAAAAAGTGTTCTCCTTTACTTCTGAGGATAGTACAAGAAGCAATGGACTTAAGTTGCAGCAAGGGCGGTTTGGGCTGGACATTAGGAAAAACTTCCTATCTGTAAGCGTACTTAAGCACCAAAAGAAATTGCCTAGGGAGGTTGTGGAATCTGCATCACTGGAGGTTTTTAAGAGCAGATTAGACAATCATGTGTCAGGGATGGTCTAGATAATACACTCAAGGCAAGACTAAGTAAGGGACTGAACTAGAAGACCTCTCAAGGTCCTTTCTGGTCCTATGATTCTATAAGGAGAGGACTATCAAGCAGCAGCAGAAAATGAGCCCCCGAGTTTAGGCCCTGAGCAGAGCTGAGGCACAGACTGGAAGGTATTCGTTATGGAGGCTGAAGACTGGGGCTTTAAGGGCCAGTATGCATGAGCCAAACAAAGACATTGGCTCCAGAGGCAGCCCCATGTAAAGTGAACATGGCAAAGGTCACTAGCAGCCCAAGATTGGTTCACAGAACGCAGTACTCAGGACCCAAACCCACAACAAATTAACACTGATTTCACAAATGCTAGTTAAGATAATCTTCGTTCTGTTTGCACCTGCTCATTCTCTCAACAATTCTTCTTTTGGACTGAGACTTTCCATGTTTTCAGCCCACAGTTAGGTTCCTCCCTCCTGCCAGGATGGGGTCTAAGCGAGCCTAGCATGAAGATAGGGAAGGTTTGGATAGGAAAGTTTGCATAGCACCCAGTACTGCACAAACTCAACAGCTGGATACAGTAATCAAGAGAAAACATAAAATGAATATTTCATAAATGAAAAATGTCCTTTAAAAATTCACTTGTCTTAGACACTCTCTTGTGATCTCGTAATCTATTTTAGATGAAGAAAACAGACGCAGTTAAGAAAAATAGCATACTTCCAAAAATGTGTGTAAGAACAGAAGCATAGCATACCAGGGAAACATGAACAGTCACTGTTATATCACATGACTGGATTAGAAATTACAATACAATTTGTTCCAACCAAATCAAAGGACATTCAATTTCAAGGTTACAGTGGCTTATTATTATTTTTTTTAATAAATAGGGTACTGCACTTATCCTACTTGACTCTACCAAGATCATGACTATAAATTAAACAGTAATCATAAAGCTACATTTAAGTATTAAGTTTCTATGCAAACGAAATAAATGATTAAACAAAAAACCTTTGTTAACACAGAGTTAAGGTTGCCTGGTGGTATCCTCCAAAACAGAGAGTCCTCAAATTTGTGAAAACCAGGAAATACAGAATTAAGCGACATGCCCACACAATCTTAACTCTGCTCCCCTGAAGCTGGCAACAGGCATTGGGAATTATCTTCATGCACTCCAGCTGTATTCACTGTTAGGTGTAGCTGTTTTGAATAGTGAAGGAATAAATTGGAGCAGCTTGAATGAACTGTGATTTTGATCTGAGCAGCTCTGGGTCTGAGTGCACCCCAGGTGTGTAAGCAAAGGAAAGAGGTACATATGTAACTTGAGGTTCCAGTCTACATCTGGCCTGTGTTATACAGGAGATAAGATTAAATGATCATAATAATCCCTTCTGGCCATGGAACATATGGATCATCTCAATCCAGAAATGCAAGACTGTGTCAGTAGCAGGGCACTGGGACCTGCTTGCCATTGGTATTATCAGCAGTGAGGTGGGATATGAGAGTGGTCTCTGGATTTAATGAAGGACAGGGGAAATACAGGTTTAGGTGGTATCTTTTGTTCAAGTGTGAAAGGGTGGTAAGAGAGAGTATGAAATGATTGTTAAATTTTACAAGTGTGGTATTTTGTCAGGGTAGTAAACTCTGAGCATCGGGCAAGTGCAGCTAGCACCTGTCTATTACACATACTCCCACTCGGCCTTTACATTGTGTTATGGGCATATTGGGGCATCACTCAAAGAGGGCAGAGTTAAGACTGTCTGGGTGTTTTACTGTAACTCTGTATTTTTCTGGTTTACAGAAGTTTGAGTTTTGCTGAACTTGATTTCTGGAAGAGCAAGAACTATCACCAAGCAACCTTAACTCTGCATTAATAAAAGTTTTTTGCTATTTAATTTTCTAGTTTTTTAAACAGAAAGAGAAATGCTTGTAGGTAGGAGTTAATGGTCATTTAGGCCGGTGTAATTCTCACCTAGGTTCGCAGTTATATGTTACTGTGGCTAGGTTAATCATTAAAAGACCTGGTTTCATGCGGTGCTTTTCATCAGTAGATCTCAAAGAACTTCATTATCCCCATTTTAGAGATGAAAACTGAGGCAAAGAGAAGTGAAATGATTTGCCCATGGTCATCCAGCAAGCCGATGACAGAGCTAGGAATAGTCCCAGTCCAATAGTCTTTCCTCTAGGCCACACGGTTCTATATGATTCCTTGGTGCTCTTCACCACTCCTGTATATCTGCTATAGTGGAATGGGGATAATCGTCATGCTTTGAAATGTTTGCAGCGTGTAGTTGTTAAAGGGCTGGTGAGGGAAATCCCATGCAACATCTATGTTTCAGAACTGTGTCACTTTTCTTACATGATTGTTACTGTAATTTTAAGAGAGTAAGAGAAGACTGTTCTGTCTATGTGCTTCTTCACTCTCTGCCTCATCATTCACTGCAACATGTAGCCCCTGCCACCAACATTTCCAGTTCTCCCTTCCCTTCCCAGCCCATTAAGCCATTACTTGGCACTGCAGCAGTCATTAACATTTAAGAAGTTGTTCCTTGCTGTCTCCTGCCTTATGCTGCTGAATACATATATCACATGTATCGGCTTACTGGCAGGCTGCATGCTACCTTGGTTATGTAGCCTTAACTGCACAGCAAGCTGGACCACTCACTCCCACTATCCATCCCCAGTTGCAACCTCTGCCCTTGTTTCCTCAGGAATGCCCCGGCCCACCCAGTCCCCACACAGAGGTGATGTGTACCATAATTCATTTTCTGGATTTCAGATATTTAAATTTGTGTTACTCCAACCCCTAATCCTAACTCACATGCAAGGGCAGGGAGAGGGGCTCAGGTACCCAAAGAGCAGCAAAAAATTTAACAGAGGTGGATTTTCCGCAAATGTTTACAGTTTATTCTCAGATTTCTGCCGGTGGGGAACACAAGATGCATCCAGAGGGAGAGACCAGTGTCAAAGAGTCCCCCCATCTCAAGCTTTTCCCCCTTATTTATACATTAGTAATACAATGACATGTCCCTTAAAGAAAACTTGTCAAGCAAACAGTTCCAATGGGCAAGCAAGAGGCTCCTTCTGATTATTGATTAACCACGTGTAGGTTTTTCCAGAGTCTGCACCCTTGAGACCCCAACAGACATTCCTGAGGGTACATCCTGCTTTTAAAATGCATGCATCAGCAACTTCAACACAGTTCTTATCAGGAAGATGCGGGGTCAAGCTGCCCTTTCTGTGGCACCCAAAACCCCCTCCTGCCTTGGTCAAGCTGAAATTGCTGAATGGCCAATTTACAGCTTGCTGACTAGGCCGCCTTTAACAATAAGTCATAGTGGTTTCAAGCACTTTACTGGTTTGCCAAAAGTCTCCTCGTACAACTATACCCTATGCAGCACATCAAATTTCAAGGCAATCTGATTAACTGTACAGATCTTAGAGCACTCAACTGAGCTTCAAACACAAAGCTAGTCTTAACCTTAACTACAGCAGACCTATTGCTCTGTTAAAATGGAAAAACATATTATAATTGCTTCACTAAAATAGGTGTTAGAGAAATTATGATACAGGATAAAAATAACGTTTTACAGTAGTACTTCAAAATTCCATTCACTGCAAATTGTAACATGAAAAACTTCTGGAATATGTCAGTCACTCTAAACATCATTTGTGACAAGCACAAGATTTCTGAAACAGCAGTGCATTTTTTACCTTGACATTATTCATAACAAATTTAAACCTCCAAGTGAATCACTGCACACACTGGAAATCTGAAATTGTTGCCAGTTAAATTTTGCTATAACAACTGATTAAAAAGAGGAAAAATTAAATCTATATTTTACAGCTGTAAATTTTTATTCAGAAACTAAATTAAGATTGGAGTGTTTTCAGGCTTTCCTGCCTACTCTTGGACCTTCTATAAGAAGATGAGGATTGCTGAACAACAGCAATCATTTGAAATACAGGCCAACGGGTTTTGAACTGCAAGGCCATTGATAGAACTGCTTTAAAAAAAAAGAGTAGCTTTCCTCGGTCAACACTGCAGAACATTTGTATTACTTTAAGTTTGGCATGGAGCTTGACGAGGTTTGTTGTTACTACAGTGATGCAAATGGACTTCTCAGATGACAGTGACCTAAGTAGCTATGCCAGGTGTGCTGTATGTTGGTAAGTTTGTTGTTGCACAAAAGCAGCATGGATATGTTCAGTCTAGTCAGATCTCAAATTAGCAACTGTGAATCACATCTACATTGAAATACTGAGAGATTTTTGTGTTTAGCCGCAACATTAAGGGTCAACACGTTCCTTATTGTGTGAAAAAATAGTGTACCTCACATCAACACCACATTTTCTGTATTAATGTCAACTGTTAAAATGTTATCTGATTGTCAATACAGCGTACGCTGCACTGTTTTGTTAAAGTTGTACATATGAACTTATGACAATCAATGCAATTTGCATTTCAGCAATGTTCAGGATATATTTATTGGGAATTACAACTGAATTATACACAGCTTGCAGAACAGGCACAGGTAACATGCCACAGTTAAAATAAATCATATGGCAGAAAGGAAGTCTAGAACCCTTTTACTTTGTATAATTTTTATTTTAATATAATTTTTGCACTAAAAGCAGATATTCTTAATATCCATATGGTCCTGACCGAAGTAACACATTTAAAATAATTCAAGTGATTTAGGAGGCTAAGTTTAATTTAGGCAAGTAACTTAGTCCTACTGATCTTTAGCAAGACTTGGGTTCTTAAGGATCTACGTCGCTTTTGAAAATGGAATTCACAAGCTGAAGACACTTGAACACTTAAATACAAAAGGTTAGATAGCTGAACCAGATTAAAGGTAAAAATTTCAAAACAGAGGTTCCATACTGTAACATGGCAAAATGAAGTGGTACAAAAATCACTCACCTTTTCTACTCTCTCTTCAGAGCACATCAACTCAATCTGTTCATGGAATTGTTTCTGGTAATATGTTTTCAAAATGTTCTCTTTAAGCCGCATTTCCAGCTTGAGGTATTCCTTTCTGATTTCCTCCCGGTTTATAAACAAACTTTTTAGAATTTCTCGAAATCTACCAGAAATAAGGGACAAGTTAAAAGAAACTGATGACACATGTAGTCCTTTCATGAATGCCTGGTTTACAGTGATACAACGGAAGCAAACAATTCCAATTCTGAGTTAAAAAAGTAGATATGGAAAAATAAGGAATCAAAATTAGTAAGTGACCTCAAGAAAGGAAATATTCCTATTTATCTTTCCCAAAGTGGCAGTACAAAAAGCAAAGATTCTATAATGCAAATTAAGATCCATACAAAACAAGAGCACATATTCAAGTTTCAAAGGGGATTAAACTATCCTTGTTTAGTTTAGGAAGTCATTAAAAGGGTACATTTGTTTCTCTCTTCCCCCAAACAGCCACCACCACCACTACACAAGTACTGGTACTTCATTTTCTATAAGAGAGTTTAAACTATATACAACTCTGATATAAATATGAGACGACACCCAAAGTACAGAGAAACTAAATTCCAAGAATTTAAATCTTTTCTGGTTTCTTCCTCCCCCTGCAGCTCTCAAGTTTTCAAGCTTTAATTTTAAAATAAAATGCCTTGCTCTTTGATTTGTGAAGCTGATATTTGGATTCAAGCAGATAGCAGCCAGACTCTCCTCACACAATGCGCTGTGCTCTAGTATTGCAGAAGGCTTCCCGTTTCCTTCTTTACTCTGCACGAGGTACCAGTCTATCCAATAGCTATGGTGACTGCTGCCAATGGCACATAATGCCGCCTACAAATATTGCAAAAGGACCCCCCCAACCCTTTGCAAATGAAACCCCAACCACTGTGGGTGTCCCTCTCAAGTGTTTAATTCCCTGCAAGATCTCATGCATGCTTTGCAATTGCTTGCAGCTAGTGGACAGTGAAACCATACTCAAATGCAATGAAGGTTTAGGTCCTAATACCTGTGAGGCTGAGGATGGAAAACTCGGGATGGAAGGATGTTTGGGAGAAGGGATCCAATTCTGGAGAAACCTTGATCTCTGGGTGGATTCAGGACCTACTTAGCTTTAATCCATCACTGTCCAGAGTATAAACCATTATGTAAATACATTATGAGTCTGCAAACACTAAAAAATGGTACTGTTGGTTCTTAATGGGGTTGGGGATGGGATATTACCATGTCCTTGCTAACATTGTTAACAGATGATAATCAGATATATCCAGCTTATTAATTCACCTAGTATATATCTGTCATGTTATCCTATTCATTTGATAGAACCATAAGAATATGCTTATAATTTTTGAACATGCAGATTTTCCAGATATGAAGTGCCAGTTGTGTTTAGAAATACATAAGGTAAAAGTGACATCTACAGAACTAGGTAAAAGAAAAAAAAGACCCCTCCTCCCCCTCCCACAGGGATTCTTGTGGTGCGGCTGGCTGGATTTTTTTCTTTTCCAATAAAATGTGTTACATCAGCAGCAGTTCCTTTTCATAACCTAAGAATGTTTGAATAACGCTCATGTCTTATTCTAGTATTTTATAACCGGACCAAATAGAATTAAAGTAAGAACTCCTCTCCACACTGGCAGATATTCAACTACTTTGTCCAACATTTTCCAGAGATTATTATTATTTCTGGATAGTAAGGTATATTTAAAATATATAATTTTTTAATTTAGAGACAAACAAAAGTTTAATAAACATAGAATAAGTCTCAAAGAAATGAAGGATTTCATTGCAGACGATCAGAGCAGAGGGGCACACACCACAGAGATGGAACCATTTAAGATCAATTGTCCCATCAAGTATTTTCTAGTCCATTTATTAATTGGTAGAATGACTAGCACAATAGTGCCCTGATCTTTATTAGGGGTATTTACGCTCTACTGTAATAAAGGGGGAAAAATCACAATAAGTTATAATGATTATAAATGACTTGGGGCCTAAGCCTATAAGACAGTAACATTTTCAAAAAAAAGTCTATGTCACTTAAGAGCCAGTCTCTTTTGAAAATTTTAATCTTATTGCTGAGTTCAGTGCTCACTGCCAGGAGTATTTAACTGGAACTAGTCACAGTAGTAAGCAGCTTGTTCAGGAGCTTTTGCAGGATTATGTCCCAAAGGTTTAAAAAAAAACACCCCAAAACATAACAGATTTGAGGAATAATCAACATATATTTTAGGAGTATTTATTAAAAAAGGATACCTTATTATTAAGCTAACAAAATTAAAGTTAACATCTAGAAATATCTGGAATAACTGAGTGACCACAAAACCACCATTCTCAGGCTCTACAACATCTTCAGAATTTAACAAAATAATTCTTCAACACATATTTGTCAGTCTGTATAATTTTAGATATGGAAAAAATATACTTTTACAGAGGCATAGCAAGAAAAAAAAGCATCTTCTGTCTCAAGTTGTCAGACAGAAACATACAAACTGCATCCAGTATAAAAATATTTTATTATATTTCCCCCCTCCCCATTCTCAGAAATGTTTGACAAGTACAATTAGAGTAGGTACATAAACAGGGATGGACATACTCATGTTTTTACTGGTTTAGATCCGGACATTTGACAGGAACTATACATTTGTAAAGATGAAACAAATTTCTCTTCCTTCAAAGATAAAGTCTCACACTTACTCAGGAGCCTCAACATTAGGTTCTTCAGCTAAACCTAACACGCTGATTACATATTCACTGGAAATTCTCCAAGATTCTAGACTATTGCTAAAAAAACAAGCTTGTTTGCAAGCCTAAAACAGATTTGATACTTTGCAATTACATTTTGAGTACATAAGACAGACCATGCTGGGTCAGACCAAAGGGTACTGAGCTAGATGGACCAGTCTCTGACAGTGGCTGGATGTTTCAGAGGGGATGAACAGAATAGGGTAATTTCAAGTGATCCATCGTGTCATCCAGTCCCAGCATCTGCAAGTTGGAGGTACTTCCTCTTGTTTGTTTTAAACCTGCTGTCTATTAATTTCATTGGGTAAACCATGGTTCTTATGTTATGTGAAGAGGCACAAAGCAAATAGAATCTTACTTTGTACTTGTGACTTGTCCTCATTTAATCTTGAGAGATGTAATATTATGCAAGTACTGTAATTTAGAGACATAAGTATCCAATTCTGCCTCTAGAGTTTTCCAGCTGAAAGAACAGCAAGGGCCAATTGGAGTAATGCCAGCTGGAAAATTCTCAGAAACCTGATTGTGATGGGATTCTAAAGGGATGCATCCAAGAAAAACGGCAGATATTTCTGACCATAGTCTGTTCCTCCCTTACAGAAGAGGCTGACCTACGAAAATAGTCCAGACCTTGGGATAAATGAACATCAAAAAATTAAGTTGTTTGTTTTCTCTCCCGGGCATACCATATCAAAAGAAGAAATAATAGAACAAGAGTGGCCAAATGTACTGATCCTCCGAGCCGCACACAACTACCCTCAGACATTCAAGAGCCGGGGCACACCTGCTGGGGCTCCAGCCCCACTCCTGCTGGAGCCCTGAGATCCAGCAGGTGTGCCCAAGACACTCTTCCCTACTGGACATAAGCCCTTACCCCACCACCTCACTGCAAGGCAGCGGTCCGGAGCTCTTTCCCCCCCCCCCAGTCTGGTAGGTGGAGAATGGGGAGTGGCGTGGGGGGCTCTGTGAGCCACACTTTAATGGTAAAAGAGCCGCAGTTTGGCTACCACTGTAATAGAACATGACTAAGAGAAACAAACACCTTCCCTAAAGACAAAATAATTCAATGAAAACTGTGAAAGTTACAGAAACTAAGAAAGCTACAAATATAAACAAAGTCCAAGAGCTTGCCTATGAAACCTGGGCCTATACAGTACCCATTATGCAAAAAGAACACTGTCAGAGAAGTATTTGGCAGTAGCAACAACTAAGAAAGTGTATGCAGACTTTATACAGTCTGACTGCGGGCAAAAGTAACTTTAATAAGTGGCTGCACTGAAAGCTAACAAATTAACTGACTGCGGAATACTCGTCCTTTCCTCAGAATGCCTGTCAGCAGCAGTGCAGGCTGGATGGCACCAGAGGCTGGATGGCAAGCAGGAACAGAAGCAGCAGAAGCTAAGGCTATTATTTTAGTCACCTAACACAAATAATCAAAAAAAGAAGTTTGATTTGTTAGCACGTCCCCAGATTCTAAAATAAACAGCCGTACAAAATTATTAGTACAAGAAAAAAAGGAGACCCCTTCATGTAAAATACTAGTTTGTCCAGAAATTTACACCCCATTCCAGTCTTTTAAATAACTAGATTGTGGCCAGTTTCTTTGTACTTTTGATAACGTATACCCCAAATTAAGAAACACAGTAAAAGAACTCAAAAAGAACCACCATGGCTTAACAACCATGTAAAAGAAGCAGTGAGAAATAAAAAGGCATCTTTTTAAAAGTGGAAGTCAAATCCTAGTGAGGTAAATAGAAAGGAGCATAAACACTGCCAAATTAAGTATAAAAATGTAATAAGAAAAGCCAAAGAGGAGTTTGAAGAACAGCTAGTCAAAAAACTCAAAAGGTAACAACAAAATGTTTTTTAAGTACATCAGAAGCAGGAAGCCTGCTAAACAACCAGTGGGGCCCCTGGATGATCAAGATACAAAAGGAGCGCTTGAAGTAATTGAGGAAAAACTAAATGGATTCTTTGCTTTAGTCTTCATGGCTGAGGATGTTAGGGAGATTCCCAAACCTGAGACAGCTTTTGTAGGTGACAAATCTGAGGAATTGTCACAGATTGAGGCGTCACTAGAGGTGGTTTGGGAATTAATTGATAAACTTAACATTAACAAGTCACCGGGACCAGATGGCATTCACCCAAGAGTTCTGAAAGAACTCAAATGTGAAGATGAGGAACTATTAACTATGGTTTGTATCCTGTCCTTTAAATCGGCTTCTGTACCCAATGACTGGAAGATAGCTAATGTAACGCCAATATAAAAAACGGGCTCTAGAGGTGATCCCGGAAATTACAGACCAGAAAGTCTAACGTTTGTACCAGGCAAATTAGTTGATACAATCGTAAAGAATAAAATTGTCAGACACATAGAAGAACATAACTCGTTGGGCAAAAGTCAACATGGTTTCTGTAAAGGGAAATCGTGTCTTACTAATCTTTTAGAGTTCTTTGAAGGGGTCAAACACACACATGGACAAGGGGGATCCGGTGGACATAGTATACTTAGATTTCCAGAAAGCCTTTGACAAGGTCCCTCACCAAAGGCTCTTACGTAAATTAAGTTGTCATGGGATAAAAGGGAAGGTCCTTTCATGGATTGAGAACTGGTTAAAAGACAGGAAACAAAGGGTGGGAATAAATGGTAAATTCTCAGAATGGAGAGAGGTAACTAGTGGTGTTCCCCAAGGGTCAGTCCTAGGACCAATCCTATTCAACTTATTCATAAATGATCCGGAGAAAGGGATAAAACAGTGTGGTGGCAAAGTTTGCAAATGATACTAAACTGCTCAAGATAGTTAAGACCAAAGCAGACTGTGAAGAACTTCAAAAAGATCTCACAAAGCTAAGTGATTGGGCAACAAAATGGCAAATGAAATTTAATGTGGATAAATGTAAAGTAACGCACATTGGAAAAAATAACTCCAACTATACATATAATATGATGGGGGCTAATTTAGCTACAACGAATCAGGAAAAAGATCTTGGAGTTATTGTGGATAGTTCTCTGAAGACGTCCACGCAGTGAGCAGTGGCAGTCAAAAAAGCAAACAGGATGTTAGGAATCATTAAAAAGGGGATAGAGAATAAGACGGAGAATGTATTATTGCCCTTATATAAATCGATGGTACGCTCACATCTTGAATACTGCGTACAGATGTGGTCTCCTCATCTCAAAAAAGATATACTGGCACTAGAAGAGGTTCAGAGAAGGGCAACTAAAATGATTAGGGGGTTGGAACGGGTCTCATACAAGGAGAGATTAAAGAGGCTAGGACTTTTCAGCTTGGAAAAGAGGAGACTAAAGGGGGATATGATAGCAGTATACAAAATCATGAGTGACGTGGAGAAAGTAAATAAGGAAAAGTTAGACTTATTCCCATAATACAAGAACTAGGGGCCACCAAATGAAATTGGCAGCAGGTTTAAAACAAATAAAAGGAAGTTCTTCACACAGCGCATGGTCAACTTGTGGAACTCCTTGCCTGAGGAGGTTGTAAAGGCTAGGACTATAACAGTGTTTAAAAGAGAACTGGATAAATTCATGGAGGTTAAGTCCATTAATGGCTATTAGCCAGGATGGGTAAGGGATGGTGTCCCTAGTCTCGGTTTGTCAGAGGGTGGAGATGGATGACAGGAGAGAGATCACTTGATCATTACCTGTTAGGTTCACTCCCTCTGGGGCACCTGGCATTGGCCACTGTCGGTAGAGAGGAAACTGGGCTAGATGGACCTTTGGTCTGACCCAGTACAGTCGTTCTTATGTTCTTATAAAATCTCAATAAATTCTATGTTACTGTTTAAGAAATTTAACATTTCATAGATCTGTTAGGTCATCTAGACCAGCTCCCTACTAGGGCAGGATTGTTCTCTGTAGTACATTTTGTGAGACTTTTGCCTAGCCTAGTTGTTAAAGTCCTATGGAATGGGCTTCAATTACTTCCTCTGGGAGACTATTCAACACCCTAATAGATCTGTCAGGAAACTTTTCCTGCCACTGTGCCTAAGTTTTCTGTTTCCCAATTTCATTCTATTGCTCCTAGCTCAATGCAAAACTGTACCATCCCAAATAATTCCACTCTGTTCTTGGTGTTTACATATGTCTGCTGTTCCCACACACCATGTATTGTTAAGTTAACTAAAAAAACATATATTGACAGTTTGGCTATGTTTTTCCTTTTGAGTCCATTTCTCTAGCTTGTGGATTGCTTGCGTTACTCCTCTCTGAATTCTCAACAGTTTCAATATTTTTCCTGACAAAATGGTACCCAAAACTGAGTAATCCTCTCCCATCTCTACAAATCCTCTGTATGGTGCTCAGAATTACATTAGCAAAAATGACCAGTGCATCACCTTGCAAACACCATCTAATTTGTTATCCACTATGAGATTTAGGTATGCTTCAGCATTACTGCAGGATAGTTTTCCAACTATTGACCATTGTTTTCAGACCCTTTTCCTCCCATTTTATAGGGACCTTTGTGAAATCTTAAAGTGGATAGGCAAAATTGACACATGGCTTAGAATCACTTTACAGCAGGAATAAAATCAATATATATCTGACTCAACCAAAGATAGGAAAGCAAACCTTATAGTATCAGCATTACATTATAGGATTAGCGAAACTGCATTTTGCGAAGTTTTAGTTTCACCATACACACCATAATCAAGTACCAATTAAAACATTTAGATTCAAGGGGTCTATTTTTATGCATTCCAAATATATTTGTGAGATATTTAGGGAAGAATTGCATTACACTATATGAATCCTTAGCTAGGAAAAAAAAATTAGTGTGTGGATAAATCCCTGCCTTTAACAGTACAACAGTATCTAGGCCAAGATGTATCAGTAGTTAGAAAGATAAATTAACTGACAGTTTATTGAACTTCAGTACCTCCAACATACATAAAATCACAGATGACACAAACTGAACAAATTGTAAAGAGTGCATACAAGATAAACATTTTAAAACAAAGGCTCAATGGCGAAGTTCAGATTTCTGTAAGGCTCAGTGCTCACGTGTAAACAAACAGTGCTGACCAGAGTAAATAGCCACACTTCTGTCAAACTGGTAAATATTTAATAGGAAAATATGTACAGATCTCAGAACTTCACCATTTCCCTCCCCACAAATGCTGATGTACATGAATTAAGTGGGTACCTTGACTTCCATAGAACTTGTAGTGTTTTACCCAATAATTTAGCTAGATAGTTAAAGCATCAAATGATTAATTCTTCTGTTTTTCTTTTAAAAAGAGATAATTGGTAGTCAAGATTTTTTCAGAAAACTTTTTATTTTCAAATTATCTGAATACATTTCATGTTCTATTAGAAACAAAGAGGATGAGAGACTGGGTAAAATCAATTTGTGCTTTTCTATTTGTCCACTAATTAGTAAGCAGACCAATGTCCTTTTCAGGATTCCAGAGTGTTTTGGTTTATTTTATTTTTTTTTGGTTATTTTTTAGTCACACAATTTAAGGAGGATTTTCAGTTAATATGTCACACTTTTTCATCTTTCACACGCTTTACAAGTATTTCTTAATTTATACAACATGGCTCAATTAAGTATCATCATTTTACAGGTTTATTAAAAAATTCAACTATCTACTTTTTTTTTTTGCACTGTATAGTGTGCATGATTTCTGAACCTTTAAATAGAAAGCTCAATATAGTGAAATTTATACCCTGTTGCTACTTGTTTTTGCTGAAGCACTAACTCCAATCCAGCACTTAAACTTTTTTTTTTTAAAAACAGGAAAAACTAGATTATTCCTTTACAGTACTGTTTTTGCCATCAGATTATAATAAATGGAAGATATGGCCTTTTAATATATAGCTTTAGAAAGCTCATATGCCTATATTGAAACTTAATAGCTGAAAGTTTATCACTGAATAGGAAGTTAAAAAAAAATGTTCATTAAGGTCACCAACTGATATTTTTCCTGCCATTATGTTAAAGTTCTGTAGCAGAGTCAAGAGAGACCAATTACAAAGATTCTGTCATGAGATTTGTTTCAATCCCTCCATCAAGATGTACTGTAAAATGATATTGAGTATAATGTCACATCTACTTTAGAGAGATCAACATGAATCAAGCCAAAACAAAGATTTTTTTTTTTTTTTAAACAAAAAAGTATAGAACTGACTTTACAAGTTTATGGTAAAATTCTGCAAACATAAATTTGTCAAAATGATGTTACCTTTGTATTTCCACTTGCTGCTGGTTTGAAAGAACACTTGTACCATGGTTTTCAGGAATGGCTGCTTTTTCTTCTTCATATGCTCTCAGTTTCTCTTTCAGCATTATGATCTGAAAAATGAGGAAAATATGTTTTGATTGAAATGCAAAGCTTGCCTTGTGTAACTTATTTTTCACCATCTTTCTGTGCTTCTCTTGTAGAAGGCATTTTTAAATTAACAGTTAGGGATATCCCCCTGAATAGAACATGGAAACATTTGCTCCTTAGGAAAACTACAGAGAAATGGTAAGACAAATCTTATCAAATACTTTAATTCATTGTACACTTTCTGCTTATACCACAGTGACGTTAGTATAGTAATTATAGTGATTAAGACTGACATACCTCTTTCTTTTGTTCATTGCAAATCTTAACATATTGACTTATATGACTGTCCAAACTAACAACATTGCTTTTCAACTGTTAAGGAAAAGAGAAAGTGAAATTTTAACAACATTCTTTATGATACATCATACACAGTAACTGCACTAGACACAAATATCAGTAATTAAATTTGTACTGTATTACAAGACGAGACAAAAATATGTTGTTAGATCAGATTGGAAGCCAGAAGACTGTGGTTCTATTCCTAATTCTGCCAATGGTTACAGGCACGGTCTGAATGTCCAAGGGCACACGTTTCACAAATATAGAAAATTGGGGATGATCTCTAACTACCTTTGTAAAGTACCTTGAGATCTGTGGTTTCCCCGGGGCAAATAAAGTTTGCATTCTTGAAGAATAGCATTGGCATTTACCTTAAACGCATGATATTTGATTTCTAATGTAACTCATCTTAAAATATTGAAGAAGTAGAAAATATAAATAAGAAAATAAAGGATATTAGACCAGATGATGCAACAGAATTTTGATGCAAAAGCCAAGTTAATTGCAAGTTACACATAAGTTAGACACATAACCGCTTTGTTCTTTTAATCCTATGCTATTTTAATTTGGTAGACTCTAATACTTCCAAAATAAGTTGTATACATTTACTTACAGAAGATTTAATATCTTTTGCTCGGTTTGCATACTTCAGAGTGTTGTAAGTGTCATCATAGAACATAGAAGAAGGACTAACAGCAGCTATCATTATAGTCCGACAATTCCCCCCAAGAGAATCTTTCAGTAAACGAGTAAGCTTGCTGTTACGATAAGGAATGTGTTGTTTCTTGCTCTGGAATAAAAAGTCACAAGTGTTTTTATGGATTGTGGAAGTTAGTATATTTGACCTACCTTAAAAGTCTGTTTTAAGATTTAATAATCCCATGAAGACAACAGTACATTTATTAGTGGCAAGCGGTAAAGCCTTGTAATCTTTCACTTCCATTAGTAATCTTCCTCCAAATCAGTCCACTTTAAATCTTTCCCCACAAAAATCAAGGATTAGTACATTTATTGCTTGAATTTTTGAAAGTTAGCCATTTGCTTTCTATACCCTAGATAGCTGAGAATGGTGATTTTCGAGATGCAGACAGCCTGGTACAGGAACAGAAAATGGACTATGGGGGAATCTTTATCATCTATATTAAAAAACAAACAAAAAAAAGGTTACCTACCTCTCGGAACAGTTTTTCTTTGAGATGCGTGGCTCATGTCCATTCCAAGTAGGTGTGCATGAGCTGCATGTACAGTTATCGGTTTTTCCCCTAGCGGTACCCGTCAGGTTGGCTGTGCAGTCCCCTGGAGTCGTGCCTTCATGGCGGTGTATATAGGTCCCTGCCAACCCGCTGCCTTTCAGTTCCTTCTTGCCGGATACTCCGACAGAGGGGAGGTACACAGGTCTTGGAATAGACATGAGCTACACATCTCGAAGAACAACAGTTACGACAGGTAGGTAACCATTTTTTTCTTCTTCGAGTGATTGCTCATGTAGATTCCAAGCAGGTGACTCCCAAGCCTCACTAGGAGGCGGGGTCGGAGTTTATGGAATATCTGATTGTAGCACTGCTCTGCTGAAAGCTGCATCATCTCTGGTCTGCTGTGTGATTGCGCAGTGCGATGTAAAGGTGTGGACTGACAACCACATTGCTTCCCTACAGAGCTTTTGGATAGGAATTTGTGCCAGGAACGCAGCTGAGGATGCCTGTGCCCTTGTGGAGTGTGCTATCAATGCAGGGGCAGGTATCTTTGCCAAGTCATAGCACACCTGGATACAGGATGTGATCCAAGAAGAGATCCTTTGGGACGAGAATGGAAGCCCCTTCATGCGCTCCGCAATCGCAATGAAGAGTTGTGCTGATTTTCAAAATGGCTTTGCTCTTTCAATGTAGAAGGCTAATGCTCGTCTGACATCCAGGGAGTGGAGCATTCGTTCCCTGTGGCTAGTGTGTGGCTTAGGAAAGAACACAGGAAGAAAAATATCCTGGTTCACATGGAATTGTGAAACTACCTTCGGGAGGAAGGACGAGAGTGGTCGCAAATGCACCTTATCCTTATAGAAGGCCCTGTATGGTGGCTAGTCTTAAACTCAGACACCCTCCTGGCTGAAGTTATAGCTACCAAGAATGCTACTTTCCAGGAAAAGTACAGGAGAGAGCATGTTGCTAAAAGCTCGAAAGGAGGTCCCATCCATCTAGAGAGTACAAGGTTGAGATCCCATAGGGGAATTGGCTGTTTTACTTGAGGGTAGAGACTATCTAATCCCTTGAGGAAGCAGCCCACCATGAAGTTTGCGAAAACTGAGCGACCAGTCAAACCGGGGTGGAAAGTTGAGATAGCTGCTAGGTGCACTTTTATTGATGATACCAACAGACCTTGCTGTTTTAGATACAGCAAATAGTCCAGGATAAAAGGAATTGATGACTGTAAAGGGGGAGTGTGTTTTTGTAATGCCCAAATGGAGACTCTTTTCCACTTGGCCAGATAGGTGGCCCAAGTAGATGGCTTCCTGTTGCTAAGGTGGACTTCTCTAACAGAGTCTGAGCATATGATCTCTGAGGGGTTCAACCATGGAGTTTCTATGCCTTGAGATGGAGACACTTCAGATTAGGATGCTGGAGACAGCCGTGGTCCTGGGTGATCAAGTCTTGGACAAGGGGCAAGGTTATAGGTGTGTTCACTGACAGGTCTAGAAGCATGGTGAAGCACTGCTGGTGGGGCCACACTGGTGCTATTAAGATAATTGATGCTCCCTCCGTTCTGACCTTCAGCAGGATATTGTGTACAAGCAGGAAGGGCGGAAAAGCGTAGAGTAGATGGTCCCTCCAAGGGATGAGAAAAGCATCCGAGAGACAGCCCAGGCTGTGATTCAGGAAGGAGCAAAATTGGTGATACTTCCTGTTGTACTTCGTTGCAAACAAACTATCTGGGGAAGCCCCCACCGTTGGAAGATGTTGATCACAACATCCGGGTGGAGGGACCACTCGTGACTGTGAAATTACCTGCTCAGATGATCGGCCATTTCGTTCTGGGAATCTGGAAGGTAGGATGCCTCCAGGTGTATCAAATGGGCAATGCAGAAGTCCCACAGCTTAAGGGCTTTCCGGCACAGGGGACGAGAGAGCACTACCCTGTTTGTTTATATAGAATATTGCTGTTGTGTTGTCAGTCAATGCTGATACATATCTGCCCTCTAGATGGGCCTGAAATGTCTGGCAAGCAAGGCGGACTGCCCTCTGCTCCTTGATGTTGATGTGCAGCAAAAGTTCTGCCTGGGACCAGAGGTCCTGAGTCCTGCAACTTCCTAAGTGTACCCCCCAACCCATTGTCAATGTGGCTGTTACTAGATACAACAAGGATTAGGGCCCAGAGAAGGGCATTCCCCCACACACCACTTGTGGGTTGAGCCACAACTTGAGGGATTTGATAACCGGGGGAGTGAGTGTAATCAACTTGTCTAGGTGGTCTCTATTTGATCTGTACACCGAGGCTAGCCAAGCCTCAAGAGGACGGAGACGCAACCTGGTGTGCTGTACTACATACGTATAAATACCAGAGGGGTAGCTGTGTTAGTCTGGATCTGTAAAAGCGGCAAAGAGTTCTGTGGCATCTTATAGACTAACAAACGTTATGGAGCATGAGCTTTCATGGGTGAATACCCACTTCGTCGGATGCATGTAGTGGAAATTTCCAGAGGCAGGTAAAAATATGCAAGCAAGAATCTGGCTAGAGATAACGAGGTTAGTTCAATCAGGGAGGATGAGGCCCTCTTCTAGCAGCTGAGGTGTGAACACCAAGGGAGGAGAAACTGCTTTTGTAGTTGGCTAGCCATTCACAGTCTTTGTTTAATCCTGAGCTGATGGTATCAAATTTGCAGAGCAGTTCAAACTTCAGTTCATCTGCAAATTTGATACCATCAAATTTGATAGTTTTAATGAGAGGCAAAGCCACCCTCGAGGGATCCTTCGGCACCAGAATATCAACCACGGGGTCAGTCTCCTCTGCCACCTCTTCTGCCTGCATGCTCAAATTTTGAGCCACCCTTCTGATCAAGTCCTGGTGGGCTCTGTTGTCCATGGCTGGTAGCGTGGTGGATGTGCCTGCCATGACTTCATCAGGGGAAGATGCCCCTTGGGGCACTGGATCTTTCTGCCTCTCTGGTTTATGGGGATCCCCTTGCACAGAAGCGCCCTGCGCGATGGCAGTAGTGGTGCTGGCCTCCATGCCTGTCTCAGTACTGGCCCCGGCTCCTTCTGCTATTTTGGTGCTGACCTGCATGCCCAACTCGCATCCATGTGGAGGTTCACGGGCAACAAATACTGATGAAGATGGAAGGGGCCATGACTCCGAAACCACAGACAAAGATCTGGACCTCAGCCTTTGGACTTGGTGGCAGGCCCACGGGTTCCAGAAGGGTCACTGAGCCAGTGCCTGCCACTGTGGTGGCCATGCCATTATAGGCAAAGGCTGCCTTTCCTTCTGTCTGGAGCAGTGTCACGAACAGTGTTGGCTTTGCCTAGAGGTATATGATTCCGCCTCTGATGAGGACTCTGAGTCCAGCGACCAAAGCGGTGCGGAGTGAGATAGTGCTGGGGTGAGGACGAGCGGTGCTGCATTATCGCCGGCTTGCCCTTAGAGGGCACAGTGCCTCTCTGCAGTGGTGCTGGTGCCCGGATGGGGGACTATGCGGTCATTGCTTTGAGCTCTCTGGCTGCCTCAAAAGGTGTCCTCCATGGAGGGAAGGTCTAAATCCTCCTGTCAACCCTCCCGCACCAGGGAGTCCATTAGAACCTTACTCAACAGACCTCCCTGTGAGGCCAGAGCCAACAGTGCTGGCTGGGTAGGAGCCGGAGCAGAGTGTCCCAGCATGGGACGCACACTGTTGGTGCCTCCTCCTTCCACTGCTTTAGTGGGAGAGCAACCTTTGTCTGACCTCTTCTTTTTGTGCGACACCGGCAAATGGGAGTGGTGCCAAGTGCTCGCACCGGAGGAGGTCTTCGGCACCGGGGACTGGTGGTGCTGAAGGTCCCTGGAGCCCAAGTACTTTTTTGGCGTGTGGCCTCTGTTATCGAGGCTAGTGCGCTGTGCACCTAAGTGCTGGGCTTGAGGTCGGACGCTGCTGAAGCTGGCTGGGGATGAAGGACTGACTCCACGAGGAGCCATTTCAGCCTGAAGTCCCTCTCCTTTTTTGTCTTCAGGCAGAAGCCTCTGCAGTTTTTACACTTATCAGTCTGATGGGCTTCCCCCAAAGACTTTAAACAGGAGTTGTGTGGGTCTTCCTTTGGCATGGATTTTAGACAGGACCTGCATGGCTGAAACCCTTGAAACCAAGACATGCCCCAGTCCCTGGGAGGGGAAACAGTGCGGGAAACTCCCCAACTGAAACGCATCTAAGATAAGTAAAAACTACTTGACTAACTAATACTAAGTTTTGAACTATTTACAGGGTCAACAAGAAAAAGTTCACTAGGGGATTGCTTGCCGTAGCAAGAGAGCTGCTCAAACGACCATCACTAGTGGTAAGAAGGAACAGAAGAGGCAGCGGGTTTGCAGGGACCCATATACAACATCTTGAAGGCACGACTCCAGGGAGCTCCACAGCTGTCCCGACAGGTACCGCTAGGGGAAAAACGGTCCGATGACTATGCATGCAGTGCGTGCACACCTACAGGGGAGTCGCATCTTACGTGGGGGTTAGGTTCTGAAGTCGGCACGTAAGGCGAAAATCACGTATAGTCAAACGCTCATTTAGTGGAATGGTGGGCGGAATCACCCGCACTACAGGTACAGTATTTAAATTGTTATTTTTCTCTTTGTTTTGCCGAGCGCGTATTGTTAAAATCGCATAAGTTAAATGCACCTATTATGCGACTCCACTGTACTTGGAATCAACACGAGCAATCACTCGGAAAAAAACTTTTCACAATACCCACTGAATCGCCATCAGATAAGATTGTAGCTACTAAGGACCTCATCCTGCACCAAATAAATGCACAGGGTAAGATTCCCATAGACACAGGACCCAAATGCTCACAGGCCTTGTGGCCTTAGAGATTTGGTGGCTTTGTCTGGGCCAGCAAGGGAATAAAAACCTAAATCCCTCCTCCTTCTGAGCTTGAGGAGAGCTCCGTGGCTGAAGGATGCAGCACACATTTATTGGCTCCTGTACATCCAAGAGGACTTGTAACCCTTCTCGCCGAGGGCTGCTATTCCATGCCAGGAAAGAATGCTTCACATTCATGGGGGTTAGAGTAAAACTGGGTTTTTTAGACTTTGGTAAGGGCATCATGCTAGTCATCTTTTGAGGACTGGGAAAGGAATTTTGCCCAAGTCAGTTTGGTAGTGAGGAAATACAGGATTTTTCACCTTCATCTCAGCAGTTCAGGGATCCATGGGTAGGTTAAGTTTTAAAATCCATTTTGTCACAACATAGCAGGTTCCCTCTGTACATACTCATTCAATAGTACTGGATAAACCAGAATCTTAAACAGATAAGAAGAATGCTGGGGTTCCTGTTGTCTCGTACAGCAAGGAAACAACCCTTTCTCTCCTCCCCCCACCCTTGTATGAGGGCAGTCAAGTCCCATCAACAGTACTGGTGCTAGGTTAACTGGGTGTGGGGCTGACAGCCTTCTGCCATGTGATATGAGTTACACACGAAAGATAACTTGCAAGGGATGAGTTATTGTTGGATAGTTCCCAGATGTGTGACAAAGTTGTGGCCCAGTTAACCTTATTCCTGGTGTCTAGTCTTTCTTCTTGCAGTGTTTAGGACAACACTGGGCTACGATTTAAACCAGTGATTCCATTATCAATCTCACACCCTGATCCATCCAGTCCTTTTAAAGCTGACATTTAAGTGGAAAATCTCAGCTATATTTGTTTTCACTAGATTACGCTTCTTTGAGATGACCCCAATGACAAAATTATGGAAATGTTTACTCCCTGGGTTTGGGAGAAAACACAGTCAAGGAACTCTTCAAAGTAGAGGATGGGGCTTTGGATCGAGTATGCATCAGGGTGACTTTCATTTCAAGACAACTCAAATAGCTGAGAACACCACAGTGACTTTGTACATTGCTTCAGCGTGAAGTGCTTTATAGTTTAGAGCTATACTGATTTCTTTTAAGGAGTCCTAGTTTGGCTATAGTAAAGGGGAGAACTTTAAACTAGGTTTAAAGAGGGCATGTGACAAAAGTCCACAGGCATGCAATAAAAAAAAGTAACCTTGACAGAGGGCTATATGTTGGGGGGGGGCAGCGGGGGGAGGAAGTGGGGAGGATATGGAAATTTTCAATAGGGTCATAGGAACAACAAAAGCGAAATCAGTGGGGGAATCTGCTCAAAACCTTCACGTCTATACACAAATACAAGGATGTTAGGGGGCTTATTCCTTCACCCTTTCACTTCTCTGGTCCTTCTTGCATGAACAGAGAGCAACAATACCCGAAGTCCGAAGGTGCAAACAATTTGATGTTTATTGGGGTGAACTTCCAGCAAGCATGATTCCAGTTTCCTTCCTCAGTGTCCCCGTTCCCAGCTCTGACACCACAGAGCCTTGCCTGTGTCCCTGTTCCCATTCCCTCACCTTAGCGAAACATGATTCCAATTCCCCCACCCCCATTCCTCCCTCACTTCTTGATTGACTGCAGACTATATAGTAAAACTTGAGTTCTGCTTAGCTATACCTTAACCATTTTACTGAAATTTAACTAACCAATCCTAACATATTGTAACATGATTATTCCACCAATTATATCCCACTACCTTAATTGGTTTACATCCAACAAAAATTAATTATACAGCAGACAGAAACAATCACAGAACCAGACAGAGATTATACAGATAAACAATAGGGAAGTGGAGACTACAGTGACAGAAAATACAGAAACGAGGATTTCACATCCCAGCTATTGATAAGTGAGTTCTTGCCAGGTAGGATGCTATCAAACTAAGTTTCCTTTTACATCTTCTAGGCTCTTCCCTTTCTCTGGAGCTGATAGGAATACAATCCTGTCCTGATATTCCTAACAGCCCAATAGAACCTTATTTCAATGCGACTAGTTTGGAATGTGAGGATGTGACCATACACTTCCCAGTTTATGGCTGCCTTTGCTGCTTAGCCAAAGGCTTAGCCCAAGAACCAGGCCTCAGACTGTCACAGTAAGAGAAGGCCCTTAGACAGACAGACAGTGATTTTGATTCTTTTATACCTCTATAACTAGCTTAGTGATAAGAATACACCTACATTCTTAAAGTATAGGCCTTTGCAGATAGGCCTGAATATCTATATCCTAACAAAGGAGTAAAGAGAATAAACAGGAAGAACTGGAAGTATTAGTCCATAAGATGAATGTCGACTTAATTGGCACGAGAGACTTAACAGGATAAGTCTCATGACTGGAATATTGATAGAGAAGGCTACAGCTTGCTCTGGTAGAACAGGCAGGATAAAAAGGGAAGTGGTGATGCAGTATACATCAAGAATATATACACTTGTTCTGAGGTCCAGAAAGAGTTGAGAGGCAGACCAGTTGAAAGTCTCTGGGTAAAGATAAAAAAGGAGTTGCATCATGGTAGTGGTCTACTATAGACCACCAAATCAGGAAGAAGAGGTGGATAAGGCATTTCTAGAACAAACAACAGAAATATCCAAAACACAAGACCTGGTAGTAATGGGGGACTTCCCCAACAGATATCTGGATAGTTAAAGTAATATGGCAAAACATAAGATTTCCAGTAAGTTCTTGTATATATATTAGGGGCAACTTTTTGTTTCAGGAAGGGAGTAAGTAACGAGTGGGACAGCCATTTTAGACTTGATTCTGACCAACAGGGAGGAATTGGTAACAAATCTGAAAATAAAAAGGTAATTTAGTGAAGATGAACATGAAATGTTAGATTTTATAATTCTAAGGAAGGAAAGCATGAGAGCAACAGAATGAGGACAACAGACTTGAACAAACTCTGAGAACTGGTCCGATGGGAAAAAAATCCAAAGGAAAAAGTTGTTCAGGAGAGTTGGCAGTTTCTCAAGGAGACATTATTAAAGGCACAACTGCAAACTATCCTGATGCAAAGGAAAGATAGGAAAAAATAGGAAGAGGTCAATAGGGCTCGCCTCTTGCCGAGCTGGAGTACAGGAGTCGACGGGAGAGCGCTCAGTGATTGATTTATCGCATCTAGACTAGACGTGAGAAATTGATCTCCCCGGATCAATCGCTGCTTGCCGATCCGGACGGTAGTGTAGACATACCCTCAGTTAGCAGGGATCTACTCCTTCCTGCTTCTCAGTTGCTATTGCAGAGTTGCCTGCTTTTAATAAGTTTCCAGAAGGCTCTTCAAAAATTATCTAGCAACACATTTTATACTATGAATTTCCCCCCTTCCAGATAAAGTGCTGTAAGTACTCATGATGGGAAGACACAAAGTGCACTTTTAATACTGAACCTGAATACGTAGTGCAAGCAGAAGTGTTAAAAATGTAATAAGTTATTTTAATCTATAAAACTGAATTATTTTATTATGGAATATTCTGTAACCCTGTGATAAAGTGATGACAAAAATACAATGCAACTAAGACAGCTGAAACAATGTTTAGTTTTTCTTTCTTCACAAGTTTCCTGCTGGCTAATTCTATAACTAATACAAAAGAGCAGGATGAAGTAATCAGTGCCATTGGCTAATGCCAATACTTTGCAAACGTTTAACTATAAAAGAATTATAAAAAAGCCCTAACCATGTGAAAATATTGAGTTGGAGCATCAGGACTCCAGCTTAATGGGTTACAGTACAGCAACCAAAGACAGCAAGAGGCACTTCACCTTCAAAAAGACATGCCACAGCTGTGCATTTATGATTACAGCAGAAGTTATTCTTTTGGGGTCTTCCATTAAATATGCATTTTAGGCTTTTTTAAGGACTGCGGTTATGCAATAAACACAACCATTTAGCATTATCAACTTTATTATTTAAAAATGTCATGAGAGTTTGCTTAAACATAAGAAAAGATTTTGGGATTGTTCACTTCTGAAAGTGAATGAAAGTAGTTAGGTAAGTTATTATTAAGGATATTAAATATAATTAGGTAAGGACCAAATAGTGTGTTTGGCACTGTACAGGATCCAACTATCTCCTGCCCCATTATGAGTACACTTACAATCTAAGAACCAAGGTGGGTGAAGTAACATCATCAGGTCTAGACCTGGAGAAGAGCTCTGGGTGGATCAAAAGCGTGTCTCTCTCACCAACAGAATTTGGTCCAATAAAAGATACTACCTCACCCACCTTGTCTCTCTAACATCCTGGGACTGACACAGCTACAACTACACTGGATACAATCTAAGAACCAGACAGATAAGACTAGATAATACCTAGCTCTTAATACAGCACTTTTCATGAGTATGTCTTAAAGTGCATTCAGAGACCTAAAGAAGATTGCAATTTTTTTTTTATTTTTCTTTCAGAAGAATTAGTTTTTCCTGATTTCACTCAATGTAATAATGGAGTGGAGAAAACTATTTAACTTTTTAGAATACTGAGGAAGAAACAAGTATATTAGAATGATCTGAAGGAGGACAGCAGAGGTCTAGCATATTAGATACACCTCTACCTCGATATAACGCTGCCCTCGGGAGCCAAAAAACCTTACTGCATTATATCAAACTTGATTTGATCCGCTGGAGCTTGCAGCTCCCCCCCACCCCCACCCCAGCGCTGCTTTACCGCATTATATCCAAATTTGTGTTATATCGAGTGGCCTTATATCGGGGTAGAGATATATGTGGTGGAAGTATGTACTTGGCCCAGCTCAACCATTCAGCCACTGCTGCTATCTATGCTACGATGGCTACAATGCTATTTATACGCATGCTAGCTTAATAAAAGCAAGTGTGAGCATGTGTACGTGAGCAGGGGAATCACAGCCCTAGCTTGAAGTGTTATTCCTGTGGGAATTCTGCTCCACTGCACATGTAGAATTTGCACAGAAATTAATGTTTTTTGTGCAGAATTTCCTTTTCCTCCACAGAAATGGGCTACAGAGCTGCTGGCTGCCACTATGGGCTACTGGACCCAGCAGAGCCCAGCTCGCACACAGAAGACACTGCCCGGGGGAAGAGGGAGGGAGCTGGAGGGTTTGGAGCAGCTGCCCTCTCAGCATGCCCTAAAGGAAGGAGGCAGCCTACAGGAAACTCCATACAAGCCTGGGACCCAGCATCATGCTGTTTCTCCCTCTGGATTCATGGGCTCTGGGTGTATGCGTACGCAAATGTCTGAGCTGGGGGCCCGCAGCTGGGGTCTGGGTGGGGAGGAATTAGGGGGTGCGTGCGAGTGATTGGCCTGGGAGTGTGTGGCTGGGCTTGGGGGATAAAGAGTGTGGATTTCTGCCCCCCCTCGCACTCTCGCGGGGAGGAACTGGATCATCATAGGGGTTTCCTTAACACTCTACTCCTGGAGGAATTTTTTTGTCTCTGTATTGTTATAGACATAGTTGCTGATAGGTATTTTGAAATAAATTACCAAAATAATTGAAACTGGTGTGATTATATAGCGTTATCTTGACAAATAAAATTTGCAGCATTTTAAAATATTGTGCGCAGAATTTTCCCAGGAGTTAAGCGTAGACATAGCTCTAGGGCAGGTGTCGGCAACCTTTCAGAAGTGGTGTGCCGAGTCTTCATTTAGTCACTCTAATTTAAGGTTTCGCGTGCTGGTAATAATTTTAACGTTTTTAGAAGGTCTCTTTCTATAAATCTATAATATATAACTAAACTATTGTTGTATGTAAAGTAAATAAGGTTTTAAAAAAGTTTAAGAAGCTTCATTTAAAATTAAATTAAAATGCAGAGTCCCCCGGACCGGTGGCCAGGACCCGGGCAGTGTGAGTGCCACTGAAAATCAGCTTGCGTGGCGCCTTTGGAACGCGTGCCATAGCTTGCCTAACCCTGCTCTAGGGAGCAAGGAGCTGGAGGAGGGATGTAAAGAGAGGATTGACATGGGTTTACTGGTAGATAAGGAAGAACTTTAACAGCTGCATTTTAGATGTACTTTAGAGGGGTGATATGGGTTTTAGGGAGTCTGGAGAGGAAGAGGGGTTACAGTAATCAAGAGATGTTTAGACAACAGGACAAAAAAGAATGGTAATTTAAAAAATGTTGACTAGAAAGAAAAGAAAAGATGAGGTGACAGGCTGGAGAGAAAAGAATTCAGGAACAAAATTAGCAATCATCTACTTTGACAGTCTCTTTGTACATGAGCAGACATACATACACACAAATTAGATAAACTGTCCAACTATCTTTGTTTTAACCTCCTGCCAGATAAGCACGAGTGTTTCTTGGCCCAATTTATCCAAGTTAACTGGGCAAGAAGAGGAAAGTAACTATATTTTTACCTCACTGCCTGCTCAGGGAATGGGGAGGGAATTTCCTTTGTACTGACATGAGCATGTGCTACTCCTTCAGATTTCATATCACATTGGGTTTATTTTTCCTAGTACATGTTTCTTTATGGTACAGCTTGCTGAAGGGGTTTGACAGTTACTCTTCCACAATTTAGCTCTGCAGTTCTCTGGTGCTGTTGATGTTGCAATACATTTTCTGTCAGATGAAATTTACAAGCACATTACCCTGCTTGACAGAAACAGTGAGCCACAAGGATTTCCTGAGGAGAAACTCCCACATGCTGTGTGAGACATTTTGCTGGCTTTTCTTTTGGCTGGGGTAACATTTTTCAACTATACCAATTACATAGCCACCCTGACACAAACTTTCAAAAACATAAAACATTGAGTGAAATGCGCCTTGACTCCAGAAGGAAAAATATCCTCAGTCTTTTTTCTCTAATTATTTAAAACCATTTGGAAGACTGTATATCAGTGGTCTCAGGGCCCACAACTGTGTTGTTAATGTAAGATTTGTCCAACATAGCATGTGTGGTTATAGAGGACAGGAATCTAAAGTCCTTAAGGCTCCAAGTTACAGGACTCCGTTACCAAGAAGAATGGGCATATGGCTCCTTTGTTCAGTTATTGAAACCTCAGCATGGGGTAGCATGAAAACAATAAAATATTAAGCCCCTGGAGACTCTGCCAACATTTAGGATGCCAAGCTTCTTGAAAGGTTCAGAAAGGAAAAACTAAAGTCGAAATTAGAGCTATGGTTTCCCCCACTGTATTATCTGATTTATCATTTGAATTGCAACCTTTTAGGTTTTGTAATAAAGAGGCAGCATGGTCCATTAATAGGACACCATGCTAGGCATCAGGAGATAAAGGTTTTGTCACTCATTTGTTGTGTGACTTAGCCAAATTGCAATCTGTGCCTCATTATCCCCATTTTACCAATGGGGAAACAGAATACTTACATACTTTTGTCAAGTGGGCTTTATATTAACATGCCATTATTGATAATCTGCAAATCTCGAGTATTTGCATATAATTAATAATCACACCTGCAACAGAGGTTATGAAACTTTGAAGAGAATTGCCTACAGCTGCAACATGTAATTTTTAAAATTCGATGCTCCGTCACTTAGCTATATGCTCCACACTGAAAGTAATCAAATTACTGGTGGAAATCTCCAAAGCAACAATCTGCTCTCTCAAACATATCTAGCTGTGAGGCATTATCCTGAGAAATAATATGAATACAGGAAACATATGCATAAAACAAAACATGAACCTAAAATCTAAGGGCTATATTCTGCTGTCTCTGGTGCACATCTCCTACCGATGTTAACAGAAGCCATACTGAAACTGCCTGAGCAAGAATCTGGCCTGTTTTGTCTTACAGATACCCTTCTCCTCCTTGTGTTTATTTCTCTTCCCTGTATTTAGGCTCATTGATAAAATTAACTCTCCTTTTCTTCCTGCTATCCTAGCAGATTAGGGTTTCTATAAGTCCCACCATTTTCTCAGTATATCCCGTATGCTGCAAGTATAGCCGAACAAAGTCAGTTAACTTTGCTTAGGGATTCCCCCTTAAACCTGCCTCATCAATATGATGCCATGAAGTCACTTTTTATTCCACAAGTGAAATTACCAAAGTGGCAACCCTAAGCAGTATGTTCTTACTCTTGGTTTTCACTCCATTTTGTTACACTAAATCCATGTGTCACAGTGAAATATGAGGACAGGTGAGGGGAGAGAATCCAAGAGTCACATTTACAGTAACTATGGATTTGAAAAAACAAAGACCATTTATGAATAAGTAGGTAACTAATTGGGCAATTATTTTGGAAAATACTTGTCCTGCAACACCTAACATGAATGCTGAGCACTGAGAATAGATCAAGTAGCCTATTCTTTAAACCTAAGTATAAAAGAGTGAAAAAAATTCAGCGTAATTTGCAGCACATTAACCAAAATCTGCAGCAGTTTCTTGACTGAATGCAGGGCCAAGTTTAAAAAAAAAGTTGTTGTTTAATAGCTTCACTGGGAAAAAGACAAGACAATTCTAGTACACATCATGCTACAAAAATGAAGGGATCCAAAATATTTCTGTGATCTGGAATATGGACTATTGCTTGTGACATAGCAACTCACTATCTTAGTTTGCATTTGTAATAATCTGATACTTTTTTCATTCTTAAATTACAGATTTGTTTTTGCCTGTGTTCCCATTTATTTTATGTACTAGGATTTTGGCTCAGCATATTATGGTTGTAAAAATAACCTTCCAATGTGAATCAAATGTAAACGTATGCACTATCATCTTCCTGAATATGCAGACAGCTTTGATGTATCCATTGCTGTGCTCATAGCTTTGCAAAGCATCAGCAACAGAGTGGAATTAGCAAGATTGGTCAGTTTCTCTACTGCTGTTCAGAACAACTTGTGCAGCAGTGAAATTGTCAAAAAATCATGTCTATTACATACTGATGCTGGAACTCAAAAACAAAAGGCTAAAATGAGTAGAGTAGAGACCAGTCTCCCCTAAGCACCAGGCAGGCTGGGGGATAAGGGTTGGAAAAGGCTGGTGGAAGAGAAAAAAAACAAAACCAAAATCAAAAAACACAACCCTTTCTTCTCTGTTCCAGCAGACAGAAAGAAGCAGAGCTTCATGTTTATATAAAACACTCACTAGATCATGCTCTAGGAGATGCCCGGCATACATTAGACCAGGGGTAGACAACCTATGGCACGCGTGCCGAAGGCAGCACTTGAGCTGATTTTCAGTGGCACTCACACTGCCCGGGTCCTGGCAACCGGTCCGGGGGACTCTGCATTTTAATTTAATTTTAAATGAAGCTTCTTAAACATTTTTAAAACCTTATTTACTTTACATACAACAATAGTGTAGCTCTATATTATAGACTTAGAGAAAGAGACCTTCTAAAAATGTTAAAATTATTACTGGCACACGAAACCTTAAACTAGAGTCAATAAATGAAGACTCGGCACACCACTTCTGAAAGGTTGCCGACCCCGGCACTAGACTCTTGATGTTACACTCTCCACACAACTATGCTGCAGTGTGGAGCCAGCTAATAGGGGTAATGCCAGTGTTTCTAAAAAATAAATTATATTATGTGTGTGTGTAATAAAATACAATACATAATGCAATTGCTGTAATTTATTAACATCTTATTTTATATTTTATATTCCATAGGATCTCTTCAAAAAAAGACAGCAATGTTGTTTAAACATTACATTACACTCAAGTCCATAGCCAGCTGGCACAAGTTAATAACATCCCCCAAGCTTCTCTAACATGTCTTGGAGCAGAAAATCAGAGCACTCTAAGGCCTGGTCTACACTACGCGTTTAAACCAGTTTTAGGAGCGTTAAACCGATTTAACGCCACACCCATCCACACTAAGAGGCCCTTTATAGCGATATAAAGGGCTCTTTAAACC
Source organism: Mauremys reevesii (assembly GCF_016161935.1). Taxonomy (NCBI): domain Eukaryota; kingdom Metazoa; phylum Chordata; order Testudines; family Geoemydidae; genus Mauremys; species Mauremys reevesii. Next base: position 89,103,913 of record NC_052626.1, read on the forward strand.
AGTTTCTGTACTCCTCCCTAACGAGAGGAGTAGCGCCAATATCGGTATTGCCATATCGGATTAGGGTTAGTGTGGCCGCAAATCGACGGTATTGGCCTCCGGGCGGTATCCCACAGTGCACCACTGACCGCTCTGGACAGCAATCTGAACTCGGATGCAGTGGCCAGGTAGACAGGAAAAGCCCCGCGAACTTTTGAATATCATTTCCTGTTTGCCCAGTGTGGAGCTCCGATCAGCACGGGTGGTGATGCAGTCCAAAATCAAAATCCAAAAAGAGCTCCAGCATGGACCGTACGGATGTGATCGCTGTATGGGCAGGCAAATCTGTTCCATCAGAGCTCCGTTACAGAAGACGAAATTCCAAAGCATTTTTAAAAAATCTCCAGACAGAGGCCACAGCAGGGACTCAGCACACTGCTACGTGACAAACGTAACAGAAAGCCAAAGAGTCAAATGGACGCTCATGGAGGGAGGGAGGGGGGACTGAGGACTCAAGCTATCCCACAGTTCCTGCAGTCTCCGAAAAGCATTTGCATTCTTGGCTGAGCTCCCAATGCCTGTAGTGTCAAACACATTGTCCGTGGTGGTTCAGGGCATAGCTCGTCAATTTACCCCCCTCACCCACCTCCAGAAGTAAAAGGGAAAAAAATCCTCTCTTGACTCTTAAATGTCACCCTATGTTTACTGAATGCTGCTGATAGACGCGATGCTGCAGCAGTCAACGGCACCATCCTCGCCCCCCCTCCTTGGTGGCTGATGGTACAATATGGCTGATATCCATCGTCAGCCTTGTGGCAGATGGTGCAGTACAATAGGACTGGTATCCGTCCTCATCATCAGCCCGTGAGTGCTCCTGACTGGCCTCCGGTGAGGTCGGCTGGGGGCGCCTGGGTAAAAAACTCCTGATCATTCCCAGTAGATGGTACAGAACGGCTGGTAACCATCTTCATCATAGCAACAGGGGGCTGAGCTCCATCAGCCCCCGCCCTTCATGTGTAAAGAAAAGATTCTGTACTGCCTGGACTATCATAGCAGCGGGAGGCTGGGCTCCTCTCCCCCACACTGCTTAATGTCTTGTCTGGACTATCATAGCAGCTGGAGGCTGCCTTCCCCTCATTTTATCTCACTAACAAGTCACTATTTCTTATTCCTGCATTCTTTATTACTTCATCACACAAATGGGGGGACACTGCAATGGTAGCCCAGGAGGGCTGGGGGAGGAGGGAATCAACAGGTGGGGTTGTTGCAGGGGCACCCCCTGTGAATGGCATGCAGCTCATCATTTCTGCGGGATCTGACACGGAGCGGCTGTGTTCTCTGGTTCTCTGATACACTGGTTCTCTAGTACACTTGCCCCATACTCTAGGCAGGACTGATTCTATTTTTAGGTACCATAAAGGAGGGATTGACTCGGGGAGTCATTCCCATTTTTGTCTTTTGCGCCCCCGGCCGATCTCAGCCAGGGGCACCTATGACAGCAGCAGATGGTACAGCACAAAAGGATTGTTAATCGTCATCTCATTGCCAATTTACAACGGCATGGTAGATGCTACAGAACGGCTGATAACCATCTCTGCTATCATGCAAAAGCAAATGAATGCTGCTGTGTAGCGCTGCTGAATCGCCTCTGTCAGCAGCATCTAGTACACATACGGTGACAGTGACAAAAGGCAAAACAGGCTCCGTGGTTGCCATGCTAATGGCGTCTGCCAGGGCAATCCAGGGAAAAAGGGCGCGAAATGATTGTCTACTGTTGCTTTCCCAGAGGAAGGAGTGACTGACGACATTTACCCAGAACCACCCGCGACAATTATTTTTGCCCCATTAGGCACTGGGATTTCAACCCAGAATTCCAAGGGCCGGGGGAGACTGCGGGAACTATGGGATAACTACGGAATAGCTACCCACAGTGCAACGCTCGAGAAATCGATGCTAGCCTTGGACCGTGGACGCACACCACCGATTTAATGTGCTTAGTGTGGCCGCGTGCACTCGATTTTATACAATCTGTTTTACTAAACCAGTTTATGTAAAATCGGAATAATCCCGTAGTGTAGACGTACCCTCACATTTTTGTTTGGTTCTTGCCTATTTCTTTACCCCTCTCCAGTGCTGCTGGGTGAGGGAAGGAGCAAAGACCCATTCTGCAGTAGGCACTCCCTACACTCAGGCAGTCAGTTGATCTCCTTGCCTGCTCTCCCTGGGGCTCCTACATCCTAGCAGGGAAACAGGCAATAAAGTAGTCAATGATACTCTTCTCCATTCCCTGTGACTCAGCAGATGGCCAATGGTAGAGAGGTGGAGCAGCTGTAGCAAGAACTGAACAGTTGCTGTTCAGAGCACTTTAGCCTCACATCAAAGTTGCTTTGGGTGGCTGCAGGGAAAGCAGTTCAGATACCAAGGCCAGAGAGGACCATTATGATAAAAAAGGGATCAATTGTGGAAGCAGGGCCTCTTACTTCCTCCCTCTTGCAACAGAAGTGGCCCAGACACTTAAAAGGTGCAGTGTGGCTCAGGAATACATCTTCAGTTCATAATCAAATTGAAGTTCTTAATATAGTTGCCCACAAGGGCCACAGAGGTCACAAATGGCCCCAGCCCACATGTGGGATGCCACTGTGGTAGATGTTACAAGCCAGGGCTCACAATCACGGAAAGATTCTAAAGCAGTTTAACAGGAAGTAGGCCACGTCTGTTGGTCAATTGTAATGACAGTACATATATACAACCCTCAATTCTGAATCCTAAGTTTCAATGCAGTTATAAATGGTCCTGTCCATAAGCACTCACTCAATTTTAACTACAAGATCAGTAGCAATCCAATGAAACAAGAAAGAGAAGGCTAGTAGGGACAGGAAATGGCAATACATTCAGACAACTTTAATAGTAACTTCTCTCCCTCCTTCATGAGGATACTTCTGCAGATCCCTCAAGAAGGCACTTTATGTAAATAAGGACTGAAGGACTTATCCCTGAAATTAACTTCCGATCTGGCTGTAGAGTTGAGAGTACAGCTGAATACATGAAATGAGTGAATTTTAAAGTAAGTGGCAGACTTACAAATTTCAAAGGATACATTATGTAGTTCTGGAGGCATTCTGCACCAAAAAAATAAATTCTGCACATAATATTTTAAAATTCTGCAAATTTTGTCAAAAATAACACTACATAAATCACACCAGTTTCAATTATTTTGGTAATTTATTTCAAAATACCTGTCAGCAATATGTCTGTAACAATACAGACACACACAAAAATCCCCCCAGGAGTAGAGTTAAAGAAACCCCCTATGACAACCCAGTTCCTGTTTCTCTGCCCCCTTCCCCTCCTATAGTGAGTCCACAGAGAAAGAAGTTTTTATATATTTTCTAAATTAGTGCACATATTAGAAAATATAATACAAGGTTGTATTCTTTTTAATATAATATTCCTTCTGGTTAAACAGTATAAGGAAAAGTTGACCTGTGTGCATGTTTAGTGTATTTGAAACAAAGCAGCACTTACCTTTGGATCTGCCAATGCATTAATGACATTTCCAAGAGCTAGCAGTGAACGGTTAATGTTGGTCCCTTCTCTAAAACGAGCTCCTTTGGAATTTGTGGCACTGGCACGTTCAGATCCTGCCAGGTCAATGAGGGACATTTTGGCAATACGTACATTTTGACTGATACTTGCTGTTTTATCTTGCTGCCTTAAATAAATCTATAAAGAAAACAAATTACAAGGATTTAAAAAAAAAACAACAACCAACCTCTCCACAAGCAATGGCTCTTATTTAAAGGACAATACAATTCTACATCATAAGGATAGTTACATAAAAATGTTTGTGCAGGTGTTTACAATGTCCTGCCTGGAGTTGTCACTCTGTACATACTGAAGTATTAAGCAGAAATTACTATTTAGGGGAGAGGGACAGAGTGAGATAATTTCAAAGATTATCTGCTCCCCTCCAATAAGTCCTAACATTGTATGCACCCCACTTTACATAGTAATAGGAAAAAATTCAAGTTTACCTGCTAAAGACACAATGCACTTTCAAATCAGTCTTGCAGACTTCAGACTAAAATGGCTTTTCTGTCTTTGAAATGTATATAATGTAAATTGTCATTTTAAATATAACGTGTCTCTTCCAAAAAGACAGAATACTTTTTAGATTCACAGTGTAGAGTCCCAAGTGCCATAGGAAAAGAGTGGCTGTCAGACATTCAGTAAAGAGAAGTTACTGGTCAGTAACTGTAGCTCAGCAGCATTGCCTGCTCATTCACACTGTGGAAAAAACGATTGCTGACCTTTTCATAACTGTTGTCCTTCGAGATGTGTTGCTCACGTCTATTCCATTCTAGGTGTGCGCGTGCGCCCACATGCACACTCAAAGATTTTGTCTTAGTGGTATCCGTAGGGTTGGCTGTAGCATCCTCTGGAGTGCCACACTCATATGTAGGTATAATAGGTGCTGCCAACCCTACGCTCTCTCGGTTCCTTCTTGCTGGTAACTCTGACAGAGGGGTAGGAGGGCGGGTAATGGAATTGACATGAGCAACACATCTCAAAGAACAGTTATGAAAAGATAGTTAACTGTGTTTTCTTCTTTGAGTGCTTGCTCATGTCAATTCCATTCTAGGTGACTCACAAGCAGTATCCTCAGAGGTGGGCTCAGAGTTCATAGTCTAGAGGCATGCAGTACTGCTCTACTGAAGCCAACATCCTCCTAGGCCTGCTGGGTAAGTGGAGTAATGGTATGTGAACGTGTGGATGGACGAGCAGGTGGCCACCCTACAGATGCCCTGGATAGGCACTTGGGCTAGGAAACCTGCTGAGGAGGCTTGTGCCCTGGTTGAATGGGCAGTTACGATTGCAGGAGGTGCAACCCTTGCCTGATTGCAACAGCGAATGCAGGCAGTCATCCAAGAAGAAATTCTTTGAGTGGACACTGGACGACCTTTCGTCCTGTAGGCCACCACAACGAACAACTGCGTCAACTTGCAGAATGGTGTGGTCCTTTGAATGTAGAAGGCTAGAGCTCCACAAACTGCAGGGTGTAGCTCAAAGATACTATGTCGAGCAACCAACGGTCCGAGGTCAGCTGCGACCAGGCCAATCAGAAGGGGTGCAAAGAGTTGAGGAAAGAGCAGGGGTATGGATCCTGGGAAGTGGCTGAGGCACCATCCTTGGGTGCATACTCAAAACGCTTGCTTCTGGCCTCCTTGGCCTCTGGAAGAACCAGGCTGGGCGGAGGAATGGGAAAAAGAAGGGTGACTGTTTAAATCCTTTGTCTCTGTCCTTTCTGTAGGAGCTGGACCAGAGGACACCCCAGGACCTCCAGGCGGAACAGCTTTCTAGCCTGCTGAGGGGTGTGAAGGCCCAAGGAACCAAGGTTGGCATTGGAGTCTTTAAGGCCATGGAGCCATGAGGTCAGCTACAAAAAGAGCCCTGCTTCCTCATACAGAAGGTCCTGAAGAGTAGTCTGCATCTCCTGGGACAGCCCAGAGGATGTAACCAGGAGCTGCACCTCATGACCACTGTGGAGCTGACTACCCTAGCCGCCAAGTCTGCAGCATACCAGGCCATCTGGAGGGCACCTCTGGTCACTACTTTGTCAACGTCCGGCAAGGTGGCAAACTCCTGGGCTTGGTCATGTGGGAGGCCCTCCTTGAACTTGCTAATGGAGTCCCACAGGTTGAAGCTATATCTGCCTAGCAGGACCAGATGGATAGACAGGCTGGCTTTCCAAATAACTAACTTCCCTGCCAAACAAGTTCAGCCCCCTGGTGTCTTTATTTTTAGGTGTGCCACTTGCCTGGCCCTTTCATTGATGACGGACACAACCAGGGATCCCGCTGGAGGCTCGGTGTACAGATACTCTGATCCCTTTGCGGGGACACAGTACTTCTTTTCTGCCTTCTTGGAGGAAGGTGGAATGGAAGAGGGGGTCTGCCACATAGACTTAGCAATTTTAAGGACCCCTGGGTGGACAAGCAATGAGACTTGGGCTGGTGTGGAGGAGGGCATAACATTAAAGAGGTCATTGGACTCCTCAGCTAGCTCTTTGACCTCCAAGTTTAGGTTGGCAGCCACCCTTTTGAGCAGGGCCTGGTGCTCCTTGAAGTCGTTGGGCAGGTGGGTGGGTGAGGAGAAAGGATGTAGGCTGCTTGTTTGAAAGGGCCCACTACTGCTTCGTCCGGAGATGAAGATGACTGCACAGCAGAGGGAGGGGCAGCTTCCCTGTGCTCGTCCGGAGACAGCTCCTTGGGCATCAAGGCCCACTGTGTTGCTCCCGTGCTGGATTCAGCACCATGATCCAACACTGGTGCCGGCTATGCCAACGGCAGCTTGTCTGATGTGGCCTGATAGGAATGGTGGGAGTACTGCCACTGAGTGGGCCCTGGCCCCTGCCTCCATGCTGCAGGAGCCATGCTGGTCTCGTGGGCCTGTGGTGATTTGCCTTTTATAGACCAGGGGCTAAATTCCCTTTCAGGCTCAGACCACTGTCCTTCCGGTGACAAGGGTGGAGACGTAGGTGCCCAAGTCTGCCAACTGGCCCTCGTAGGCAACAAGTAAGGAGAGGGCGAGGACTGGTGCCTGCCCAAAGATAGGTACCAGGGAGCTGGAGACTGGTGCAGAGACCGGAACGATCCCGCACCAAGGGGGAAATTGACCCTTAAGTGATGGTGATCTGTGCTGTGGAGAACTCTGGCAGGAGGTCCGATGGTGGTATGGGGATCAGCACCGCGACTCAAGTGTCCCGTGCCTTGCAGACAGGGACCATGGCATCAGGGATCTATGTCTTCTAATCAGGGATGCGGTGCCAGGGTCTGGGACACTCTGTTGCTTTAGAGGGTAGTCCCATAACCGGCTTCCCTTAGATGCTGGGGCCTTGTCCGGGTCTGTCACCTGGCTCAGCATCTACATTGGTGGTCAGCCTACTTGCTTTTTGGCTGCTGGGCCCACTTTGGACACATGACCCTACTAGGGGATGGGACCCCCCCACCACTCCCACAAGTCGGGTTCCTGGCTGGACTAGGGGGTCAGACCGCGATGCAAGACAAGGAGCTCCAACCTTCACAGGTGGTAAGAAGGAACTGAGAGGGCAAAGGGTTGGCAGCGCCTAGTATACCAACACTGAGTGCAGCACTCAAGAGGGCGCTATAGCCAACCCTATGGATACCGCTAAAGCAAAAATCTCTGGATAACTGTGCATGTGGCCTCCAGAGCCAGCTCCAGGGAAAACCAAACCAAACCAACCAAACACTGATCGTGATCTGCAGCTCTACCACCACCACTTCAGTCTTCAGCGGCTGGCCCTTTGGCTCCAAGAGGGACCGAGGGACCCGCTGCCAAATTGCCACCGAAGACCCGGATGTGCCGCCCCTCACCATTGGCCGCCCCAAGCAGCTGCTTGCTGGGTTGGTGCCTGGAGCTGGCCCTGGTGGCCACGCACACACCTAGAATGCAATCAACATGAGCAAGCACTCAAAGAAGAAAAAAAGGTACCAGTGACATAAGCTTCCAGAATCTTCCATAGAGCAGTGTCTGTTGGGGCCACTTGCTCTTCTTGGCCCTCTGCTCATGTGGAATTCTAAGGGTATAAAAGGTGAAGAGGAACCAATTCCTTCAGTTTCTTCTGCTAATTCAGGAACTCTTAACCTAGGTGTCTGATTAAAATGGGGAGCATGAATACACAGTTACTGGTCAGTAACTTCCTTCGCTTTTGATGCCACCTCTAAATATTTCCACTTGTGGGAACTTAGTGAGCAGGACAACCCTTCGGGAAGGTTAGTAGCCTAAAAGACTATTTACTCTGATAAGACCGTATTTTCTGTATCTAACTTGGCCTAACAGTCATGTAATTCACTGATTCTCTAGGAATGGTCTCTTTACAGAGATGTTTCACAGAACAGTCTAACAAATGTTTGAACAGAGGAGCTGTGTTGTGAACTAGGCTCAAAGACACGGCTCTCATTTGGGACCAAGAGGCAAAGGGACAGAAAGAGAAACAGGTTTCAGAGTAGCAGCCGTGTTAGTCTGTATCAGTAAAAACAACAAGGAGTCCTTGTGGCATCTTAGAGACTAACAAATTTATTTGAGCATAAGCTTTCATGGGCTACAGCCCACTTCATCAGATGCACAGAATGGAACATATAGTAAGAAGATATATATACACACATACAGAGAACATGAAAAAGTGGAAGTTGCCATACCAACTCTAAGAGGCTAATTAATTAAGATGAGCTATTATTATAGCTACCCTCTTTCAGGAAGGTGGATTAACTATGCCAGTCAGTGTAGGAGTATCTTCACTAAAATGTGACAGTGGTGCAGTTGCACCACCACAGCATTTTAAATGTAGACCTGCCCTAACTGTTCCAGCAATCCAAGATTCTAGTTGCAGATCCAATAAACTTCTGATATGGGTGGAAACATTTCAGATCCTGTAAACCCGGAGATCCAGTAAACTGGAAAACAGGACTTGTAGTTCCAATGTCAAACACTGGGTGTTGGGACAAAACTACCATGCCAGGGCTATTGACAGCATCTTGAGTACATACCAATTCACGTTCAGAAAAACTTCTTGAATCAATAATATCAGAGGGCATTCACAGAGGAATTTCTGACCCAAATCCAGTGAAAGACAGTCAGTGATATCAGGTCTTCCTTGACCCTGGAACAGAACTGAACTCAATGGGCATTATCAATTAATGGAAAGAGAGACCCAACTATGATTCACTTCACTTGTAGAACAGGTGATGCAACACAGATTTATAAATCATGTGATGTTGACTATAATCTATACTAAAAAAGACTATCAAGACATCTTTCCATGGTAGATGAGTCGTTTGTGGAGGCTATACTCCCAGAGCAGAAAAACTTTTATGCTTCTGGCTAGATCAAACCATCCTTTAATAGTTGGCGAATACATGGCCCTAATCTTGCCCATCAGAATTTGGACAGCTTTGGAAGATTTGACCAGAGTGAGAAACCTTGCAAGCCAGACAAGTAACACTTATCTTCAGTATCATGACGTGGCATCTTGTTTCCTTCAGAGTTCATAAAACTTGTGGAGGATGGAGATCTAGGTGAGCACTCCAGTCCACCAGCTGAAACTATTATTATGGTAAGGGAGGAAAGAAAGGACCTGTGACAGGCCACATTTCTATTGAGTCTCTCAGTAAAGAATTTTATAGAATAGATGTTGTGGCTCGGGTGTTCACAGTGTTGAAGTGTGGGCAGTACGACCACAGCTAGCCCAAAGGTCAGGTAGCGAAAGATGTTACCTGAGTTCACTGGTGAAGAACTTGTCCTCTGGCACCTCTGCAGCGAGACAGAAGTAAAGTATTCTTTGTGTATACAGAACTCCTGAACACTATGCACTTTCCTGAGGGCCAAAGGCTAGATATAGACAACGGTGCTCGGATGTCTGAGAAAAATACTTATAACAGTCAGACATTTAGTGAGCCACTCTTTGCAGTTGGTTGTGTTGGACCCCCTGCCTCTGGTTGACAAACATGCATCTGAGAACTTATATTTGGTCTGACCCAAATTTCCAAATAGTTTTGGTACTCCCCTCCCAAATCATCTCTCAGTGAATTGACTATTTGGAAAATATTATATATATTTTACCCAGCTCTAGTCTAAATAATTCTGCACATAAGATACAGACAAATATAAAATAAGGTAGTAGATTGTTTTTGTTCACAGAATGAATCTTGGTTCTTGAACAATTTTATGCAATGAAAAAGAAAACAGAATAAAATATTTTGGTCAACATAGATCTAAAAAAGACAAAGTAAACCCAAGCAAACGTTCAAGATCTAGCTCATTTACAAGGACTAATTGGATGACAGAAGTTGCAATGAATGTGGAAGAAACTTTGACTGGATAATAATAATCTGCTGATGTGATATCTTTGCAGGGATGGCATGGATTTACCAGATGTGGTTTCTACCAGGTAAAATCATGTTTTTACTGCCCCAGGAAAAAAGTCAGTCAGTCACAGTTTAAGGCATTTTCTATTTAAAAAAAAACCCCCCACCTTACTAATGCACAGCACATAATAGTTTTATTTACATATTCAAATTGTGGCAGTAGATTCAGAGATTAATTTAAGATCGTACAAATAAAAAATAAAACTGCAGTGTGTGTGATACTAATATATGTAATGATAATACTGAGCATTGGAATGTTTAGTAAATATTTTAGTTAGTTTTTCTCAAGTAATACATGTCACATTGAAAATATTTGATTATATGAGAATGACAATAATGCAAAATTGTAGGCCTGAACTACTAAGCAATCAGAAGCATGCAGAGTTGTAGACTGCCAATCCAGATCCACTTGGCCCTGCAGAATTCTGTAGCAGACGACCAACTTTGATGTTGTTGGATTGTAAAGGTGTGACCACTCGTGAGTGCTTCCTGCTGGCCAGATGCGTGCTGCGCTCTTTGTTTTTTGGTATCCTCTGACAGTAGTTTCTCTTTCAGATGGGTTTTCAGTGACGCAGCCTTCCAGCTGAGTAACACGCAGTCTGTACGTGAAACAGACTGAAAACAAACCCCTTCTTGGGTAACAGTCCAATGAAAGATTGGCCCCTCCCCAAAGTCATCAGTCCTATCTCAGGGTCTGTTTAAAGCACCTGCACCCTTCTTGGGCTCCAAACAAAACATTTTGCCTCCTCGGCCCTTGGCCACTCTGTGGCCAGTGGGGGGACCTGGGCCTGCCCACTACTCTGGGTCCCAAGCCAGGGACCCTAGGACTAGCAGCCACCTGCTGTTTCAGTCACTATTGTCTATTGCACTATTCTCTGGGCTGCTTCCCACTTTGTCCCACCAGCTTCTCGGGTCCTCAGCCTGTTCCATGTTTAAGCAGTCTCTCTCCCAGGCTTCCTTGCCTGGAGTCTGTAACAATTCCTGTCCTCTCAGGGTTCCTCTCTCACATGGCACTTCACCTGGTGAGCTAATAAGTCTCTGGCCTGTCTCATCAGGGTTCTCGCTCACCCAGGCCTCTGTGCCTAGACAGCTTCACATTCCTACCCCTGCTTATACAAGGTTTCTCCCCTGTCTCCCAGACTTCCACTCTTTCTGGTCCCAGCTAGTGACTGCTCTGTCCAGCTGCTGCAGCTTCCTCAGCCAGCCAGGAACAGTATCCTTCCTCCTCTGGCCCCAGCCAGCAACTGAGCTGTTCAGACCCTGCAACTCCTTTTATATATGAGCCTTTTAGGCTCTGATTGGCTTCCTCCCCTGCAGCTTATCTAGGCTGCTTAGAGGATCCCACTCTACTGCCTTTTTTCTGTGGCAGGGTGTGGTAGGACAGCATGGCCTTCTGGAGGGCCTCAAAAGGCCTAATACACACTGTCATATGGATACACGATGAGCGTATACCTCAGTTCCGAATGGATGTATCCAAAGTTTTAGAAGATTCGTTCTATGCTTGCCAAACACTGATGCAATTGCAACACCAGTTCTAGAATGTCAGAATATTCACATTCTTCATATTTTTCCCATGTTATAGGGAAAAGTTTTTCTTTGTGGGCAGATGAAAACATTGATTTTGGATACAGCGATTCTTCTACTTTAAAATGCTAGTAAATATGTCAAAAAAAAATTTGGATTTTTGCTGAGCAGCCACTGCCTTGAAATTTCTTCTTGTTCAGCTGACAGTCTCTTTCCTTCATATTTTGGATGAAGGAGGTTGGTCAACATAGAGTAATTACAAAAGAGATTTTATGAGGCACTTCTGTCTCGTGTGGTGCAAGCACTTCATTTATTAGTAACTCCAACTATACTTTGTACACAACAGGAATTGCTGATTTATCCCTGTGGAGTGCATCAAGTGCCATAGCAACTGGTTTCACCTGACTGATCAAGTTCTTTGCTTCTAGGTAAATTCCTCGATTATGAATTATATTGACCATCTTCAAGTTCTGCCTAATGCATTGTCACTCGCAATTCTGAGATTATGCAGCTGATTTTTAAACATATGTTTCTAGGCAAGTTATTTGACTGTTCCATCGTGTGTCACCGGGAATGGAGGTTTTTCTTTGAACCAGGCTCCAGGCACATGGTGATTACAAAAGTATTTTTGTAAATCTACAACACTGTTCAAAGGACTTGGTATAAAGGTCTTGTCCAAGTAGATTTAGCCAATGTGATGTACAGCCATTCATAACCAAAGTGTTGTCATCTTGTTTCAAATCACTTCTCATATTTTGCATCTTTTTCAAATTGTCTGTTGGGTAGTTCTTAAAAACACAATTGTACAGTTTATTTGATAATGCCTTGGCTTCTCTCATCAGCATAGCACAGTACTTTCTAGTCTCCTTATTGGTTCCAGTATCAACAGCCAACAGACACCACGGTTTTCCTTATGTGCACACAGTAAGATGTCACTGGGTCATTGTACACATTATTCCAGCCATTTGATATTAATATTATGCTTTCCCACATAATTTGTTGCTTTCTTCCACCTTCAAACCATCAGTGACTGCATCTAACAATTCACCTGCTATCCTCCTTTCAACTGGGTGTTTTGTAGTTCAGCCTTTGGCAGCTGATTATTGATTGAAAGTTGGATTCTCAACAACAAAAAAAGGGGATATTACAGGCATAAAAAATATTCTGCAATTTTCTAGCCTTTTTTTTGTTTCAGTTCTGGAGTTATTACAAGCATATCCATGTGTGGTTGAAAAACCATGATACTTCCTCCTCATTGTCTTTGGCCAACTTTCTTTTGATGTACTTAGCAATGGCAATGCAGTATTATCAATACCTTCATCCTGATTCAGATTCTAATATTTGAATCTGGTTATCCAAAGTCAGTGGTTCTGGTGTCTGTTCTTTCAACTGCATTTTGCAAAGTGATTCTTCATATGGTCTGCCTTTCCACCCCCTTTTCTTAGCAATTTTTGCATCCAAGATTCTTTACTATCTTCATGAATTTTCTCAAAATAGCTATGAATTCAGTCAATGGGTCTTCCACTTTTGCTCATGTTGAAATAGTCACTGTACTCACTGAGTTCAGTTGCAGCAGCTGCATTCCAGCTAGCCAGCTCAAGTGATGGATAACTGGACTGGAGAACTACTATGGCAGTTTATCTCAAGCAGAAACTTCTAAATGTGGAAATTTCCCTTGTTTGTATAGAGAACACAAAATTTTCATTGCTAAACAAAGAAGGGGAATTCCAAGGTTCAGAAATTTCTGTTTGAGGTAGCCAAAGCAATAGCATACAGCTTAAGGTTAAGGATATTTTGTTTTATTTAATTTCCTTTTAGTTAATTTTAAACTGACCATATTATTGCAAAACTATTATCAAATTGCTAAAGATTTTTCAGAAAGACGTAGGTGAAATAATATTTTTTTTATTAAACCAACTTCTGTAGGTGAAAGAGACAAGACTTTGAGCCTGACCCCCACATGATTCCATCTAATGCTATTAAAGGACAAAAAGGAAATCATTGTCCATGCCACCTTCCTTCAACCTTCTGCTCCAGCTAATGTGGGTATATCTATGAGTATACCCTGTACGCATATTGAGGCACTGCTTGAAGAGAGTAGAGGGAAGGTGACATAGGCAACTTTTCTTTCTTTTTTGTCCTTTAAAAATGCTATATGTAATCCTATAGCTGAGAGTAAATGAACTGTAAAAAGGAAGTAAAGGGCTTGTACATTTCAGCAACTGTGGAGTTAGCAGAGTAAAGATGTGTGTATTAATGGGGTGTGTTGGGGCACTGATGAAAGAGGGTAAAGTCAAAGTTGCTCATGCATTTGCTGGTTTTCAGATGAGTTTTGCTCAACTCTGTTCTGCAAAGGGATGACATACCATCAAGCAACCTTAACTCTGCATTAAAGTATTTTTTGCCCTAGAATTTCCTAGTTTTTTTTGTTTTTTAAAAAAAGAGGAAAAGATATGTTGTTGGTAGGAATTAGTAATCATTTAGGCAGTTGTACAGATCATTCCCCCCCACCATCCCCAAGAAGCACACTGGGCCAAGTTCCCTCCGCCCCCAAAGAAAAAGAAAAAAAATCTGTACACAGCAGCTGAGCCCCATCAGACCATTGGCACAACTCTCTAGTCAAGCTCCTGACCTATTCAGTGTATCTCCCTGCTCCAATCGGGTCCCTCCTCACTATTGTACCCAAGCCTCCCCACCACAAGCAGGGAACTCATCCCCTTAAATCTTCATTTCTTCATATACAAAAATGTTTCTATTGCAGAAAATTGCCATATCTGTCTCAATGGCAATCCCCTGTGACACCTTATTGAATTAATTTTAACTGTCTTTGGGGGTCCATTGTATAAAATTAATGGTTTATGTAGTATTGTGGGCTGGGGGGGGGGGGGGGGGGCAAAGGGGAAGATCTGACAGATATGAGACCCGGGGTTTCAAAGGAATATATTGAGCATACCAGACAAGATTAGAATTTGGAACAAAAAAAGTGTGACATTTCCTGGGCAATATCTTGGGGCGTGAATACAAATTCCCCATCTCAGAATATGCAAAAACCCAGCCAATTGAAGTTACACCCTGAAGAGGGGGCCTTTGTCTGCTGACCACCGGTTATATGGACACCAAGATCAAAGGCCCAAGCTGTGTAAAGGAAAGACTGAACTATTCATGGTTGTTCTGGTTCTGAATAAGACCGTAATGAACTTGTAAACATGGGGGAAAACCCTATTCTGGGTATTGAAGGACTGACACCTACCAGAGCCTAAAGTTGGGGTGACGTCTGGTACCCTTTTAAACGTGTGTGTAAGGTTCTTTTCTTGTTTAGTATGTTTTTACTGTAATGCTTTCACCTTAATAATAAATGTAGCTGCTTATAAAGAGCTGTGTGACCATTATGCTGTTTGTAGCCTGCAGACAGAAAGCAAAGTGCATATGCTGGCCTGTTTAGGCAGTCTGGCTTGCTTGGACTATCACAGTGCAGACAGGGAACTGTGCAGTTTGCAAAAATATCAGTGAAGAGGGAGAGACACCCAAGAGAGCTGATGGCTGAGAAGCCAGGAGCCTCGAGTCCGTGCCCTAGAAGAACCATAGAAGGGAAATACAAGCTGCCCTGAACTGTGACAGCTATTACTACCCCACCTCCTATAACCTGACTCACATGCAGTGCCTGGATCGAAGGACAACGATGTTACAGTGGAATAACGTTCCTAGTGGCATTTCACTATGGTTGGAGGGTGGGATTTGTGGCAAGACTGGTGAGAAAAATTACAAACAGGATTTCTCTTCCAAAATACTGATAGATTTATGTTTGAGAGAAACCCAATATTTGAGAAACAGAGGTGTCCAAGCTTGTAATTTTTTCTGTGCCATACAGTACACATTTTCCAGTCAGCCATGAACCATTCAATTTCCTGATTAATTTTCTTCCAACACTTTATTAATAGCTTTCATGCAGTGTTGGGGTGCACCAGAAGAGCTGGGCGTGCAATGTCTCTCAACCTCTCTTACCTCCCGTACGATCAAACCCACTCCCTATAACCCGCTTTCCTCACTGTAGGCCTGAAGCCCTCTCCTATTTTCCCACATACCCGCCTCCTCCTATGAAGCATTCCCACATCTAATCCCCCTTCCCCCAAACTACTTTGATGACATTCCCCCCAAAATGAAATTGCCATCTAGGACTCACAAATTGCAGCAGCCTCAAGACAATCAGTTCAAAGTCTTTTTGTTTTAGGTGGGGGCTTGTGTTTAATTTATCCTTAGTTATGTTAGTGACAGGGTGAGTTCACAGCCATGAAGAGGTCTGTGATTCATCCAGTCATTAGTGTCTTAGTTTTCTTAAAAAGTATTCTCAGTTTGGGTCCTCCAAAGATTTCATGGGTGCCAGGGAATATCTATGTAAAACTCAACAGACTAAGACCATTTTGACTTGGATCACATCAGCAATTTCATATCTAGCTCTGGGCAAAAGGCCACCTAGAAACATTTTTTAAAACTGTTATTTTTTCCCCAGGGCTCGTGTCACTGGAACCCCAGCTGAAACAATTCCAAACCTGGGTCACTAATCCCACCCTGAAAACTCCTGAGGCACACCCAATTTCAAAGAAATCTGACTGAGCATATTGACTTTTGGAGGATTTAGGAAAGCCCATCTTTAAACAGAGGTCATGATGCAACTTTAATAGTGTAGAAGCACCACTAAGTTATAGTGTCAATGTATCTCAAATTTACTGAGACACTTTACATTTTTAAGCATGAAAGATTAAATCAGTTGACTGGTTAAAAGACAGTCAATGCATTTTATGCCCCCTTTCAGTGCTACTTTTGACCCCAGGGTGCTCAAGGGCAACACCAGAGCCCAAAGTGTTTTTTGGAAAGGACAGGAAATACTCATCACAATGATATGCCTTGTTATTTATTTCTATCTCAAAGAAAAAAAAAAACCACTAGATCAGGAAATTTTAAAGAAATATTTAACACCAAGGATCTTGCTAAGCAAGTGGGAAAAACATACACATGCATAAAGCCATGAAAGGGTTAATGTTTTGTCAAATGCAGTAACTTACCCTTACCTCCCTTGTTGCATTCAGACACGATTTATCGATATTGTATAAATATTTTTATAGATCTTTCGAGTTTTTTGGTGTGCATGTTTTTTCTCATATCAGTTTCTTAAAACATCATGGCAGCTTCAAGCTATGTTCCAAATGTATCTAAAACCTATTCCTGAGGGAACTTTAAATAAAGGATGCATTTGGGTGGGGGGGGGAGGAAATGAACAATACAACTTTGTTTGTATAATATATTTCACGTAAACTGTAACCCCAAATGCTGTGAACTAGATAACAGTTACAAAGTTAAAATAAGCAAACAAATTGAGAGAGAAGAACAGTAAAAATGGGCAGTATTTCTCTCCCCATACCCAAGCTAATAAAACAAGATTGCCATAGTCAGATAGCCATTCTGAAGCTTAATAACTACTTTTAAAAAAAATTATCTAAAACTCACTAGTCTCAGATATCAGCCATTAAACATGTTATATCAGCGGTTTTCAAACTGTGTGTCATGACCCCGAAGTGCCGGCATTAGATTTGCTGGGGCTTGGGGCTTTGCGCCCCCTGGGTGGTGGGGCTCAGGTGGGCTCAGACTTTGGTTCCCCCCATCCTGGGGTCAAATAGTAATTTTTGTTGTCAGAAGCGGATCGCAGAGCAATGAAGTCTGAGAATCTCGGTGCTGTTTCATCTTACCTGAAAGACCGCATGGGACCGAGAAGACGAGGCATTCATATCAGTGGGGTGCTGTGTTCGATTCTTGTTTCCATAATCCAACATCTGAAGGATCTCCTCTGCACATTTAGGCTACAAAGTGTTGAGATTACACAAAAAATTAGTAATCTTTACGAGATTTAATTAGGAAACAGGCTTTACATACAGTTGATAAGTAATTAATGGTCTTAAAATTCATTCTAAGAGGAGTTACTTGAATTGCAGGGGGCGGGAAGAGAGAATGAGAGAACTCAGTAAGTCAGAGGGGAATTTTCTTTTTGAAACCAAGTCACTTAAAAGAAAGTTTATTTTTAAATTAAGAGAAAACCTTTGAATTTCTGCAACATAATGATATATATTTTAATAAAAAAAATACATAGTAAGTTTACATACGTGGACCAGTGGCGCACAAACTTTTCCACTCGTGTCCCTCCTTACCATTAAGGGAATTTGTCCACCCCCCTCCATTACTGCACAGCCAAAGCTTTCTCAGCAGTAGAACTTGTGCTGAAGGCAGAGTTGGGGGTGGAACGGGATAGAAGAGGAGCTGGCATGAGGGCATGGTGCTCCTTCCACACCCCCTGTGGAGGCTAGCCTGGGCTCCACCTTACCTGACTCAAAACATTCCTCTGTGCCTCTTCCTAAGGGGGCAGGCCCCACAGTTTGCGCACCAGTGATATAGACAACTCTTTATAAGCTTATTACAAAACACAGAACTACATTATAGAAAGTTACAGCTGCAAAGCTAACCTCTCAAAAGTTAGAAAGTGCCAGAATTAAAGCTTCCCATGTAACCTTAATTCCACCCCTTTCTGCGTATGTATTGTAATAAGGTCTTTAATTACAGGATCACATACTACTTTTTTCAGAGGATCTCACCTCATTCATGGTGGAGTTGACAGTGCTCAAGAAATGAATCAAGGTTGCGTTTAAATAAATCAGGTTAACGAGGCTGTTGTCTGTAGGATCCATGACTCATTTGCTGCAGAAACTGGAAGGTGTTTAGTGAACAAGGGAGAGGGCTGCAGGAAGAGAAAGGACCACCCTTTGGTTTGAATGTCACCCTGAAAACTGTATTCAATCCCTGCATCTGCCGCAAAGGTCCTATGTGATGCTGGGCAAGTCACTTAAACCAAACTTTTCACAAATAACCATTCAATGTTCCTCATTTTCTGGGTGTTCTGACTTGAGATACCGGGGGGGAGATTTAGAGAAGTGCTGAGCAATCACAGCAGCAACTGAAGTCAGTGAGAGCTGTGCTCTGAACAGAAAGTGCTATAAGCTTTTGGAACGGAAGGGAGGGGAAATCAGACCATAGGAATCTCAAATTATCCATCCTAAGTTAGCATATACTTTTGATGTTGAAGCATCTATGCCTCAGTTCCCAATACATAAAATGAGAATATGCCATTTTAATGTATCTTCACAATTCTCCTGTGAGGTAATGTCTATGAAACACTCAGATATTATAGTGAGTTGAGTGTCATAGAAAAGCCCATGAGGAAATTAATTCTGCATTCAAAGCATGGTCTGAACAGTGTGCAATGAACAAGGCCCGAGGCCATACACTGAAGGACGAGAACAAAACAAAATATTGATTAGCTGCTCACTCAGTCAACATCCATCCATTTAAATGAACAAGGCAGGGGTCCTGCGGAAAAGTACGTGATCACATAAAGACAATCATAATGCATATGCACAACAACAACGTACTAACATTGCAAGGGAAATCTTATTAGCATTCTTTAAATTTAATTTTTGGTATGCAATTTCTTAAACAACAGAAATTCCATTAAGTGCAACCATATTGACTCTCCCATGAGTAAACAGTAGGTTAGAATGTTTAGATCCACAGCTCAGACCTCTGCTAGTTGCATCAACAGAGTACCTGATAGAAATATAGAAGAACCTCTGAGTTACAAAACACCAGAGTTACGAACTGACCGGTCAACCACATGCCTCGTTTGGAACCAGAAGTACGTAATCATATAGCAGCACAGATGAAAAAAAGCAAATACAGTACTGTGTTAAATGTAAACTACTAAAAAAAAAATAAAAGGAAAGTTTAAAAAAAAAAAGATTTGACAAGGTAAGTAGACTGTTTCTGTGCTTGTTTCATTTAAATTAAGATGGCTACAAGCAGCATTCTTCTTCTGCATAATACAGATTTGAAACTTTAGTAAGGAATTGTCTACACTGGCACTTTACAGCACTGCAACATGAAAAAAACACCCCCTAAGCACTGCAAATTTCAGCTCCCAGCGCTGGTAGCTAGTCCCCTCATGGGGGTGTTTTTTTAATAGCGCTGGGAGAGCGACTACACAGCCACATTAAAGCACTTTAATGTTGCTTGTGAAGACATACCCTTAGTAATATTCAGAGTTACCAACATTTCAAAGTTACAACCTCCATTCCCGAGGTGTTTGTAACTCTGAGGTTCGACGGTGGTAGGTTGTCATCCTCTGTGTAGGTTAGCCATGAGAGGGAGATGAGGAACACATTTTGCCAATGGCTTTCACAGCTATTTGTGGACAGCAGAGAAATGAGACTCAGAAACTCTGGATTCTATTCCAGCCTCTGAGGGGAGGGCTCTTGAGTAGTCACATACCCTTCCCCCCCAGCGCTACACATCATCCCTGACCCTTTCAGTTCCTGACTCTACCAGTTTATTTCATCCCAGCCACCCCTAATCCTGTCCAGCCCTAAACCCAGCTCCTTACCCCTCAGAGCTGTATGTAGGCTGTGTTCTCCTAATCCTCCACATTAGTTGGGTCCAGCAGGAGGAACACAGAGCAGATTAGAAGCAGTCGCTTTGCTCTTAGTTCCTGTGCCTGACACCACAGCAGTCCCAAGGAGGAGTAATTGCAGGGAAAAATCCTGCTCAGTCCCATAACCCCCTAGGCTGAAGCATATTTCACTACAAATGCAACCTTAAGAGAATTTAGCTGTCAAACTCTAACACCTTCTGAGCCTGTGAAAACAGATTTTCAGAGGGTCATAATCTGTTCAAATCTGGCCAAGTTTTCACAGGGATGGTAGAAGACATCCCAGGCACCAGGAAGACCCCCCATGCCAAATTTCAAACCCCTGCTCCAAAGCACAGATGTGCTAGAGCAGGGGTCGGCAACCTTTCAGAAGTGGTGTGCGGAGTCTTCATTTATTCACTCTGATTTAAGGTTTCGCGTGCCGGTAATACATTTTAACCTTTTTAGAAGGTCTCTTTCTATAAGTCTATAATATATAACTAAACTATTGTTGTACATAAAGTAAATAAGGTATTTAAAAATGTTTAAGAAGCTTCATTTAAAATTAAATTAAAATGCAGAGCCCCCCGGACCAGTGGCCAGGACCCGGGCAGTGTGAGTGCCACTGAAAATCAGCTTGTGTGCCGCCTTTGGCATGCGTGCCATAGGTTGCCTACCTCTGTGCTAGAGCTTCTCGGTGAAACAGCTAGAGTTTAACATACTGTCCCTTAACCTCAATCTGAAGAACAGCTAAACCATTTTTGATAAAGTTTTCAAAAATAATTCAGCCTCTGGCAGATACCCAACATGGAAAATTTCAGCCTAGATGGTTAAAGTGTGGCAAAGTTATAAGCAACTGAAAAAGCATCTAATAAGTGTCAGGGAACACTGAGTGTAAGCATCGCTAGCTGTGCCACCAGTAATAATTGTAACCTGTTGGTTAAAGTAGGATAGAAGGTGTCAGAACTCTTCAGTTTTATTCCTGGCTCTGCAAGCATTTCATCAGCCTTGCTTACATTATAAAATATTGATGTATTAGCTATCAAGTGGTCTCCCCAATACAATGGTAACACCTTGCATTCATACATAAAAATGTTCCCAGCAATGCAAAGGCAATGCTGTCATTGTGAGACTAGTCTTAACTGAAGCAAACAAACAAAACTTCACTGCTGCATTGCCTGTGTGAACAGAGATTACTTGTGTAAAAGCTTCCAACTGTGCAGAGTCCTCTCATTCTACCCCAAGAAGTGACCAGTGAACTTTAGATGGCCTTTCTGCACTCTCACACACAGGGTTCAGGTTAACCGAAATATTCTAGAAGCCCTTTCAAAATTATTCAGAAAACACTGCTTCAGGCTCTGCTGGGAACTCTGATTGGGAGACAGTGATACTGCAACAATGAAGAAGAATGCACAGCAAAGCTACAGTGAACATGAAACCAAAACACCACGGGGAACAGATAGCACCACTAATAGTTACACTGATAAGTGAACTAGTGAAACAGCACCACCAGTTCAATTATCTAGCATAGAAAGAGTCATTGTACAATTAGAGGGCTTGGCTACACTTGCGAGTTACAGTGCATTAAAGGAGCCCCGGTTGCACTACCTCACTACTCGTCCACACTGGCAAGGCGCATAGAGCGCTCTGACTCCAGGGCTCCAGCGCTCCTGGTACTCCACCTCGGCGAGTAGAATAATGTTTGCTGCGCCCCAGCGTTAGTGTGAACAAGGTGTTGCATTACTGCGCTCTGATGAGCCTCTGGAAATATCCCATAATCCCCTTAAGTCAAGTGGCCATTCTTGTCATTGTTTTGGATATGCCCTTTGAAAGCTCCGTTTGACAGCTGGCATGCTTATCTGCTCTGAGACAAAGCAACCATTACTGTGGAATGCTGTGTGTGAGATAGAGGAGCAGGGGGAGGGGGGGGAAGAGGGGGAGGTCTGCTGCTGTCTGGACTTACAAGACAGCATGCTGACATGCTCTCAGCCTCCCCCCCCCAAACCCACTCTTTCTCTCTCCCCACAACACACACTGTCACACTCCACCCCCCCGACCTTTGAAAAGCACATAGCCACTTGCATGCTGGGATAGCTACCACAATGCACTGTTCTCTGTGACTGTTGAAAGAGCTGCTAATGTGGCCACGCAAGTGTGCGGGCAGCTGTCAGTGTGGACAGACTACAGCGCTTTCCCTATTGTGCTGCACGAAGGCTGGTTTAACTCAAAGCGCTCTACATCTGCAAGTGTAGCCATGCCCCAAGCAATTTGCTTAGTCTTCAAGTCTGTAAAAGCTTCACCACAACATCAGAGGAGTTATGTGTCTTAGGCCTGGTCTAACCTACAAAGTTCTCAAGGTAGCTTACATTGACCTAGTTGTGCATGTGTCTACACTTACATTTGTCTCCCACTGATGTAAGTACTCTGTCCCTGTAATGGGGCAACATCACCTCCTGGAGATGTGTTGAGCCATGGTTGATGTACTGACTTTGATACAGCGTGAGTATAGACACTTACTTATGTCAACGTTAATAGACCACCAACAGCTGTCCCACAACGCCGAACACTGACTTCTTTGGTCATAATCTCAGTTACCCATGGTTCATAGACACCAGAAGGCCTCCTTCCCCTTTAAAGGCACTTCAAAAATTTGCAGGGCTTTTCCTTATTCTCCAGCTTGGCAAGCATACCTAGCAGCACTCCATTGTTACATGCAACTGCCTGGCTGACCATGACAGCTACACACTCCGTCTTGAGTAGACAGGAGATAGTGGATCTCTTGGGCCAGTGGAGAGAAGAGGCTGTGCAAGCACAGCTACGGACCAGACGTAGAAATGTGGACATCTATGAGAAAATTGTGTGCAAGTCAGATGCAGAAGTATGATAGAGACCAGAAGCACTGCTGCGTGAAAGCAAAAGAACTGCACTAGGCATATCAGAATGCCAACAGTTGATCCAGTTCCAAGCGCAGATATGCTGCTTTTACAAAGAGCTGAATGTCACACTTGGCAGAGATCCCACCACCACCCTGCACAACACCGTGGATACCTCCATAGAGCCCAAGCCACAGGCTCCTGGCGTGAACAGTGAGGAGGAGGATGGGGGTGGGCAGGGATCCAGCTACGTAGCGAGCCAGGACCTGTTTGGGACTCCATTGCAGTCCAGACCAGTCTGTCCTAGCAGTCCAGCATGGGTGAGCCCGATGCAGGGGATTGAACCTTAGATGTGTGTGTAATTGTATTTCCCATTCAAATGATGTACTCATGTCACACCCAACTAAACAGGACACAGCTATCAACTTTTCATTAAATTTACTCAGATGAGATAGCAGTACAATAGAGAGTTATCTGCTTTTCATTTCCCGGTAGAGACAGGCAATGGGGAGGGCCAAATGGATTAGTTTGTTTATGTCCCTTGAATCCTCCTGAGATCTCAATGAAAAATGTCATGGAGTTACTGTGCAGATCTTCTTCTGGCCATGGGGATGGGGGAGTGAGGTGTTCCCTGGGAGGTCCCCTCCCCTCGCAGAACACCTGTGTCAGATAATAAAGGAGGAAAAAGAAGACAGACTCAGGATGACGTTCAGTAAGATTCTGCAAGTGAGTGCTGCATCAGACAGTGAGCAAAGAGCATGGAGGGTCAACATTGTAGACAGCCTGGAAAAGGAAAAAGATGACAAGAGAAAGGCCCAGGAGTCATGGCAGGAAAAGGAGAGGGAGGTGTACCAGGACATAATGGGACTTCTTTGGCACCAAACAGATGCTACAGACTCTTGTTGACCTAGAGGTTTAACAATCCTGGGCTTGCCTTTCTTTGTAGTCCATGGAGAATTCCAGTATAGCAACTCTCTACATCCCTCCTCAACATTCCATGTGGCATCGGGGGCTGCATCCCTACTCCTACCACTCCACCCTGGGGATCACCAGGGACAACCACAGCTTCACGTACACTGACCTGTGAAAGCCACAGTTTTGTTATGTGCAAGTGAAATGCACATGAATATTTTCTCCTTGTTAAGTTCTGTTCCATTCATATATTACGGTTTTAATGTATTTGCTTTTAAATTGAAGAGTTTTCTTTGCACTGATTTTGTTCCTGAATAAAATTCCATTATTTGGAAAATAATTCATGGTTCCCAACATATGCTGCAGAATGCCTAGCAATTCTAAGAGCACCCACTTACTTGTTACTATACAGTGAGACAACTCATAGGATCAGTGACAAGTGTATAATGATAAATGTACAGCAAATATCACAAAATTAATAGGTCTGCTAAGTGTCATTCACTGATGTACATCAAGCACCACACAATTCATAACAGGCCCCAATACACCTCAAAACATTACAGTGGCTCACTGTTAAAGTGCTCTTTCAAAGCCTGTTTGAGCCATATAGCTCCATATGGAGGTCTTCTAATACCTTGCATCTGGCTGTTCAACCTCAGCACACAGCCACTCCACCGTAGCAACTTTGCCCCCTTTGCTTCACAGATATTATGCAGAACACAGCAGGCAGCTATAACCATTGGGATGTTTTTCTACTGAGGTCCAATCTTGTGAGTAAAAGCCAGTGTGTTCCTTTAATTTACTAAAAGCTTATTCGTCATTATTCACCTGCTGAGCCAGTAGTTGAATCTTTTGTTGGTGTCAAGGTGGCCAGTGTACAGCCTCATGAGCCAGGGAAGTAAGTGGGAGGCTGGGTCCTCCAGGATCGCTATGCCATTTCAATATCACCAATGGTAATCTGCTTGTCAGGAAAGGAAGTCCCTCCTTGTAAACTTTAAGAACACAGGACTGTTCAGAAAGATAGGATCATCATGCACCATCCATGACCAGCCAACATTGATGAAGCATCCCCAGTAATACCTCAATGCTTGCATAACCATGGAAAAATAGCTATTTCTGTTGATGTTGTCTGTGGCAAGGTAGTCTGGTGCCAAAATGCTATTGTTCCATTGCAGTTCAGGAATCCCATTGCTCCAAATCAATCCACTATGTTCTGCATGTTGCTAAGAGTCACAATCCTGCATAGCTGCAGATTAATGGCCCTGCACACTTTCATGACAACAGCCCCCCCAATGGATTTTCCAAATGACTGGTAGCAATCTAGAATGGCAAGGTTCCACAATGTGACCACCACTCACTTTTCGTTAGTGCAACTCTCATTCTGGTGTCCCTGCATTAAGAACTGAGGTGAGCTTGGCACACATATGTAGGAATGTGACCTTGTGCATCCAAAAGTACTGCAGCTACTGCTCATTATCACAAGCCTGCATTACAATGCGATCCCACCAGTCAGTGCTTGTTTCTCGAGCCTAGAAGCAGCACTCCTCTATCTGCAGCTGCTCTGTGAACTCCACCAGCAACCTTGAACTGGTTCTTGCTATGTCCCACAGCAATCTGTCCCCCAAGAAGTGGTTGTATTCCCTGCTGATTCAACTCTGCAAATACTGGAGGATTGTGTGTCCTGTGCTTGCAACACTTACAACGACGGAGCCTGCGCAGCTCTGCACTATGCTTCTGTCAGAGATGGCAGATAGCGAGGGGGACCATGTGGGTTCATTGCATTTCTTTTTTTTTTTTTAAAAGATGCAAAAAATATAGGATACAGCTGACATTATGGGATGAAGACAATTATATGCTAGGACGCTGACCCTTTGCACCCAATCACCCCTGTGCAACTCGTTTCTGCTCCACCACGCATTGCCCAAACTTCCCAAAAGAGTGTGCTAGCTGATTGCATACTGCATACCTGTAGTGCAACGCACGGTGCACTGACACAAGTGGCAAGTATGCATAGCGCCAATGCAAGGAACCAAGTATATGGCTTGTGCACATGGCAGCTTTATGCAGATGTTGCTCTCATTGACCAAGGTCTGTAGTGTTAACATGGCCTTAAAATGAGTGACCTTCAGAGGATAGTGTTATGCAAGATAAAGTATTATTTACATACCTGATGTAATGTTAATCCTTGAACTACCACCCCTTTCTGAGTATCTTCCCGGACAGCCAGTGGTCCTGAATTTACTAGCAGGTCACGGATCTGTTCATTGTAGACCTCCAGAGAAATTAAAAAGCCACTTTAAAAATTAAATCCTATTGTGCTTGAGATTTAACAAGAATAATTTTGCTCCAATTTCATATATTCCTGTTTGTTCAAACTAAAACAAGCTTAATTCTGTAGGAGAAAAATTTTAGCCAACTCTCCCCAGGATTAATGCTCGTCTTCAGAGTATAATTTATCAGTTAAATTGGTAAGTGTTGCAAATTATATCGGGACATCATGGTTTGCTAAAATTCAATGAGGTATGTACACATTTGTTCAAGTCTTATTTCTTATTCTAAGGGGTTACATTAGGCTTCAGGATCTATAACCCTTACCACAATCTTAATGTGGAATCCTCTTTGCTACTGTTTATGAAAGTAGCCCTCTCCCAAATTCACTGGAAAAAGCAGCAGTGAAAGGGACACAATCTTGTCACTGGTTGGTGAAAAGGTGGAGTTTGATGGGAAGTTTTATGTAGCGGCAACATACGCAAACTTTTTTTGCCAGTGAAGCACTTGGGTAGAATGCAGCAAAAGACACGTTTATGTCTAATACAGAAACACTGGAGCACATCTGTACTGATCCTACATGTTTTCTCTGTGCTCTAGCTGGAGTTGAAAGATCATATTGTTTTCATTTGTTACAGCTGCTGCTGCTCCTCCTCCTGACAGCAATGAGAGAGCAATGTGCAAGAGTAGCATTGTGATACAGAGAAGGGGTCAAGTACAACCAACAAGGGAAGGAGGTGGTAGTAGATAACTTATTCTACAAGCCACTGGCAAAGCAGCTTCAGTTGAAATGCCCTTATCTTCAAATAGCTGTTTTCTCAATTCCACCAGAGAAAACCTTTTAATTTAAGCACTACTGTAGCAACCCCAAACAAACAACTTGAAAAAGTCTCATAACTGAAAAGCGGAAAAACTGAGTCTGAATTACAGTCAAGTGATTCCACACTATTCATAGGCATTTCAGTTGTGCTCAGCCCTGCAGTTATCAGGGAACTCAAGGATATTTTGTTGCACATAATATGTGTGTATAATTATAATTTGGAAAATATTGATGATCACTGGAGTATTCAACGAAATTTTTAGAGGAAATTGTTCTTACTGGGCAGCATCCTATTTTAAGATTTACCCTAAAAACATCTCCAAATCGTTGAGTACGGTTCTACTCCATTTTTATTAGGACATCTCTTTTAAGCGCCCAGTTTGTGTCACTCCGTAATAGTTGCTTCAGACAGTTTCACTGTATTTTATATATGAAAATATTCTTTATTGATAGCAATACACAGAATATAGCTGTTAGCTTACCTCTAGATATGAAACTGCAATAGTACACAGTTTCTCTTCTTTTAATTGATCCATGCAATTGTAAAGGTCCATCATGGTTAGATACATCACTCCGGGTTCTTTAGGTGAGCCCAGCATCGTGTAGGTCTTTCCTGCTCCTGTTGCGCCATATGCAAGCACTGAATTTTCAGAAAGATTAGTTTAAGTATGAGTACCATATCACTACACCAATTATGAAATCTACTATAATCCCAATATTAATTTCTTACAAAATAGGTCTTCTCCTGTGTCTGTAGAAAGAGAGATAAAATAAAAAGTGAATCTCCTGCCTCTGACTGCTAGTGATGAAGCTGCAACTGTTCAAAATCAATCTTAGCATTAAGATTAAATGCTAATTAAATATGATTTGGTCAATTCATGGAGACAAACTGAAAAGTTACCTGTACAATTGTATCCATTTAAAAAGCCATCAAGCACAGTTTTGGTAGTACGTTCAAAAACTTCTAATTGAGATGAATTTTCATCAAAAACAGCATCAAATACAAATTTGAGATCCTTGTTTTTCCTCTTGTTAATATCCCTACATGCTATTTTCTTCCCATGAAAGAAGCTAACTTCCTCTTCTTTTGGATCAAAGACCAGCATGTGCTTGTCTACAACATGAAGCACTTTGCTAAAGTTGCCATCTTTTTCTTTTTGATTCTGTGGACGGACACGGACCACCACTCTCACATGATTGCAAATATCTTCCTGGGTAGCACTAGACATGATGATGCTTTGGTTTAATTCTTCTTTGTTGCCAAAAACAATTCTCCAGACCAAGCAACTGAAATCTCTTCTGTAAATGAAAACAATTATGAGATGACTTTAGAATTCAGAAAGTAGCTACAGCTTTACAATTAGCTCATAGCCAAGGCAACATCTACCAAACACACAAGCCCGATTTTCTAATTTATTAAAAAGTTATTTCATCAAGATTTAAGTAGTATACTTCTTATATTGTTAAGATCTACAGCCATTTGCCTTTTTTTTTTTAAAAGGCATTCAGATCAATTATTAGCCTCCAAAAGTACAGTACTTTCAACCTCTCCTCTTCCCCATATAGTATAAGTTATGTTTTTCTGTCAGGTTTTGACAGGTTACAGAAACCAATTGAGAACTGCAAAACAGCTTGGCCCTTGAACTTTGCTGCTGCCTGATGTTGCATTAGTTGATTGATGTATATACAGACTATACTACATGCTAATGAACCTATGCTGACTGAGCAGTACATATGTACGTCTTTCAAATCAAGTGTTGACCCATTCCTGAAAGCTTGTGATTTAAAGCCAACAATAATCAGAATTTGGGGTAAATCAGCATTTTTGGTTTTCTTTTCTTGCCATTTCAGTCAGTAATAAATCAGAAATAAAAGTAGGGTTGTTTTGTTTTTTTTATTTGTTTATAACTAATTTTTTTCTTTGTAGGACTGAAAGCAATGGAAACTGAAACCTGATATATTCATGGAACAAGTAGAAGTAGTTGCACAAGCTTCCCCACAGCGTGCTATCAATGTTCTTCAAACAAAGGGATCATACCCATATCACAATAATTCAGTATATAGTCCCATAGAATCTTAGGTTCACAATCCTACACCCAGCATGGATTAGCAGTTTTTGTTCTACTTTATTTCTGTTTATTGCTTGGTCTCTTAAGTAGTTGCAGCATCACTCAGGTTTGACCTGCCCATCCTTGCGTCATAGTCAAGCTAAATTTGAGTAGCGCTGTGAGCAACCCAGGGCTCCAGGTTGTAACAACACTCAAATATGATCTGGCCACTTGCCCTTCATGACAACAACAGAGGGACAGCTGGGCCCAATACCTGAGTGGCGCGGCAATCCTGTGTGCCAGGTCACAAAGCCCAGAGTGAGGAGCCGGGCCCAGCCATACAGGAGCTGCTGCCACTGGGTGAATTTTTCATTGCAAAAAAGCCCAACACAGGGCTCTACTTATGCCCCAGTCCATTTAGCACAGGCAAACCCATGTGCCCATGCCAAGCTGCATGGAAGTTAATGGACATTGCACGGAGCAATTGACAGGAATGGGGCCTGAGTGTGCAGCCAGCCATATATGAACTGCTCTCACAAGTAACTATGTTATCTCAACACGGCAGGAGGGAAGACAACTTTTAACGAGTCTAAGCTGCATGTTTGCAGTAGCAGGGTAGATCTACAGTCAACCAACGTTCTCACTCTCTCTGCCTCTTTCCTCGGTCCTATGCTTCTGAGCACTGTTAAGACTTCACACAATGCCAAACGTAATAATCAGGTACCTGTAAGACCACCAAGCCACAGGCCAAAGTACTTCAGAGATCATTATTCAGGGTGGATTGATTTAAATCACCTAGAGGAAAGCCTTAATTTATATAGGTGATTTTAGTCAACTTTTCCATTTGTACTTTAGCTATTTTTTAAATAAAAAGTCCATTCTCATTGATTTGTACAGCTATAAAAACAAGTTGATTTACAACTAAACAGAGCCTTTACACTAGATTTGGTACATCTTGTTGGTACTTAAAAAGGTTACACTATATTTATATACTTAATATTTTCAGATTCTTATAAGTTGCACATTTTTAGTATGTTAAGCAATATATCATTCATGATTTTCTATTTACTAAATAATTAAACTTTTGCTCATTGTGTGCGCGTATTAGGACAGTAACTGGAACGTAATTAAACATAAAAAATAGCATATAAAATTTATTGTTATTAAACAAAACCACCTTACATCTCTTCTCTTATCAAAAGATGTTTCACATTTACAACATATGTTGTATTAAATTTAGATTTAAGTTTAAACAGGATTTAAACCAAAACAAAAATAAAAAAAATGATTTAAATAAAAAAAATTATCCACCCCATTTTTATGGTATTTGTTACCTAAATACAGTAAAAAAAATTTAAAAAAAATGCTATCAACTCAAGACAAATACAGGTGACAAATGTGAAGACTTCATATTCTGTTATCGGAAAAAAAAAATCTAAAAAAAAAAAAGAAGTGTATTTATTCTTGGTTTCTCTGCTAGACCTTAACACCCCACCCTATGATATCAGTAAGTGAATCAAAGATATTTGTTAGCTTATTATACTAAACTACTTGTGCTGATGAACAAGATAATGTAGAAAGTCCATAAAATCCTGCCAGTCATAACGGCAGATATCCAACACATTTTAGCTGACAGCATTGCAAATACCACTTTTTACGTACCAAGTTTCTGCCATCTAAATAACTAAAAAATAAAAAAGGCATCCCATAGAATATTAGACTTTTTACATAATCAAATTGGGAGCCATATTCCTGTGGGAAAAATCAGGTTGCGAGATAATGCGCTTATCCAGTATAGCTGGAAGTAACTGGATACTTATCTTAAAACAGATCATCAATTAAACAATTAATGCTAAATAAAGAACTAATTTGAAATTGTTTCCTAGCAGTCTCAACTAGCGTAGCTTTTCCATCAGTATGGAGGGATCATAATTGGATTAAGAATAATTGATCAACACTGGCTATTTGAAACTGAATTGATTTTTAAAAGCTGTGCCTTTCAACAGTGTAGATAGGGGTCTAAATAGAGGTATATTTAATTTAAAAATTCACAGCAGGGCTTGAAAACAAATTCATTCACAGAGAGGAAAAAGAACAGGAGTACTTGTGGCACCTTAGAGACTAACAAATTTATTTCAGCATAAGCTTTCGTGGGCTACAGCTCACTTCTTCGGATGCATAGAATGGAACACACAGAAGATATTTATACATACAGAGAACATGAAAAGGTGGAAGTACGCATACCAACTGTAAGAGGCCAATCAACTGAGATGAGCTATCATCAGCAGGAGAAAAAAAAACCCTTTGAAGTGATAATCGAGATGACCCAAAGAAGGTGTGAGGAGAACTTAACATAGGGAAATAGATTCAATTAGTGTAATGACCCAACCATTCCCAGTCTCTGTTAATTGTAAACCTAAGTTAATTGTATCTAAGTTGCATAGTATCAGAGGGGTAGCTGTGCTAGGCTACGTCTACACTACCCGCCGTATCGGCGGGTAGCGATCGATTTTTCAGGGATCGATATATCATCGTCTCATCTAGGCGATATATGATCCCTCGACTCGATTGCTCTATCGATTCGATCGCGAACGGCGGAGGCGCGGCGGCGCGAGGCGGGAGACATCGATCCCGGACATCGATCGAGGAGGGGGATCGATATAAGATATCGATATAAGACTTCAGTGCGTTATTTATTGGCTGGCATTGGCTGATTATATACCTAGTCTGGATCTGTAAAAGCAGCAAAGAGTGCTGTGGCACCTTATAGACTAACAGACGTTTTGGAGCATGAGCTTTCGTGGGTGAATACCCACATGCATCCAACGAAGTGGGTATTCACCCACGAAAGCTCATGCTCCAAAACATCTGTTAGTCTATAAGGTGCCACTGGACTCTCTGCTGCTTCTAATTTGTATATTAATTCGAGTTCAGCAGTCTCTCTTTGGAGTGTGTTTTTGATGAGAGGAAAGTTACCATTCGAAAGTAGGTGAGTGTGGTGATGAAGGGCACTAAGCTATTGTTTAGTTAACATTTATTAAAGAGTTTTAGCCCTCATGATTATGAATATAAGTATTCAAATGTGAATTGTTGCAGTGCTGTTTCCTAAGGCCTTGTCTAAACCTGGATAAAAGGTTTTTTTGTTTGTTTTTTTAAAGCTGTTAGATAATATATTAAAAGCCTAAAGTAAACAAGGTCACTTGTATTTTAACACATTAGCTGGTAAAGATGAACTCTAGGTGACCACAGATTTCTACAGTTCTTGTTGATATAGGAAACTATAAAATAAACTGAATTTGTTTATTGGGCAGATTCAGGATTGGGAGTTTATAAAAGGAGTGCTATTTCATCATCCTGAAAGTTCTTCTGTGATGCACAGTGCTTCTATGAATCCCATACACCCTACATGCTGGGAGAATGCAGTGTGAATGCAAACACAGATAGTATAAAACTTACTTTATATTATCTTCCAAAAGAAAATCCTCAATTAAAAATGAAACATTCTAAATGATTTTAAAACATCCAAAAATAGTTCCAAACCTAGCACTGTCAGAAATCCTTAGAAAGCTCCAGTAAAAAGGGATTATTTTTAAACAGTTAAGAAATGACTGCTACTGTATTTCTAAACTAGTCAGGCACCTTTACGGCAAGTTACCACCATGTAATATCACCCAGTAAACCCTAATCTTAATTTCACCAGATTTTTAAAAAACAGTAAATATCACTTTATGTAAAAAATATAATGGCCTTGATTTGTCCCCTCTACTAACATTAAATCACTAGAGTATAAACAAACCCCAAACAAAATATTTAACATAGCTTATGCTCAAATACATTTGTTAGTCTCTAAGGTGCCACAAGTACTCCTGTTCTTTTTGTGGATACAGACTAACACGCCTGCTACTTTGAAACCTATAAAACTCTAGTGGTCTGGTAGCAAAAGTAATTTACAGGAACATTGTTAACTTTAAATCTAGATAATTTCAAAAGGAGTCAAAGGTAATTTCAGGCATTATACCTGTCCCCAAATTCTATTTGTTTTTGCTTTAAAGTC
The DNA here is from genome assembly GCF_016161935.1 of Mauremys reevesii. NCBI lineage: Eukaryota > Metazoa > Chordata > Testudines > Geoemydidae > Mauremys > Mauremys reevesii. Next base: position 89,136,838 of record NC_052626.1, read on the forward strand.
TTTGGACCTGATCCTGCAGAGAACTCCATGCTGCAGATTCTCATGACTCTTGCAAGACTGAGCATTTCAGAAGAAGCATATTGTCTTTCTGTCAGTGTGTGAAAGAGCCACACAAACGACAGGGAAACCTGATTACACAGGGGAAAGAGGAAACTAGCTACACACAAGTGCTATCCAATACATTGAAAACAGGATTTTTCCTTTTAGAATAATCTTACGAGTTAGGCATGAAATAAACGTTTCTCAGGCAGGAGTGCACGTTTTAAACTGACAGCTTCCCTTTAATTCACAGCACGTTTATCGTGATGATGATGACGACCAGGCCTCTGATAACCAACATACAAAGTCCTTTATACAGCAGCCTACAAGCTCCCGTCTCTAGGATATCACCATTATTATTTGCACATAGTGTCAGACAGATAGTTACGGCTGTAACAAAGCCTGGTCGCCGGGCCGGGCTCCTCTGCGGGCGGCGGCTCCAGCCCGTTCAGACGGCTCCACCCCACCCGCAGCTTGGCCCGAGGTGCCGGGGGCTTCCTCCGCCGGCCAGGGAGAGGCTGGCGCGTGGGGCAGTGGGGGCCGCACTCACCTGCGGGCGGGGGGCGCCGCTGGCTCTGCCCGGGCCGCACCCCCTGTCACCTCCTTCTCCAGCCGCACACTGAGCAAATTCAAACACAAGCGGCCCGCCTCCCCTCGCCACCTCATTGGCCCGCACTGCCATGACGTCTCTAGTGCGACCGCGCCGAGGGCAAGCGGGACTGGTTTGATCGCAGCGGGGATCCATCCGGGCTCAGTTCAGTCCTGGTAGGCCCGGTGCTGGGGCCAGCGCTATTCTTCCTGCTAGGAAAACGTGCCCCGTGCCTAGGCGGTCTGTGCTTATGCCGCTTGTTCCTTTTGGGTGCTATCACGTGAGAAAGGGGAATATAATTCCGAGAAGCCCCCTTTAGGGTCCTGCTCTGCCTGGGTTGGGGGGGGGCAGCAATCCATCGTGCACAAAGGGGTGAGTGGGAGAAGATGCATTAAGCCCCCGGGTAGGGGTGCGCATGGTACTCAAGAGGCTACATGCCACGTTGTACTGCATTTTAGATGAATAAATCACAGATAGTTGTACAGGTAGCTGAGCAAATTTTATAACAGAACTAAACTGGTGAATATTGTAGAAATCAACCACGTTTCACTTTAAAAGGCAAACGACTATTCGCCAACAGTCTTTTGCCCTATGCGGTTGTCTCCACATATTGCATACACAGGCTCACAACAGGTAGTATGTTACACCCGTGTAACCGTGTAACAGGAGATTAGAACATTCTTACTAACAATAGTTTAGTATGCATGCCCACAAAGTATTGCTGGATTGGACTAAAACTTTACTCAGCCTTAATGATTGAAGTCGTGACTGGCACTTCTGTAGTACAGCTAGGATGTGTGCGGAGGCTGTGTGTGTACGACTGTAGTGGTGATTGTGTGGGTGTATGTTTGTGAGTGAGTGAGACGAGGTTGGTATGTACCTGAGGTAGATTTATGCATATGTTTCTATGCAGCAGAGAGGTAGGTGTGGGGGCAGCAGGGGTTGTGATGTTAATGACAAATACGTGTCGGAGATAAAACCCCAGTGCGAAACCCTGACCTGGGCAGGTCCGTCCTACATATCTGCCACTGGCAGATACCCGAGGTGTCTTTGAAAATGTTCGCAACGTTGCATAGCTTTTCATGCCAATAAGGTATTACTGTATTGAATTGCATAAGACGGGATGATGCGTGTGGGGTATGTACAGGAAGTGGTAGTACGCAACTGACAAGCGTGTTACTGGGTTTGTCTGCAGTTGGCAGGCGTGCTGATTGGTGTTGCATGTTTCAAGGGGAGCGTAGTGTCTATAAACAGGGGCAGGTGTTTGTATATGGCTGGTGGCGGGGGGAGCGGGCTGTGCACAGCTGGGAGCTGGTGTGGGTGATCGAGGATAGTGCCCTGGGGGGGAGATGGGGGGGTACCCGGGGAGGGCTTGAGGCTAGTGTAATGTGGCTGTTGAGAGAGAGAGAGAGACACCACGCTGGGGCCCTGGGGAGATCCTGAGCGGTTTCTTGGGGGCCACTCCCCTCCGGGCGTTTACATCTCCCTGGTCCCTCAGGGACCCTCTGCTCCCACATGAGACGGGGGGGGGGGTGCTGCCGTCGCGGCAGCAACATGCAGGCGGAACTGAAGACACCGGTGCCTTGTTGCCAGGGGAGGGGAGGCCGGGCTGTCTGTGCACTGATACCCCGGCAGCGAGAGAGGGGCAGCGGCGTGATCTGCAGTGAGTACCGGGCCCCCTGTTCCCCCAGTCTCCCCTGCCTGCAGACTGGGGCGGCCTCAGTTGCCCCCGCAGCGCAGCGCGGCCCGGCTGGAAGAGGGGGGGTGGGCAGGCCGCCCTCAAACGCTCTCGGGTGTAGAGACTTCGCAGCCGCGTTATAGACGCGCAGTAAAACCAGACGAAGCGGAGCGTCCGTTGACAACGAGTTAACGTTCCCCGCGATGCTTCCGCTTGGCTAGAGCGCCCGTCCGGCCGCTGTGGGATGGTGCTGTTATCCCCCAAGCACACACTCACTCCTGCCCCCCTCCACGCCCCAGGTTTGGGGTGTGTCGCAAGCCCCAAGTGCTCGCTGAGGTTCAGTCACTCTTCTGCACCGGAGGCGGTACATCTGCTACCTCTTCCCTTCCTAGTTGCATTTCAACAAATGACAGCAACGTTTTCGCTTACAAACTCCCAGTCCAAACAATACATCGAAATATTAATTGGCATGAATTTTAGAAGAAATGTGACTTCTGCTTTATTTAAACAAAAAAGTTGCCTAAAATGAGAGTGCTGTGAAGTAACTTATCAATATATTTTTCTGGGATATGAATTGAGTTTGAGTATAATATATATGTATAACATCTTACTAGGTTCATATGACTACTTAAAGCAATTCTGGTTAAGGATGTAGACAATTAAATGATTATTAATGTTGGCTCTGATCTTGTAGTGATCTATAGGGGGAGTGAAATAGTCTTCTTAGAGAGGGCTCACTGCAGGATCAGGGCCATAGTGTGAGGCACATTTCTGAATTAAATAAGGAGACAAGCACCTTTTCAACAATGTTATCTCCAATATTATACATTTTGCTTATTTGCCCTGGGTGGGATAAGCCAATTGATGGTAGCTATTCATAAGTACCTTGTAGGTAATTTGATCCATCAGTTTCTTAAACAGTTTCTGGAGAACAAGAAAATATCTGATTACAGAGAACTTGCCTAATTTGTTTACCTTTTTAAAGTGTGGAGCTATTTAACAAGTGGGGCATAGATTATAATGAAGGTAAACTTTCCTAAAATGATCATTCAGCATGTTCCCATTTTGTGGCAAACAAAACAGATGACTGAATGATGGGTAGACCTGAATCAATAGAATATATAAAAATTGGGTAGATAAATTGCATCATGGGATTAGACATTGTCTCCATTAATAATAAAAATACAGTATGGCATATTGTCAGATGGCCTTATGTCTGTGTTTTCTTTTTTACATGGTAAGAGAGCATATGAAATGTGGGACTGAAGGAGGTATTTGCTCAGAAAACAAATGTAAAATTCCTGTAAATAAAACCCGTCTTTTTACCTCTTTGCAGCTAACTGCCAATTCATTCTGTTATGAAAAGAAAAGATTAGCCTAAAGCAGTGGTTCTCAACCTATTTACCACTGTGGGCTGCATATGCAGCTCTCTATGTGTTATATGGGCTGCAGCCACTCAATATATATATTACCATGGCCCCAAGGATGTCATATGGGCTGATAGGGCTGCAAGCAGCCTGTGGGTTGAGAAGCACTGGCCTAAAGGATATAGCACTCCACTACTAAAATAAAGAAGAGAGGTAGGTGTATTCTTACTGGTTTGTCATCTAGGTATGACTTAGTATGAAAGAAGCGTAAGTCATGTTCACGAACAATATGAAACTGATGAAAATAGCTATTCTTGACCAGACAAATGGTCTGATGTTTCATTTCTCACCCAGTGTTTGAACAGTTGATGTTTTAAAGTATGAGATTTGATTACATGATGTTATCATGCACTGCTACAAATGTTGCATCCGACGAAGTGGGTATTCACCCACGAAAGCTCATGCTCCAAAACGTCTGTTAGTCTATAAGGTGCCACTCTTTGCTGCTTTTACAAATGTTTTTATTGATCATAACATGATTCTAGCACTGTATTAAATCCAACTACAGTGTTGGACTCTCATTTTCCTATTTTAACTGGTTACAGGGAACACTACAAAATTAATTGTGCTGTGGTGTGCTGATGTTGAAAGCATGTTAACCATAGAAAGGACAGTAATACTTTTTTAAAGTAATGAAGCCTAGTTGGCTTTACTTGTATACTTTGTGCTCAGATATGGTCACTTATCGTTTACCATATACTTCATTTTAATACTAGTATCCTCAATATGTCATGCCACAGTCAGAATCATAGGCTGGAGAGGAAACAAAAGTTTTATGGTAATACGTAAAGAGAAGCATTGCGGCTTGGAGCATCCATGTTGGGTAGAGGGCCTTGGAGAAATCCTGAAAGGATACCACCATTGGAGATTATAATGGAAACTATGTATCTAAATTTCTGCCAATGTAGTGTTTCTCTGGGATCATGGGTTGTGTGACTGCGTTTTTGTACTTCTCCTTCCTGAACCAACCTATTATTTAAAATACTTACTTTAAAATTGTTTCCAATATTTGTTTTTCCAGGTTCGCCTAACTACAGTATGGTGCTGTTTCGGTATTTGTGCCAACTCTACAAACGATTGCTTCTGTCCAGTTTAGAAACTAGCTCAATAAATGTAGGTATTTGGGCCAGAAATATACATTCTTCAGCAGAAAGGCTGGAAGTGACTTATGACTATGGAATTAAAAAACAAACAGTGCATAACCATGAAGTTCAAAAG